>NC_133125.1:171765649-172397499 GCF_048418815.1 Hemitrygon akajei | reverse complement strand
TAGAGTTCAGATGACAAATTTTACAAACACGGATTCACTATTTCAGACGTATATTCTACACATATTGTCGACACAAAATGCATTGATTTGATTTCAGTTGCATTTTGCGACAAAAATGTAACATGCTATATTGCTATACAATGCTGATCAACTTAGACATTTCTTCTTAGAGAATAGTAATCTATAAAGTTCATTGAAGCTGAAAAATGTTGGCAGGCCCACAAGCGTTATGTTACCGGACAGAACGTTACAGAGTTCTAGTCGACTTTCAGATGCGTGGACCGTCCATTAATTCAAAGTGGGCATGATTTTGATCAAGTTATAATTGAACGCTGTCACCATATATACTTACATAGTTTTCAGTTCCTCACTGCCAAAATTGTGAAAGATGTAGTGTTTATCACATATTTATGGTAGAATTAACTTTTAGAACATTTCCCTGGAATTTTGTGGAAACAGGCAAATTCAGCCATGGTCCAACAGAGTGCATACCAATTGATTCGGAGGGCTGTAACTATTAAATCTGTTGGATTTGCTGTCTTATTCTTCATTGCTTCTATTGTTACGGGTGGTAGGAGCCATTGCATTCGAAAGTGATGAGGTAACACTACGGATTGTGCAGTAGTATGACGTTTAATCGAATGTTTCGAATGGATCCGGCACAAAAACATCAAAGAGTACTTCACTGCATTGATTATTTTGAGAAACAAAACTAATTAGTTCTCGTAAATATCGAGGCAATGGCATGACTTGCATTGCTTCGCTGTAAAACGGAATGTGAAGGATTCCAGGATACGAAGGTGGGGAAGGCGGCGGGGGGTGGGGGATTTTGTTCGTGAAGCGACGTGCTGCGAAGAGATAGATTGGAAAAGTATAGGACTAAAGAAGACGGAGACAAGTTTCTTGGAAGGACACAGCAGTGGTGACAAGTTTGAGTGAGCACATGTCAAAGAGACAAAGAGCATCAGAGATATCATAGGGGGAGCATTGGGGAGGGTCTGATTAAACTGTCGAAGAGGAGATCTGAACATCTTCATAGTCAGCATACTTAGAAGAGACTTCGCAGTGTAGCGGCAATCATACTCGCAGCCCGATAATGTAATCTTGCGTCATAGTAATATCTGGACTTCCAGGAACATTGAATGCACGTTTAAAAAAGAACAGAACGAAAGGAGACTAGTTTTCGAATTTTAGACAATACATCGAATTATGAACAGAATACTAAGATGTAAACCTTCCAGTAGAATTAAAAATGCCATAACATTAGAGGTTAATTGGAACCGAATTCATGAGGGAAAGTTCTCTGTCCACAGAGCCAATTTTCGAACAATCTCGAAAGGCGTGGAATGAGAGCGAAATTAATAATGCAATAATGACTCATGAAATCCTTAATTAATCACAAGTCAATTGGTCAGATGTCAAACTGCTGTACTGTGAAACGGGTATAGGAAACCTGACGGAAATGCAACTTCATTGATGTTTTACTGGTTTTTCGCAACCCCCTTTCTTGTATCTCAGGGACATCACACACAGAGACGCAGACAGTCAGACACACAACCAGAGACACACAAACGAGAAATAAACATGAAAAGAGTTGAAATCAGAAAATAAATACGAAAACAAAAATATATTGGATTGATTAATCATTACCTCTTTTTTTTTAAAGAGATCGGCAACCTGACAAACGAGAAGACGGTTTTAGGTGCGATGTTTCCGAAAATTGTCTAATCCATGAACGATGCTGTTGATATGCTAAATATTTAATTTAATTTAAACTAATTACGTTGGGGCCGGTCATTGGAAAACTGCACTGGACAAGACATGCAAACATTGCATTCCCGTGTTAAAATTGGGTTCTGAACATTAAAATGTATATATCGTGGGGTTTCAATGTCTTTTCCTAAAAGTACAAAGCTAACGGGCACCTTTGTTATTTCAATTCAACAGAGGAATCAGTCGGCAAAAAAGATGCTGGTAAATTGAAATACGGTTGGATACATTTCTGTTTTGGGTATAGATATTGCACCGGTCTGTAAACAGTTAAGTTATTATCTGAATCGAATGTATCAGTAGAAAGCATTTTACTATTTTGCTGAAGCCTTTACACTGAACCATTCCTATAGATATATATGGTAGAAATTGCATGGTTTAGAGCCAGAAGAAATGAATAAATGGTATCTGATCGAGAACTGAACCCGGCGGTGGCGCTACTCCTCCTTTCCACTGCATTATTTTCGCAACACCAGACATCAGAAGTTTAAGAGCGATCATTGGAGCAGATTGGACGAACAATCGTATTTTATAGGCGTTCAATATTGCCGTCACTCTTTGCCGTGGTAAGGAAAGTAAATGTTTACCGTGTTATCAATGTTAGGATTCAGTGAGGGTTTTGATCTTATTGAAGTCAAAAGTTTAATAAATCCTAAGGTAAGCAAGACAAAATATGACCTCCAGAGTCTGAAGATATTAGAAGCGTTGGTATTTCTGGAACTAAGCCATGTCGAGGACAATGCACGAGTTTGAATATTCAATTTTCATGAGCGTACAGCAATTGTATAGCTTCTTTTGATGAATTTGGAGCAGAGTTATAAATATAACGCTATATAGTAATCGATGACCAATGGCTCTTCTGTTATTAAAAAGGCTGGTATCAAAACTCAGCTGAAAACTGCAGGATATCTAACGAAGGGACTAGCACAGAAAAACCCGAAACTAATTTGATTCATTCCGAATTACCTAATAGTTTTCCTAACTGTTATACTTTCCCTTAGATCCCAGAGAAATTCGGTTGTTTTAATCCCCCGTCATACTAAACCCAACTGAATTACACTTCAGTGTCAGGGTTAGCATTTCTTATTGATTGCAAAATGACAATGATATCTCTCCCACCTCCTTTACCACACCCTGGGTTGGGTTATCAGTGGACACCTCTGGTATGGGGACCACAACCAAGGACTGTACTTTGCTAACGGAAGCCTGTTGCGCCTCCATCGCTCTCTCCTCCTTCCCTACCTCTCTTATTAGCTGCAGCATGCTATCATCCAGACTGGATCCCATATAATTCGCCTACTGACACAGTCCATAGTCAGATTATGCAATAGACATAGCTCTACACACCGTCCTCACACTTCTGGAGAAAATGGATGGTTATCTGAGAATGCCGTTCTTAGACCAGAGTTCAGCATCCAACACCATAAGTCCCTGCAGGCCTGAAAAGAAGCTCAGCGATCTCGGCTTTCACCCTGCCTTGTGCAGTTGGATCCTGATGCCCTGCAAGATCGCCGACAGGTGGAAACAGTGGGCTCCCTCACCTCTGCCCCTCAACAGACGAGTCTCCCAGGGCTGGGTCTTTACTCCCATCCTTTACTTTCCGTATACCCATGACTGTGTCGCCACCCGGAGCTCCAACCTACGAATTAAATTTGCAGACGATACTACATCACATACACATCACCAAGGACCTCACCTGCTCGGTACATACAAGTAGTCTGGTTGGAAAAAGCACCACAGCGCCTCTTAGACCTTAGACGGTTGAAGGGGTTCGACATGAGTCCCCAAATCCTAAGACTTTCGACAGGGGCGCAATTGAGAGCATCCTGTCTGGCTGTATCACTGTCTGGTATGGGATTTGTACTTCCCTCAATCTCAGGACTGCAGTAAATTATGTGGTCAGCCCAGCGCGTCTATGCATGTGAACCTCCCACTATTCAGGACATTCACAGCGACAGGTGCCTAAAAAGGGGTTAGAGCGATCATTGGGGTTCCGAGTCACGCCAATCACAAACTGTTCCAGCTGCTTCAATCCGGAAAGCATTAAGACAGGACTAACAGGCTCCGGAACAGCTTCTTCCACCAGGCCACCAGACTGATAAATTCACGGCGACACAATTCTATTTCTACGCTATATTGACTGTTTTGTTGCATATCTTACTGTACATGCTATTTATGTTGTTACTATAAATTCGCACATTCCGATGGAGACGTAACGTAAAGATTTTTACTCCCCATGAATGTGAAGGATGTACGAAATAAAATCAATTCAATTCATTTCAATCCATCTTCTACTGTTCCACTGTATTGCCCTCACAATTGCAGACTCCAAAAGTTTGAGACCTGTGCTATAGCACATAGGTTGAGCAGGCGTATTTATAAGCGACCAAGTTATAAAGAAGTTATTGGCATCAGAGATCACATAGTGGGAGCATTGGGCAAGGGTGTGGCAAAACAGACGAAGAGTAAATTTGAACATCTTTTTGTCACCATATTAAAAAGAAACTTCGAGGTGGGGCAACAAATCTACTCACAGGAGAATACTGTAATCCTGAGTTTCAGGAATTTCTGGACTCCCAGGAACGTTGAATACGCGTTTAGCAAAGACCAGAAACAAAGGAGACTTGTTTCGGAATTTCAAACAGTTATCGAATTATGAACAGAAAGATATAAACCTCTCAATAGAATTACTAATGGCATAGCATTATTTGACAATTAGACTGAATCGACGAGATAGATTTCTCTGTATATTCGTCCACAGTGCCAAATTCCCGAGCAATCTCAAAAGGCATGGAAGGACAGAGAAAGTTTGCTGTCGTAGACCGAATCGAAGATGGCGATGAATCAGCATATAGGAAGGAGATTGAAAACCATGCTGAATGGCTCCAAAACAGCAACCTGGCATGAAAACACAGTTGTCCTACAAAATAAATGCCGATAGAAATTAATTGATAGGGCCCAGCCGATCACAGGGGAAGCCTACCCACTTCTGCGCAGATCGACATGAAACGTTCTGGCATCATTCGTCGGGGCCCACTCCGCACAGGACATCCTCTATCCTAGATGCTATTTTAGGTCGATAAAACCTTAAGATATTGGAGGAGAATTATAACACTTTGTCCTTCGAGTCTCTTCCGCCATTTCATCGTGACGGATCGAATTCTTCGGCATGAGTCGCCAGATCCACTTGACTTTCTACAGGGGTGCAATTGAGAGCATCCTGCCGGAAATGGTAACTGTTCTTCCCTCAATCACAAGACTTTGCAGAGAGTGGTGCGGACAGCCCAGCTTTCTGTGGATATAAAACTGCCACTATTCAGAGCGTTCACAGCAACAGGTGCCTAAAACTGGCCTAATGGATCATTTAGGACCCGAGTCACCGCAACCACAAACTGTTCCAGCTGTTACCATCTGGGAAGCAGCAAGTCAGAACTAACAGGCTCCCGAGCAGCTTCTTCCACCAGGCCATCAGACTGATTAGTTCACGCTGACACAGTTGTATTTCTAAGCTATATTGACTGTTTTGTTGTATATCTTACCTTACATAATATTTATAAATTACTATAACTTGCACATTGTTTATTCAGACGGAGACGTAACGTAAGGATTTGAACTCCTTATGCATGTGAAGGATTTAAGAAATAATGTCAATTCAGTACATTTCAATTCATTTTCTACATTTGCACTGTACAACCCTCGCAATGCCAGACACCAAAAGTTTGAGAGCTGTCGTTGGAGGGCATCGGACGAGCAGGCGAGCGACCAGTACGGCCGACCCGGTAAGCCGTCGTGAGCAACGTGACTGCGAATTGTGATATCAAGTTTCGGATTGAATGGTGATTTTCAGAAGTCAACAGTTTAATACATCAGAAGGAAAACAAGAGTAATTATGACCACCAGACTCTGAAGATGCTAAAAGTGATTGGTAGGTCAGGAAATCAGCCACATTTTGGCCAATGCGCGAGTGTGATTAATGTATTTGCATTTATGTGATTACAATTACCGTTTGTTAGCCAGCATGCAATGATTGTGTAATCTGTTATGCTGCTTTTGAAGTGTAGTTGTAGATGGAATTTTGTTAAGTAATCAGTGAACAACAGTACATACTTATTGTGAAAGGACTTAAAGGAACGTTGAATGCCCGTTTAAGAAAGAACAGAACCAAAGGAGACTTGTTTTGGAATTTCAAACAATACATCGAAATATGAACGGAACGCTAAGGTGTAAACCTCTCAGTAGAATTACAAATTGGACAGTATTATAAGTTTATTGGACTGAATCAATGAGTTAAATTCTCTGTCAAGTCGTCCATAGAGCCAATAACTCGAGCAATCTCAAAAGGTACGGATGGAGAACGAAATTAATAATGTAATAATGACTGACGAAATACTTATGTAATCACAAGTGAATTGGTCAGATTGCAAACTGCTATACTATGAAACAGTTATAGTAAAACTGACGAAAATGCATCTTCATTGCTACATTTCTGGTTGTTCGCAACGCCCTTCATTTCTCTCAGGGATATCACACACAGAGACGCAGACTGTCAGACGCACAGACAGACACACACAGACACGAAATGTACATTAAAACATTTGAGATCAGAAAACCTATAAGAATGCAAAAATATAATGGATTGTTTAACCATTGCCTCTCTTTTTTTTAAAGAAATCAACCAGCTGAAGTACGAGAAGAGTCAATTAGGTGCGATATTTCCGAAGATTGTCAACTTGATGAACGATGTTGTTGATATGTTGAATGTTTAATTTAATTTAAACTGTTTACGTTGAGGCCAGTCATTGGAAAACTGCGCCATAGAAACATGCAAACATTGCATTCCCCTTTTAAAATGGGATTCCGAACATTAAAATGTATATCGTGGTTTATCAATTTCGTTTCCTTAACGTACGAAGCTAACGAGCACCTTTGTTATTTCAATTCAACAGAGAATTCAGTCCGCGAAAAAGATGCTGGTAAATTGAAATACGGTTGGATACATTTCTGTTTTGGATATGGATATTGCACCGGTCTGTAAACAGTTAAGCTATTATCTGAGTCGAATGAATCAGTAGCAAGCATTTTACTATTTTGCTGAAGCCTTTACACTAAACCATTCCTCTAGACCTATATGGTAGAAATTGCATGGTTTCGAGCCAGAAGAGATGAATAAATGTTATCCGATCGAGAGCTGAATCCGGCGGTGGCGCTAATCCTACTTTTCCGCTGCATTCGTATCGGAACACCAGACATCAAAAGTTTGAGAGCTGCTGTTGGAGCAGATTGGACGAACAATGGTAATTTATAGCCAATTTTGTTGCATTTAAAGAATAGTTATACATATAATTCTATATAATAATCAGTAAACGATGATACTTCTGTTAATAAAAGGCTGGTATTAAAACTTTGCTGAAAACTGCAGAACGACCGGAGGAACTATTGCCGATCAACTCGAAACCAATGTGATTCATTTCGAATCACTGCAACTGTTCTCCTAACTGTAATACTTTCCCTTTGATGCCAAGGGAATTCAGTTGTTTTATTTCCGCCTCATACTAAACCCAACTGAATTACACTGCAGTGCCAGGGTTAGCATTTGCTACGTTCCTATTGCTTTCCAAATGTCAATGATCTTTCAGCTACCTTTTTGCTCAAATCATGTATGTGGTCCACCTGGCTTGCCGCTCACTTTCGTCGAGGGGATTCAGCTAACTGCTCCGCCAAACAAGGTGTTCAGGCTTCGGTGGATGTTGTGTAATGCACCGCTGTAACACCAACCAACGCAAAATATCAGACAGTACAGAATATGCGATTAAATGACTACACTTTTCATCTCTTAGACAAACAAAATACTAAAGAAAAAGGCGCCATTTTTTATTAATAGTTCGTGCACAAAAAATCGTTGGAGCTCACGCCTCAGTTATCCCTCCATAAACGGCCTCTACCGAAATGTAACGTCGCCAACCTCTGGACCCTCGATTTCCCGTACACGTCGTCTAGTAATCATCGAGCGCTCTCCGCACTCCTCCTTCCTCTTCATTTTCCTCGATCTAAGGCCGACAGAAACCCCGGCTCCCAGAGAACCAGGAAAGAATAACATGTCTCCCATTGGTTAGTTACTCGTTATCTGTAGTTATAACCCAAACATCGCTGCGACAGAGAAACCATTACATCAGCAGATAACATTACAGAGAAGAAATTATATGAGCTTGAGCAGTTAACAGTACTGAGAACCCAGTATGCAATTGAAATAAATGGAGAACTAACTTCTTATTAAGCTGGCAAATTGTTTCACAATATAACAGAGTAAGCGCTGACAGTTGGGGATTCGTGATCAGACGTCAGGAGGAGGACGACCTCGGCCTTGTTGAATAATCAGAGTTTGCACGTTTTTATATTCAAAAATGTTTTGTTCATGCAGACCAGCTTGATTTAAACTAGAATTACATCAGCTACGTAGAGTACTGCAAGGTCAATTACAGAACACTGTAGTGCTGTACAGACCCAGAGGCCCACGACATTGTGCTGAACATTTAACCTGTTCTAAGATGTTTTGCTGTGGCTTCCGGAACGTTGAAGAGTATCCCAATCGAATTCTTGAAGGCGAGTAGGGCTGTAGGAGAGGAAAGGGAATGATGACCTCATATGTTATAGATAAGTGGTAGTTTATGGTGCCCGTGAATCCATTGGAAGTGCAAGGACATTAGTTAAGTAAACTGAAATTGGAGCAGATGGAATTGCGGCCCTTCATATCCTTGTGCTTGAAATCAAATCTCAAAGGACTTTAGTATTAGATGCCTTTGGTTTTTGACGAATATCTACTGACTTAAGATGAACTCACAGAAGACCTGGAACCCTGCAACATATGGACAGCACAGATGCATCTTTCAGGATGCCGTGGATCGAAGACAGTTCAACATTTAATGCCATCACTTCCTAAAAACTAATCAGAAAGAAACTGGATCTTCGCTTGAATAGCTCCTTGTTCACTTTCCTCACTTGCAGATTCCATTGAGCTAGGTTTGCCCATAGCATTTCCTACACGATCTACATCAACACAGGTGCACCACAGGGTGTGGATAAGCACCGCATCTATGGCATATTCAAGCTTTCTGAGGTCACCACTGTCTTAGGCCAAATCGAAGATGGTGATGAATCAGCATATAGGAAGGAGATTGAAAATCAAGCAGAATGGTTCCAAAACAACAACCTGGCATGGGAACACAGATGTCCTTCAACATAAATGCGAATAGAAATTAATATATACGGCCCAGTCCATCACGGGGAAAGCGCACCCACTACTGAGGACATATACTTGAAACGTCGTGGCAGATAAACAGATGAAACGTTGTGGCAGATAAACAGCATCGATCATCAGGGGCTACCACTGCATAGGATGCCCTATCTTCTAGATGCTGCCATAAGACTATAAAACCTTAAGATATTGGAGGAGAATTATACCATTTTGTCCTTCGAGTCTAGTCCGCCATTTCATTATGGTGGACCTAATTTTCGTCTCAGCCCCAGTCTCCTACCTTCTCCCCATACCCTTTCATAAAATGACCAATAAAGAACCTTTCAAGATCTGCCTTAAATGTACAGAAAGCCTTGGCCTTCACAGCTGACTGTGGGAAATAATTAAAGAGAAACACGACGCTCCGAGCAAGGAACTCCGTTCTAAAAGGACGCCCCTCTATTCTGCGGCTGTGTCCTCTGGCTTTAGACTCTCACACCATAAGAAACATCTATTTGTTCAGTCCTGATGAAGGGCCACCGCTCAAAACGTCGACTGTACTCTTTTCCATAAACACTGCCTGGCCTGCGGCGTTCCTCCAGAATTTGATGTGTTTTGCTTGGGTTTCCTCTTGTTCCTGATAGGAAACATCCATTCCCATTGTGCTCAATTAAGTCCTTTCTCAATTCGACAGTGTTCAATGAGGTCTCCCGCCATTCTCAGAAATTCCAATGTGTACAGGCCCTGAGCCATCATGCGCTCTTCATATTATAAGCCATTAAACCCTGGAATGATTGTCGCGAAACTCGTTTGAACCCTGTCCAGTTTTAATACATCCGTTCTAAGTTACGGGGTCTAATTCAACTCACAATACTCCAAGTGAGATCTCAGCAGTGCTATATAAAGTTTAAGCATTACATCCTTGCTTTTATATTCTAGTCCTCTTGAAATGAATGCTAACATTGCATTTGCCTTCCTCATCACAGACTCAGCTTGTAAAGTATCTTTTCTGGAATCTTGCAGAAGCTTTCCCAAATATTTTTGCACCTTATGTTTTTGTATTTTCACTTCATTTAGAAAATAATCAACCTTTTCATTACTTCTAACAAAGTGCATGACTATTGATTTCCGAACACTGACACTCAACAAATAACCCTCTCAGAGTTCTGTCCTTAGCCGTCATCTTTACTCTGTTTCCCCATGACTGTGCCGCCACCCACAGCTCCAACCTGCTAAGTAAATACGCAGACAATAGCACATTGATTGTCCTTATCTCAGAGGATAACGAGCCAGCCTACAGAGAAGAAGTAGTCACCCCGACACAGTGGTGTCCAGAAGACAACCTCTCCCTCAATGACGCAACAGCAAGCAGCTGGTTGTGACTACTGGAAGAATGGAAACAGTCTCGTCCTATTGACATCAATGGATCTGGGGTTGAGAAGGTGAACAGCTTTAAGTTTCTTGGTATACACATCACCAAGGACCTCACTTGGTCTGTAGATACCGGCTGTCTGATGGAAAAAGCAGAAAAACTCCTCTTTCACCTTAGACGGTTGAAGAGGTTCGGTATGAGTCCCCAAATCCTAAGGACTTTCTACACGGGCACAAGTCAGAGCATCCTGACTGGCTGCATCACTGCCTGGTATGGGAACTCTCCTTTCCTCAATCACAGGACTTTGCAGAGAGTGGTGCGGACAGCCCCGCGCATCTGTGGATGTAAACCTCCCACTTTCCAGGACATTCGCAACGACAGGTGCCTAAAATTGGCCTGATTGATCTTTGAGAATCCGACTCATTGCAACCACAAACTGTTCCAGCTGTTACCATCCAGGAAGCAGCAAGTCAGGACTAACAGGCTCCGGAGCAGCTTCTTCCACCAGGCCATCAGACTGATTAGTTCACGCTGACATGGTTGTATTACTAAGCTATATTGATTGTTTTGCTGTATATCTTACCGTAAATACTATTTATTATAAATTACGGTAATGTGCTCATTGTAAATTCAGACGGAGACGTAGTGTCAAGATTTGTACTCCTCATGTATGCGAAGGATGTAATAAATAAAGTCAATTCAATTTATTTCAATTCAATTTTTACTTTTTGTCATGATCCAGTCCGATGTCCGCATTTCAGTTCATGGTCCGGTCCGTGGACTCCAGACTCTGGGTCCTCCAGCTGTCCCTTGTTTCGGTTGGACTTAATCATAAGTACCTGATGCTCATCCTTGGGCGGGGAATATAAGTGGCCCTGGGATTGAGTGTGGTAGGGGAGTCGTCTTGTCACGCTATTCCTGGGAGCAAACGGCCGGCAGAAGGCTTGAACGTCCACTTGCCATCTTTAGGCCGTCTTACAGAACCATTGCTTCTTGGAGCCTTGCTGTCAGTAGTCGGAGCTTTCATTGCGGTATGGATTCGGCCGTTTCCCGGGCCATCTGGGTGGTCGTCAGCCACTCCGAGCTAGGTAGGGATCCGGTTGTTTCCGTAGCCAGCCAAGGTTGCTGACCATAACTGCGACTCGGAGCAACCTCGATGCAGAGATGGAACTGTCTGTCGTTCTTCGGTCTTTGTCTCTTCCTGTCCTCGCCCCGTGAGGTAAGTCAGGCCGTTCTGCCGTTGGCCTGTGGGGGGGGGAACCTTTCTTGTCTTGCCTTTGCCTCCGTCGGGTAAGTCAGGCCTTTCTGCCGTTACACGACGGATTTTCCTGCCCCTCCTTAGTGTGGAGTGAAAGTTGAGTCCTGGTTTGTCGAAGGATAAGTCCCGACTCTATGTTGATGTACAGTTCCTTGACTGCCTCCAAGCTCCAGCCTCTAAGTTATTCAAGCTCCGAGCCTCAAGCCTCGAGCTCCGAGAATCAAGCCTCAAGCCGCGATCTCCGAGACCCCAAGCCTCAAGCCTTGGTCTCCGAGACCCCAAACCTCAAGCCTGCAGCCCAGAGACCCCTAGATTCAAGCCTTGAACTCCGTGACCCCAAGCCTCAAGCCTGCAGCTCCAACAACGCAGCCTCAAATCTCAACCCTCAAGACCGCAGCCTCAAGTCTCAAGCCTCGACCCCAGCCTCAAGCCTCCAGCTCCGAGACCCCAAGCCTCAAGCCTCCAGCTCCGAGACCCCAAGACTCTAGCCTCCAGCTCTGAGACCCCAAGCCTCAAGCCTCCAGCTCCGAAACCCCGACTCAAGCCTCCAGCTCCGAGTCCCCAAGACTCTAGCCTCCAGCTCCGAGACCCCAAGCCTCAAGCCTCGAGCTCCGAGACCCCAAACCTCAAGCCTCCAGCCCAGAGACACCTAGACTCAAGGCTTCAGCTCCGAGACCCCAAGCCTCAAGCCTCCAGCTCCGAGATCCCAAGACTCTAGCCTCCAGCTCCGAGACCCCAAGCCTCAAGCTTCGAGCTCCGACAACGTAGCCTCAAGTCTCAAACCTCAAGACCGCAGCCTCAAGTCTCAAGCCTGGACCCCAGCCTCAAGCCTTCAGCTCCGAGACCCCAAGACTCTAGCCTCCAGCTCCGAGACCCCAAACCTCAAGCTTCGAGCTCCGAGACCCCAAGCATCTAGCCTCCAGCTCCGACAACGCAGCCTCAAGTCTCAAACCTCAAGACCGCAGCCTCAAGTCTCAAGCCTCGACCCCAGCCTCAAGCCTTCAGCTCCGAGACCCCAAGCCTCAAGCCTCGAGCTCCGAGCCCCCAAGCCTCAAGCCTCGAGCTCCGAGACCCCAAGCCTCGTCTCAAGCTTCAAGACCCCAGCCTCAATTCTCAAGCTTCAAGACCCCTGCCTGGTTTCAAGCCTCAAGACCCCAGAACGCAGGCCTCGTCACGTCTTCGCCTGGTTTGGGGTCCGAGCCCGAGTCAGGACCTAGGTTCTGAGTCCTTGTCCAGTTTCGAGCTCGGAGTCCACGCCCAGGCTCCTTGCTCCCAGTCCCTCGTCCTGGTCGTGCTTCCCTAGCCTAGTCTGCGACTTGTTCCGTCCTTTAGCTGTGTCCCGTCCAGTTCCTAGTAATTCAGTGTCTGTGTCATGCATTTGGGTCCAGTCCCAACGCCCGCCTTATGACACTTTTGTACTGTATTGCTCTCGCAATGCCAGCCAGACGCTAAAAATTTGAGAGTGTCGGACAAGCAGGCGTATTTATAAGGGACCTGTATGGTTATCATGGTGAACCGTGGTGAACATCGTAAATGTTGATTGTGATATCAAGGTTCGGATTGAATGGGAATTTTGAGAAGACTACAGTTTAAAAAATCCGAAGGAAAACAAGAGTAAATATGACCATCAGACTCTGAAGATTTTAGAAATGATTGGAGTTCTGGCAATCAGCCACGTTTTGGCCAGGGCTTCAGTGTGATTAATGTATTTGCATTTATGTGATTGCAATTACGGATTGTTCGCCATCATGCAACAAAGTTGCGAATGAACGGCTGATTTACGGAGCAAAGTCAGTTTTACAACTCGGAGGTAAAAGATAAGCAGGACTGCGTAGGCGCGTGACGTCAGCCGGCAGCGTGCGAAGGGTTTGAAAAGAAGTCCACCATATCCAGCGAGCAGCGTTCGGAGCAGGCAGCGGAGTTGGAGGTGGCAGAGTGATAGGGCTTTGCTTCAATGGCCTTAGCCTGTAACGGGACGAGTCGACGTAGGTTTACCTATGTTATTTGCGGAAAGGAGTAAGCATGTGTGTGAGGCCATTTTTCTGTGCCAGGTGTCAGATGTGGGATGTTCTGGAGTATACCAGGCTCCCAGACAGTTATATCTGCACCCAGTGTGTCGAGCGGCATCTCCTAAGGGACCGAGTTAGGGAACTGCAAATGTAGCTCGATCGCCTTCTTCTGGTAGGGAGAGCAATGAGTTGGTAGAAAGGGTTTATAGGAAGGTGGTCACACCGAGAACACGGGAGACAGACAAGTGGGCCACAGTCTGGAGGGGGAACGGGAAGAGTCGGATACCAGCGAGTACATCTGTGGCTGTACCCCTTTACTCAAATAAGTACTCCTGTTTGAGTACAGCTGGGGCGGACAGCCTACCTGGGGGAATTAACAGTGGCCGCTCCTCTGGCAGAGAGGCTGGCCCTGTGGCTCAGAAGGGTAGGGAAAGGAAGCGGAATGCAGTAGTGATAGGGGACTCTATAGTTAGGGTGTCAGACAGGCGATTCTGTGGACGCAGGAATGAAACTCGGATGGTAGTTTGCCTCCCAGGTGCCAGGGTCCGGGATGTTTCAGATCGCGCCCAAGATATCCTGCAGTGGGTGGGAGAACAGCCAGAGGTCCTGGTACGTATTGGTACCAGTGACATAGGTCGGAAAAGGGAAGAGTTCCTGAAAAAAGAGTACATGGAGTTGGGAAGGAAGTTGAGAAGCAGTACCGCCAATGTTGTAATCTCGGGGTTACTGCCTGTGCCACGCGACAGTGAAAATAGGAATAAAATGAGATGGAGGATAAATGCGTGGCTAATGGATTGGAGCAGTGGGCAGGGATTTAGATTTATGGACCATTGGGACCTATTTTCGGGTAGGTGTGACGTGCACAAAAAGGACAGGTTAAATTGAATCCCGGGGAACCAATATCCTGGCGGGAAGGTTTGCGAAGGGTACTGGGGAGAGTTTAAAATAGAATTGTTAGGAGGTGGGGACCAAACGGAAGAGACCGGGGAAGTGGAGGTTGACTCACAAATAGAGAAATCTTGGAGACAGTGCCAAACGGAGGTTAGGCAGGTGATAGTGAAGTGACGCGCTGAGACCGGAGGTGTGAGTTAAGTCTATTTTAACGTAAGGAGTGTTGTGAACAAAGTGGATGAGCTTAGAGCGTGGATTAGTACTTGGAGATATGATGTAGTGCCCATTACAGAGACTTGGATGGCTCCGGGGCAGGATGCGTTACCTCGAATGCTGGGCCTCAGTTGTTTCAGAAAAGACAGGGAAGGAGGCAAAAGAGGTGTTGGCGTGGCACTGTTGATCAGAGATAGTGTCACGGCTGCAGAAAAGGTAAACTTCATGGAGGGATTGTCTATGGAGTCTCAGTGCGTGGAGGTTATAAACAGAAAGGGGTCAATAAATTTACTGGGCGATTTCTATAGGCCACCCAATAGTAACAGGGATATCGAGGAGCAGATAGGGAAACAGATCCTGGAAAGGTGTAATAATAACAGAGTTGGCGTGATGGGAAATTTTAATTTCCCAAATATCGATTAGCATCTCCCTAGAGCAAAGGGTTTAGATGGCGTGGAATTTGTTAGATGTGTGCAGGAAGGTTTATAGACACATTATGTAGCGGAGAGACTGTACTTGATTTAGTATCCGGAAATGAACCTGGTCAGGTGTCAGATCTCTCAGTGAGAGAGCATTTTAGATATAGTGATAATAATTCTAGCTCCTTTACAATGGCACTGGAGAGAGACAGGAACAGACAATTTAGAAAAGCGTTTAATTAGAGTAAGGGGAATTATGAGGCTATCAAGCAGGAAATTCGAAGTTTAAATTGGCAACAGATGTTCTCAGGGAAAAGTGCGGAATCAATGTGGCAAATGTTTAGGGGATATTTGTGTGGAGTTGTGTATAGGTACGTTCCAATGAGGCAGGTAAGTTATGGTAGGGAACAGGAACCGTGAAAGCAATGTTAGAGATCTAGAAGATTATAAGGCTAATAGGAACGAGCGTAAGAAGGAAATTAGGATAGCCAGAAGCGGCCATGAGAAGGTCTTGGTGGGCGAGATTAAGGAAAACTCCAAGGCATTCTACAAGTATGTGAAGAGCACGAGGATAAGACGTGAAAGTGTAGGACCTATCAAGTGTGACAGTGGGAAGTGTGTATGGAACCAGAGGAAATAGCAGAGGAACTTGATCTTTCAAGAATGAATTGATACTGCTCCTCCCGGAGGTCTAGAAGTTTGGAAATGTCACTCCACTTTTTAAGGAGGGAGGAAGGCAAATTAAAGTAATTTATAGGCCTGGTAGCCTAACCTCAATGGTTGGGAAAGAGTTGGATAGGAATTATTAGGATTATTATTCTTAAGATAGGAATTCCGGGTACTTGCAGACTAATAATAAAATAAATCAAATTCAGCATGGTTTCGGGAAAGGGAAATCCTGTCTGACAAATCTGTCAGAGATTTTCGAGGAAATAACAAGTTGGGTGGAAAAAGGAGAGGCAGTTGATGTCATTTAATGGGACGTCCAGAAAGCACTTGATAAGGAGCCATACATAAGGCTGCTTAACAAGAGCATATCCTGTGGCGTTACAGGGGCGATACTGGCATGGATAGAGAAATGGCTGACAGGCAGGAGGCAGCGTCTGGGAATAAAGGGGAGCTTTTCCGGTTGGCTGACAGTGACTAGTGATGTTCCTCAGGGGTCAGTCTTGGATCAGTACTTTTCACATTGTTTGTCAATGATTTGGATAATGGATGTGATGGCTTTGTGGCAAGGTTTGCGGATGATACGACGATGGGTGGAGAGGTAGGTAGTGCTGTGGAAGCTCTGTGATTGCAGCAGGACTTAGACACATTGAAGAGTGAGCAAAAAGGTGGCAGAGGAAATACAGTGTTGGGAAATGTACGATAATGCGTTTTGGTAAATGAGACAATAATATAGACTATTCTCTAAAAGTGGAGAAGTTTCAAACATCAGAGGTGCAGAGGGACTTAGGGGTCCTTGTGTCAGACTCTCAGAGAATTAATTCAGTGGTTGAGTCTATGGTAAAGAAAACAAATCAATGTTGGCATTTATTTCAAGGGGAATATAATATAAAAGCAAAGGGGTAATGTTGAGCTTTTATAAGAGCATATTTGGAGAAAAGAGTTTTGGGGGTCCAGAACTCAGAAAGGAATTATTGTGATTGTAGAGAGTCCGGAGAAAGTTCACGAGGGATGATTCTGAAAGTGAAGGGGTTAACATATCAGGTGCGTTAGGCAGCTTTGGGCCTGTGCTCACTGAAAAATAGAAGAATGAAGGGGGATTTCAGTGACACTTACCAAATGTTGAAAGGAATAGATATGTGCAGAGGATGTTTTCTATGGTGGGGCTGTCCAGAAGTAGAGGGCGTATCCTCACAGTTGAGAGGTGACCTTTTAAAACAGAGGCAAGGAGGAATTTTAGCGAGAAGGTAGTGAATCTGTGGAATGCTCTGCCTCAGATTGCGGTGAAAACAAGCCCTTGGGTATTCTTAAGGCGGAAGTTGATTGTTTCGTCATGGGACCGGGCATCAAAGTATATGGTGAGAAGGCAGGTGTACGGGGTTGAATGGGATCCAAGATCAGCCATGATAGAACAACAGAGCAGACTCGATGGGCTGAGTGGCCTAATGCTGCTGCTATGTCTTCTGGTCTTACAAGGTCATATTCACCTTGAAAGTAACTTTATCTCATGATCGCTATTGCCTGCTTATTTATTACTATTTTAAAAAAATGTTTCTGTACAGTTTGCTGTCTTTTGCACATTGGATGAACTCCCAAGTTGTTGCGGTCTTTTACTAAGTCTGTTATGGGAGGAAGTCTGTATGTCAGGAAGAATATGAAGCTCATGATTGTATGCGGCTACATTTATGTACTTTGATAATAAATTTCTTTTGGAATTTAACTATTTTAACGCTGAAAACAGCAGAACGCGAATTCTGTCGTTTTAATTCATTTCACTTTTGTTACGTTTTGAACGCTATTTTGTAGTACCATTACGAATATTATATTATCTAGGCTGTTTTAGAGTTCAGATGACAAATTTTACAAACACAGATTCACTATTTCAGACGTGTATTCTACACATATTGTCGACACAAAATGCATTGATTTGATTTCAGTTGCATTTTGCGACAAAAAATGTAACATGCTATATTTCTATACAATGCTGATCAACTTAGACATTTCTTCTTAGAGAATAGTAATCTATAAAGTTCATTGAAGCTGTAAAATGTTGGCAGGCCCACAAGCGTTATGTTACCGGACAGAACGTTACAGAGTTCTATTCGACTTTCAGATGC
This sequence comes from Hemitrygon akajei, assembly GCF_048418815.1. Classification (NCBI taxonomy): domain Eukaryota; kingdom Metazoa; phylum Chordata; class Chondrichthyes; order Myliobatiformes; family Dasyatidae; genus Hemitrygon; species Hemitrygon akajei. The sequence continues at coordinate 172,379,553 of NC_133125.1, read as the reverse complement.
GTGGACCATCCATTAGTTCAACGTGAGCATGATTTTGATCATGTTAGAATTGAACGCATGTAACCATGTACACGTTCATAGTTTTCAGTTCCTCACTGCCAAAATTGTGAAAGATGAAGTGCTTATCACATATTTATGGTAGAATTAACTTCCAGAACATTTCCCTGGAATTTTAAGGAAACAGGCAAATTCTGCAATGATCCAACAGAGTGCATACCAATTGATTCTGAGGCCTGTAACTATTAAATCTGTTGGATTTGCTGTCTTATTCATCATTGCTTCTATTGTAACGGGTGGTAGGAGCCACTGCATTCGAAAGTGATGAGGTAACACTACGGATTGTGCAGTAGTATGACGTTTAATCGAATGTTTCGAATGGACCCGGAACAAAAATATCAAAGAATACTTCACTGTATTGATTATTTTGAGAAACGAAAACTAAATAGTCCTCGTAAATATCGAGGCAATAGCATGACTTGCATTGCTTCGCTGTAAAACGGAATGTGAAGGATTCCAGGATACGAAGCTGGGGAAGGCGGCGTGGGGTGGGGGGTGTTGTTGGTGAGGCGACGTGCTGCGAAGAGACAGATTGGAAAAGTATAGGACTAAAGAAGACGGAGACAAGTTCCTTGGAAGGACACAGCAGTGGTGACAAGTTTGAGTGAGCACATGTCAACGAGACAAAGAGCATCAGTGATCACATGGGGGAGCATTGGGGGAGGGTCTGATTAAACTGTCGAAGAGGAGATCTGAACATCTTCATAGCATACTTTGAAGAGACTTCGCAGAGAGGCGGCAATCATACTCGCAGCACGATAACGTAATCTCGCGTCGCAGTAATATCTGGACTTCCAGGAACATTGAATGCACGTTTAAAAAAGAACAGAACGAAAGGAGACTAGTATTCGAATTTTAGACAATACATCGAATTATGAACGGAATACTAAGACGTAAGCCTTCCAGTAGAATTAAAAATGCCATAACATTATAGGTTAATTGGACCAAATTCATGAGGTAAAGTTCTCTGTCCACAGATCCAATTTTCGAATAATCTCGAAAGGCATGGAAGGAGAGCGATATTAATAATGCAATAATAACTCATGGAATCCTTAATTAATCACAGGTCAATTGGTCAGATGACAAACTGCTGTACTGTGAAACGGTTATAGAAAAACTGACGGAAATGCAACTTCATTGATATTCTTCTGGCTGTTCGCAACCCCCTTCTTGTATCTCAGGGACATCACACACAGAGACGCAGACAGTCAGACACACAACCAGAGACACACATACGAGAAATAAACATTAAAACATTTGAAATCAGAAAATAAATACGAAAGCAAAAATATATTGGATTGATTAATCATTACCTTTTTTTTTAAAAGAAATCGCCAAGGTGACAAACGAGAAGACGATTGCAGGTACAATATTTCCGAACATTGGCTAATTCATCAACGATGCTGTTGATATGTTAAATATTTAATTTAATTTAAACTAATTACGTTGGGGCCGGTCACTGGAAAGCTGTGCTGAACAAAATATGCAAACATTGAATTCCCGTGTTAAAATGGGTTCTGAACATTGAAATGTATATATCGTGGTTTTTCAAAGTCTTTCCCTTAAAGTACAAAGCTAACGAGCACCTTTATTATTTCAATTCAACAGAGAATTCACTGAATGCAAAAGATCAGGGTAAAATGAAATACAATTTCGTACATTTTTATTTTGGGAATGGATATCGCACCAGTCTGGAAAGTGTTACCTGTATAAACGTAACCTCCCATTCAACTATCTATAGTCCAGTGGTAAACATTTCCCATGGCCCATTTATCATTATCTGAGTAGAATAAATCAGTAGGAAGTCATCTTTCTCTACTACTGGAGCTTTTGCCACTGAAGAAATTCCAAAAGGGCCATAGGGTAGAAATCGCAAAGTTTACAGCCTGGAGAGATGTATAAATAGTATTTGACCGAAAGCTGAACCCGGCGGTGGCTCTACTCCTCCTTTCCACTACAGTATTTTCGCAACAACAGACATCAAATGTTTGAGAGCTATCATTGGAGCAGATTGGACGAACAATCGTATTTTATTGGCGTCCAATATTGCCGTCACTCTTTGCCGTAGTATGGAAAGTAAATGTCTACCGTGTTATCAATGTTAGGATTCAGTGGGGGCTTTGAGCTTATTGAAGTCAAGAATTTAATAAATACTAAGATAAGCAGGACAAAATATGACCTCATGAGTCTGAATATGTTAGAAGGCGTTGGTGTTTCTGGAACTAAGCCATGTCCAGGATAATGCACGAGTTTGAATATTCAATTTTCATTAGCGTACAACAAATGTATAGCCTTTTTTGTTGCTTTTGAAGCAGAATTATGAATATAATGCTATATAATATTCAGTGAACAATGGCTCTTCTGTTATTAAAAAGGCTGGTACCGCGTACCGACACAGTCCATCCTCAGATTACGCAATAGTCTGTATACCCATGACTGCGTCGCCACCCAGAGCTCCAAACTGCCAATTAAATTTGCAGACGATACTACATCGTCTCAAATAATAACGAGCCAGCCTACAGAGTAGAAGTAATCACCCCGAAACAGTGGTGTTAAGAAAAACAACCTCTCCCTCAATGACGCAAAAACAAAGGAACTGGTTGTGAACTGCAGAATGTACCGACTAAGGCTCACCCCTTTTGACATCAATGGTTCTGGGACTGAGGGGTAAACGGCTTTAAGTTCCTCTGTATACACATAACCAAGGACTTCACGTGCTCTGTACATACAAGTAGTTTGGCGCAAAAAACATAACAGCGTCTCTTTTCATAGACATCTTCATAGTCAACGCCATCTTCATAGTCAGGATACTTTGAAGAGACTTCTCAGTGAGGCGGCAATCATAGTCGCAGGACCATAATGTAATCTCGCGTCATAGTAATATCTGGACTTTCAGGAACGTTGAATACGCGTTTCGCAAAGACCAGAAACAAAGGAGACTAGTTTTGGAATTTCAAACAATTTCGAATTCTGAACAAAAAGATATAAACCTCTCAATAGAATTACTAATGGCATAGCATTATTTGACAATTAGACTGAATCGACGAGATAGATCTCTCTGTATATTCGTCCACAGAGCCAAATTCCCGAGCAATCTCAAAAGGCATGGAAGGACAGCGAAAGTTTGCTGTCGTAGGCCGAATCGAAGATGGTGATGAATCAGCATATAGGAAGGAGATTGAAAACCAAGCTGAATGGCTCCAAAACAACAACCTGGCATGGAAACTCAGTCGTCATACAAAATAAGTGCCGATGGAAATTAATTGATACGGCCCAATCCATCACAGGGGAAGCCTACCCACGTCTGAGCACATCGACATGAAACGTTCTGGCATCATTCGCCGGGGCCCACACCGCACAGGACATCCTCTAACCTAGATGCTGTTTTAAGTCGATAAAACCTGAAGATATTGGAGGAGAATTATACCATTTGGTCTTCCGAGTCTGCTCCGCCATTTCATCTTGACGGATCGAATTTTTCGGCATGAGTCGCCAGATCCACAGGACTTTCTACAGGGGCTCAATTGAGAGCATCCTGCCGGAAATGGTAACTGTTCTTCCTCAAACACATGACTTTGCAGAGAGTGGTGCGGACAGCCCAGCTTTCTGTGGATATCAACCTGCCACTATTCAGAGCGCTCACAGCAACAGGTGCCTAAAACTGGCCTGATGGATCATTGAGGACCCGAGTCACCGCAACCACAAACTGTTCCAGCTGTTACCATCTGGGAAGCAGCAAGTCAGAACTAATAGGCTCCGGAGCAGCTTCTTCCACCAGGCCATCAGACTGATTAGTTCACTCTGACACAGTTGTATTTCTAAGATACATTGACTGTTTTGTTGTATATCTTACCGTACATAATATTTCCTATAAATTACTATAACTTGCACATTGTACATTCAGACGGAGACGTAACGTAAGGATTTGAACTCCTCATGTATGTGAAGGATTTAAGAAATAATGTCAATTCAGTACATTTCAATTCATTTTCTACATTTGCACTGTACAACCCTCGCAATGCCAGACACCAAAAGTTTGAGAGATGTCGTTGGAGGGCATCGGACGAGCAGGCGAGCGACCAGTACGGCCGACCTGGTAAGCCGTGGTGAACAACGTGACTGCGAATTGTGATATCAAGTTTCGGATTGAATGGTAATTTTGAGAAGTCAACAGTTTAATACATCAGAAGGAAAACAAGAGTAATTATGACCACCAGACTCTGAAGATGTTAGAAGTGATTGGCAGGTCAGGAAATCAGCCACATTTTGGCCAATGCGCATGTGTGATTAATGTATTTACATTTATGTGATTGCAATTACCGTTTGTTAGCCAGCATGCTATGATTGTGTAATCTGTTATGTTGCATTTGAAGTGTAGTTGTAGGTGGAATTTTGTTCAGTAACCAGAGAACAACAGTACATACTTATTGTGAAAGGACTTAAAGGAACGTTAAGTGCCCGTTTAAAAAAGAACAGGACCAAAGGAGACTAGTTTTGGAATTTTAGACAATACATCGAATTATGAACGGAATAGTAAGATGTAAACCTTGCAGTAGAATTAAAAATGCCTTAACATTATAGGTTAATTGGACCGAATTCATGAGGTAAAGTTCTCTGTCAAGTCGTCCACAGAGCCAATTTCTCGAACAATCTCGAAAGGCATGGAAGCAGAGAGAAATTAATAATGCAATAATGACTGATGAAATCCTGAATTAATCACAAGTCAATTGGTCAGATGTCAAACTGCTATACTGTGAAACTGTTATCGGAAAACTGACGGAAGTGCAAATTCATTGATATTTTCTGGCTGCTCGCAACCCCCTTCTTGTATCTCAGGGACATCACACACAGAGACGCAGACAGTCAGACACACAACTAGAGACACACAGACGAGAAATAAACATGAAAACATTTGAAATCAGAAAATAAATACGAAAGCAAAAATATACTGGATCGATTAATCATTACCTTTTTTTTTCAAAGAAATCGGCGAGCTGAGAATCGTGAATACGGCTTTAGGTGCGATATTTCCGAAAATTGTCTAATCCATGAACGATGATGTTGATATGTTAAATATTTTATTTAATTTAAACGAATTACGTTGGGGCCGGTCATTGAAAAACTGTGCCAGACAAGACATGCAAACATTGCATTCCCGTGTTAAAATTCGGTTCTGAACATTAAAATGTATATATCGTGGGGTTTCAATGTCTTTTCCTTAAAGTACAAAGCTAATGGGCACCTTTACTATTTCAATTCAACAGAGAATTCAGTGACTGCAAAAGATCAGGGTAAAATGAAATACAATTTCGTACATTTTTATTTTGGGAATGGATATCGCACCAGTCTGGAAAGTGTTACCTGTATAAACGTAACCTCCCATTCAACTATCTATAGTCCAGTGGTAAAAATTTCCCATGGCCCATTTATCATTATTTGTGTCGAATAAATCAGTAGGAAGTCATCTTTCTATACTACTGGAGCTTTTGCCACTGAAGAAATTCCAAAAGGGCCATAGGGTAGAAATCGCAAAGTTTACAGCCTGGAGAGATGTATAAATAGTATTTGACCGAAAGCTGAATCCGGCGGTGGCGCTACTCCTCATTTCCACTACATTATTTTCGCAACACCAGACATCAAATGTTTGAGAGCTATCGTTGGAGCAGATTGGATGACCAATCGTATTTTATAGGCGTCCAATATTGTCGTCACTCTTTGCCGTGGTAAGGAAAGTAAATGTTTACCGTGTTGTCAATGTTAGGATTCAGTGGGGGCTTTGATCTTATTGAAGTCAAAAGTGTAATAAATACTAAGGTAAGCAAGACAAAATATGACCTCCAGAGTCTGAAGATATTAGGAGCGTTGGTGTTTCTGGAACTAAGCCATGTCGAGGACAATGCACGAGTTTGAATATTCAATTTTCATGAGCGTACAGCAATTGTATAGCCTCTTTTGTTGCATTTGAAGCAGAGTTATAAATATAATGCTATATAATAATCAGTGAACAATGGCTCTTCTGTTATTAAAAAGGCTGGTATCAAAACTCAGCTGAAAACTGCAGAATATCGAAGGAAGGGACTATCACAGAAAAAACCGAAACTAATTTGATTCATTCCGAATTAACCAATAGTCTTCCTAACTGTTATACTTTCCCTTAGATCCCAGAGAAATTTGGTTGTTTAATTCCCGCCTCATACTAAACCCAACTGAATTACACTTCAGTGTCAGGGTTAGCATTTCTTAGATTGCAAAATGACAATGATATCTCTCCCAACTCCTTTACCACACCCTGGGTTGGGTTATCAGTGGACACCTCAGGTATGGGGACCACAACCAAGGACTGTACTTTGCTAACGGAAGCCTGTTGCGCCTCCATCGCTCTCTCCTCCTTTTCTACCTCTCTTATTAGCTGCAGCATGCTATCACCCAGACTGGATCCCATATAATTCGCCGACTGACACAGTCCATAGTCAGATTATGCAATAGACACAGCTCTACACACCGTCCTCACACTTCTGGAGAAAAAGGATGGTTCTCTGAGAATGCTGTTCTTAGGCTAGAGTTCAGCATCCAACACCATAAGTCCCTGCAGGCCTGAAAAGGAGCTCAGAGATCTCGGCCTTCACCCTGCCTTGTGCAGTTGGATCCTGATGCCCTGCAAGATCGCCGACAGGTGGAAACAGTGGGCTCCCTCACCTCTGCCCCTCAACAGACGAGTCTCCCAGGGCTGGGTCTTTACTCTCATCCTTTACTTTCCGTGTACCCATGACTGTGTCGCCACCCAGTGCTCCAATCTACGAATTAAATTTGCAGACGATACTACATCACATACACATCACCAAGGACCTCACCTGCTCTGTACATGCAAGTAGTTTGGTGCAAAACGCACAACAAAGCCTCTTTGACCTTAGACGGTTGAAGGGGTTCGACATGAGTCCCCAAATCCCAAGACGTTCGACAGGGGCGCAATTGAGAGCATCCTGACTGGCTGTATCACTGCCTGGTATGGAATTTGTACTTCCCTCAATCGCAGGACTGCAGTAAATTATGTGGTCAGCCCAGCGCATCTATGCATGTGAACCTCCCACTATTCAGGACATTCACAGCGACAGGTGCCTAAAAAGGGCCAGAGCGATCATTAGGGTTCCGAGTCACGCCAACCACAAACTGTTCCAGGTGCTTCAATCCGGAAAGCATTAAGCCAGAACTAACACGCTCCGGAACAGCTTCTTCCACCAGGCCACCAGACTGATAAATTCACGGCGACACAATTCTATTTCTACGCTATATTGACTGTTTTGTTGCATATCTTACTGCACATTCTATTTATGTTGTTACTATAAATTCGCACATTCCGATGGAGACGTAACGTAAAGATTTTTACTCCCCATGAATGTGAAGGATGTACGAAATAAAATCAATTCAATTCATTTCAATCCATCTTCTACTGTTCCACTGTATTGCCCTCACAATTGCAGACACCAAAAGTTTGAGACCTGTCGCTGTAGCACATCGGACGAGCATGCATATTTATAAGCGACCAAGTTATAAAGAAGTTATTGGCATCAGAGATCACATAGTGGGAGCATTGGGCAAGGGTCTGACAAAACTGACGAAGAGTAAATTTGAACATCTTCATAGTCACCATATTAAAAAGAGACTTCGAGGTGGGGCAACAAATCTACTCAAAGGAGAATACTGTAATCCTGAGTTTCAGGAATATCTGGACTCCCAGGAACGTTGAATACGCGTTTAGCAAAGACCAGAAACAAAGGAGACTTGTTTCGGAATTTCAAACAGTTATCGAATTATGAACAGAAAGATATAAACCTCTCAATAGAATTACTAATGGCATAGCATTATTTGTCAATTGGACTGAATCGATGAGATAGATGTCTCTGTATATTCGTCCACAGAGCCAAATTCCCGAGCAATCTCAAAAGGCATGGAAGGACAACGAAAGTTTGCTGTCGTAGGCCGAATCGAAGATGGTGATGAATCAGCATATAGGAAGGAGATCGAAAACCAAGCTGAATGGCTCCAAAACAAAAACCTGGCATGGAAACGCAGTTGTCCTACAAAATAAATGCCGATAGAAATTAATTGATACTGCCCAGCCGATCACAGTGGAAGCCTAGCCACTTCTGAGCACATCGACATGAAACTTTCTGGCATCATTCGTCGGGGCCCACACCGCACAGGACAGCCTCTATCCTAGATGCTGTTTTAAGTCGATAAAACCTTAAGATATTGGAGGAGAATTATACCATTTGGTCCTTCGAGTCTGCTCAGCCATTTCATCTTGACGGATTGAATTTTCCGGCATGAGTCCCCAGATCCACAGGACTTCCTACAGGGGTTCAATTGAGAGCATCCTGCCGGAAATGGTAACTGTTCTTCCCTCAATCACAGGACATTGCAGAGAGTGGTGCGGACAGCCCAGCTTTCTGTGGATATAAAACTGCCACTATTCAGAGCGTCCACAGCAACAGGTGCCTAAAACTGGTCTGATTGGTCATTGAGGACCCGAGTCACCGCAACCACAAACTGTTCCAGCTGTTACCATCTGGGAAGCAGCAAGTCAGAACTAATAGGCTCCGGAGCAGCTTCTTCCACCAGGCCATCAGACTGATTAGTTCACGCTGACACAGTTGTATTTCTAAGCTACATTGACTGTTTTGGTGTATATTTTACCGTACATAATATTTCTTATAAATTACTATAACTTACACATTGTACATTCAGACGGAGAAGTAACGTAAGGATTTGAACTCCTCATGTATGTGAAGGATGTAAGGAATAATGTCAATTCAGTACGTTTCAATTCATTTTCTACATTTGCACTGTACAACCCTCGCAATGCCAGACAACAAAAGTTTGAGAGCTGTGGTTGGAGGGCATCGGACGAGCAGGCGAGCGACCAGTACGGCCGACCCGGTAAGCCGTGGTGAACAACGTGACTGCGAATTGTGATATCAAGTTTCGGATTGAATGGTGATTTTCAGAAGTCAACAGTTTAATAAATCAGTAGGAAAAAAATGAGTAATTATGACCACCAGACTCTGAAGATGTTAGATGTGATTGGTAGGTCTAGAAATCAGCCACATTTTGGCCAATGTGCGAGTGTGATTAATGAATTCGCATTTATGTGATTACAATTACCGTTTGTTAGCCAGCATGCAATGATTGTGTCATCTGCTATGTTGCATTTGAAGTGTAGTTGTAGTTGGAATTTTGTTCAGTAATCAGTGAACAACAGTACATACTTATTGTGAAAGGACTTAAAGGAACGTTGAATGCTCGTTTAAAAAAGAACAGAACCAAAGGAGACTTGCTTTGGAATTTCAAACAATCCATCGAATTATGAACGGAACACTAAGGTGTAAACCTTTCAGTAGAATTACAAATTGGACAGCATTATAAGTTTATTGGACTGAATCAATGAGATAAAGCTCTCTGTCAAGTCGTCCATAGAGCCAATTTCTCGAGCAATCTCAAAAGGCATGGATGGAGAACGAAATTAATAATGTAATAATGACTGACGAAATACTTACGTAATCACAAGTGAATTGGTCAGATTGCAACCTGCTATACTATGAAACAGTTATAGTAAAACTGACGAAAATGCATCTTCATTGCTACTTTTCTGGTTGTTCGCAACGCCCTTCATTTCTCTCAGGGATATCACACACAGAGGCGCAGACTGTCAGACACACAGACAGACAGACACAGACAGGAAATGTACATTAAAACATTTGAGATCAGAAAACATATACGAAAGCAAAAATGTAATGGATTGTTTAACTATTACCTCTCTTTTGTTAAAGAAATCACCAAGCTGAAGGACGAGAACAAGCCTTTAGGTGCGATATTTCCGAAGATTGTCAACTTGATGAACGATGTTGTTGATATGTTGGATGTTTAATTTAATTTAAGCAGTTTACATTGAGGCCTGTCATTTGAAAACTGCGCCATACAAAACATGCAAACATTGCATTCCCCTGTTAAAATGGGATTCCGAACATTAAAATGTATATCGTGGTTTAACAATTTCGTTTCCTTAACGTACGAAGCTAACGAGCACCTTTGTTATTTCAATTCAACAGAGGATTCAGTCCGCGAAAAAGAAACAGGTAAAATGAAATACGGTTGGATACATTTCTGTTTTGGGTATGGATATTGCACCGGTCTGTAAACAGTTAAGTTATTATCTGAATCGAATGAATCAGTAGAAAGCATTTTACTATTTTGCTGAAGCCTTTACACTGAACCATTCCTATAGACCTATATGGTAGAAATTGCATGGTTGAGAGCCAGAAGGGATGAATAAATGGCATCAGCTCGAGAGCTGAACCCTGCGGTGGCGCTAATCCTTCTTTCCACTGCATTATTTTCGCATCACCAGACATCAGAAGTTTGAGTGCTATCATTGGAGCAGATTGGACGAACAATCGTATTTTATTGGCGTCCAATATTGCCGTCACTCTTTGCCGTGGTAAGAAAAGTAAATGTTTACCGTGTTATCAATGTTAGGATTCAGTGGGGGCTTTGATCTTATTGAAGTCAAGAGTTAAATAAATACTAAGGTAAGCAAGACAACAAAATGACCTCCAGAGACGGAAGATAGTAGAAGCGTTGGTGTTTCTGGAACTAAGCCATGTCGAGGACAATGCACGAGTTTGAATATTCAATTTTCATGAGCGAACAGCAATTGTATAGCCTCTTTTGTTGCATTTGAAGCAGAGTTATAAATATAATGTTATATAATATTCGGTGAACAATGGCTCTTCTGTTATTAAAAAGGCTGGTATCAAAACTCAGCTGAAAACTGCAGGATATCTAACGAAGGGACTATCACAGAAAAACCCGAAACTAATTTGATTCATTCCGAATTACCCAACTGTCTTCCTAACTGTTATACTTTCCCTTAGATCCCAGAGAAATTCGATTGTTTAATTCCCCCCTCATACTAAACCCAACTGAATTGCACTTCAGTGTCAGGGTTAGCATTTCTTATTGATTGCAAAATGACAGTGATATCTCTCCCACCTCCTTTATCACACACTGGGTTGGGTTATCAGTGATCACCTCAGGCATGGGGACCAGAACCAAGGACTGGGCCTTGCTAACGGAAGCCTGTTGCGCCTCCATCCCTCTCTCCACCTTTCCTAACTCTCTTATTAGCTGCAGCATGCTATCATCCAGACTGGATCCCATATAATTCGCCTGCTGACACAGTCCATAGTCAGGTTATGCAATAGACACAGCTCTACACACCGTCCTCACACTTCTGGAGAAAAAGAATGGTTCTCTGAGAATGCTGTTCTTAGACTAGAGTTCAGCATCCAACACCATAAGTCCCTGCAGGCCTGAAAAGAAGCTCAGAGATCTCGGCCTTCACCCTGCCTTGTGCAGTTGGATCCTGATGCCCTGCAAGATCGCCGGCAAGTGGGAACAGTGGGCTCCCTCACCTCTGCTCCTCAACAGACGAGTCTCCCAGGGCTGGGTCTTTACTCCCATCCTTTACTTTCCGTGTACCCACGACTGTGTCGCCACCCAGAGCTCCAACCTGCGAATTAAATTTGCAGACGATACTACATCACATACACATCACCAAGGACCTCACCTGCTCTGTACATGCAAGTAGTTTGGTGCAAAAAGCACAACAGCGCCTCTTTGAACTTAGACGGTTGAAGGGGTTCGACATGAGTCCCCAAATCCTAAGACTTTAGATAGTGGCGCAATTGAGAGCATCCTGACTGGCTGTATCACTGTCTGGTATGGGATTTGTACTTCCCTCAATCTCAGGACTGCAGTAAATTATGTGGTCAGCCCAACGCATCTATGCATGTGAACCTCCCACTATTCAGGACATTCACAGCGACAGGTGCCTAAAAAGGGGCAGAGCGATCATTGGGGATCTGTGTCACGCCAATCACAAACTGTTCCAGCTGCTTCAATCCGGAAAGCATTAAGACAGGACTAACAGGCTCCGGAACAGCTTCTTCCACCAGGCCACCAGACTGATAAATTCACGGCGACACAATTCTATTTCTACGTTATATTGACTGTTTTGTTGCATATCTTACTGTACATACTATTTATGTTGTTACTATAATTCACACATTCCGATGGAGACGTAACGTAAAGATTTTTACTTCCCATGTATGTGAAGGGTTACAACATAAAATCAATTCAATTCATTTCAATCCATCTTCTACTGTTCCACTGTGTTGCCCTCACAATTGCAGACGCCAGCAGTTTGAGACCTGTCGCTGTAGCACATCGGACGAGCAGGCGTATTTATAAGCGACCAAGTTATAAAGAAGTTATTGGCATCAGAGATCACATAGTGGGAGAATTGGGCAAGGGTCTGACAAAACTGACGAAGAGTAAATTTGAACATCTTCATAGTCTTCAAAGAGACTTCGAGGTGGGGCAACAAATCTACTCACAGGAGAATACTGTAATCCTGAGTCTCAGGAATATCTGGACTCCCAGGAACGTTGAATACGCGTTTAGCAAAGACCAGAAACAAAGGAGACTTGTTTTGGAATTTCAAACTGTTATCGAATTATGAACAGAAAGATATAAACCTCTCAATAGAATTACTAATGGCATAGCATTATTTGACAATTAGACTGAATCGATGAGATAGATTTCTCTGTATATTCGTCCACAGAGCCAAATTCCCGAGCAATCTCAAAAGGCATGGAAGGACAGCGAAAGTTTGCTGTCGTAGGCCGAATCGAAGATGGCGAATAATCAGCATATAGGAAGGAGATTGAAAACCAAGCTGAATGGCTCCAAAACAAAAACCTGGCATGGAAATGCAGTTGTCATACAAAATAAATACCGATAGAAATTAATTGATACGACCCAGCCGATCACAGGGGAAACCTACCCACTTCTGAGCACATCGACATGAAACGTTCTGGCATCATTCGTCGGGGCCCACACCGCACAGGACATCCTCTATCCTAGATGCTGTTTTAAGTCGATAAAACCTGAAGATATTGGAGGAGAATTATACCATTTGGTCTTTCGAGTCTGCTCCGCCATTTCATCTTGACGGATCGAATTTTTCGGCATGAGTCCCCAGATCCACAGGACTTCCTACAGGGGTTCAACTGAGAGCATCCTGCCGGAAATGGTAACTATTCTTCCCTCAATCACAGGGCTTTGCAGAGAGTGGTGCGGACAGCACAGCTTTCTGTGGATATAAAACTGCCACTATTCAGGGCGTTCACAGCAACAGGTGCCTAAAACTGGCCTGATGGATCATTGAGGACCCGAGTCACCCCAACCACAAACTGTTCCAGCTGTTACCATCTGGGAAGCAGCAAGTCAGAACTAACAGGCTCCGGAGCCGCATCAGACTGATTAGTTCACGCTGACACAGTTGTATTTCTAAGGTATATTGACTATTTTGTTTTATATTTTACCGTACATACTATTTCTTATAAATTACTATAACTTGCACATTGTTTATTCAGACGGAGACGAAACGTAAGGATTTGAACTCCTCATGCATGTGAAGGATTTAAGAAATAATGTCAATTCAGTACATTTCAATTCATTTTCTGCATTTGCACTGTAAACCCTCGCAATGCCAGACATCAAAAGTTTGAGAGCTGTCATTGGAGGGCATCGGACGAGCAGGCGAGCGACCAGTACGGCAGACCCGGTAAGCCGTGGTGAACAACGTGACTGCGAATTGTGATATCAAGTTTCGGATTGAATGGTGATTTTCAGAAGTCAACAGTTTAATAAATCCGAAGGAAAACAAGAGTAATTATGACCACTAGACTCTGAAGATGTTAGAAGTGATTGGTAGTTCTGGAAATCAGCCGCATTTTGGCCAATGCGCGAGTGTGATTAATGTATTTACATTTATGTGATTGCAATTACCGTTTGTCAGCCAGCATGCAATGATTGTGTAATCTGTTATGCTGCATTTGAAGTGTAGTTGTAGATGGAATTTTGTTCAGTAATCAGTGAACAACAGTACATTCGTATTGTGAAAGGACTTAAAGGAACGTTGAATGCTCGTTTAAGAAAGAACAGAACCAAAGGAGACTTATTTTGGAATTTCAAACAATACATCGAATTATGAACGGAACGCTAAGGCGTAAACCTTTCAGTAGAATTACAAATTGGACAGCATTGTAAGTTTATTGGACTGAATCAATGAGATAAATTTCTCTGTCAAGTCGTCCATAGAGCCAATTTCTCGAGCAGTCTCAAAAGGTATGGATGGAGAACGAAATTAATAATGTAATAATGACTGACGATATACTTACGTAATAACAAGTGAATTGGTCAGATTGCAAACTGCTATACTATGAAACAGTTATAGTAAAACTGAAGAAAATGCATCTTCATTGCTATTTTTCTGGTTGTTCGCAACCCCCTTCATTTATCTCAGGGATATCACACACAGAGACGCAGACTGTCACACACACAGCCAGACACACACAGACACAAAATGTATATTAAAACATTTGAGATCAGAAAACATATACGAAAGCAAAAATATAATGGATTGTTTAACTATTGCCTCTCTTTTGTTAAAGAAATCAACCAGCTGAAGGACGAGAAGAGTCAATTAGGTGCGATATTTCCGAAGATTGTCAACTTGATGAACGATGTTGTTGATATGTTGAATGTTTAATTTAATTTAAACGATTTACATTGAGGCCTGTCATTGGAAAACTGCGTCATACAAAACATGCAAACATTGCATTCCCCTGTTAAAATGGGATTCCGAACATTAAAATGTATATCGTGGTTTATCAATTTCGTTTCCTTAACGTACCAAACTAATGAGCACCTTTGTTATTTCAATTCAACAGAGGAATCAGTCCGCGAAAAAGAAACTGGTAAAATGAAATACGGTTGGATACATTTCTGTTTTGGGTATGGATATTGCACCGGTCTGTAAACAGTTAAGTTATTATCTGAGTCGAACGAATCGGTAGCAAGCATTTTACTATTTTGCTGAGGAGTTTACACTGAACCATTCCTATAGACCTATATGGTAGAAATTGCATGGTTTAGAGCCAGATGAGATGAATAAATGGTATCTGATCGAGAGCTGAATCCGGCGGTGGCGCTAATCCTACTTTTCCGCTGCATTAGTATCGTTACACCAGAGATCAAAAGTTTGAGAGCTGCTGTTGGAGCAGGTGGACGAACAATGGTCATTTATAGCCAATTTTGTTGCATTTAAAGAATAGTTATACATATAATTCTCTATAATAATCAGTAAACGATGATACTTCTGTTAATAAAAGGCTGGTATTAAAACTTAGCTGAAAACTGCAGAACTAACGGAGGGACTATAGCCGAAGAACTCGAAACCAGTGTGATTCATTTTGGATCACTGCAACTGTCTTCCTAACTGTTATACTTTCCCTTAGATGCCAGGAGAATTCAGTTGTTTTATTTCCGCCTCAAACTAAACCCAACTGAATTACACTGCAGTGTCAGGGTTAGCATTTGCTACGTTCCTATTGCTTTCCAAATGTCAATGATCTTTCAGCTACCTTTTTGCTCAAATCATGTATGTAGACCACCTGGCTTGCCGCTCACTTTCGTCGAGGGAATTCAGCTAACTGCTCCGCCAAACAAGGTATTCAGGCTTGGGTGGATGTTGTGTAATGCACCGCTGTAACACCAACCAACGCAACATATCAGACAGTACAGAATATGCGATTAAATGACTACACTTTTCATCTCTTACTTTGCTAAGCGGTTAGTAGACAAACAAAATACTAAAGAAAAAGGCGCCACTTTTATTAGATAGTTCGTGCACAAAAAATCGTTGGAGCTCGCGCCTCAGTTATCCCTCCATAAACGGCCTCTACCGAAATGTAATGTCGCCGACCTCCAGATCCTGGAATTCCCGTACACGCCGTCGAGTAATCACCGAGCGCTCTCCGCACTCCTCCTTCCTCTTCATTTTCCTCGATCTAAGGCCGACAGAAACCCCGGCTCCCAGAGAAACAGGAAAGAATAACATGTCTCCCATTGGTTAGTTACTCGTTATCTGTAGTTATAACACAAACATCGCTGCGACAGAGAAACCATTACCTCAGCAGATAACATTACAGAGAAGCAATTATATGAGCTTGAGCAGTTAACAGTACTGAGAACCCAGCATGCAATTGAAATAAATGGAGAACTAACTTCTTATTAAGTTGGCAAGTTGTTTGACAATGTAACAGAGTAAGCGCTGACAGTTGGGGATTCGTGATCAGACGTCAGGAGGAGGACGACCTCGGCCTTGTTGAATAATCAGAGTTTGCACGTTTTTATATTCAAAAATGTTTTGTTCATGCAGCCCAGCTTGATTTAAACTAGAATTACATCAGCTACGTAGAGTACTGCAAGGTGAATTACAGAACACCGTAGTGCTGTACAGACCCAGAGGCCCACGACATTCTGCTGAACATTTAACCTATTCTAAAATATTTTGCTGTGGTTTCCTACACGTTGAAGAGTATCCCAATCGAATTCTGGAGGTCGGTTAGGGTTGTAGGAGAGGACGGGGAATGATGACCTCATATGTTATAAATGAGTGGTAGTTAATGGTGCCCGTGAATCCATTGGAAGTGCCAGGACATTAGTTAAGTAAACTGAAATTGGAGCAGATGGAATTGCGGCCCTTCATATCCTTGTGCTTGAAATCAAATCTCAAAGGACGTTAGTATTAGATGCCTTTAGTGTTTGACGAATATCTACTGACTTAAGATGATCTCACAGAAGACCTGGAACCCTGCAACATATGGACAGCACAGATGCATCTTTCAGGATGCCGTGGATCGAAGGCAGTTCAACATTTAATGCCATCACATCCTAAAAACTAATCAGAAAGGAACTAGGTCTTCGTTTGAATAGCTCCTTGTTCACTTTCCTCACTTGCAGACTCCATTGAGCTCGGTTTTCCCATAGCATTTCCTACACGATCTACATCAACACAGGTGCACCACAGAGTGTGGATAAGCACAGCATCTATGGCATATTCAAGCTTTCTGAAGTCACCACTGTCTTAGGCCAAATCGAAGATGGTGATGAATCAGCATATAGGAAGGAGATTGAAAATCAAACAGAATGGTTCTAAAACAACAACCTGGCATGGGAACACAGATGTCCTTCAACATAAATGCGAATAGAAATTAGTATATACGGCCCAGTCCATCACGAGGAAAGCCCACTACTGAGAACATCTACATGAAACGTTGTGGCAGATAAACAGCATCGATCATCAGGGGCTACCACTGCATAGGGCGCCCTATCTTCTAGATGCTGCCATAAGACTATAAAATCTTAATATATTGGAGGAGAATTATACCATTTTGTTCTTCGAGTCTGATACGCCATTTCATCATGGTGGACCTAATTTTCGTCTCAGCCCCAGTCTCCTACCTTCTCCCCATACCTTTTCATACAATGACCAATGATGAACCTTTCAAGATCTACCTTAAATGTACAGACAGCCTTGGCTTTCACAGCTGACTGTGGGAAATAATTAAAGAGAAACACGACGCTCCGAGCAAGGAACTCCGTTCCAAAAGGACGCCCCTCTATTCTGAGGCTGTGTCCTCTGGCTTTAGACTCTCACACCATAAGAAACATCTATTTATTCAGTCCTGATGAAGGACCACCGCTCAAAACTTCGACTGTACTCTTTTCCATAAACACTGCCTGGCTTGCTGAGTTCCTCCAGAATTTGATGTGTTTTGCTTGGGTTTTCTCCTGTTCCTGATAGGAAACATCCATTCCCTTTGTGCTCTGTCAAGTCCTTTCTCAATTCGATAGTGTACAATGAGGTCTCCCGCCATTCTTAGTAATTCCAGTGTGTACAGGCCCTGAGCCATCATGCGCTGTTCATATTACAAGCCATTAAATCCTGGAATGATTGTCGCGAAACTCGTTTGAACCCTGTCCAGTTTTAATGCATCCATTCTAATTTACGGGGTCCAATTCAACTCACAATACTCCAAGTGAGATCTCACCAGTACTATATAAAGTTTAAGCATTACATCCTTGCTTTTATATTCTAGTCCTCTTGAAATGAATGCTAATATTGCATTTGCCTTCCTCACCACAGACTCAACTTGCAAATTATCTTTTCTGGAATCTTGCAGAAGCTTTCCCAAATATTTTTGCACCTTATGTTTTTGTATTTTCACTTCATTTAGAAAATAATCAACCTTTTCATTACTTCTAACAAAGTGCATGACTATAGATTTCCGAACACTGACACTCAACAAATGAGCCTCCCAGAGTTCTGTCCTTAGCCGTCATCTTTACTCTCTGTTTCCCCAGGACTGTGTCGCCACCCACTGCTCCAACCTGCTACGTAAATTCGCAGACAATAGCACATTGATTGGCCTTATCTCAGAGGATAACGAGCCAGCCTACAGAGAAAAAGTAGTCACCCAGACACAGTGGTGTCCCGAAGACAACCTCTCCCTCAATGACGCAACAGCAAGCAGCTGGTTGTGACTACTGGAAGAATGGAAACAGTCTCTTCCTATTGACATCAATGGATCTGGGGTTGAGAAGGTGAACAGCTTTAAGTTCCTTGGTATACACATCACCAAGGACCTCACTTGGTCTGTAGATACCGGCTGTCTGATGAAAAAAGCAGAAAACTCCTCTTTCACCTTAGACGGTTGAAGAAGTTCGGTATGAGTCCCCAAATCCTAAGGACTTTCTACACGGGCACAAGTCAGAGCATCCTGACTGGCTGCATCACCGCCTGGTATGGGAACTCTTCGTTCCACAATCACAGGACTTTGCAGAGAGTGGTGCGGACAGTCCAGCGCATCTGTGGATGTAAACCTCCCACTTTTCAGGACATTCGCAACGACAGGTGCCTAAAATTGGCCTGATGGATCATTGAGAATCCGACTCATTGCAACCACAAACTGTTCCAGCTGTTACCATCCAGGAAGCAGCAAGTCAGGACTAACAGGCTCCGGAGCAGCTTCTTCCACTAGGCCATCAGACTGATTAGTTCACGCTGACACGGTTGTATTACTAAGCTAGATTGATTGTTTTGCTGTATATCTTACCGTAAGTTCTATTTATTATAAATTACGGTAATGTGCTCATTGTAAATTCAGACGGAGACGTAATGTCAAGATTTGTACGCCTCATGTATGCGAAGGATGTAAGAAATAAAGTGAATTCAATTTATTTCAATTCAATTTTTACTTTTTGTCATAGTCCAGTCCGATGTCCGCATTTCAGTTCATGGTCCGGTCCGTGGACTCCAGACTCTGGGTCCTCCAGCTGTCCCTTGTTTCGGTTGGACTTAATCATAAGTACCTGACGCTCATCCTTGGGCAGGGAATATAAGTGGCCCTGGGATTGAGTGTGGTAGGGGGGTCGGCTTGTCACGCTATTCCTGGGAGCAAACGGCCGGCAGAAGGCTTGAACGACCACTTGCCATCTTTAGGCCGTGCTACAGAACCATTGCTTCTTGGAGCCTTGCTGTCAGTAGTCGGAGCTTTCATTGCGGTATGGATTCGGCCGTTTCCCGGGCCAGCTGGGTGGTCGTCAGTCACTCCGAGCTAGGTAGGGATCCGGTTGATTCCGTAGCCAGCCAAGATTGCTGACCTTAACTGCGACTCGGAGCAGCCCTGATGCAGAGATGGAACTGTCTGTCGTTCTTTGGTCTTTGTCTCTTCCTGTCCTCACCCCGTGAGGTAAGTCAGGCCCTTCTGCCGTAGCCCTGCGGGATGATCTGTCTTGTCTTGTCCTCGCCTCCGTGGGGTAAGTCAGGCAGTTCTGCCGTTGCCCTGCCGGGGGAATCTTTCTTGTCTTGTCTTTGCCTCCGTCGGGTAAGTCAGGCCGTCTTGCCGTTGCCCTTGCGGGGGGAATCTTTCATGTCTTGTCTTTGCCTCCGTCCGGTAAGTCAGGCCGTTCTGCTGTTACGCGACGGATGTTCCTGCCCCTCCTTAGTGTGGAATGAAAGTTGAGTCCCAGCTTGTCGAAGGATAAGTCCCGACTCTATGTTGATGTAAAGTTCCTAGTCTGCCTCCAAGCTCCAGCCTCCGAGTTATTGAAGCTCCGAGACCCCAGGCCTCAAGCCTCGAGCTCCGAGAATCAAGCCTCAAGCCGCGATCTCCGAGACCCCAGGCCTCAAGCCGCGATCTCCGAGACCCGAGGCCTCAAGCCTCGAGCTCCGAGAATCAAGCCTCAAGCCTCGAGCTCCGAGATCCCAAGCCTCAAGCTTCTAGCCATGAGACCCCTAGATTCAAGCCGCGATACCACAAGCCTCAAGCTTCGAGCTCCGAGACCCCAAGCTTCAAGCCTCCAGCCCAGAGACCCCAAGCCTCAAGCTTCGAGCTCCGAGACCCCAAGCCTCAAGCTTCGAGCTCCGAGACCCCAAGCCTCAAGCTTCGAGCTCCGAGACCCCAAGCCTCAAGCCTCCAGCTCTGAGACCCCAAGCCTCAATCCTCAAGCTCGGAGTCACCAAGCCTCAAGCCTCGAGCTCCGAGACCCCAAGCCTCAAGCCTCCAGCTCTGAGACCAGAAGCCTCAATCCGCGAGCTCGGAGACACCAAGCCTCAAGTCTCAAGCCTCAACAACCCAGCCTCAAGTCTCAAGCCTCGACCCCAGCCTCAAGCCTCCAGCTCCGAGACCCCAAGCCTCAAGCCTCCAGCTCTCAGACCTCAAGCCTCAAGCCTCCAGCTCCGAGACCCCAAGCCTCAATCCTCAAGCTCGGAGACACCAAGCCTCAAGCCTCGAGCTCCGAGACCCCAGCCTCGTCTCAAGCCTCCAGCCTGAAGTCTCAAGCCTCGACCCCAGCCTCAAGCCTCCTGCTCCGAGACCCCAAGCCTCAAGCCTCGTGCTCCGAGACCCCAGCCTCAAGCCTCCTGCTCCGAGACCCCAAGCCTCAAGCCTCGTGCTCCGAGAACCCAAGCATCAAGCCTCCAGCTCCGAGACCCCAAAACTCAAGCCTCCAGCTCCGAGACCCCAAGCCTCAAGCCTCCAGCTCCGAAACCCCAAGCCTCAATCCTCAAGCTCGGAGACGCCAAGCCTCAAGCCTCGAGCTCCGAGACCCCAGCCTCGTCTCAAGCCTCAAGACCTCAGCCTGAAGTCTCAAGCCTCGACCCTAGCCTCAAGCCTCGAGCTCCGAGACCCCAGCCTCAAGTCTCAAGCCTCAAGTTCTCAGCCTCGTCTCCAGCTCCGAGACCCCAAGCCTCAAGCCTCGTGCTCCGAGACTCCAAAAGGCTCCAGCTCCGAGACCCCAAGACTCAAGCCTCCAGCTCCGAGACCCAAAGCCTCAAGCCTCCAGCTCCGAGACCCCAGCCTCGTCTCAAGCCTCGACCCCAGCCTCAAGCCTCCAGCTCCGAGACCCCAAGCCTCAAGCCTCCAGCTCCGAGACCCCAAAACTCAAGCCTCGAGCTCTGAGACCCCGAGCCTCAAGCCTCGAGCTCCGAGACCCCAGCCGCAAGTCTCAAGCTTCAAGACCCCAGAACGCAGGCCTCGACACGTCTTCGCCTTGTTTGGGGTCTGAGCCAGAGTCAAGACCCAGGTTCTGAGTCCTTGTCCAGTTTCGAGCTCGGAGTCCACGCCCAGGCTCCTTGTTCCCAGTCCCTCGTCCTGGTCGTGCTTCCCTAGCCTAGTCTGCGACTTGTCCCGTCCTTTAGCTTTGTCCCGTCCTTTTCCTAGTACTTCAATGTCTGTGTCTTGCATTTGGGTCCAGTCCCAACGCCCGCCTTATGACACTTTAGTACTGAATTGCTCTCGCAATGCCAGCCAGACACTAAAAGTTTGAGAGTGTCGGACAAGCAGGCGTATTTATAAGGGACCTGTATGGTTATCATGGTGAGCCGCGGTGAACAACGTAAATGTTGATTGTGATATCAAGGTTCGGATTGAATGGGAATTTTGAGGTCGACAGTTTAAAAAATCCGAAGGAAAACAAGAGTAAATATGACCATCAGACTCTGAAGATTTTAGAAATGATTGGAGTTCTGGCAATTAGCCACGTTTTGGCCAGTGCTTCAGTGTGATTAATGTAATTGCATTTATGTGATCACAATTACGGATTGTTCGCCATCATGCAACAAGGTTGCGAATGAACGGCTGATTTACGGAGCAAAGTCAGTTTTACCACTCGGAGGTAAAAGAGAGGCAGGACTGCGCAGGCGCGTGACGTCAGCCGGCAGCGTGCGAAGGGTTTGAAAAGAAATCCACCATATCCAGCGAGCAGCGTTCGGAGCAGGCAGCGGAGTTGGAGGCGGTAGAGTGATAGGGCTTTGCCTCAACGGCCTTAGCCTGTAACGGGACGAGTCGGCGTAGGTTTACCTGTGTTATTTGCGGAAAGGAGTAAGCATGTGTGTGAGGCCATTTTTCTGTGCTAGGAGTCAGATGTGGGATGTTCTGGAGTATACTAGGCTCCCAGACAGTTATATCTGCACCCAGTGTGTCGAACTGCATCTCCTAAGGGACCGAGTTAGGGAACTGCAAATGTAGCTCGATGGCCTTCGTCTGGTAGGGAGAGCAACGAGGTGGTAGAAAGGGTTTATAGGAAGGTGGTCACACCGGAAACACTGGAGACAGACAAGTGGGTCATAGTCTGGAGGGGGAACGGGAAGAGTCGGATACCAGCGAGTACACCTGTGGCTGTAGCCCTTTACTCAAATAAGTACTCCTGTTTGAGTACAGCTGGGGCGGACAGCCTACCTGGGGGAAATAACAGTGGCCGCGCCTCTGGCACAGAGTCTGGCCCTGTGGCTCAGAAGGGTAGGGAAAGGAAGTGGAATGCAGTAGTGATAGGGGACGCTATAGTTAGGGGGTCAGACAGGCGATTCTGTGGACGCAGGAAAGAAACTCGGATGGTAGTTTGCCTCCCAGGTGCCAGGGTCCGGGATGTTTCAGATTGCGCCCAAGATATCCTGCAGTGGGTGGGAGAACAGCATGAGGTCCTGGTACGTATTGGTACCAATGACATAGGTAGGAAAAGGGAAGCGTTCCTGAAAAAAGAGTACATGGAGTTGGGAAGGAAGTTGAGAGGCAGTACCGCCAATATTGTAATCTCGGAGTTACTGCCTGTGCCACGCGACAGTGAGAATAGGAATAGAATGAGATGGAGGATAAATGCGTGGCTGATAGATTGGAGCAGGGGGCGGGGATTTAGATTTATGGACCATTGGGACCTATTTTCGGGTAGGTGTGACGTGCAGAAAAAGGACAGGTTAAATTGAATCCCAGGGGAACCAATATCCTGGCGGGAAGGTTTGCGAAGGGTACTGGGGAGAGTTTAAACTAAAATTGTTAGGAGGTGGGGACCGAACTGAAGAGACTGGGGAAGTGGAGGTTGGCTCACGAATAGAGAAATCCTGGAGACAGCGCGAAACGGAGGTTAGGCAGGTGATAGTGAAGTGACGCGCTGAGACCGGAGGTGTGAGTTAAGTCTATTTTAACGCAAGGAGTGTTGTGAACAAAGTGGATGAGCTTAGAGCGTGGATTAATACTTGGAGATATGATGTAGTGCCCATTACAGAGACTTGGATGGCTCCGGGACAGGAAGGGTTACCTCAAATGCTGGGCCTCAGTTGTTTCAGAAAGGACAGGGAAGAAGGCAAAAGAGGTGCGGGCGTGGCACTGTTGATCAGAGATAGTGTCACGGCTGCAGAAAAGGTAAACTTCATGGAGGGATTGTCTATGGAGTCTCAGTGCGTGGAGGGTATAAACAGAAAGGGGTCAATAAATTTACTGGGCGATTTCTATAGGCCACCCAATAGTAACAGGGATATTGAGGAGCAGATAGGGAAACAGATCCTGGAAAGGTGTAATAATAACAGAGTTGGCGTGATGGGAAATTTTAATTTCGCAAATATCGATTAGCATCTCCCTAGAGCAAAGGGTTTAGATGGCGTGGGATTTGTTAGATGTGTGCAGGAAGGTTTATAGACACATTATGTAGAGGAGAGACAGTACTTGATTTGGTATCGGGAAATGAACCTGGTCAGGTGTCAGATCTCTCAGTGGGAGAGCATGTTGGATATAGTGATCATAATTCTAGCTCTTTTAAAATGGCATTGGAGAGATACAGGAACAGACAATTTAGAAAAGCGATTAATTAGAGTAAGTGGAATTATGAGGCTACCAGGCAGGAAATTCGAAGTTTAAATTGGAAAGTTTAAGTCGGGTTGTTCCTAAATGTGTCTATTTCCATCTCTGTTGGTTTCCCGTCTGGTTACCCACGCAACCTGATCAGATAATGGACTTATAGCCCGGTTCACTGGCCCTCCAATTTGGTAATCAAATCCTGGAAGACGAGGCCCCAATTTGTTACGTACCCCGTAACTGCGTGTCTAACCAACAAGGATAGAAGAATCCGTTGGAGTCTTAATAAACAGTGTTTATTAGTAAAATACACAAATCAATATCAATAATGCAAATATATAGATAATACACGTTAGTAATAATAAACATAAAAATGTGGGAATAATAATAATAATAAACAAGCTCCATCGATGTCTAGGGGATAATGAATTGTCATATGTGAATATAAAGTTCAGTTCAGTTCATACGTGCTGAGGTAGATGTTGGTTGTTGTGTTGTAATCGTTGGAGAGAGAGAGAGAGAGAGAGAGAGAGAGAGAGAGAGAGAGAGAGAGAGAGAGAGAGAGAGAGAGAGAGAGAGAGAGAGAGAGCGAGAGAGAGAGAGAGAGAGAGAGAGAGAGAGAGAGAGAGAGAGAGAGAGAGAGAGAGAGAGAGAGCTGTAACAGCTACAGGCAGGCAAACCTTCCTTTGCATTCTTGATCCGTCGTGTCGTGGTTGTTGTGGCCATTCAGGTATGACCCCTCTGTCCTTTAGCTAGACCGCTCTTCTGTGGTTGACTCGTCACTCTGGCATGTGTGGACACACACACAAGCCCCCACCGGCCCTGCTATAATACTGTGAGTTAAACTGACCGATCCTTTGTTCGGTCTCCGATGCCCCACACCTTCCCTTGGGTTCCAACACTCAAGCAGTGCGCAATAGTGTGTCTCCTGGTGTGTCTGAGGGGTGTCTCCTCAGACCTCACTTTTATCCCTACTCACGGGGTCTCAGGTGTCAATCAATTTTGAATGGCTGCGTCCATCAAACCAGCCCACTCCGGCTGACCACTGAGAAATTTTAATGAACAGAGTGGTATAAGGTAAATAACCCTCTCAGAAGCCATAAGTCTTTCAGAAGTCATAATATGGTGAATCAACAAGTCTCACCCCCCTGCTTTATCTCTCTCTTATCTGTAGCAGATGTTCCAGTTCCAGCATGTTTTCTTTTACATCTCTCTCTCTCATTAGCAGCATAGCAAAAGTAACGGTTTGTGATTCTCCCGGGGGGGGGGGGGGACATGGGCAACTCTGCACCCTTCTGCCCATCAGAGCTGTTCATCTTTCGTAACACTGCGAAGAGATAGATTGGAAAAGTACAGGACTAAAGAAGAGGGAGACAAGTTGCTTGGAAGGACACAGCAGTGGTGACAAGTTTGAGTGAGCACATGTCAAAGAGACAAAGAGCATCAGAGATCACATAGGGAGTGCATTGGGGGAGGGTCTGATTAAACTGTCGAAGAGGAGATCTGAACATCTTCATAGTCAGGATACTTAGAAGAGACTTCGCAGTGTAGCGGCAATCATACTCACAGCACGATAATGTAATCTCGCGTCATAGTAATATCTGGACTTCCAGGAACATTGAATGCACGTTTAAAAAAGAACAGAACCAAAGGAGACTAGTTTTGGAATTTTAGACAATACATCGAATTATGAACGGAACACTAAGATGTAAACCTTCCAGTAGAATTAAAAATGCCATAACATTATAGGGTAAACGGCCCAGCCCATCACAGGGGAAGCCTACCCACTTCTGAGCACATCGACATGAAACGTTCTGGCATCATTCGTCGGGGCCCACACCGCACAGGACATCCTCTATCCTAGATGCTGTTTTAAGTCGATAAAACCTTAAGATATTGGAGGAGAATTATACCATTTGGTCTTTCGAGTCTGCTCCGCCATTTCATCTTGACGGATTGAATTTTTCGGCATGAGTCCCCAGATCCACAGGACTTCCTACAGGGGTTCAACTGAGAGCATCTTGCCTGAAATGGTAACTGTTCTTCCCTCAAACACAGGACTCTGCAGAGAGTGGTGCGGACAGCCCAGCTTTCTGTGGATATAAACCTTTCCCTATTCAGGGCGTTCACAGCAAAAGGTGCCTAAATCTGGCCTGATGGATCATTGAGGACCCGAGTCACCCCAACCACAAACTGTTCCAGCTGTTACCATCTGGGAAGCAGCAAGTCAGAACTAACAGGCTCCGGAGCAGCTCTTTCCACCAGGCCATCAGACTGATTAATTCACGCTGACATATTTGTATTTCTAAGCTATATTGACTGTTTTGTTATATATTTTACCGTACATAATATTTCTTATAAATTACTATAACTTGCACATTGTACATTCAGGCGGAGACGTAACACAAGGATTTGAACTCCTCATGTATGTGAAGGATTTAAGAAATAATGTCAATTCAGTACATTTTAATTCATTTTCTACATTTGCACTGTACAACCCTCGCAATGCCAGACATCAAAAGTTTGAGAACTGTCATTGGAGGGCATCGGACGAGCAGGCGAGCGACCAGTACGGCAGACCCGGTAAGCCGTGGTGAACAACGTGACTGCGAATTGTGATATCAAGTTTCGGATTGAATGGTAATTTTGAGAAGTCAACAGTTTAATAAATCAGAAGGAAAACAAGAGTAATTATGACCACTAGACTCTGAAGATGTTAGAAGTGATTGGTAGTTCTGGAAATCAGCCGCATTTTGGCCAATGCGCGAGTGTGATTAATGTATTTACATTTATGTGATTGCAATTACCGTTTGTCAGCCAGCATGCAATGATTGTGTAATCTGTTATGTTGCATTTGAAGTGTAGTTGTAGATTGAATTTTGTTCAGTAATCAGTGAACAACAGTACATACTTATTGTGAAAGGACTTAAAGGAACGTTGAATGCGCGTTTAAAAAAGAACAGAACCAAAGGAGAGTTGCTTTGGAATTTCAAACAATACATCGAATTATGAACGGAAAACTAAGGTGTAAACCTTTCAGTAGAATTACAATTTGGACAATATTATAAGTTTATTGGACTGAATCAATGAGATAAATGTTCCCTGTCAAGTCGTCCATAGAGCCAATTTCTCGAGCAATCTCAAAAGGCATGGATGGAGAACGAAATTAATGTAATAATGACTGACGAAATACTTACGTAATCACAAGTGAATTGGTCAGATTGCAAACTGCTATACTATGAAACAGCTATCGTAAAACTGAAGAAAATGCATCTTCATTGCAATTTTTCTGGTTGTTCGCAACCCCTTCATTTATCCAGGGATATCACACACAGAGGCGCAGACTGTCAGACACACAGACAGACAGACACAGACACGAAATGTATATTAAAACATTTGAGATCAGAAAGCATATACGAAAGCAAAAGTATAATGCATTGTTTAACTATTGCCTCTCTTTTGTTATAGAAATCACCAAGCTGGAGGACGAGAAGAGTGATTTAGGTGCGATATTTCCGAAGATCGTCAAATTGATGAACGATGTTGTTGATATGTTGAATGTTTAATTTAATTTAAACTGTTTACATTGAGACCAGTCATTGGAAAACTGCGCCATACAAAACATGCAAACATTGCATTCCCCTGTTAAAATGGGATTCCGAACATTAAGATGTTTATCGTGGTTTATCAATTTCGTTTCCTTAACTTACGAAGCTAACGAGCATCTTTGTTATTTCAATTCAACAGAGGATTCAGTCCGCGAAAAAGATACTGGTAAAATGAAATACGGTTGGATACATTTCTTTTTTGGGTATGGATATTGCACCGGTCTGTCAACAGTTATTATCTGAATCGAATGAATCAGTAGAAAGCATTTTACTATTTTGCTGAAGCCTTTACACTGAACCATTCCTTCAGACCTATATGGTAGAAATTGCATGGTTTAGAGCCAGATGAGATGAATAAATGGTATCTGATCGAGAGCTGAATCCGGCGGTGGCGCTAATCCTACCTTTCCGCTGCATTAGTATCGGAACACCAGACATCAACAGTTTGAGAGCTGCTGTTGGAGCAGATTGGACGAACAATGGTATTTTATAGCCAATTTTGTTGCATTTGAAAAATAGTTATAAGTATAATTCTATATACTACTCAGTAAACGATGATACCTCTGTTAATAAAAAGGCTGATATTAAAACTTAGCTGAAAACTGCAGAACTAACGGAGGGACTATAGCCGAAGAACTCGAAACCGGTGTGATTCATTCTGAATCACTGCAACTGTCTTCCTAACTGTTATACTTTCCCTTAGATGCCAGGGAAATTCAGTTGTTGTATTTCCACCTCATACTAAACCCAACTGAATTACACTGCAGTGTTAGGGTTAGCAATAGGAAGCAAAAGTTCCTATTGCTTTCCAAATGTCAATGATCTTTCAGCTACCTTTTTGCTCAAATCATGTATGTGGTCCACCTGGCTTGCCGCTCACGTTCGTCGAGGGGATTCAGCTAACTGCTCCGCCAAACAAGGTGTTCAGGCTTGGGTGGATGTTGTGTAATGCACCGCTGTAACACCAACCAACGCAACATATCAGACAGTACACAATATGCGATTAAATGACTACACTTTTCATCTCTTACTTTGCTAAGCGGTTAGTAGACAAACAAAATACAAAGGAAAAAGGCGACACTTCTATTAAATAGTTCGTGCACAAAAAATCGTTGGAGCTCGCGCCTCAGTTATCCCTCCATAAACGGCCTCTACCGAAATGTAATGTCGCCGACCTCCGGATCCTGTAATTCCCGTACACGCCGTCGAGTAATCACCGAGCGCTCTCCGCACTCCTCCTTCCTCTTCACTTTCATCGAGCTAAGGCCCATACAAACCCCGGCTCCCAGAGAAACAAGAAAGAATAACATGTCTCCCATTGGTTAGTTACTCGTTATCTGTAGTTATAACACAAACATCTCAGCTACAGAGAAACCATTACATCAGCAGATAACATTACAGAGAAGTAATTATATGAGCTTTAGCAGTTAACAGTACTGAGAACCCAGCATGCAATTGAAATAAATGGAGAACTGACTTCTTATGAAGCTGGAAAATTGTTTCACAATGTAACAGAGTAAGTGCTGACAGTTGGGGATTCGTGATCAGACGTCAGGAGGAGGACGATCGCGGCCTTGTTGAATAATCAGAGGTTGCACGTTTTTATATTCAAATATGTTTTATTCATGCAGACCAGCTTGAGATAAACTAGAATTAAGTCTGCTATGTAGAGTACTACAATCACAGAACACCGTAGTGCTGTACAGACCCAGAGGCCCACAACATTGCGCCGAACATTTAACCTATTCTAAAATGTTTTGCTGTGGCTTCCTGCACGTTGAAGATTATCCCAATCGAATTCTGGAAGGCGAGTAGGGTTGTAGGAGAGGACGGTGAATGATGACCTCATATGGTATAGATAAGTGGTAGTTAATAGTGCCCGTGAATCCATTGGAAGTGTAAGTATATTAATTAACTAAACTGAAATTGGAGCAGATGGAATTGCTGCCCTTCATATCCTTGTGCTTGAAATCAAATCTCAAAGGACTTTAGTATTAGATGCCTTTAGTGTTTGACGAATATCTACTGACTTAAGATGATCTCACAGAAGACCTGGAACCCTGCAACATGTGGATAGCACAGATGCATCTTTCAGGATGCCGTGGATCGAAGACAGTTCAACATTTAATGCCATCACTTCCTAAAAACTAATCAGAAAGAAACTGGATCTTCGCTTGAATAGCTCCTTGTTCACTTTCCTCACTTGCAGACTCCATTGAGCTAGGTTTGCCCATAGCATTTCCTACACGATCTACATCAACACAGGTGCACCACAGGGTGTGGATAAGCACAGCATCTATGGCATATTCAAGCTTTCTGAGGTCACCACTGTCTTAGGCCAAATCGAAGATGGTGATGAATCAGCATATAGGAAGGAGATTGAAAATCAAGCAGAATGGTTCCAAAACAACAACCTGGCATGGGAACACAGATGTCCTTCAACATAAGTGCGAATAGAAATTAGTATATACGGCCCAGTCCATCACGAGGAAAGCCCACTACTGAGGACATCTACATGAAACGTTGTGGCAGATAAACAGCATCGATCATCAGGGGCTACCACTGCATAGGACGCCCTATCTCCTAGTTGCTGCCATAAGACTATAAAACCTTAAAATGTTGGAGGAGAAATATACCATTTTATCCTTCGAGTCTGGTCCGCCATTTCATCATGGTGGACCTAATTTTCGTCTCAGCCTCAGTCTCCTACCTTCTCCCCATACCTTTTCATACAATGACCAATGAAGAACCTTTCAAGATCTGCCTTAAATGTACAGACAGCCTTGGCCTTCACAGCTGACTGTGGGAAATAATTAAAGAGAAACACGACGCTCCGAGCAAGGAACTCCGTTCTAAAAGGACGCCCCTCTATTCTGCGGCTGTGTCCTCTGGCTTTAGACTCTCACACCATAAGAAACAACTATTTGTTCAGTCCTGATGAAGAGCCACCGCTCGAAACGTTGACTGTACTCTTTTCCATAAACACTGCCTGGCTTGCTGAGTTCCTCCAGAATTTGATGTGTTTTGCTTGGGTTTTCTCCTGTTCCTGATAGGAAACATCCATTCCCTTTGTGCTCTGTCAAGTCCTTTCTCAATTCGATAGTGTACAATAAGGTCTCCCGCCATTCTTAGTAATTCCAGTGTGTACAGGCCCTGAGCCATCATGCGCTGTTCATATTACAAGCCATTAAATCCTGGAATGATTGTCGCGAAACTCGTTTGAACCCTGTCCAGTTTTAATGCATCCATTCTAATTTACGGGGTCCAATTCAACTCACAATACTCCAAGTGAGATCTCACCAGTACTATATAAAGTTTAAGCATTACATCCTTGCTTTTATATTCTAGTCCTCTTGAAATGAATGCTAATATTGCATTTGCCTTCCTCACCACAGACTCAACTTGCAAATTATCTTTTCTGGAATCTTGCAGAAGCTTTCCCAAATATTTTTGCACCTTATGTTTTTGTATTTTCACTTCATTTAGAAAATAATCAACCTTTTCATTACTTCTAACAAAGTGCATGACTATAGATTTCCGAACACTGACACTCAACAAATGAGCCTCCCAGAGTTCTGTCCTTAGCCGCCATCCTTGCTCTCTGCTTCCCCATGACTGTGTCGCCACCCACAGCTCCAACCTGCTAAGTAAATACGCAGACAATAGCACATTGATTGGCCTTATCTCAGAGGATAACGTGCCAGCCTACGGAGAAGAAGTAATCACCCCGATACAGTGGTGTCCAGAAGACAACCTCTCCCTCAATGACGTAACAGCAAGCAGCTGGTTGTGACTACTGGAAGAATGGAAACAGTCTCTTCCTATTGACATCAATGGATCTGGGGTTGAGAAGGTGAACAGCTTTAAGTTCCTTGGTATACGCATCACCAAGGACATCACTTGGTCTGTAGATACCGGCTGTCTGATGAAAAAAACAGAAAAACTCCTCTTTCACCTTAGACGGTTGAAGAAGTTCGGTATGAGTCCCCAAATCCTAAGGACTTTCTACACGGGCACAATTCAGAGCATCCTGACTGGCTGCATCATTGCCTGGTATGGGAACTGTTCTTTCCTCAATCACAGGACTTTGCAGAGAGTGGTGCCGACAGCCCAGCGCATCTGTGGATGTAAACCTCCCACTTTTCAGGACATTCGCAAGGACAGGTGCCTAAAACTGACCTGATGGATCATTGAGAATCCGACTCATTGCAACCACAAACTGTTCCAGCTGTTACCATCCAGGAAGCAGCAAGTCAGGACTAACAGGCTCCGGAGCAGCTTCTTCCACTAGGCCATCAGACTGATTAGTTCACGCTGACACGGTTGTATTACTAAGCTATATTGATTGTTTTGCTGTATATCTTACCGTAAGTTATATTTATTATAAATTACGGTAATGTGCTCATTGTAAATTCAGACGGAGACGTAGTGTCAAGATGTGTACTCCTCATGTATGCGAAGGATGTAAGAAATAAAGTGAATTCAATTTATTTCAATTCAATTTTTACTTTTTGTCATAGTCCAGTCCGATGTCCGCATTTCAGTTCATGGTCCGGTCCGTGGACTCCAGACTCTGGGTCCTCCAGCTGTCCCTTGTTTCGGTTGGACTTAATCATAAGTACCTGACGCTCATCCTTGGGCAGGGAATATAAGTGGCCCTGGGATTGAGTGTGGTAGGGGAGTCGTCTTGTCACGCTATTCCTGGGAGCGCGGCCGGCGGAAGGCTTGAACGGCCACTTGCCATCTTTAGGCCGTCTTACAGAACCATTGCTTCTTGGAGCCTTGCTGTCAGTAGTCGGAGCTTTCATTGCGGTATGGATTCGGCCGTTTCCCGGGCCAGCTGGGTGGTCGTCAGCCACTCCGAGCTAGGTAGGGATCCGGTTGATTCCGTAGCCAGCCAAGGTTGCTGACCATAACTGCGACTCGGAGCAACCTCGATGCAGAGATGGAACTGTCTGTCGTTCTTCGGTCTTTGTCTCTTCCTGTCCTCGCCCCCCGAGGTAAGTCAGGCCCTTCTGCCGTAGCCCTGCGGGATGATCTGTCTTGTCTTGTCCTCGCCTCCATGAGGTAAGTCAGGCCGTTCTGCCGTTGCCCTGCGGGGGGAATCTTTCTTGTCTTGTCTTTGCCTCCGTCGGGTAAGTCAGGCCGTTCTGTCGTGACATGACGGATGTTCCTGCCACTCCTTAGTGTGGAATGAACGTTGAATCCCGGCTTCTCGAAGGATAAGTCCCGACTCTATGTTGATGTAAAGTTCCTAGTCTGCCTCCAAGCTCCAGCCTCCGAGTTATTGAAGCTTTGAGAAATCAAGCCTCAAGCCGCGATCTCCGAGGCCCCATGCCTCAAGCCTCGAGGTCCGAGACCCCAGGCCTCAAGCCCCGAGGTCCGAGACCCCAGGCCTCAAGCTTCCAGCTCCGAGACCCCAAGCCTCAAGCCTCGAGCTCCGAGACCCCAAGCCTCAAGCCTCGAGCTCCGGGACCCCTAGCTTCAAGCCTCGAGGCCCGAGACCCCAAGCCTCAAGCCTCGAACTCCGAGACCCCATGCCTCAAGCCTCGAGCTCCGAGACCCCAAGCCACAAGCCTCGAGCTCCGAGACCCCAGGCCTCAAGCCTCCAGCCCAGAGACCCCTAGATTCAAGCCTCGAGCTCCGAGAATCAAGCCTCAAGCCACGATCTCCGAGACCCCAGGCCTCAAGCATCCAGCTCCGAGACCCCAAGCCTCAAGCCTCGAGCTCCGAGACCCCTAGCTTCAAGGCTCGAGGCCCGAGACCCCAAGCCTCAAGCCTCGAGCTCCGAGACCCCAAGCCTCAAGCCTCGAGCTCCGAGACCCCTAGCTTCAAGCCTCGAGGCCCGAGACCCCAAGCCTCAAGCCTCGAGCTCCGAGACCCCAAGCCTCAAGCCTCGAGCTCCGAGACCCCTAGCTTCAAGCCTCGAGGCCCGAGACCCCAAGCCTCAAGCCTCGAGGCCCGAGACCCCAAGCCTCAAGCCTCGAGCTCCGAGACCCCATGCCTCAAGCCTCGAGCCCCGAGACCCCAAGCCACAAGCCTCGAGCTCCGAGACCCCAAGCCTCAAGCCTCCAGCTCCGAGACCCCATCCTCAAGTCTCAAGCCTCAAGACCCCAGCCTCAGGTCTCATGCCTCGACCCCAAGCCTCAAGCCTCCAGCTCCGAGACCTCAAAACTCAAGCCTCCAGTTCCGAGACACCAAGCCTCAAGCCTCGAGCTCCGAGACCCCAAGCCTCAAGCCTCGAGCTCCGAGACCCCAGCCGCAAGTCTCAAGCTTCAAGACCCCTGCCTCGTTTCAAGCCTCAAGACCCCAGAACGCAGGCCTCGTCACGTCTTCGCCTGGTTTGGGGTCCGAGCCAGAGTCAAGACCCAGGTTCTGAGTCCTTGTCCAGTTTCGAGCTCGGAGTCCACGCCCAGGCTCCTTGTTCCCAGTCCCTCGTCCTGGTCGTGCTTCCCTAGCCTAGTCTGCGACTTGTCCCGTCCTTTAGCTTTGTCCCGTCCTTTTCCTAGTACTTCAATGTCTGTGTCTTGCATTTGGGTCCAGTCCCAACGCCCGCCTTATGACACTTTAGTACTGAATTGCTCTCGCAATGCCAGCCAGACACTAAAAGTTTGAGAGTGTCGGACAAGCAGGCGTATTTATAAGGGACCTGTATGGTTATCATGGTGAGCCGCGGTGAACAACGTAAATGTTGATTGTGATATCAAGGTTTGGATTGAATGGGAATTTTGAGGTCGACAGTTTAAAAAATCCGAAGGAAAACAAGAGTAAATATGACCATCAGACTCTGAAGATTTTAGAAATGATTGGAGTTCTGGCAATTAGCCATGTTTTGGCCAGTGCTTCAGTGTGATTAATGTATTTGCATTTATGTGATTACAATTACGGATTGTTCGCCATCATGCAACAAGGTTGCGAATGAACGGCTGATTTACGGAGCAAAGTCAGTTTTACCACTCGGAGGTAAATGTTGAAAGGACTAGATATGTGCAGAGGATGTTTTCTATGGTGGGGCTGTCCAGAAGTAGAGGGCGTATCCTCACAGTTGAGAGGTGACCTTTTAAAACAGAGGTAAGGAGGAATTTTAGCGAGAAGGTAGTGAATCTGTGGAATGCTCTGCCTCAGATTGCGGTGAAAACAAGCCCTTGGGTATACTTAAAGCGGAAGTTGATTGTTTCGTCATGGGACCGGGCATCAAAGGATACGGTGAGAAGGCAGGTATACGGGGTTGAATGGGATCCAAGAGCAGCCATGATAGAACAACAGAGCAGACTCGATGGACTGAGTGGCCTAATGCTGCTCCTATGTCTTCTGGTCTTACAAAGTCATATTCACCTTGAAAGTAACTTTATCTCATGATCGCTATTGCCTGCTTATTTACTAATATTTTTTAAATGCTTTTGTACAGTTTGCTGTCTTTTGCGCATTGGATGAACTCCCAAGTTGTTGTTGTCTTTTACTAAGTCTGTTATGGTCATTAGTCTATAGATTTATTGAGTATGCCGGGGGGAATATGAATCTCATGATTGTATGTGGTGACATTTATGTACTTTGATAATAAATTTCTTTTGGAATTTAACTATTTTAACGCTGAAAACAGCAGAACGCGAATTCTGTCGTTTTAATTCATTTCATTTTCGTTACGTTTTGAACGCTATTTTGTAGTACCATTACGAATATCATATTATCTAGGCTCTTTTAGAGTTCAGATGACCAATTTTACAAACACAGATTCACTATTTCAGAAGTATATTCTACACATATTGTCTACACAAAATGCATTAATTTGATTTCAGTTGCATTTTGCGACAAAAAAAATGTAACATGCTATATTCCTATACAATGCTGATCAACTTAGACATTTCTTCTTAGAGAATAGTAGTCTATAAAGTTCATTGAAGCTGAAAAATGTTGGCAGGCTCACAAGCGTTACGTTACCGGACAGAACGTTGCAGAGTTCTATTCGACTTTCAGATGCGTGGATCGTCCATTACTTCAACGTGGGCATGATTTTGATCATGTTAGAATTGAACGCATGTAACCATGTACACGTTCATAGTTTTCAGTTCCTCACTGACAAAATTGTGAAAGATGAAGTGCTTATCACATATTTATGGTAGAATTAACTTCCAGAACATTTCCCTGGAATTTTGTGGAAACAGGCAAATTCTGCCATGATCCAACACAGTGCATACCAATTGATTCTGAGGCCTGTAACTATTAAATCTGTTGGATTTGCTGTCTTATTTTTCATTGCTTCTATTGTAACGGGTTGTAGGAGCCACTGCATTCGAAAGTGATGAGGTAACACTACGGATTGTGCAGTAGTATGACGTTTAATCGAATGTTTCGAATGGATCCGGAACAAAAATATCAAAGAGTATTTCACTGTATTGATTATTTTGAGAAACGAAAACTAAATAGTCCTCGTAAATATCGAGGTAATAGCATGACTTGCATTGCTTCGCTGTAAAACGGAATGTGAAGGATTCCAGGATACGAAGCAGGGGAAGGCGGCGGGGGGTGGGGGGTGTTGTTGGTGAAGCGACGTGCTGCGAAGAGATAGATTGGAAAAGTATAGGACTAAAGGAGACGGAGACAAGTTCCTTGGAAGGACACAGCAGTGGTGACATGTTTGAGTGAGCACATGTCAACGAGACAAAGAACATCAGAGATCACATGGGGGAGCATTGGGGGAGGGTCTGATTAAACTGTCGAAGAGGAGATCTGAACATCTTCATAGTCAGGATACTTTGAAGAGACTCCGCAGTGAGGCGGCAATCATACTCGCAGCACCATAATGTAATCTCGCGTCCTAGTAATATCTGGACTTCCAGGAACGTTTAAAAAAGAACAGAACGAAAGGAGACTAGTTTTCGAACCTTAGACAATACATCGAATTATGAACGGAATACTAAGACGTAAGTCTTCCAGTAGAATTAAAAATGCCTTAACATTATAGGTTAATTGGACCGAATTCATGAGGTAAAGTTCTCTGTCCACAGAGCCAATTTTCGAACAATCTCGAAAGGCATGGAAGGAGAGCGAAATTAATAATGCAATAATGACTCATGAAATCCTTAATTAATCTCAAGTCAATTGGTCAGATGTCAAACTGCTATACTGTGAAACGGTTATAGGAAATCTGACGGAAATGCAACTTCACTGATATTTTTCTGGTTGTTCACAACCCCCTTCTTGTATCTCATGGACATCACACACAGAGCCGCAGACAGTCAGACACCCAACTAGAGACACACAGACGAGAAATAAACATGAAAACATTTGAAATCAGAAAATAAATACGAAAGCAAAAATATATTGGATCGATTAATCATTACCTCTTTTCTTTTTAAAGCAATCGGCAGGCTGACAGGCGAAAAGACGGTTTTAGGTGCGATATTTCGAAAAATTGTCTAATCCATGAACGATGCTGTTGATATGTTAAATATTTAATTTAATTTAAACTAATTACGTTGGGGCCGGTCATTGGAAAACTGTGCTAGACAAGACATGCAAACTTTGCATTCCTCTATTAAAATAGGATTCCGAACATTAAAATGTATATCGTGGTTTATCAATTTCGTTTCCTTAACGTACCAAACTAATGAGCACCTTTGTTATTTCAATTCAACAGAGGAATCAGTCCGCGAAAAAGAAACTGGTAAAATGAAATACGGTTGGATACATTTCTGTTTTGGGTATGGATATTGCACCGGTCTGTAAACAGTTAAGTTATTATCTGAGTCGAACGAATCGGTAGCAAGCATTTTACTATTTTGCTGAGGAGTTTACACTGAACCATTCCTATAGACCTATATGGTAAAAATTGCATGGTTTAGAGCCAGAAGAGATGAATAAATGTTATCCGATCGAGAGCTGAATCCGGCGGTGGCGCTAATCCTACTTTTCCGCTGCATTAGTATCGTTACACCAGACATCAAAAGTTTGAGAGCTGCTGTTGGAGCGGGTGGACGAACAATGGTATTTTATAGTCAATTTTGTTGCATTTAAAGAATAGTTATACATATAATTCTATATAATGATCAGTAAACGATGATACTTCTGTTAATAAAAGGCTGGTATTAAAACTTAGCTGAAAACTGCAGAACTAACGGAGGGACTATCGCCGAACAACTCGAAACCAGTGTGATTCATTCCGAATCACAGCAACTGTCTTCCTAACTGTTATACTTTCCCTTAGATGCCAAGGGTATTCAGTTGTTTTATTTCCGCCTCATACTAAACACAACTGAATTACACTGCAGTGTCAGGGTTAGCATTTGCTAAGTTCCTATTGCTTTCCAAATGTCAATGATCTCTCAGCTAATTTTTTGCTCAAATCATGTATGTGGTCCAGCTGGCTTGCCGCTCACTATCGTCGAGGGGAATCATCTAACTGCCCCGCCAAACAGGGTATTCAGGATTGGGTGGATGTTGTGTAATGTATCCCAGTAAAACCACTCCAACGCAAAATAACAGACAGCACACAATATGCGATTAAATTACTACACTTTACATCTCTTACTTTGCTAAGTGGTTAGTAGACAAACAAAATATAAAAGAAAATGACACCACTTTTATTAAATAGTTCGTGCACAAAATATCTTTGGAGCTCACGCCTCAGTTATCCCTCCATAAACAGCCTCCACCGAAATGTAACGTCGCCGACCTCTGGACCCTCGATTTCCCGTATGCGTCGTCCAGTAATCACTGAGCGCTCTCCGCACTCCTCCTTCCTCTTCACTTTCCTTAAGTGAAGGCGCACTCAAACCCCGGCTCCCAGACAAACAAGAAAGAATGACATGACTCCGATTGGTTTGTTACTCATTATCTGTAGTTATAACCCAAACTTTGCTGCTACAGAGAAACCATTACATTAGCAGTTAACATTACAGAAAAGCCAACAATGCAATTGAAATAAATGGAGCACTAACATCTTACTAAGCTCGTAAATTGTTTCACAATGTAACAGAGTAAGCGCTGACAGTTGGGGATTCGTGATCAGACGTCAGGAGGAGGACGATCTCAGCCTTCTTGAATAATCAGAGTTGCACGTTTTTATATTCAGAAATTTCTTGTTCATGCAGACTAGATTGAGATAAACTAGAATTACATCAGCTATGTAGAGTACTACAAGGTGAATCACAGAACACCGTAGTGCTGTACAGACGCAGCGGCCCACAACATTGCGCTGAACATTTAACCTATGTTAAATTTTTTTGTTGTGGTTTCCTATACGTTGAAGAGTATCCCAATCGAATTCTGGAGGTCGGTTAGGGTTGTAGGAGAGAACGGGGAATAATGAACTCATGTGTTAGATGTGTCAGATGTGGGAGGTCCTGGAGTCTCCCGGCATCCCGGACGGCTTCATCTGCACCCGGTGCATTGAGATGCAACTCCTAAGGGACCGTGTTAGGGAACTGGAGCTGCAGCTCGATGACCTTCGTCTGGTCAGGGAGAGTGAGGAGGTGATAGAGAGGAGTTACCGACAAGTGGTCACTCCGGGTCCACGGGGGACAGAGAAATGGGTCACAGTAAGGAGAAGGAAGGGGAAGAGTCAGGTACTAGAGAGTACCCCTCTGGCTATACCCCTTGACAATAAGTACTCCTGTTTGAGTACTGTTGGGGGGGACAGCCTACCTTGGGAAAGCAACAGTGGCCATGCCTCTGGCACAGAGTCTGGCACTGTGGCTCAGAAGGTAGGGAAAGGAACAGGAAAACATTAGTGATAGGGGGCTCTATAGTCAGGGGTTCTGACAGGCGATTCTGTGGACGCAGGAAAGAAACTCGGATGGTAGTTTGCCTCCCAGGTGCCAGGGTCCGGGATGTTTCTGATCGCGTCCAAGATATCCTGCGGTGGGAGGGAGAACAGCCACGGGTCGTGGTACATATTGGTACCAATGACATAGATAGGAAAATGGAAGAGGTCTTGAAAGAAGACTACAGGGAGTTAAGAAGGAAGTTGAAAAGCAGGACCTCAACGGTAGTGATCTCGGGATTACTGCCTGTGCCTCACGTCAGTGAGAATAGGAATAGAATGAGGTGAAGGATAATTGCATGGCTGATGGATTGGACCAGGGGGCAGGGATTCAAGTTTCTGGATCATTGGGACCTCTTTTGGGGCGGGTGTGACCTGTACAAAAAGGACGGGTTGCACTTGAATTCCAGGGTTCCAATATTCTGGCGGGCAGGTTTGATAGAGCTTTTGGAGAGTGTTTAAATTAGTTTGGCAGGGGAGTGGGAATCAGAATGTAAGTGCAGGGATTAAGGTAGAAGGACAAAGGCATGATGCTAAGAGTTTGGAGTTAATCAGTAAGGACAGGTAGGGGACGGAACATAATTGTAGCCAGTTAAAGGGATCGAAATGAATCTATTTCAATGCTAGGAGTATTAGGAAAAAGGAGGATGAACTTAGAGCATGGATTAGTACGTGGAATTACGATGTTATGGCAGTTACAGATTGGTTGGGTTGCACCTGAACTCGAGGGGGAGAAATATCCTTGCAGGTAAGTTTGCTAGCATGGTTCGGGAGGGTTTAAACTAATTTGCAAGGGGAATGGGACCCGGGGCGATAGAACAGAGAAAGAAGTGCATGAAGTAAACCCAGATCTAACATACAGAGAGACTTTGAGGAAAGAGAAGCAGAATAAAGGGTGTAAAGGTATTAAGGTAGAAGGGCTAAAGTGTGTGTACTTCAATGCAAGAAGCATCAGGAAAAAAGGTGATGAACTGAGAGCTTGGATACAAACATGGATTTATGATGTAGTGGCCATTACGGAGACTTGGCTGACACAGGGCAGGAATGGATTCTCAATATTCCTGGATTTCAGTGCTTTAAAAGAGATAGAGAGGGGGAAAAAGAGGAGGAGGGGTGGCAATACTGGTCAGGGATACTATTACAGCTGCAGAAACGGTGTGTAATGTAGCAGGATCCTCTTTTGAGTCAGTATGGGTGGAAGTCAGGAACAGGAAGGGAGCAGTTACTCTATTGGGAGTGTTCTATAGGCCCCTTGGTAGCAGCAGAGATACCGAGGAACAGATTGTGAGGCAGATTTTGGAAAGGTGCAAAAATAACAGGGTTGTTATCATGGGTGACTTTAACTTCCCTAATATTGATTGGCACTTGATTAGTTCCAATGGTTTAGATGGGGCAGAGTTTGTTAAGTGTGTCCAGGATGGATTCCTGTCACAGTATGTTGACAGTCCGGCTAGGGGGAATGCCATACTAGATCTAGTATTAGGTAACGAACCGGGTCGGGTCACAGATCTATCAGTTGGTGAGCATCTGGGGGACAGTCATCACTGCTCCAAGGATAGCATCAGTGAGGACAGGAAAATGTTTAATTGTGGAAGGGCAAATTATGAGGCTATAAGGCTAGAACTTGCGGGTGTGAATTGGGATGATGTTTTTGCAGGGAAATGTACTATGGACATGTGGTCGATGTTTAAGAATCTCTTGCAGGATGTTAGGGATAAATTTGTCCCGGTGAGGAAGATAAAGAATGGTTGGGTGAAGGAACCATGGGTGACAAGTGAAGTGAAAAATCTAGTCAGGTGGAAGAAGGCAGCATACATGAAGTTTAGGAAGCAAGGAGCAGGTGGGTCTATTGAGGAATACAGGGTAGCAAGAAAGGAGCTTAAGAATGTGCTGAGAAGATCAAGACGGGGAAATGAGAAGGCCTTGGCGAGTAGGGTAAAGGAAAACCTCAAGGCATTTTTCAATTATGTGAAGAACAAAAGGATGACAGGAGTGAAGGTAGGACCGTTTAGAGATAAAAGTTGGAAGATGTGCCTGGAGGCTGTGGAATTGAGCGAGGTCCTCAATGAATACTTCTCTTTGGTATTCACCAATGAGAGGGAACTTGATGACGGTGAGGACAATATGAGTGAGGTTGATGTTCTGGACCATGTTGATATTAAGGGATAGGAGGTGTTGGAGTTGTTAAAATACATTAGGATGGATGAGTCCCCGGGACCTGACGGAATATTCCCCAGGCTGCTCCACGAGGCGAGGGAACAGATTGCTGAGCCTCTGGCTAGGATCTTTATGTCCTCGTTGTCCACGGGAATGGTACCGGAGGATTGGAGGGAGGCGAATGTTGTCCCCTTGTTCAAAAAAGGTAGTAGGGATAGTCCAGGTAATTATAGACCAGTGAGCCTTACGTCTGTGGTGGGAAAGCTGTTGGAAAAGATTCTTAAAGATAGGATCTATGGGCATTTAGAGAATCATAGTCTGAGGAGGTGACCAGGCATACAGATGAGGGTAGTGTAGTGGATGTGATCTACATGGATTTTAGTAAGGCATTTGACAAGGTTCCACATGGTAGGCTTATTCAGAAAGTCAGAAGTCATGGGATCCAGGGAAGTTTGACCAGGTGGCTTCAGAACTGGCCTGGCTGCAGAAGGCCGAGGGTTGTGGTGGAGGGTACATTCAGACTGGAGGATTGTGACTAGTGGTGTCCCACAAGGATCTGTTCTGGGACCTCTACGTTTCGTGATTTTTATTAACGACCTGTATGTGGGGGTAGAAGGGTGGGTTGGCAAGTTTGCCGATGACACAAAGGTTGGTGGTGTTGTAGATAGTGTAGAGGATTGTCGAAGATTGCAGAGAGACATTGATAGGATGCAGAAGTGGTCTGAGAAGTGGCAGTTGGAGTTCAAGCCGGAGAAGTGTGAGGTGGTACACTTTGGAAGGACA
Source organism: Hemitrygon akajei (assembly GCF_048418815.1). Classification (NCBI taxonomy): domain Eukaryota; kingdom Metazoa; phylum Chordata; class Chondrichthyes; order Myliobatiformes; family Dasyatidae; genus Hemitrygon; species Hemitrygon akajei. The sequence goes on along the minus strand of NC_133125.1, from coordinate 172,337,092 downwards.
AGCTCCAAGGCAGAATACAAAGTAAATGGCAGGATACGTGGTAGTGTGGAAGAGCAGAGGGATCTGGGGGTACATGTCCACAAATCCCTGAAAGTTGCCTCATAGGTAGAAAGGGTAGTTAAGAAAGCTTACTTTCATAAGTCATATTAGCTTTCATAAGTCGAGGGATAGAGTTTAAGAGACGCGATGTAATGATGCAGCTCTATAAAACTTTAGTTAGGCCACACTTGGAGTACTGTGTCCAGTTCTGGTCGCCTCACTATAGGAAGGATGTGGAAGCACTCGAAAGGGTACAGAAGAGATTTACCAAGATGCTGCCTAGATTAGAGAGTATGGATTATGATCAGAGATTACCGGAGCTAGGGCTTTACTCTTTGGAGGGAAAGAGGATGAGAGGAGGCATAATAGAGGTGCACAAGATATTAAGAGGAATAGATAGAGTGGACAGCTAGCGCCTCTTCCCCAGGGCACCACTGCTCAGTACACGAGGACATGGCTTTAATGTAATGGGAGGGAAGTTCAAGGGGGATATTAGAGGAAGGTTTTTCACTCAGAGAGTGGTTGGTGCGTGGAATGCACTGCCTGAGTCAGTGGTGGAGGCAGATACACTAGTGAAGTTTAAGAGACTACTAGACAGGTATATGGAGGAATTTAAGGTGGGGGGTACATGGGAGGCAGGGTTTGAGGGTCGGCACAACATTGTGGGCCGAAGGGCCTGTAATGTGCTGTAATATTCTATGTTCTATGTTACTGAAACTTGGTTGGAGGAAGGACAGGATTGGATGATGCAGCTCCCAGGGTTCAGGTGCTTTAAAAGGAATAGGATGAGAGGTAGAAAAGGAGCGGGGGTGTGGCATTGCTGGTCAGGGATAGTATCACGGCTATAGAAAGAGAGAACGCTTCAGAAGGAGTGTCCACGGAGTCAGTCTGGGTGGAAGTCAGAAATAGGAAGGGATCAACCATTGTGCTGGGAGTAGTCTATAGGCCCCCAAATAGCCATCGGGACACCGAGGTGCAGATAAGCAGGCAGATTTTAGAATGGAGCAGGAAATATAGGGTAGCAGTTATGGGTGATTTCAACTTCCCTCATGTTGACTAGCACCTCCTGAGTGCAATGGGGATAGATGGGGCTTAATTTGTCAGGTGTGTTCAAGAAGTATTCCCGACACGGTATGTGGACCGGGCTACGAGAGGAAAAGCTATACTGGATCTAGTTCTGGCTAATAAACCTGGTCAGGTGACAGACCTCTTGGTGAGGGAGCATTTTGGTGAGAGTGACCACAACTCCCTTAGCTTCAGCATAGCTATGGAAAGGGATAAAATCAGATGAAATGGTAAAGTGCTTAACTGGGGAACGGCTAACTTTGAAGAGATGAGGCAGGAACAAACGAGAGTAAATTGGAAACTGATGTTCAAAGGGGAAAGCACAGAAGAAATGTTGAAGAAGTTTACGGTCCATTTGAGCTGGGTTCAGGATAGGATTGTCCCACTGAGGCTAGGAAAAAATGGTAGGAAAAGGGAGCCGTGGCTGATGAAACATGTGAGGCAACTCGTCAAGAGGAAAAATGAAGCATATGTTAGATATAAGAAGCAGGAATTAGGAGGGGCTTATGAGAAATATAGGGTAGCCAGGAAGGAGCGAAAGAAAGGACTTAGGAGAGCTCGAAGGGGGCATGAAGGATTAAGGAGAACCCCAAGGCGTTCTATGCGTATATGCAGAATAGGAGGATGAAGAGAACGAAGGTGGGACCACTAAAGGATAAAGTGGGCAACATGTGCCTGGAGGTGGAGGAGGTTGGAGAGGTCCAAAATGAATACTTTGCTTCAGTATTCACAAGTGAAAAGGATCTTGATCAGGATGAAAGTGAAGTAGAGCCGGCCTGTGTGCTGGACAATGTGGAGATTAGGGAAGAAGGAGTGCTGGATCTTCTTAAGAACATTAAGATTGATAAATCCCCAGGGCCGCATACCCCAGGTTGTTGTGAGAATTGAGAGAAGAGATCGCAGGAGCATTAACCATGATCTTTGAATCCTTTTTGGCTGCAGGGGTAGCTCCGGAGGACTGGAGAATGGCAAATGTAGTTCCCTTGTTTAAAAAACGTAATAAGGAGAAACCTGGGAACTATAGACCGGTGAGTCTTACGTCAGTGGTATGCAAACTACTGGAAAGGATTCTTAAGGATAGGATCTATGAGCATTTTGAGAAGTACAGTCTACTCATGGATAGTCAACATGACTTTGTGAAGGGAAGATCGTGCCTCACGAGCCTGATTGAGTTTTTTGAAGAGGTCACAAAAGAAATTGATGAGGGTAGGGCAGTGGATGTGGTCTACATGGACTTTAGCAAAGCATTGACAAGGTCTCTCATGAGGGACTTATCCAGAAAGTTATGAGGCATGGGATAAGTGGAACCCTAGCTGTTTGGATTAAAAAAATGGTTTAAAGGAAGAAAGCAGAGGGTAGTTGTGGAAGGAAGGTATTCTGCCTGGAAGTCGGTGACTAGTGGAGTGCCGCAGGGATCTGTCCTGGGGCCCCTGCTATTTGTGATTTTTATAAATGACCTGGATGTAGAGGTGGAAGGATGTGTGAGTAAGTTTGCGGATGAGACGAAGATTGGAAGAGTTGTGGATGGAGCTATAGGTTGTCAAAGGTTAGAAAAGGATATAAACAGGCTGAAGAGTTGTGCAGAAAAATGGCAGATGGAGTTCAATCCGGACAGGTGTGAGGTGATGCATTTTGGAAGGATAAACCAGAAGACTGAGTACAGGATTAATGATCAGTTATTTAAGAGTGTGGATGAAAAAAAGGACATTGGGGTTCAAATCCATACATCCCTCAAGGTCGCTGCACAGGTTGGTAGGGTAGTTAAGAATGTCTAAGGCATGCTAAGCTTCATTAATAGGTGGATTTAGTTCAAGAGTAGAGAGGTCATGTTGCAACTCTACAAATCTCTGATGAGACCGCACTTAGAGAATTGTGTTCAGTTTTGGTCATCTCATTATAAGAAGGATGTGGAAGATATGGAGAGGGTGCAGAGGAGATTTACCAGGATGTTGCCTGGATTGGAGAACAAGTCATATGATTCAAAGTTAGCAGAGCTGGGACTTTTCTCTTTGGAGGGGACTTGATAGATGTCTACAATATTATGAGAGGCATAGATAGGGTGGATAGTCAGTACCTGTTTCCCAGGGCAACAATAGCAAGCACCAGAGGGCATATGTACAAAATTAAGGGAGGGAAGTTTAGGGGAGACATCAGGGGTATGTTTTCGACACAGAGGGTTGTGAGTGCCTGGAATGAAATGCCATGGATGGTGGTAGTGGATAAACATTAGGGGTATTTAAGAGCCTCTTGGATAGGCATATGGATGAAAGAAAAATGGAGGGTTATGGGGTAGTCCGGGTTTAGTACTTTTTAATAGGATTATATGGGTCAGCACTACATGAAGGGCTGAAGGGCCTGTACTGTAATGTAGTGTTCTATGGTTCTATGTTATAGCTAAACGGTACTTAACGCTGCCCATGAATCCTTTGGAAGAGCCAGGACATCAGTTAAGTAAACGGAAATTGGAGCAGATGGAATTGCTGCCCTTCAGGTCCTTATGCTTGAAATCAAATCTCAAAAGAGTTTGGTATTGGATGCCATTGGTGTTGGAGGAATATTTACAGATTTAAGATGATCTCACAAAAGACCTGAAACGCTGCAACATATGGACAGCACAGATGCATCTTTCAGGATGCCATTGATCAAAGACAGTTCAACATTTATGACCATCATTTCCTAAAAACTAATCAGAAACAAACTAGATCTTCGCTTCAATAGCTCATTGTCCAATTTCCTCACTGGCAGACTCCACTGAGCTCGGTTTGCCCATAGCATTTCCTACACGATCTACATCAACACAGATGCACCACAGGGTACTGCGCTCAGCCCCTGTTGTAGTCCCTTGACATTTATGACTGTGTGGCTAAGCACAGCATCTATGGCATATTCAAGCTTTCTGAGGCCACCACTGTCTTAGGTCCAATCGAAGATGGTGATGAATCAGCATATAGGAAGGAGATTGAAAATCAAGAAGAATGTTGCCAAAACAACAACCTGGGATGGGAACACAGATGTCCTTAAACATAAATACGAATAGAAATTAGTATATACGGCCCAGTCCATCACGGGGAAAGCCCACCCACTTCTGAGGACATCCACGTTAAACGCTGTGGCAGAAAACAGCATCAATCATCAGGGGCCCTCGCTGCATAGGACATCCTCTCTCCTAGATGCTGCAATAAGTCCAGAAAACCGTAAGAGAATGGAGGAGAATTATACCATTTTTTCCTTCGAATCTGGTCTGCCATTTCATCATGGTGGATCCAATTTTCGTCTCAGCCCCAGCCTCCTGCCTTCTCCCCATATCATTTCATGCCCTGACCAATGAAAAACCTTTCAAGGTCTTCCTTAAATATTCAGAAAGCCTTCGCCTTCACAGCTGACTGTGGCAAATAATTCAAGATAAACACTACACTCTGTGCAAAGAAATTTCTCCTCATCTCCGTTCTGAAAGGACGCCCCTCTATTCTGAGGCGATGTTCTCTGGTTTTAAACTCTCACACCATAGGAAATACCTAAGTTTTCAGTCCTGATGAAGAGCCACAGCTCGAAACGTCCACTGTACAATTTTCATAAATACTGCCCGGTTTCTGAGTTCCTCCAGCGTTTGATGTATTTTGCTTGAGTTTCCTCTTGTTCCTGACAGGAAACACCCTCTCCCCATCTACTCTAGTAAGTCCTTTCTCACTTTGACAGTGTTCAGTGAGGCCTCCTGCCATTCCTAGAAATTCCTGAGTGCAAAGGAATTTCTCTACATGCTATTTATTACAAATTACGATAATTTGCACATTGCACAATTTGTACGGAGACGTAACGTCGAGATTTGTACTCCTCATGTATGCGAAGGATGTAAGAAATAAAGTCAATTCAATTCATTTCAATTCAATTTCTACTTTTGCACTGCATTGCCCTCGCAATTCCAGACAGCAATAGTTTGAGAGCGTCGTTGGAGGACATAGGACGAGCAGAGATAGTGTCACGGCTGCAGAAAGGGTGAACACCATGGAGGGATTGTCTATGGAGTCTTTGTGCGTGGAGGTTAGGAACAGGAAGAGGTCAATACCTTTACTGGGTGTTTTTTAAAGGCCGCCCAATAGTAACAGGGATATCGAGGAGCAGATAGGGAAACAGATCCTGGAAAGGTGCAATAATAACAAGATTGTAGAGATGGAAGATTTTAATTTCCCATATATAGATTGGCATCTCCCTAGAGCAAAGGGTTTAGATGGGGTGGCGTTTGTTAGGTGTTGCATGAAGCTTTCTTGACACAGTATGTAGGTAAGCTTACAAGAGGAGAGACTGTACTTGATTTGGTATTGGGAAGTTAACCTGGTCAATTGTCGGATCTCTCAGTGGGTGTGCATTTTGGAGAAAGTGATCATAATTCTATCTCATTTACAATGGCATTGGAGACAGACAGGAACAGACAAGTTAGAAAAGCTTTTATTTAGAGTAAGTGCAATTATGAGGCTATTAGGCAGCTAATTGGAAGCTTATATTGGAAAAAGATGTTTTCAGGGAAATGTACGGAATAAATATGGCAAATTTTCGGGGGATATTTGTGTGGAGTTGTGCTTAGGTACGTTCCAATGAGACAGGTAAGCTATGGTAGGAAACAGGAACCGTGGTGTACAAAGGTTGTAATAAATCTAGTCAAGAAGAAAAGAAAAGCTTACAAAAGGTTTCAGAGAGCTAGGTAATAATAATGTTAGAGATATAGAAGATTATAAGGATAATAGGAATGAGTGTAAGAAGGAAATTAGGAGAGCCTGAAGGGGCCCTGAGAAGGCCTTGGCGGGCAGGATTAAGGAAACCCGCAAAGCATTTTACAAGTATGTGAAGAAGGATAAGGTGTGAAAGTGTAGGACCTATGAAGTGTGACAGTGAGAAGTGTGTAATGAACAGGAGGAAACAGCAGAGGTATTTAATAAATACTTTACTTTAGTTTTCACTATGGAAAAGGTGATTGCAGTGATGACTTGCATCAGACTGAAAAGCTTGAGCATGTAGATATTAAGAAACGGGATGTGCTGCTGCTTTTGGACGGCACCAACTTGGATAAGTAACCAGGACCGGACAAAATGTACCTCAGGATACTGTGGGAGGCGAGGGAGGAGATTGCTGAGCCTCTGGCGATGATCTTTGCATTATCAATGGGGACAGGAGAGTTTCCGGAGGATAGGAGGGTGGCGGATGTTGTTCCTTTATTCAAGAAAGAGAGTAGAGATAGCTCAGGAATTTATAGACCAGTGAGTCTTACCTCAGTGGTTGGTAAGTTGATGGCGAAGATTCTGAGAGGCAGGAATTATGAACATTTGCGGAGGTATAATGTGATCAGGAATAGTCAGCATGGCTTTGTCAAGGGCAGGTCGTGCCTTGCGAAGTCTGATTGAATTTTTGAGGATGTGACTAAACACATTGATGAAGGAAGAGCAGTAGATTAATGTACATGGATTTCAGGAAGGCATTTGTTAACGTACTGCATGCCAGGCTTATAGAGAAAGTAAGGAGGCATGGGATGCAAGGGAACGTTGCTTTGTGGATCCAGAACTGGCTTGCCCACAGAAGGCAAAGAGTGGTTCTAGACAGGTCATATTCTGTGTTACGTATTCGGGCAACAATAATATAGATGAGTTAGGCAAGGGGTTTTATAACGAATAACACGTTTATTAAACACTGATAACAAACCCCCTTCAAATATAAACAAACCCAAACAATGATCCGAGCTCAGCTGCTCAAACAGTCCTTAATAGCGTTGCAGTCCCAAACAGTCTTCAAAGCAGTATTGAAAAGAACTCAGCTTTTTTAAAACGATATGTCGAAAGAAAGCAGTATTTTAAAACGATATGCCGACAGTTCAAAAGCTCACGGTACTTTTAAAAGGAGAGACTTTTTAAAGCGATTTACATTCTCTTCCACGTCGATGTCCTTCGATTCCCAGCGTCGAACTCCCACGTCGAATTTTATTAAATATAACAACTTAAAGTGACTGACCTCTCTTCCACACTATTCTCAAACCCTTTCTGGTCATCCCAGGGGTCAACAGCGAGAATAGTCAACGAAATCCTTCCGAATGAGGATCAAACAAGGTCGAAGTCAATCCATTGAAAATCGATTCTTCTTGATCTCCAAACTTCACTCTCCATTAGCAAAGAAACCGTTGGCTCTGACCTTTTAAACTTTAGGCATTATATAAAACTTCATTTCTAACTAAACTGCGTCATCACATTAAATCACGCAGCAACATGAAGTCATCTTGGCAAATCCAGCCACGAACTGCCCCACCTGACAGGGTGGGTCTCCCTTTTATACCCTGTAGAAAAAACCTGTCACATGACCTCTACTGGCGGGAAAATGACATCACTCCACCATTACCTCATGTCCAGTATAACTTCAACCCCAGTCACGTGACAAGGGTACCACTGTCATGTGTCACGGGTACGTAACACCTCCCTCCAAAAAAAAACATTTTTGGTCTATCAAGAACAAAAATTTTTAACAATTACTTACAAAAAAAAAAACAAATGTATAAATCATATAACATACACAATATACAATACAGTAGGAGTGTTACAATAAAAAAAAACCACTCCAAAAAAAACCATTGTACATTCAACATCGAGATAGACAATCAGCAACCACATTATCTTTACCTTTAATATGAGTTATAACAATATTGTACTCTTGTAACATCAAACTCCAATTTAACAATCTTCTGTTTTTGTTTTTCATCTTACTCAGAAAAACTAACGGATTATGATCAGTGTAAACAATAAGTGGTTTTTGAGTTGTACCAACATATACCTCAAAATATTCCAAAGCTAAAACAAGAGATAACAATTCTTTCTCTATTGTTGAATAGTTTCTTTGATGCTTATTAAATTTCTTAGAAAAGTATGCTACCGGATGATCAACCTCATCACCCTCATTCCTTTGCATCAATACTGCTCCCGCAGCTTCATCACTAGCATCTACAGCTAATGAAAAAGGTTTTTCAAAGTCAGGTGCCTTAAGCACAGGTTGTTCACATATCATTGTTTTCAATTTTTCAAATGCTTCCTGACAAAACACTGTCCACACAAACTTTACATTCTTCTGCAGAAGATTAGTTAATGGAAGGGCAACATTAGCAAAATTCTTACAAAATTTTCGATAATATCCTACCATTCCCAAAAACCTTCTGAGAGTTTTTTTCCCCGTCGGAGTGGGAATTTCCAAAATTGCCTGAACTTTTGCCTGAACAGGAGCTACCTTACCTTGACCCACAACATAACCAAGGTAAGTCACAGTAGCATGTCCAAATTCACTCTTGGCTAAATTAATAGTCAAGTTAGCTTTTGAAAGCTTTTCAAACAATTTCTCCACCGCAATTATGTGTGCTTCCCAAGTATCATTTCCTGTCACTAAATCATCAATATAAGCATCAGTATCTTTCAAACCCTGAATCACAGAATTAATCATCCTCTGGAAAGTACCTGGCGCATTCTTCATCCCAAATGGAAGAACATTATACTCATATAACCCAGATGGAGTTACAAATGCAGAAATCTCTCTACCTCTGTCCGTTAGTGGAACACACCAATACCCTTTCAATAAATCAATCTTTGTAAGGAACTTTGCTTTTCCAACTTTATCTACACAATCATCCACTCTAGGAATTGGATATGCATCTGTTTTCGTTACAGCATTCACCTTCCTATAGTCCGTACAAAACCTAATACTACCATCAGGTTTTGGCACCATAACACATGGCGAACTCCAATTCGAGTTAGAATGTCTAATAATATCATTCTCTAACATGTATTCAATTTCCTTCTCAGCAAGTTCACATTTTTCCATGTTCATTCTATATGGATGTTGTTTAATAGGTTTGGCATCTCCAACATCTACATCATGTGAAGCTATAGTAGTCCTTCTCGGAACATCTGGAAACAAATCCTTATACTTAAAAATCAATTCCTTCATCTGTTGTTTCTGCTCTAGCTGTAAATGTGCTAATTTCTCATCCATATTTTCCAAAATAGTCGAATTAGGTAACCTAACGGAAACAATGTTAGATTTAGAATGAAAGTCAGATGAATCATCTATCATGTTCCCAGTTAAATCCAACTTATTCTCACTAACCACAACAGTCACAGTATCAGATTGTTTCTCAAAATATGGTTTAATCATATTTATGTGGCAAAGTTGTGTTGACCTTCTACGATCTGGAGTTTTTATTACATAATCCACATCATTAACTCTAGACACAATTTCATAAGGTCCATGAAATCTAGCTTGTAAAGGATTTGTCTGCACTGGGAAAAAAACCAACACCTTATCTCCAGGCTTAAACATCCTCATCCTAGCTTCCTTATCATACCAAGTTTTCATTTTCTCCTGAGCCAACTTCAAATTTTCCTTGGCTAAACTACAAGCTCTATGTAACCTGTCCTTAAATTTCAAAACATAGTCCAACAAATTAGTATGCACTTCCTTACTAATCCACTGTTCCTTCAATAAAGCTAAAGGTCCTCTAACTCTATGTCCAAACACAAGTTCAAATGGACTAAACCCTAAAGATTCCTGTACCGATTCCCTTACTGCAAATAAAAGTAAGTTTATACTCTCATCCCAGTCACTTTCATTTTCCACACAATATGTCCTAATCATATTCTTGAGAGTAGAATGAAACCTCTCCAAGGCACCTTGCGATTCTGGATGGTATGCAGACGAAGTAATTTGCTTAGCTCCCAATTTATAAACTATCTGTTGAAACAATCCAGACATAAAATTACTACCTTGATCAGTTTGTATTTCCTTAGGCAATCCAAAATAAGTAAAGAATTTTATAAGAGCCTTTGTCACAGTTTTAGCTTTTATATTCCTAAGTGGTACTGCCTCTGGAAACCTAGACGAAGTACACATGATAGTCAACAAATACTGATAACCAGTTTTTGTCTTTGGTAATGGACCAACACAATCTACAATAACTTTAGAAAACGGTTCACCGAATGCTGGAATAGGTTGTAATGGAGCTACTGGTGTAACCTGATTTGGTTTACCCACAATTTGACAAGTATGGCACGTCTTACAAAACATCGCCACATCTTTTCTTAAACCAGGCCAGTAAAAATGTTTTAAAATCTTGTCCACAGTTTTCCTTATCCCTTGATGTCCACCTAAAGGCACACTATGAGCTAAAGTCAAAATCTCATTCCGATAAACTTTAGGAACAACCACCTGATAAACAACATTCCATTCCTCACTTGCAGGAATTGTAGGCGACCTCCATTTCCTCATCAACACTCCTTTTTCCAAGTAATATCCTACTGACACCTTCTCAATTTCACTACCTAGTAAAGCTTGTTCCCTTAATTTTACAATCTCAGGATCTCTATTCTGCTCTGCTATCATCTCCTTCCGAGACAAAGATAAATCTTCATAGTCAGACTTACTCCCAGAATCTTGTTCAAACAACGAAGGTAAGAAAGTTTCTGACACATCTTCAAAACTCAAATCCTGAGTTGAACAGTCATGAGTAACAACCTCACTCTGCACATCAATTTTTTTAGCCATAGCTCTAGTCACAACACAGGAAAAATCTGTGTTAGAATTCACCTCAGGTACCTCTGACTCCATTGTCAAATGCACTTCAGGAAAAACTTGTCCACCTGCCAAGTCATTACCTAACAATAAAGAAATACCCTTCACAGGTAAGCTATGCTGTAATCCTACCTTAACAAATCCTGTAACTAACCCTGACTTTAAATTTACTTCATGTAAACGTACAGGCATAAAATCACTTCCAACACCTCTTATGTAATTTACCTCACCAGTATCACTCTCTTCATTAAACTTCAACACACTATCTAACATCAGTGATTGAGAAGCTCCAGTATCCCTAAGAATTTTTATTGGCACCAGAGTAGATCCTTCTTTCAAGGATACAAACCCTTCAGTTATAAAATGATCATATCCCTTTCTAACTTTGTCAGACTCTAACAAATCCTCATTTGTGTTTACCAAACCCTGTAACTTTACAGGTGCTTTAGTATGTTGCACACAAGCATCTGGAACTGCTTCCTTCTCTTTCTTTTTCAATTTGAAACAGTTAGCTATTACATGGCCAGGCTTCTTACAATAGTTACAAATAAGACCAAACTGTCTTTCCTTCACAGGTTTTCCTTCCTCCTTACCTCTCTCCTTAACCTCTAATTTAATTTCTGATTTACCTTGAGTCTCCATATTATTTTTCCTCTTAAAAATTCTACCCTGAGGAAATTTATTCTTATGGATTAAAACATACTCATCAGCTAATCTAGCACAGTCCTGCAATTTATCAGTATCCCTCTCATTTAAGTAGGTCCTTACTTCAACAGGAATGCTTCTTTTAAATTCCTCCATCAAAATCAGCTCTCTCAATGTATCATAGTCCTCATTTACATTTTTAGAAGAAACCCATCTCTCAAAACACATAGCTTTATCATAGGCAAATTCCACATAAGTCTTTTCCACAGACTTTTTCAAACTCCTGAATCTTTCCCTGTACGCTTCTGGGACCAATTCATACGATTTGAGAATATTTTCTTTCACAATATCATAATCTAATGCTTGCGCAGCAGTTAAAGCTGTGTAAACCTGTTGTGCCTTGCCTTTGATTACACTCTGTAATAACACTGACCATTTATCTTTCGGCCACTCTGACATCCGAGCAATAGTTTCAAAATGTTGAAAATATCTCTCCACTTCTGTTTCACTAAATGGAGGGACCAATTTAATTTCCTGGCTAGCAACAAACGGTTTTCTAGTATCAGAAGACTGATTCTCAGACCTTAAATTCACCATTGCATATTCAAATTCCCTTTTCTTCTGCTCAGATTCCAATTTACACCTCTCTAACTCTGCTTTACTTTGTTCCAACCTCATTTGTTCAATTTGCAACTGCATCTCCAGATTACTTATTGGAAACGATTCTAAAATCGATTCTTCAAAATGACCCGAAGCCACAAAATGTGATGCGATCTTTCTCTGTATTACAGCTTTTGATGTAGTTGGCAAGATCCCTTTAAGATGTAACCGATTAGCAAGTTCAGAGACTTCAGTTTTTTTCGCCTTCGCTAACAAATCCTCGTCTGGCGAATCCAGAAACTCATCAATATTCATCGTTGCCGAATACCACTCACAAACCAATCAAACAAAAAAAAATCGAGCAATCCCCGTTACCAAAACACCGATTCAAAATTCAAAAAACTTTTTAAAATCAAATAATTCAATTCCGAACGAAGCCCCCATAATTATGTTACGTATTCGGGCAACAATAATATAGATGAGTTAGGCAAGGGGTTTTATAACGAATAACACGTTTATTAAACACTGATAACAAACCCCCTTCAAATGTAAACAAACGCAAACAATGATCCGAGCTCAGCTGCTCAAACAGTCCTTAATAGCGTTGCAGTCCCAAACAGTCTTCAAAGCAGTATTGAAAAGAACTCAGCTCTTTTAAAACGATATGTCGAAAGAAAGCAGTATTTTAAAACGATATGCCGACAGTTCAAAAGCTCACGGTACTTTTAAAAGGAGAGACTTTTTAAAGCGATTTACATTCTCTTCCACGTCGATGTCCTTCGATTCCCAGCGTCGAACTCCCACGTCGAATTTTATTAAATATAACAACTTAAAGTGACTGACCTCTCTTCCACACTATTCTCAAACCCTTTCTGGTCATCCCAGGGGTCAACAGCGAGAATAGTCAACGAAATCCTTCCGAATGAGGATCAAACAAGGTCGAAGTCAATCCATTGAAAATCGATTCTTCTTGATCTCCAAACTTCACTCTCCATTAGCAAAGAAACCGTTGGCTCTGACCTTTTAAACTTTAGGCATTATATAAAACTTCATTTCTAACTAAACTGCGTCATCACATTAAATCACGCAGCAACATGAAGTCATCTTGGCAAATCCAGCCACGAACTGCCCCACCTGACAGGGTGGGTCTCCCTTTTATACCCTGTAGAAAAAACCTGTCACATGACCTCTACTGGCGGGAAAATGACATCACTCCACCATTACCTCATGTCCAGTATAACTTCAACCCCAGTCACGTGACAAGGGTACCACTGTCATGTGTCACGGGTACGTAACATCTGCATGGAGGTAGGTCACCAAGTGGGGTGCCTCAGGGATCTGTTCTGGGGCCCTTACTCTTCGTGATTTTTATAGGTGACCTGGATGAGGAAGTGGAGGGATGGTTAGTAAGTTTGCTGATGATCCAAATGTTGGAGGTGTTGTGGATAGTGTGGAGGGCTGTCAGAGGCTACAGAGGGACATTGATAGGATGCAAAACTAGGCTGAGAAGTGGCAGATGGAGTTCCACCCAGATAAGCATGAAGTTCATTTTGGTAGTTCAAAGATATTGGCAGAATATAGTATTAATGGTAAGACTCTCGGCAGTCTGGAGGATTAGAAGGATCTTGGGGTCCGAGTCCATAGGAAGCTCAAAGCAACTGCGCAGGTTGACTCTGTGGTTAAGAAGGTGTACGATGTATTGACCTTCATCAATCATGGAATTGAATTTAGGAGCCGAGAGGTAACGTTGCAGCTATATAGGACCCTGTCAAACCCCACGTGGAATACTGTTCTCAGTTCTGGTCGCCTCACTACCGGAAGGATGTGCAGGCCATTGTAAGTGTGCAGAGGAGATTTACAAGGATGTTCCCTGGATTGGGGAGCATGCCTTATGAGAATAGGTTGAATGAACACGGCCTTTTCTCCTTGGATCGACGGAGGATCAGAGGTGACCTGATAGAGGTATATAAGATGATGAGAGGCATTAATCGTGTGGATGGTCAGAGGCTTTCTCCCAAGGCTGAAATGGTTGCCAGAAGAGGACACAGGTTTAAGGTGCCGGGGAGTAGGCAGAGAGGAGATGTCAGGGGTAAGTTTTTTAGTTAGAGAGTGGTGAGTGCGTGGAATGGGCTGCCGGAAACGGTGGTGGAGGCGGATACGATAGGGTCTTTTAAGAAACTATGAAATAGGTACATCTATCTTTGAAAAATAGAATGGTAGATGTAAGGCCTGTAATTTCTAAGGTAGGGACATGTTCGGCAAAACTTTCTGGGCCGAGGGGCCTGTATTGTTCTGTAGGTTTTCTATGTTTCTATGTTTATAATTGTGTAACCTTTTACGTTGTATCTGAAGTGTAGTTGTAGATAGAATATTAAATATTAATCAGTGAACAACGGTACATCCTTATTGATAAAGAATGGCATTGAAACTCACCTGATTATTAACTGATTAACTGAAAAATATAATAGTGAAGAAGACGAAGGCATGTTCCTTGGAAGGACACAACAGTGGTGACGAGTTTGGGTGAGCACATGTCGGGGAGACAAACAGCATCAGAGAGCATATTGGGTGAGTGTTGGGTATCGGTCTGGTTATACTGTCGAGGAGGAGGTTTGATCATCTCATTGTCAGCTTATGGTAAAGAGACCTCGCAGTGGGGCAGCAATCATGCTCACAGGAGAATAATATATTCACGCGTCATAGTAATATCTGGACTTCCAGGAACGTTGACTGCGCGTTTAGCAAAGATCAGAACCAAAGGAGACTTGTTTTGGAATTTCAAACAATACATCGAATTATGAACGGAACTGTAAGGTGTAAACCTTTCAGTAGAATTAAAAATTGGACAACATTTTAGGTTAATTGTCTTGAATCGATGATGAAGTTCTCTATCAAGTTGTCCATAGAGCCTATTTCTCGAGCAATCTCAAAAGGCATAGTTGGAGACGATATTAATAATGCAATAATGACTCACGAAATACTTAAGTAATCACAAGTCAATTGGTCAGATGGCAAACTGCTATATTGTGAAACAGTTATAGTAAAACTGACGGAAATGCGGCTTCATTGTTATTTTTCTGGTCGTTGGCAACCGTCTCCATTTATCTCAAGGATATCACACAAAGAAGCGCAGACTGTCAGACACGCAGCCAGGCACACACAGACACGAAAGGCACATTAGAACATTTGAAATCAGAAAACATATACGAAAGCAAAAATATATTGGATGATTAATCATTGCCTCTCTTTTGTTTTTAAAGAAATCACCAAGCTGAAGAAAGAGAAGAAAGATTTACGTGCGTTTTTCCGAAGATTGTCAAATCGATGAACGATGCTGTTGATAGCTTGAATATTTAATTTAATTTAAACTAATTTCATTGGGGCCAGTCATTGGAAAACTGCGCCATACAAAACATGCAAACATTGCATTCCCCTGTTAAAATGGGATTCTGAACTTTAAAATGTATATCGTGGTTTATCAATTTCTTTTCCTTAACGTACGAAGCTAACGAGCACCTTTGTTATTTCAATTCAACAGAGGACCCAGTCGACGAAAAAGATGCTGGTAAAATGATATACGATTTGATACATTTTTATTTCGGGTATGGATATTGTACCAGACTGGGAACTGTTAAATCATTATCTGAGTCGAGTGAATCAGTAGCATACATTTTACTATTCTACTGGAGCATTTACACTGAACAATTCCTATAGACCCATATGGTAGAAATCGCATGGTTAGAGCAACGAAGAACCTTTCAAGGTCTGCTTTAAATATACAGAAAGCCTTGGCCTTGACAGCTGACTGTGGCAAATAATTCAAGAGAAACACTACGCTTTGGCCAATGAAATTCCTCCTCATCACCGTTCTAAAAGGAAGACCCTCTGCCATTTCTTTCAGCTGCCATTTCTTCGCCCTTTCTCATAATCTGTCTAAGTCCTTCTGTACCCCCTCTACCTTCTCAAAAGTACCTTCCACTCCACCTATCTTCGTGACCTCTGCAAAATCCCAGAGTAGGCAACAATTCCAATCTCCAAATCATCGACAAATAACGTTAAAAGTAGCGGTGGCAACACAGACTCTTGTTGAACACCACTATCACCGCAGCCGGCCAGGAAAGGCTCCCTTTATTCCTACGTTTTCCCGCGTACCAATCAGCCACTGCATTACCCATGGCAGAATCCTTTCTACAATGGCATTGTCTCGTAGCTTGTTCAGCAGCGTTATGTGTGGCATTTTGTCAAAGCCCTTCGGAAAATCCAAGTACAAAACATCAATTGATTCTGCATTGTCTATCCTGTTCGTTGTTACTTCACGGAATTTCAACTTACTTGTCAAGCCAGATTCTTCCTTTAGGAAACCATGCTGACTATGGTCTATTTTGTCATGTGCCTCCGAGTGCCATGCGACCCCATCCTTAATAATCGACTCGAACAACTTCCCAACAACTGAGGAAATAATAACTGGCCTACAGTTTCGTTTCTTCTTCCTCTCTCCCCTCTTGAAGAGTGGAGTGACATTTACAATTTTGCACTCTTACGGAACCATTCTAGAATCTAGTAATTCTTGAAAAATATTTACCAATACCTCCACAATCTCTTCAGCAACCTCTTTCGGAGGTCTGCGGTGTACACCATCCGGTCCAGGTGACCTGCCTACCTTCAGACGTATGAGTTTCCCAAGACCCTTCTCATTAGTTATGACTTTTCAGTTTCCCGAGACGTTTCAGTTTCTGACTAGTTACGGCAATCTTACACATTTCACGTCGTCTGACAGCTAGCGTCTTCCACAGTGAAGACTAATGCAAACTACTTATTCAGTTTTCTGCCATTTCCTTGTTCACCATTATTACCTCTCCAGTGTTGTTTTACAGAAGTACGATATCCAGACGCCTCTCTTTTTCACTTTATCTTTCAGAAGAAACGTTGGTAACCTCTTCAACATTATTGGCTAGCTTACATCGTATTGCCTTTTTCCGTCTTTCACACTCCCGCCTGACGTGTACATCTTCACCACAGTTATAATAGACAATACTAGTCGCTCCCCTTCTCACGTGTCCCTACTCACTTGCACCCCTCTTCTTAGTCCGTCCCCTCAGTGCGTCCGAGTCCCTGTTAGTTTTATTGTGCGGAGTAGTCGCTCCCGCCGATAGCAACCGGGACGTCACAGTCCCAAATTCTGACACGATCTCCTTTACCACTCCCCGAAGCTGGTTATCAGTGGGTACTTCAGCCAAGGGGACCATTACCCTGCTGTCTGGGGTCTTCTGCGCCTCAGTCATATTCTCCTCCTCTCTTACTTCTCTGATTAGCTGCAGCAAGCTGCCAGCCACATTGGACCTCCTACATTACACCTACCGACACAAACGATCAACAGATTGCTCCATAGCCATAGCTCTACATTCCTTACACATCTGGAGAAGAAGGATGGTTCTCTAAGAATGTTGTTCTTGGACTACAGTATAACACCCAACACCATAATTCCTTCCGGGCTTGAAAGGAAGCTCAGAGACCCCAGCCTTCATCCTGCCTTATGCAGCTGGCTCCTGGATTTCCTGTCAGATCGCTGGCAGGTGGTAAGAGTGGGATTCGTCACCTCTGCCCCCCTCTCACCCTCAACACAGGAGCCCCCAGGGCCATGTCCTTAGCTCTCTATTTTACTCTCTGTATGCCCACAACTGTGTCACCACTCACAGCTCCAATCGGCAAATTAAATTTCCAGATGATTCGACATTGATTGGCCTTATCTCAAATAATTACAGTGATGTCAAGAAAGCAACCTCTCCCTCAATTACTCTAAACCAAAGGAGATGGTAGCGGACTACAGGAGGAACGGGCACAGGCTCACAGCCATTGACATCAATGGATCTGGAGTTGAGAAGGTGAACAGCTTTAGGTTCCTCGGTATACACATCACCAAGGACCTCACTTGGTCTGTACACACCGCCTCGTTCACCTCAGATGGTTGAAGAATTTCGGCATTAGTCTCCAAATCCTTTCTACAGGGGCATAATTGAGAGCATCCCGACTGGCTAATCGCTGCCTGGTATGGGAACCAGAGGGCTCTACAGAGGGTGGTGCGGATGCCCAGCGTATCTGTAGATGTGAACTTCCCACTATTCAAGATATTCACAGTGACTGGTGGGTAAAAAGGGCCGAAGGATCATTGGGGACGCGAGTCACTCCAACCATAAACTGTTGCAACTGCTACCATCCGGGAAGCAATAAGCCAGGACTAACAGGCTCCGGGACAGCTTCTTCCACCAGGCCATCAGACTGACTAATTCACTCTGACACAATCGTATTTCCAAGCTATATCGACTGTTCTGTTGTATATTTTACTGTACATACTATTTATTATGAAATACTGTAATTTGCACATTGCACATTCAGACCGAGAGGTAACGTAAAGATTTTTACTCCTCATCTATGCGAAGAATGTAAGAAATAAATTCAATTACATTTCTAGTTTTCCACTGTATTGCCCTCGCAATACCAGACACCAAAAGTTTGAGACCAGTCGCTGGAGCACATTGGACGAGCAGCGGTATTCATAGGCGACCCCTATGTCCGTTACGGTGAGCCGTGGTGAAGAAAGTGTCTGTTGATTGTGATATCAAGTTTCCGATTCAATGGGAATTTTGGGATATTGAAGTCAATAGTTTAATAAATACGAAGGAAAAGAAGAGTAAATATGACCTCCACACTCTGAAGATGTCAACACTCATTAGTGGTTCTGGAAATGAGCTACGTTTTGATCAATATGCCAGCGTGATTAAGCTGTATGCATTTATGTGATTAAATTACTGTTTGTTAGCCAGCATGCACCAATTGCGTAGCCTTTTTTTGATTCACTTGAAGTGTAGCTCTGAGTAGAACATTCTATAGTAATCTGTGAACAAGAGCACTTCTTTGATTGAGAAAGGTGTTGCAATGAGCGGCTGGGGCAGAGCCAAGTGCAGGACACAGGCACAGAGAACAGGTTGGATGCTTACGCAGACGCGATCGTTGGACAACAAACCAGAGGAACCTGGATTTGGACTTGGCCATGGGGCCTGGACTTGACTTAGACGCGGAACTTGGACTTGGACTTGGACA
Source organism: Hemitrygon akajei (assembly GCF_048418815.1). Taxonomy (NCBI): domain Eukaryota; kingdom Metazoa; phylum Chordata; class Chondrichthyes; order Myliobatiformes; family Dasyatidae; genus Hemitrygon; species Hemitrygon akajei. The sequence goes on along the minus strand of NC_133125.1, from coordinate 172,318,060 downwards.
CGGAGCAGGGACTCGAACTTGGACACGGGGTGACAAAACCAAACAAAGACAGACAATTGGTATCTTGGCTCGGAGTAGTGGTAAACGTCATGCAATGCTCAGCTGGACACGAGAACGACATATTTCCCAAAGCAACCCCAGGCACCGAAACAACTTAGAGTCCACTATTCTCGGCGGCCCGGAACGTGCATTGTCGCACAGGCCGAGGTGACGATTCTCGGCGACCCGGAACGTATATTGCTGCAAGATCAGGAGACGGACTAGCCACGAGAAGATGTAAGCCGGAGTTTATATGAAGCCGGTTCGGATGAGGATCTGGTGCCCTAATCAAGGAGCCCGGTAGAACACGAGGAAAAAGAAATTAACTGAAATGAGGAGCTATTCGTGAAATGTCGCTATCAGAGAAACATGGCTGCTGCAGCTATTAGTGAAACATGGATGTTGTAGCTATTAGTGAAACATGTTTTCAGGAGGGGTGTGATTGACAACTAAATATTCCTGGATTTCGTTGCTTTAGGTTTGATGGAATCGGAGAAGCAAGAGGGGGAGGTGTTGCATTACTTGTCCGAGAAAATACTACGGCGGTGCTTTGGCAGGATAGATTAAAGGGCTCGTCTAGGGAGGCTATTTGGGTGGGATTGAGGAATGAGAAAACTGTAGTAGCACTTATATGGGGTGTATTATAGACCACCTAATGGAGAGCGAGGATTGGAGAAGCAAATTTGTAAGGAGATAGCATACATTTGTAGTAAGCACAAGATTGTGATTGTGGGAGATATCAATTTTCCACACATAGACTGGGAAGCCCATTCTGTAAAAGGGCTGGATGGTTTGCAGCTTGTAAAATGTATGCAGGATAGTATTTTGCAGCAATACATAGAGGTACCAACCAGAGAAGGGCCAGTGTTGGATCTCCTGTTAGGGAATGAGGTAGGACAGGTGACGGAGGTATGTGCTGGGGAGCACCTCGGGTCCAGTGATCACAATACCATTAGTTTCAATATAATTATGGAGAAGGATAAGACTGGACTCAGGATTGAGATTTTTGATTGGTGAAGTCTAACTTTGAGGAGATGCGAAAGGAATTAGAAGGAGTGGATTGGGACAATTTGTTTTATGGGAAGTATGTAATAGAGAAATGGAGGTCATTTAAAGGTGAAATTTTGAGAGTGCGGAATCTTTATGTTCCTGTTAGGTTGAAAGGAAAGGTTAAAAGTTTGAGAGAGTCATTGTTTTCAAGAGATATTGAAAAGTTGGTTCGGAAAAAAAGAGAGAGATCTACAATAAATATAGGCAGCATGGAGTAAATGAGGTGTTCGAGGAATATAAAGAATGAAAAAAGTATCTTAAGAAAGAAATTAGAAAAGCTAAAAGAAGATATGAGGTTGCTTTGGCAAGTAAGGTGAAAATAAATCCAAAGGGTTTCTACAGTTATATTAATAGCAAAAGGATAGTGAGGGATAAAATTGGTCCCTTAGAGAATCAGATAGGACAGCTATGTGTTGAGACAAAGGAGATAGGGGAGATTTTGAACAATTTCTTTTCATCGGTATTCACTAAGGAGAAGGATATTGAATTGTGTATGGTAAGGGAAACAAGTAGGGTAGTTATGGAAACTATGATGATTAAAGAAGAGGAACTACGACAGCTTTTAAAGAATATAAAAGTGGATAAGTCTCCGGTTCCTGACAGGATATCCCTAGGACCTTGAGGGAAGTTAGTGTAGAAATAGCAGGGGCTCGGACAGAAATATTTCAAATGTAATTAGAATCGGGGATGGTTCCGGAGGATTAGTGAATTGCCCATGTGTTTCCATTGTTTAAAAAGGGTTCTAAGAGTAATGCTAGCAATTATCGGCCTGTAGGTTTGACGTCAGTGGTGGGTAAATTAATGGAAAGCATTCTTAGAGATGGAATATATAATTATCTGGATAGACAGGATCTGATTAGGAGCAGCCAACATGGATTTGTGCGTGAAAAATCATGTTTGACAAATCTTATTGAATTTTTTGAAGAGGTTACAAGGAAAGTTGACGAGGGTAGAGTAGTGGATGTTGCCTATATGGACTTCAGTAAGGACTTTGACAAGGTTCCACACGAAAGGTTAGTTAGGATGGTTCAATCGTTAGGTATTAATATTGAAGTAGTGAAGTAGATTACTACTCCAGTGGCTGGATGGGAGATGCCAGACAGTAGTGGTGGATAACTGTTTGTCAGGTTGGAGGCCGGTGACTAGTGGTGTGCTTCAGGGATCTGTACTGGGTCCAATGTTGTTTGTCATATACATTAATGATCTGGATGATGTGGTTAATTGGATTAGTAAGTATGCAGATGGTATGAAGATAGGTGGTGTTGTGGATAATGAAGTGGGTTTTCAAAGCTTGCAGAGAGATTTAGGCCAGTTAGAAGAGTGGGCTGAACGATGGCAGATGGAGTTTAATGCTGATAAGTGTGAGGTGCTACATTTTGGTAGGACTAATCAAAATAGGGCATACATGGTAAATGGTAGGGCATTGAAGAATGCAGTAGAGCAGTGTGATCTAGGAATAATGGTGCATAGCCCCCTGAAGGTGGAATCTCATGTGGATAGGGTGGTGAAGAAAGCCTTTGGTATGGTGGTCTTTATAAATCAGAGCATTGAGTATAGGAGTTGGGATGAGATGTTAAAATTGTGCAAGGCTTTGGTGAGGCCAAATTTGGAGTATTGTGTACAGTTCTGGTCACCGAATTATAGGAAAGATGTCAACAAAATAGAGAGAGTACAGAGGAGATTTATTAGAATTTTACCTGGGTTTCAGCACCTAAGTTACAGAGAAAGTTTGAACAAGTTAGGTCTTTATTTATTTGGAGCGTAGAAGGTGGAGGGGGGCTTGATAGAGGTATTTAAAATTATGAGGGGGATTGATAGAGTTGAAATGGATAGGGTTTTTCCATTGAGAGTAGGGGCGATCCAAACAAGAGGATATCAGTTGAGAGTTAAGGGGCAAAAGTTTAGGGGTAACACGAGGGGGAACTTCTTTACTCAGAGAGTAGTAGCTGTGTGGAACGAGCTTCCTGTAGAAGCGGTAGAGGCAGGTTCTGATTGATTCTGATCTGGTTATTATTCTGTAAGATTATTGAGTATGCCCTCATGAACACGAATCTCAGGGTTATATATGGTGACAGATGTGTACTTTGATAATAAACTGACTTTGAACGTCGACAATTTCGCTTTCGAAAGCAGTGCAACACGAATACTGTCGTTTCCATTGATTCTATTTGTTTTTCGGTTTGAATGTCATTCTCCTGTACCATCGCCATGGTAATACTATCGGGGAAGCTTTAGACTTTAGATTTGAAAAGTTATTAATACAATTTAACTGTATATTTCCTAGATACCGTCTGCATATCATCTATAGAAAAATTAATAAAATATATTTGCATTTTGCCTCACTTGCATTGCGCGACAAAAACCGAAGTATTAAATTGATGTACAATGGCATTTAAACTTACCGATTTTTATCATGGCGAATAGTACCCTGCAAACATAATTGAAGATGGAAAGTGTTGGCAGGCTCACAAGCGTTGTTATCGGACTGAACTTTGTAGGACATTATTGGACTTTCAGCCACGTGGACTGCCGATTAAAATTCGAGTGGACATTGTATTGGTTATGTTGTAATTGAAAGCATGTCAACATTGCACGATTATAGTTTTCAGTTCTTAATTGCCAAAGGTGTGAAAGATGCAGTGCTTATCTCATATTTACAGTAAAATCTGCTTATACGGGTCCAAAATGACCTGGGCCTCAGGTCGGCTGGTGTCTACACGATTCCCTGTGAATGCGGAGCAGCGTATGCGGCACGATGGACAAAGGCATTAAGGCCAAATTTTATTGGCAATAGCCATAGGAGTGACTTCGACAGCACAAATCTACTTTTGGGGCCGCCTGGTAAAAGAAGCCATTGAAGTAAAACTAGAGGAAAAGAATAAGACAGTAAGTTATGGGATCATATGTAGGCCGTCCGACTCATCGAGTCTGCTCCTCCATTCAATCATGGGCTGATCCAATTCTTCCAGTCATCCCCACACATCTGCTTTCTCCCCATACCCTTTGATGCCCTGTGTAATCAAGAAATAAGGGAACAAAGACATGGCAGACCAATTGAATAACTACTTTGGTTCTGTCTTCACTAAGGAGGACATAAATAATCTTCCAGAAATAGTAAGGGACCGAGGGTCTAGTGAGATGGAGGAACTGAGGGAAATACATGTTAGTAGAGAAGTGGTGTTAGGTAAACTGAAGGGATTAAAGGCAGATAAATCCCCAGGGCCAGATGCTCTGCATCCCAGAGTGCTTAAGGAAGTAGCCCAAGACATGGTGAATGCATTAGTGATAATTTTTCAAAACTCCTTAGATTCTGGATTAGTTCCTGAGGATTGGAGGGTGGCTAATGCAACCCCACTTTTTAAAAAAGGAGGGAGAGAGAAACCGGGGAATTATAGACCGGTTAGTCTGACATCGGTGGTGGGGAAAATGCTAGAGTCAGTTATCAAAGATGTGATAACAGCACATTTGGAAAGAGGTGAAATAATCGGACAAAGTCAGCATGGATTTGTGAAAGGAAAATCATGTCTGATGAATCTTATAGAATTTTTTGAAGATGTAACTAGTAGACTGGATAGGGGGGAGCCAGTAGATGTGGTATATTTAGATTTTCAAAAGGCTTTTGACAAGGTCCCACACAGGAGATTAGTGTGCAAACTTAAAGCACACGGTATTGGGGGTATGGTATTGATGTGGATAGGGAATTGGTTGGCAGACAGGAAGCAAAGAGTGGGAGTAAATGGGACCTTTTCAGAATGGCAGGCAGTGACTAGTGGGGTACTGCAAGGATCAGTGCTGGGACACCAGTTGTTTACTATATATATTAATGATTTAGACGAGGGAATTAAATGCAGCATCTCCAAGTTTGCGGACAACACTAAGCTGGGCGGCAGTGTTAGCTGTGAGGAGGATGCTAAGAGGATGCAGGGTGACTTGGATAGGTTAGGTGAGTGGGCAAATTCATGGCAGATGCAATTTAATGCGGATAAATGTGAGGTTAACCACTTTGGTTGCAAGAACAGGAAAACAGATTATTATCTAAACAGTGTCCGATTAGGAAAAGGGGAGGTGCAACGAGACCTGGGTGTCATTGTACACCAGTCATTGAAGGTGGGCATGCAGGTACAGCAGGCGGTGAAAAAGGCAAATGGTATGTTGGCATTCATAGCAAAAGGATTTGAGTACAGGAGGAGGGAGGTTCTGCTGCAGTTATACAAGGCCTTGGTGAGACCACACCTAGAATATTGTCTGCAGTTTTGGTCCCCTAATCTGAGGGAAGACACTCTTGCCATAGAGGGAATACAGAGAAGGTTCACCAGATTGATGCCTGGGATGGCAGAACTTTCATATGAACAAAGATTGGATCGACTAGGTTTATACTCACTGGAATTTAGAAGATTGAGGGGGGATCTTATTGAAACGTTTAAAATTCTAAAGGGATTCGACAGGCTAGATGCAGGAAGATTGTTTCCGATGTTGGGGAAGTCCAGAACGAGGGCTCACAGTTTAAGGATAAAGGGGAAGACTTTTAGGACCGAGATGAGGAAAAACGTCTTCACACAGAGAGTGGTGAATCTGTGGAATTCTCTGCCACAGGAAACAGTTGAGGCCGGTTCATTGGCTATACTTAAGAGGAAGTTAGATATGGCCCTTGTGGCTAAAGGGATCAGGGGTATGAAGAGAAAGCAGGTACAGGGTTCTGAGTTGGATGATCAGCCATGATCATGCTGAATGGCGGTGCAGGCTCGAAGGGCCGAAGGGCCTATTCCTGCACCTATTTTCTATGTTTCTATGTTTCTATCTACCTCTGCCTTAAATGCACCTAATGACGTGGCCTCCACAGCCACTCGTGGCAACAAATTCCACGGATTTACCACCTGCTGACTAAAGTAATTTCTCCTCATCTTAGTTCTAAAAGGACGTTCCTCAAGCCTGAAGTTGTTCCCGGTTGTTCTGGACTCCTCTACCATGGGAAATAACTTTCCCATATCTAATCAATTCAGGCCTTTTAACATTCGGAATGTTTCTATGAGATCCTCTCTCATTCTCCTGAACTGCAGGGGATACAGCCCAAGAGCTGCCAGAAGTTTCTGATACAGTAATTCCCCTACTATGCAAAAGTCTATCCGGCCTCACCAGTACCCTGTGCATTTGCAGCATAAGTTTCCTGTTAAATTCAATCCCTCTAGTAATAAAGGCCAACATTCCATTTGTTTTTTTGGTAGCCTGCTGCACCTGCAAACCAGCCGTTCGTGATTCATGAACAAACACACCCAGGTCCCTCTGCACAGCATCATTATGCAATTTTTACCATTTAAATAATAATGTGATCCTCCATTTCCCTTCCAAAGTGGATGAACACGCATTTACCAACATTTTACTCCCTCTGTCACGGTTCCGACCGTTAATTCTCCATATTCTCCTAATTCCCTTTGATTGCGGCACATCTGATTATCATCAAGACCTGCATCATAAATATATCGGCTTTGTATCCACTTTTGCTAGATTGTTGTTTCAGCCGGTCTGGCAATTCACGTTCCTGGCCGCTTAGGATTGTGCATTCTAAGTTTTACTTCAATACCGAGGTACCTGTGTAACTCTGTCTCTCCGTGTCAAGATAAGCATTGCCTGCCGTTTGACCTTCCATTTGCTGCTCTGTGTCAAGATAAGTATTGCCTGCCGCTTATATCCTGTTTGCCGTTCAGCTCCCGCCACTCTCACGCCCTCCTCTTCATCTTAACTCTATCTCCGGGCGAGTGTCCTGCGTTTGGGTTCGCCCGTTCTATGCAACACCCTGTGCCAGACACCTGTCCACTCACTTAACCTATCTATATCCTTCTGCAGACTCTCTGTATCTTCTGCACAATTTGCTTTTCCACTCAATTTAGTGTCACCAGCAATCTTAGATACACTGCACTCGGTCCCCTCTTCCAGATCATGAAAAGTTGCGGGCCCCTGCGGCACATCCCTCAGCACTGATTGTCCAACAGGGTAACACCCATGTATCCCAACTCTCTTTCTACTAGTTAACCAATGCTCTATCCATGAGCATAGAGATGGTGTCTAAAATATCACCCCAACTCTACGCATAGCTATCTTATAGATAAGTCTTTTGTACAGCACCTTATCAAACGCATTTTGGAAATCCAATTAAATAACGTCAATCTGTTCACCTCTATCCACTGCACTTGTTATATCATCGAAGAACTCCAGTAAGTTTGTCAAACAGGACTTACCTTTGTTGAATCCATGCTGTGTCTGCCTGATGGATCCATTTCTTTCCAAACGCCTCATTTTTCCCATTGAACAATTTTGGCAGAAGTCTCAGACATTCGCAATGCTAGACATCAGACGTTTGGGGAGATATCGTTGGAGTAAATTGGACGAGCAGTCGTATAGTAAAGGCGACAAATATTGCCGTTGCTGTCAGTCGTGGTGAAGAAAATGAATGTGTATTTTGATATCAAGTACCGGGTTTCCGAATGATTTTGACATTATTGAAGACAAGATTTTCATAAATGCCGAGGTAAACAGGAGTAAATATGACCACCAGACACTGATTACGTCAGAAGTCATTGGGGTATGGAGCTATGCTATGCTATGTTTAGGCGGGTGTAATTAACCTATTTATATTTATGTAATTGTAATTTCCGTATGTTAGCCAGCATTCAACAATTGTGTAGCCTCTTTTTGTTGCTTTTGAAGGTTAGTTGCAAATAGAATATTCTATAATGATCAACGAACGGTGGTGATACTGTTATGAAGGAATGATGACGTTAAACCTCAGACGATTTTTTACTGCTGCATATCCAGCTGAAGGACTACTGCTTGACAACCCGAAACCAGTTTATTTATTCCTAACAACCACAACTGTCTTCCCTGGTAATATGTTTTCCCTTAGATGCCCGTGACCTTCAGTTGTACTACTTCTCCTTCATGCCGCACTCAGCTGAATACCAGCTGGAAGTGAGAGTTAGAATTTTCTAAATTCTTATTTTTAAAAAATGAAAATGACATCTCAGCTACCTATTTGCTCAAATCAATTAATTAAAGTACATGGAGACATAACATCGCCTGATCATGCTGAGTTTGCAGCTCTGTATTCAGAGATTTCGCACTCACGCAGATGAGCATGAGGTATGCTAAAATTATGTCAGACTACAAGACAGTAAGACATAGGAGCTGAATTAGGCCATTTGGTCCATCGAGTCTGCTGCGCAATTCAATCATGCCTGATCCTTTATTCCCTCCTCCTCAACCCCAGTTCCCGGCCTTCTTCCCGTAATTCTGATGCCATGTCCAATCCAGAACCTATCCATCTCTGCCTTAAATACACCCAAAGTCCTGGCTTCCACAGCTGTACGTGGCAGCAAATTCCACAAGTTCACCTGTCAGCTCCGCAGAAATCTACAACATCGTGCTCAGAACATTTCAATACAGTCCAGACCCATCAGCCCATGATATAGTGCAGACCTTTTATCTTTCTCTACATTGTTTGGGTTTCCAGTTCGGTGAGGGGAACTGAATGTCCTTATGGAATTTCGGGTTGGGGGCACTATGTCCCCACACTCCATAGATAAGTGTAAAGCATAGGTAAAGCTGCCCTTGAATCTTTAACAGTCCCACCAGTCAGTGCTAGAACATAGAACGTAGAACAGTACAGGTCAGTACAGGCTCTGTTGCAAGGGCGAGGCTGAGGACGAACCTAAGTGCAGGACAAAGGCGCGGAGGTAGAGTCGTGAGGCGTTAGCACCGCCGCTGTGCCGCCCGAGTTTTATCCTGTGTTCGCTAATGGGAACCAGTAGTCTTGTAATTAGTGGAACTGGGAATGATTGAAAAGCAGACGTGGGGATTAAGGTCCAATTAAGGAGGTAATAGCAAGATGGGGAATTGCCAGACGGGACCATGATAGTACCGCCCCTTCTCAACGGGAGCCTCCAGGCTTGTCTGGATGGTCCCAATGGAAGTTGTGGATGAGGAAGGGGTCCAGGATGAAAGAGTGGGGAACCCTGGAAGTCTCCTCTGGGCCGTACCCTTCCCAGACGACCAACAATTGGAGGCCCGGGCCCCGACAGCGCACATCTAGTAGCCGCTGGACAGTGTAGGCCGGATGATCCTGGTGGGTGGAGGGCTTTCGTTCAGAGGACACAAGGGACTGACGGAAAGTGGTTTTTAATTGGGAAACATGAAAAGTAGGGTGGATGTGCATAGATCTTGGTAGTTGAAGTTGGACTGCTGTGTGGTTGATGATATTTTCGACTTCGAAAGGTCTCAGGAAGACAGGGGCGAGTTTCTTAGGCTCGTTTTAGAGAGGCATGTCTTTGGATGAAAGCCACACCATCTGCCCAGGTCGATACTCAGGCGCAGGAGTCCGGTGTCGATCGGCAATCCTCCTATTGCGATTGGCTGATCTGAGCAGGGCCGTGCATGTGTCCTCCCAAACCTTGCGGAGCCGATCGATATGGGTCTGCACAGACGGCACCGCAATCTCCTCTTCTTGCGCGAGGGAGCATTCGAAGGGAACTTTCCGAAAACCAGAGTTTTGGGCGTACTCAACCCAAGCGAGATAGACGGGTTGTTGGTTGTATTACAACGTAGCGTCGATTTCAAGTCCTGGTTGACCCGTTCCGTTTGCCTGCTCGTCTGTGGGTGGAAGCCAGATGATAGGCTGACCGAGGCACCTAAGGCTTGACAAAAAGCCTTTCATATCTGCGAGATGAATTGGGGAACTCGATCGGAGACGATGTCCACGGGGTTTCCGTGGAGACGGAAAACGTGGAGGACGAGAAGGTCTGCGGTTTCCTGAGCAGAAGGGAGTTTAGCAAGGGCAACAAAGTGCACCGTGTTGAAGAACCGGTCTACCATGGTGAATACGGTGGTGTTTCCGTGTGAAAGGTGCAGACCGGTGACGACATCTACGACGATGTGCGACCAAGGACGAAGTAATCCCGCAGGTGGTCAATGGGAGGCTTTTCCACGGCACAGACGGAACATGCAGAGACATAGGAACGGGTATCCACCTCCATGGAATGCCACCGAAAGTGTACTTTCAGGAGAGCCAGGGTCCGATCACTCCCTCGGTTGCAGGCGAACCAAGATGTGTGCCCCCACCGGAGAACCTGAGATCTGACGGAATCAGGCACAAAAAGCGATCGGCGGATCCATTGCCGGGGTCAGGGTCATTCCGTTGGGCTTCCTCTACTATGGACTCAATCTCCCAAGTGAGGGCTGACACCACACAGGATGCTGGGAGGATGGTCAATGGGCTGGAAGGGTCCTCTTTGGAGTTGTATTGGCGGGAGAGCGCGTCCGGCTTTACATTCTTGGACCCTGGACGGTATGTGAGGGAAAACTTGAACCGTCCAAAAAATAATGCCCAACGGGCCTGGCGGGAGTTCAAATGCTTGGCGGTCTGAATATATGGAGGAATTTAAGGTAGGGGGTTATATGAGAGGCAGTGTTTGAGGGTCGGCACAACATTCTGTGCCGAAGGGCCTGTAATGTGCTGTACTATTCTATGTTCTATGTTCTATATCCCTGGATCTCATGATCAGTCCAAGCAATAAACGGGTGTTCCGCCCCCTCCAGCCAGTGCCTCCACTCCTCCAATGTTAGCTTCACCGCCAGTAGTTCCCGAACCCCCACGTCGTAATTCCGCTCGGCGGGCGTCAGTCGGCGAGACAAGAAGGCATAGGGATGAAGCTTTTCGTCCGGACTTGATCGTTGGGACAGGACTGCTCTTACCGCCGGAGTCACAGATTTGACGGGAGGGGTCCGGTTGCACCAGGATGAGAGCGGTTGTGAACCGTCCTCTTCAGGTCAGTGAATGCCGAATCAGAACATAGAACAATATAGCACAGTACAGGCCATTCGGCCCACAATGTTGTGCCGACCCTTAAACCCTGCCTCTCATATAACCCTCCACCTTAAATTCCCCCTTATACCTCGGACTCGGCCTCGGAGTCCCAACAAAAGGGAGGTAAGGTAAGTCGGGTAAGGGGCATAACCAACCGACTGTAATCCCGGAAATGTTTGCAAACTCGAAAACCGCTGAAGTTGCTTGCGGATCGTGGGTCGGGGCCATTTTTCCACTGCCCGGATCTTCCCGGGATCTGCCCTCACCTGCCTGCTCTCGATGCTGTAGCCCAGGAAGCTGACCGAAGGGACGAGGAACTCACATTTCTCAGCCTTCACAATTAACTCTTTTCTCCCACAGTCTCTGGAGGACCAGACGGTTATGGTGAATGTGTTTCGGGGTGCTGCTAGAAAATATTAATATATCACCTAGGTAGACGAATACGAAGCGATTAATAAAGTCCCTCAGTACATCATTGATTAGGGCGTGAAAAACAGCCGGGGCATTGGTGAGGCTAAACGGCATGACCAAGTATTCGAAGTGACCGAAAGGTGTATTAAATGCCGTCTTCCACTCGTCTCCCTCCCTTATCCTGACTAGATGGTAGGTGCCAGGAAGGCCCAACTTCGAGAAGATGGTGGCTCCGTGAAGTGGTTCAAATGCCAAGTTAATGAGAGTTAATGGGTACTTATTTTTAACTGTTATATTATTTAGGTCTCGGTAATCAATACAGGGACAATGTGAACCATCTTTCTTCTCTACAAAGAAGAAACTGGCGCCCACCGGGGGGAATGAATGTCGAATAATGCCCGCCGCGAGGGACTCACCAACGTATTTCTCCATAGCCTCTTTCTCCAGTCGAGATAAGTTATAAAGACGACTGCTGGGTAACGAGGCGCCGGGGAGAAGGTTGATAGCGCGATCATACGGGCGGTGCGGAGGCAGGGAAAGAGCCCGTTGTTTGTTGAATACCTGTCCCAGGTCATGGTATTTTGCGGAAACTCCGGACAAGTCGGGGGCTTCCAAGACAGACGGGGTTGCGATAACCTCCCTAGGGGACACAGGTGGCGTGGCAATACGGGCTCTAGCTGGCTATCTTCCCGATAGACTATTCGATGTAGGGGTTGTGGTTGTTTAGCCAGGGATATCCGAGAACTACAGGGGCTTGAGAAGAATGGATGAGATTAAATCGTACCTCCTCTGGATGGTTTCCAGACAGAATCAAGGTCATGGGTGGTGTACAATGGGTAATCAGAGCCAGCGGTTTTCCGTCCAGTGCCCGGGCCTCCAGAGGGGTATCGAGGCTCTCGTGGTATTCCGGCCCGGGAGGCTATGTCCTCGTCCAGCAGATTTGACTCGGCACCGGCATCCACTAAGGCGGATAGTGACAGGGGTTGTTGATAATTCACGGTAGCCGGGAACTGCACAAAGCTCTGGGGGATTGAAGGGAGTGTCGTCCGGCTCACCTTTCTGACGGTGAGTCCTCCGTTTTGGTTGGATCCCGGAAGTGTCCCGGCTGGCTGAAATAGTAACAATCCCCGTCTCTCCGCCTCCGAACTCGTTCGGCAGGGGAGAGAGAGTTTCGTCCCAGTTGCATCGGTTCCTCCCCCAGGGTAGTGGGGACGGTCAGAGCAGGAGCTATACTTGGAGCGGCTGGGGAAGGGAGGCTGGCTAAAGATGGTCAGATGGGACGTGAGCTGACCCGAGTAGCGGGGCGACTGGTCTTTTCTCACAGACGCTCTTGAAGTCGATTATCGAGCCTGGTGGATAGAGAGATCTGAGTCCAGGCTGCCGCGTCATCCCTCGCTGCCAGTTCATCTTTTATCTTGTCTGAGAGGCCCTGTCGGAACACTTCCTGTAGTGCCTCGTCGTTCCACCCAGAGTCGGCCGCTAATGTTCGGAACTCGATGGAGTATTTTGCTACGCTTCGCGAATCTTGACAGAGAGTTAGCAAGCGTTTAGCGGCGTCCTTACCGGGAATGGGCTGTTCAAAGTCCTTCCTCATTTCGGAGACTAAGCAGGGAAAGGAGGACCAGACCTCTGGTCGGTTGTCCCAGATCACAGTGGTCCATGCCAAGGCACTCCCCCCGTAACAGCACCATGATGTATGCAATCTTTGATCTGCCCGAGGTGTACGTACGTGGCGGTTGCTCAAGGACCAGAGAATTGTAATAAGAAGGCCCGGCACTTCCCTAGGTCCCCAGCGTAGGGTTCCGGTTCGGGTACGTACGGTTCTCGAGGGGATTGCGTTGCCGATCTAAGGGGCGTAGCCATCCCAGGCTGTGAGGTTTAGTCAGTCAGGGTTGTTGGAAGGAACGGAATAAGGGAAGCGGATACCCGGTCAAACTGCTCACTGACTTTCCTCACATTCGTGGACAGCGCACGAAGGTTTTCCATGACGATACTGAGCAGATGGTCAAGGGCGCCCAGTAGGTTACCCTGCCTGGCGAGGGCCTGTTGTACGGGGTCCGTGTCCGCTGGCATCATTCTTGGCCAGCTCGTTCTGTTACAAGGACGAGGCTGAGGACAAACCCAAATGCAGGACACAGGCGCGGAGGCAGAGTCGTGAGGCGTTAGCACCGCCGCGAAACGGGGAACTGGTATCCAGGAGAGTCTTTACACGGAGACAAGGTTTGCGTAGGGTATCCAGGAAATCATACAGAGCTCAGAACAGACAGTCTGTAGAAATCAGGAAACGAGGTTTACTCACACTAGAGTCGACCAACGAACTGGCAAAGCATGGCTGTGCAGCCCGAGTTTTCTCCTGTGTTCGCTAATGGGAACCAGTTGTCTTGTAATTAGTGGAACTGGGAATGATTGGAAATCAGACGAGGGATTCAGGCCCAATTAAGGAGGTAATAGCAAGATGGGAATTGCCCGACGGGACCCTGATAGGCTCACGATATTGTGCAAACAATTAAAGCCTTCATTCTAACCTAGCTCTCCAGTTTCCTTTCATATACGTTTCATACCCGTGTCCTGCGATTGAGCGTACTACAGTTCCTGTACAGGCAGTGACACAGCCAGTCAGGATGTTTTCCATGCTGCCCCTATAGCAAGTCCCGAAGATCTAAGGACTGAGGCCGGACAGCTGCAGCCGTTATGAACAGTCCAGCTGAGATCCTCGGTGATTTGTATGCCGAGGATCTTGAAGCTACTCACCATCTCAACCACAGTCCCAATGATGTCAATAGCGGCTAGCCTGATCCGTGCCTACTGTCACCCACGATCAACTCCGACATCGAGGGCAAGTTTGTTTTATTGGCACCACTGTGTCAGGGCGTTGATTTCTCCTCTGTCTGTCTCATCATTGTTGGGTGCAAGGCCTATCAATGTCGTGTCATCTGACAAATTGTATTCTCGCATCATAATGTGCTTCTTTGGGTATGAGGACAGTAAATATAGATGAAGTGCGCCCACACGTACATTCCAGGAATCTCGAGTTTTTATAGTAATCTCAATCCACTCAATCAAGAATATTTTACATGATTCAACTGTAGCCCCCGTATTCCGCAAATAAAACACACACACACACACACACACACACACACACACACACACACACACACACACACACACACACACACACACACACACACACACACACACACACACACACACACACACACACACACACACACACACACGTTAGTATTCGGCACCTAACATTCAGTCTATTCTTGTTAAGTGAATGGATAATTATGTTCTTCCTCATGCAGCCCAATTACACCACCATGCGACTGATAATATCTCGCGTTAATCGTTCCTACTAAAGCTAGAAAGCATAACGTGGATAGGGAGATTTTAGTTTCATTAATTATAATTTGCCGACCCGTCAGACATACAGTGCATCATGGTAGACGTATCTGCAGTAGAAGTAAATCATCTATTTATTGACACTCGTTCTAGAAATCGGAGCTTCTGTGATGTTGAATCGCTTATATATTAATCAGGAATATTAAACAATGTTTTTGTTTGCATTGGCAAGGCAATCACGGACACAGCTGCAAAGATAGGAAATTGTAAACATCAGAAATGATAAATATCATTTTGCCATATTGTCATTTGCTAAATATACCTTTCTATCACAAAGAACTCAACAAATTGAAGAGAAGTGCGAAAACGGCAGGTAGGACAACTAACATTTTGCTGAATAATTTATAGAATAGTGTGCCTATTTCCTTGAAACGTGGCTTCCAACGTAATGAAACCTTGAATAGGGCAGAATTAATGGCATTTATGAGGCTGATAACTCATGCGAAAAAACATGTTACCGACGCCTTGCTATGCTATGCCCAGCTCTAAAATGTCACCAATGAATATCATACGAGCATGTAGTCATAAATTAACGAAATATTTTTGTATATTTCGCTTCAACAGCAAAAGACCTCGAAGAAAAAAATGAAGGTAAATAGAAGCAGGATTTTATACATCGTTGCTCAGAACATATAAATGTCTTTCGAGTATTCATTTGAAAGCGTTATCAAAGCTGAAATGTCGATAGTGGACTGATAAAATTAGTCAACAGACATAGAAAAATGTTGCAATAGCTGAACATTTATTATTGCATTCGTATTTCAAATTATACGTCATAATTTTCCTGTATTTCAAACTCTGCGATTTGATGAATAGCGGCTTGGAACAAATCTAACCTGATTCGAATTTGCTTTACATTTATGCCACCATAAATGACGTATAACTCCAAACGGGGTCGCCATTTGGGTTGCAGAACTATATAATGTTATAGCAGTGCTTTCCAACGTTTGTTTTTAGCCCTAACAAAGTCTGGCAGCTTGTCAAAGGCCTTCCGCAAATCCAAGTAGAAATCATCATCGATTCTCCTTTGTCGATCCTGTTTGCAATTCCGTTAAAGAATTCCAACGGCGAGGATTTTCCATTTAGGAAACCATGCTACAGCCTCTGTTATTGTGTGCCCCCCAAGTATCATCGTACTTAAAAATCGAGTGCAACATCTTCCTAATTACTCAGGTCATACTTACTGACCTATAGTTTCCTTTCTGCTGCCTCTCTCCCTTCTTGTAGGGTGGTGTCATGGTCCGGATCGGTTCCCCTTTAAATTTATTTAGGTTGCGATCCGGACCATTGACGCCTTGTTCCCTCTTAATTCCGTTTCACGCGTCCCTTGAGCTTGGCAATCAAGGCTTCAGCCGTTCGGGGTGAGAGTGTTCTGTCACGAGGTGGGGACAAGGGTGCTGGGACAGGACCCACACGCAAGACACAAACACGTCTTTCTTAGGTACAAGAAAATAGCGTTTATTTCTCGCTACACAGAAAATCGGGAAATCAAGGAGGACAAAGTGGAACACGAACCTCGGACTAGTGGACTAGGGACTTGGATCGCCACGGACTTGGGACTTGGAAACAGGGAACTGGGATAGCCGCGGACCTTGGACTTGGACAGTAGGAACATGGACAGCCGCGGCCCTTGGACTTGGACCCTGGGGACTGGGACCGCCACGGACCTTGATTCACCGCCGCCAGAGACTTGGATACCATGGATCGCTGCAGCCAGAAACGTGGACACCAAAACACAGGACGAGGAATCTTGAATCAGGACTCCTCCTTCAGATCAGGCATCGAGCCGGGACTCTTCTTCGGGGGGTAGATACAGACACTGGGCATGACATCAAGCCGGAACTCCGCCTTCAACTCAGGCATCGAGCCGGGACACTTCTTCAAGGGGTAGACACCGACACTGGGCATCACATCAAGCCGGAACTCCGCCTTCAATTCAGGCACTAAGCCTGGACTCTTCGAAGGGTAGACATGGACAAGGGGCATGAAAGTCGAGTCAGGACTCCGCCTTCAGCTCACCCTTGGTAGATTGACCTTGCCCGGACCCACTCTGGCGACGGAAGGCGAATTGCTAGCACTCCGATACGTGCTGGATCACTCTGGCTTGTCGTGGCGGCGGCAACTTGCGAAGGTTTCTTGACACTCTCACCCCGAACGGCTAACGCCAAGGGTTTATAAGCTGCCGGTTCGGGTCGAGGGTAGATTACCTTGATTGCCAAGCTCAAGGGACGCGTGAAACGGAATTAAAAGGGAAAAAAGGGTCAATGGTCCGGATCGCAACCTAACTAAATTTAAAGAGGAACCGATCCGGACCATGACAAGTGGAGAAACATTTGCAATTTTCCACGGAACCATGCTTGAGTCAATCGATTCTTGAAAGATCATTACTAATGATTTCACAAGCTTTTTAGCCATCTCTGGGATGTACACCATCTGCTCAGGTGGCCTAGGTAGTTTCACACCTTCCAGCTTCCCAAGAACCTTCTCCCTTTCATTGGCATCATCATACACTCTACCCCACTTTCACAGCGAAGACTAAAGTAAAATAATTACTTAATTCCTCCAGTATTGGCAAGCCAGTTCTTCAATCGAAGCAAGACGCTGAGAGTGAAAGACTGAAGCATCGCTGAGGGAAGGTCCTTTTTCTTTTCTTTAACTGATCGGGTAAAAGAGGCACTACTACGCAGGTGCGTAACGTAGCGCGCCAAGGTTTAAAAGGGAGACCACCATATACAGCGGCCATCGTCGTAGCGGCCATCGTTGGAGTGGACAGAGTCAGAGTGGGACGGCTTTGGATCAATCAGGCTTCGGCGAGAAACAGGCAGAAGCGAGGGTTGGTTCCAGTAAGTTTCTGTTTTTCTTTTTCTTTTTGGTTCAGTCTAGAGAATATGCCATGCAGGATGTTGGAATGCTCGTCTTGCAGGATTTTTTGAAGTCAGGGAGACCTCTGGTGTCCCTGACAACGATACCTGCAAGAAGTGCAACCAGCTGAAGCTCCTAACAGACCGCGTTATTGAACTGGAGCTAGAGCTGGATGATCTCTGGATCATTCGGGAGACTGAGCAGTTTACAGATAGTAGCTTCCAGGAGGTAGTTACACCTAAGGTACAGGGCACAGGTAACTGGGTTACATCAGGGGAGGGAAGGGGAAAGGGCAGGTAGTGTAGGGTTCCCCTGTGGCCATTCCGATTTGGATACTGTTGGGAGGGATGGCTTACCTGGGACAAGCTGTGGAAGCCGGATCTCTGGCACTGAATCTGGTTCTGCAGTGCAGAAGGGGGGGAGGAAGAAGAGGAGAGCGGTACTGATAGGGGACTCCATAGTCAGGGGTACAGACAGGAGATTCTGTGGTCGTGACAGAGACTCCCGGATGATTTGTTGCCTCCTGGGTGCCAGAGTCAGGGATGTCTATGATCGCATGCACAGCATTCTGAAATGGGAGGGTGAGCAGCCAGATATCGTGGTACACATCGGTACACATAGATAGAAAGAGTCAGGAGGTCCTGAAGTGTGAATACAGAGAGCTTGGTAGGAAGTTGAAAAACAGGACCTCGAGGGTAGTAATCTCCGCATTGCTGCCTGTGCCACGTGCCAGTGAGGGTAAGAGTAGGATGCTCTGGCAGATGAACACGTGGCTGAGAAACTGGTGTGGGGGGGGCAGGGTTTCAGATTTCTAGATCATTGGGACCTCTTCTGGGGCAGGTGGGACGGGTTACACCTGAACTACAAGGGGACCTATATACTTGCAGGGAGGTTTGCTAGTGTTATCGGGGAGGGTTTAAACTAGATTTTCAGGGGGATGGAAACCAGAGTGCCAGAGTAGATAGTGGAACGGGGGTAAAAATAAATGATGTTAGTAGTTCATGCAAAGTCAGAAATAGTAAGGTTGTGTGTGGTGGTAACAATCTTCTGAGGTGTGTATATTTCAATGCAAGGAGTATTGTGGGAAAGGCTGAAGAGCTGAGGGCCGGATTGACATATGGAATAATGACATCATAGCCTTTACTGAAACTTGGCTACAGGAGGGGCAGGACTGGCACCTCAATGTTCCAGGGTTCCGATGTTTCAGGCGTGACAGAGGCAGAGGGATGAAGGGTGGGGGGAGGGGGTGATGGCTTTGCTAGTCAGGGAAAATATTACAGCAGTGCTTCGGCAGGAAAGATTAGAGAGCTTGTCTGCAGAGGCCATATGGGTGGGGCTGAGAAACAGGAAAGGTTTAATCACATTAATAGGGTTGTATTATAGACCACCCAATAGTCAGAGAGAATTGGAGGAGCAAAACTGCAGAGAGGTAACATACAACTGCCACTGACTATCCTCTGACTATCCACACGATCAATGTCTCTCACCATCTTATACACCTCTAGCAGGTCCCCTGACATCCCCCGTCGCTCCAAGGAGAACTATTCTCATAAGGCATGCTCCACAATCCAGGCAACATCCTTGTAAATCTCATCTGCACCCTTTCTATAGTTTCCGCATCCTTCCTGTAGTGAGGTGACTGGATCTGAGCACAGTACTCCAAGTAGGAGCTGACCAAGGTCCTATATAGCTGTAGCATTACATCTCGGCTCTTGAACTGAATCCCACGGTTGATGGAGGATAATACACCTTATGCATTCTTAACCACACAGTCAACCTGTACAACATCTTTGACTGTGCTATGGACTTGAACGCCAAGATCCCTCTGATCCTCCACACTGCCAAGAGGCTTACCATTAATACTATATTCTGCCATCATATTTGACCTAACAAAATGAACCACCGCACACTTATCTGTGTTGAACTCCATCTGCAACTTCTCAGACCATGATTGCGCCCTATTGATGTCCGGCTGTAACCTCTAACATCCCTCCACACTACCCACAACAACCCCAACCTTTGTGTCATCAGCACATTTACTAACCTATCCCTCCACTTCCTCATCCAGGTCATTTATAAAAATCACGAAGAGTAGGGGTCCCAGAAGAGATCCCTGAGGCATTCCACTGGTCACCAACCTCCATTTTGAATATGAATCTTCTACAAGCACTCTTTGCCCTCTGTGAGCAAGCCAATTCTGGATCCACAAAGCAAAGTTCCCTTGGATCCCATGCCTCCTTACTCTCTCAAGAAGCCTTGCATGGGGTACCTTATCGAATGCCTTGGTGAAATTCATATACATTACATCAACTGCTCTTTCTTTTTCAATGTGTTAAGTCACATCCTCAGAAAATTCGATCAGGCTCGTCAGGGAACACTTGCCTTTGATAAAGCCATGCTGAGTATTCCTGATCATATTATGCCTCTCCAAGTGCTCATAACCACTGCCTCACAAGATCTTCTCCATCAACTTAACAATTACTAAAGTAATACTCAATGGTCTATAACTTGCTGGGCTATCTCTCCTCCCTTTCTTGAAAAAGGGAATAACATCCGCAACCCTCCAATCCTCCAGAACCTCTCCCGTCCCTATAAATGATGCAAACATCATTGCCAGAGGCTTCTCCCTCGCCTCCCACAGTAGCCGGGGGTATAACTCGTCCAGTCCTAGTGGCTTATCCAACGATGCTTTCCAAAAGCTCCAATACATCCCCTTTTTTAATGTCTATATGCTCAAACTTTTCAGTCCGCTGTTACTCATCCCTACAGTTGCCAAGGTCCTTATCCAATGTGAATACTGAAGCAAAGTTTTCATTAAGTGCCTCTGCTACCTCCTCTGGTTCTATATGCACTTTTCTACTGTCACACTTGATTGGTCCTATTCTCTCACGTCCTTTCATCTTCATCTACTTGTAGAATGCCTTGGGGCTTCCTTAATCCTGATCGCCAAGGTTTCTCATGGCCCCTTCTGGCTCTCCTAAACTACTTCCTGCTAGTTTATAATTTTCTAGATCTCTAGTATTACCTAGTTTTTTAAACATTTCGTAAGCTTTTCTTCTTGACTAGATTTTCAACAGCCTTTGTACACCAGGACTCCTCTACCCTGTCATCCTTTCCCTGTTTCATTGGAACGCACCTATGCAGAACGGTACGCAAATATCCCCTGAATATTTGCCACATTTCTGCCCGGAATTTCCCTGAGAACATCTGCTCCCATTTATGCTTCCATATTCCTGCCTGATAGCCTCATATTTCCCCTTACTCCAATTAAACGCATCCCTAACTTGTCTGTTCCCATCCCTCTCCAATGCTGTGGTAAAGGAGATAGAATTGGTATTACTATCTTGAAAATGCTCTCCCACTAAGAGACCTGATATTTGAAGTTCAGTTTCAAAGATAATTTATTATCAACGTATAGATTATACACCTTTGAGTTTCTTCTTCTCACAGGTAACCAACAAAGAAATCCCAGAAAAGGCAAAAAAGAGAACAAACACAGAGTACAGAAAAAAATAAAATCATATAAACAATTAACGCAAGCACAGAGCGTTCTGAAGTCCATTAAGAGAGTTTGTCCACTGACTCTTATTTCAGCATAGAGGAGAGCAACGAGATGAAATGGCTCGTCCGTCACCTGGGGCCCCGAGTCCCTTACCTTTTCGATGTCGCCCGGTGCTTAAATCGTCGTCCTTGCATCGGGTTCAGTCGATTCGTTCAGCTCTTGCTCCCGGATCCCGCTGCAATGGTTCGGCCTATACCCGAACTTTCCGATTCGGCCCGACGCTGAGGTTCTCCTCGCTCTTGGCGACGGGCTTGCTGCCTCGCCTCGCCTCAGTTTTACGTATTGAATTGTCTCTAAGTTAAATGGACTGTTGCTTGCGATTGTTGTTCAGCAGAGAAAGAATGATTAGCAAAGTATGTAGCTGTCTTCCTTGTTTCATTGGTCACCAGTCAGAAGTCGCTGAGATTAATTAATCAATTAATTAATCTGTCTATGGATCTATGACTTTTCTTATGTATTCATTCACCCATTGAAGTATGTATGTATTTATTTACTTATCTATCTAGTTATCCATTTGTTTCTTTATATTTGCACAGTTTGTCTGTTTTATACATTCTTTATACATTTTATACATTCGTTCTATGCTACTGCCAATGCCTGCTGGGGTTTAAAGTACGCACGCTTGATACAAGAGTGTCGTAGTTACTGCACCACGGTAGTGAATGCGCCGGTTATCGTTTCCAACAATCTATTGATTCTGAATGCTCCTGTGAATAACAGAGGAACAAGTATGGGATTTTGAATGACAGGTCGATATACTGAGGATCTTTAAGCTTACGACCATTAGAGAAGGCGGTGAAATAAATTAATATAATGTACAACATTTCAATTCACACACTAGGTCAGTCAACAGGAATAGAGGACATGAATTTTGAGTTAATGTGTCAAGAAAGGGTTATTGTCTCTAGAACGTAGAGTGGGAAATCCAGAAAACGCAGAGGTAGTAATGACTCCGTTTATTGCTCATGACTGTGAGAATATTTTGTAAGACAGCATTATGAAATGTTTCCATTTATTTATTTCTCAAGGGACGTGAGCTTAGAAAGTTGAACCAGCATTTAATTTCCCAACCCTGACTACCATGGAGGTGATCACGAGTTGCATTCTTGTACTGGTTGCCTCACTACAGGAAGGATATGGAAGCCATCGAAAGGGTGCAGAGGAGATTTGCAAGGATGTTGCCCCGATTGGATGCCTTATGAGAATAGGTTAAGTGAACTCGGCCTTTTCTCCTTGGAGCGACGGAGAAAGGATCCCATTTCAACCTTTGATGCTGTGTCCAATCAAGAACCTATAAAGCTCCACAGATACATATGCTAACAAGTTCCACAAATTCAACATTTTAAAGAAATTTCTCCGCTTTCCTGTTTTAAATAGTCGCCGATCAATCCTAAGTCTGTTCCCTCTTGTCCTAAACTCCCCCACCATGAGAAGCGTCCTTTCCACATCTATTCTCTCTAAGCCTTTCAATATTCGAAATGTTTCAAAGAGATTACCCCCCTTATCTTTCCAAATTCGAGCGAGTATTGACCCAGATCCATCCAAACTTCCTCGTATGATAACCCTTTCACCCCTGGAATCATCCTTGTGAACCGTCACTGGGCCCTCTCCAATGCCAGCCCATCTTTTCTTCGATGAAGAGGGAGCCCAAAACTGTTCACAATACTCAGGGTGAGAACTCACCAGTGCCTTATAAAGCCTCAGCATCGCATCCCCGCTCTTGCATTCAAGTGCTCTCGAAATGAATGCCAACATTGCATTTACCTTCCTCACCACCGAATCAACCTGCAAGTTAACCTTTAGAGTATTGTGCACAAGAACTCCCAAGTCCACTTCCATCTCAGATTTCTGGAGTTTCTACCGGTTTAGAATACCGGTGGTGCATTTCTTTCTATTACTAAAGTGCACGTCCATGCATTTTTCCCCATTGTATCTCATTTGCCACTGTCTTGCCCAATCCCCTAATCTGTCGAAGTGTTTCTGCAGCCTACCTGTTTCCTTAATACTACATGCCCCTCCACTAATCTTCGTAACATCTGCAAATTTGCTACAAAGCAATCCATTCCACCATCTAAATCATTGATATACAGCATTAAAAGAAGCAGTCCCAACACCACCTCCCTGCGGAGCACCACTAGTCATTGACAGCAAAGCGGACAAGGATCCTTTTATTCCCTCTCGTTGCCTCCTACCAATAAGCCAATGTTCTAACCATGTTAGTAACTTTCCTGTAATGCCATTTGATAGGTAGCCTCACGTGTGGCCTTCTGAAAGACCAAATATACAACACCCTCTGCATCCTCTTTATCTTTCCTACTTGTAATCTCCTCAAAGAATTCCAACAGGTTCATTGGGAAAGATTTTCCCTGAAGGAAATCTGCTAACAGAATTAGAGATGCTATGGGTACTTTGTTCTGTGTGCCGTGTGATTTGACACACTCTGTTTTGGACTTTGGCCCGAAAGGATCGCGGTTTCCTTTGGCTATTTTCATGTGCATGGTCGAATGCCAATTAAGCTGGAACTTGAACTTATATTTCATTTTTCTTAATTAAAACATTCTTTGACCTTGCAAAGTTCTAACTCACCACATTGATTGCATTAAATTAAATTAATTCATATCTAATGTTATCAGTTAATTGACATTTTAACTGTAAACCTACATTTTTATTTTGTGTCAGAAATCAAGAAATTAAAAAAGGAATGTGAGAAAGCAAGTAAGAGAAATGTGAAATGCTTCATACATAAGGCAATGTCAAGAAGTTATATTGGATTGCACTGCTACCTTAAATATTGTAATTACATCATGTCATTTTTGTTTTAAGTTAGTGACACAATTCTGCACCGTTTGCAAAACGAGAGAAGTGAATTTCGAACATTTTATCGCTAATATTCAGTAAATCAGAATGGAAATGATAGTGTTTTTAAACATATTCATTGCTACATATTAACGCTTATAAAAAAATTAAGATTTCATTCAAATAATTTGATGATCTGCATTCAATTTATCTTATTTTATTTGCATATAAATAGAACAAGAAAAGGATGCGAGTAAGTGCGTTATGGAGGTCGTTATTAAACCGTATCTAAACTTGTAATGACATTTCGATCTCTTACACTTTGAGCTTGCCACTTGAGCGAACGTGGGCAAAATCATTGAATATAGCGTACAGCAATTGGATTAAGTCCCACGCAATAGGACAGTCACCAAGAACAGCGAAAACGAATTTTGAGAAAATATATTGAAA
Organism: Hemitrygon akajei; assembly: GCF_048418815.1. Classification (NCBI taxonomy): domain Eukaryota; kingdom Metazoa; phylum Chordata; class Chondrichthyes; order Myliobatiformes; family Dasyatidae; genus Hemitrygon; species Hemitrygon akajei. The sequence goes on along the minus strand of NC_133125.1, from coordinate 172,293,632 downwards.
AGTTGTTATTACACGGAAAGTAGAGCATGTGTTGCATAAAGCACAGAGTTCGAAAGGCCGTCATTTCTTGCTCATGACTCTTCGCAATAGCGTTGGAGGAAATTTTCATGACATGTTGTCGTCAGTTATTTACTTAATTAATTGCCTTTTCTCGATTATCGTTCCGGTGATGGTCACGAGCTGCCTTCTTGAAATTCTGCAATTCACGAGGCAAGGATTGTCATAAGGCGGGCGCTGGGAGCGGACCCAAATACAAGACACAGACACCGAAATGCTAGGAACTGGACTGGATAGAATTAGGGACGGGTCAGGACACAGACGTGGGCTAGGACTTTGGCTAGGAAAGCGGGACCAGGACAAGGAGCTGGGAACTAGGAGCCTGGGCTTGGACTCCAAATCAGAGACTGGACAAGGACCCAGAACCTGGGTCTTGGCTCGGTCACAGACCCCAGAAATTGGCGAGGTTGCAGGCAAAGACTTCAGAAAGAAGGGGAGGAGAATGAAACAGTCCAGCAAATGAAGCTGAACCCAGGAGCTATTTATGTAGCCAGCCCAAAATGAGAATCAGGTGCCTCAATTAGAGCACACAACAGAACAGGGGAAAACCGGAAAACCTGGAATAAAGAACGATGGACCGGACTGTGAACCGGCATGTGAATTTCACGAACTGGACCATGAGAAGGATACGCCCAAACTGTTGTTAACGAGACTTTTTTAGGATTTTAAACTAGCGACCTTGAAAAACTACGATATTTTTCCAAGTCATGATACTACCTAGATTGAAGGTAAATTTTCATATGTTGGTTTTCCTGCCTTTGCTGCCGTAGGTTTGGAAGGTGCTCCTCTATGAGTAATTGACTTAAGTTTCTATGCTTGCATATTGGACAGAAAGGATGGAGTTTATATTTTTTCAAAACAGGGTATCATGAAACTTGGTGGTGCAATTGATGACATTGCCTTGGCTTGAATTTTTTGTTTTATAGGTTTTTGGTTACGTGATCGTGCACACGCCATGGAAGACTGACTGGAGATTATACTAAGAGTAGCTGAATGGTACATTTATGCGGATAGGAGAATGAGAATGACAAGTAAAATGTTTAGGACTAAGATGACGAGAAAGTACTTCTTTTTGTGGTTTTGTGGAATTTCCGTTTTCCTGCACAGGCGTGGAACATCGTTCGCTAAGATAACTGAAATTAAGCCTTTATCTAAGTACAGAAGTTGAAAAAGGAACCGGGCATGGCAATAAATTAAAATTCCGTTGACATAGAAGGTCAACTATGATTTTGTTTAGAAGCCGTGAAGGCTAGAAGGACAAAATTGAGGCATATGTTTTCTTATTTCAAATAATTATGTTTTTCTCTGACCTTTCAAGGTTCTAATTTAAAGTGAAAACAGTCCTGACAGGATGTTAATGGTAATGATTTTAGCCACATTAGCTTTACAAGCTAATAATGTATTTTGGTTTCAGAACTCCAGCAATTAAGATATAACTGCTCGATCTCCAGTAAGTGAAATGTCAGAATCTTCATGCGAAAATCAAAGTTTGGAATTAGTATTCAGTTGCGTGCTACATTGAAAGATATAATTACATCGCGTCCTTTGTTGAACGTGAGAACATAAGAAATAGGAGCAGGATTGGCCATCCGACTCATCGAGCCTGCCCCACCATTCAATGAGATCATGGCCGATCTGCCCATAAGCTCAGCTCCATCTACCTGCCTGAAAATACAGCTTTCCACTCCGTTTACAGACTAAGAGAAGTAGCTTTTTAATAGAATATCTGCATTTTCCATATGTCCCTGGAAACATCGAAACATGCAGTGAAATGCCTCATTTGCGTCAAGGACCAACACAATTTGAATACGTGCTGGGGCAGCCTGCAAGTGCTCCAACTCTTCCAGCACCAAGATAGCATGCTCACAGATTACTAACCCTAAACTGCACATTTTAACCTGAGGAGAACCAGTGGAAAGGAGGAAAGCCATGCATTCACACGTGGAACGTAACAAACTCCTTACAGGCGGGGTCGGGAATTGAACACGCATGCAAATTCTGGCGCTGTAAAACGTTGCATTATCCGCTATGTTACTGTGTTCCCCTAATATTCTCTAGATAATCTGCATTAAATATGGTGTTACTGAAAAAAATAACGTTACATATTAGCGCAAATGCAAAAATAAATAGTCAAAAATGAAAACGGATTATGTATTTTAAGTTGCTTTGCTTTTTCATCTGCATAAAAACAGAACAAGAAAAGGAAGAAGGTAACTGTATTAAAATATATATAATGTCCGGATGAGGAACTACTTTTGATTTTCATAGGAAATATTACCAGTGATGGAATATAGATGCTACGGGGCGGGTTGGGTGTGGGGTGCCTGATATTCTCACGGTCCTATTTTGAGCAAAATCTTTTGCGCTTTCTTCTTGCTTCCCTTTATTATAGTTTCTTTCAATTTCAAGTTTTCTTTTCAGCAGTTACATAATTGAATTAAAGTTGGTCATCGAAATGTTACTTAATAAGTTGCAACTCTGTTGTTTTCGTGATCTAAAGAGTTCTCTTTTACACATTCTCCATCCGTCTATTAGAAACGGAGATGTTTGCATGATGTGACAGTGCTGGCAGGGCACATTTATATATGTTATATATGTTCACTCTATGTTTTTGACAACATTTTCGATTACGGCTTCGTGAACGGTTGTCATCTGTATGAATGTTCACAGGTAGTCTATAATATAGGAGTGAGAGTGGTCTGATTTAATTGTGACGAAGTGAAGTGGACATTCTTAGATTTTCGAATGTTATGAAAATTGAGAAGAAGTTGAAATGACATTTATGTGTCGTGATGTTAATTTTGAATTGAGTTCACCGTATTTATTCACACTACCCATTTCAATTGACACAAGTTTTTTTCGGGTTTAATTGTTTAATGTCAATATTGGAAAACTTGACATGTTTTCTGTCAATTTTTCATACACAATATCCGTACACCATGCCGCAGATGTAACTTATATTCAGACAACATAATTGAATCCAACCATGCATTTCAGGAAACCTCAATTAATCCCTTTGTCGTGCAGAAGTAAAGCACTTGAAAGAGAAAGTAGCTGACTTAGGTTTGTAAATTTTTTTGAATTACTCTTTCAATATCGGTTGCTAGAATAATTAAAGAAGAGTGTTCCAGAAAAGGATGATTAAACGTTCCTAGAGTTAAGTGGAGTTGAGTTAAGTTGAGTTTTGATGCGTGGTTCTCTCATCTCAAAGTTCAGAGCTCAAAGTAAAATTTAATATCAAAGTACATACTCGTCACCGCACACAACTCTGAGAATTGTTTTCCTGCGGGTATAATCGGCAAATCTATAGAACAGCAATTGTAAACAGGTACAATGAAAGAGCACGAGCATAAAGGACACCAAACTGTGGAAATGCAAATATAAATAATTAGAAGTAAATAACGATAGCATGAAATAACAAGCTAAAGATTCATCAAATTGCGATCATTGGTTCTGGAAACATCTCAATAGATGAGTGTAATCTGAGTGTAACCAGTTTAACCTGTTTTGTTCAAGAACTTGATAGTTGAGGTGTATAAACTGTTCTTGAAACTGGTGGTACTTGTCCTGAAGCACTTGTATCTTCTTTCTGACGGAAGCAACGAGAAAAGAGCAGGATCAGGGTGGCGTGGATCTTTGATGATGAATGCTGCTTTCCTATGACAGCGTTTCACGTAGATGTTTTAACTCATTGGGAGGTCTTTACATGTGATGTGCTGGGCAGAATCCATTAGTTTTTGTCGGAATTTCATCTCAAAGGCACTCGTGTTCCGAAACCAGTGGGTAACGCAGTCAGTTAATAAACTGTTCACTATGCATCTACAGAAGTTTGTCAAGATTTTTGATGTCATGTCGGGTCTCCACAGACTCCTAGGGAGTTAGAGGTGCTGTCGTGCGTTCTTTGCAATTATGCTTATATGATGGCTCCAGGACAGCTTCTCTGAGATAGTGACACACAGGATTTTAAAGTTACTAACCCTCTACACCTCTGAGTGTCTGATGACTACTGGTTCATGGACCGCTGGTTTCCCACTCCGAAGTCTATAATCAGTTCATTGGGCTTGCTAACGTAGAGCGAGGGGTTACTGTTATGACGCTATTCAGCCAACTTTTCAATCGCCTTTCTGTATGCTGATTTGCCACCACCTTTGCAACAGTGGTCTCATCAGCCAGCTTGAATATGGTGTTTGAGGTGTACATAGTCGTAGTTATAAAAGAGTAAAGGAGGCTAAGTACACACTCGTTTGGAGCGCCTATACGAATGCAGATTGTAAAGGCGATGTTTTTGCCAGTACGAACTGACTGGAGTCTGTAGGTGAGAAAATCCAGGATCCAATTGCAGAAGGGTGTAATGTGGCCCACATTTTTCAGTTTACTGAGAAGTCTTGAGGAGATGATAGTATTAAATGCTGAGCTGTAATCGATAAAGAGCATCTTTTGCTGCCCAGATGGCTTAAAGTTGTATGGAGGACCAATGAGATGGCATCTGCTGTTGACCTATTTTTTCCGAGAGGCAAATTGGAGCTGATACAAGTCGCCACTAGACAGGAGCTAATATGCTTCAACACCAGCATCTCAAAATACTTCATTATTGTGGATGTAAGTGATACTAGGCGATAGTCATTCAGCCAACGTTTCCTTTGACACTGGTAAGTTTAAAGCCTGCCTGAAGCACTTCAGTAACATGCATTGCCGAAGCGAGAAGCTGAAGATATCCATGAACAGACCAGCTATGCGGTCATCACAGTATTGAATCTAATGTAATATCCATGATTAAAGTAAAATCCATGATTTTACGGATCCATTGCTTTACATTGTCAAGCATGGAAACGTACGTGGAGTTATCGGAATGATCATGGTAGACGATGTGAATGGTTGGAATGCGATTTGAGCTTTATACTGGATACCTATCCTTTCAGAATAGCACGTTTCAATCGCAAGTAGAGTACTATGCAGAAGTCTTCGGCTCGGTAGATTTTTGTTATGGCTTCAGACGCTATGGCCTCTACAGAGCCTTGTTCTCAACATCACTGAAGCTATCTGGTATTACCTGGAGAAACAGAAATAAGCAGGGCATCCAAGGTTTTCAGAGGAACCGTGGCAAGTTCTCCAAGTTGTTTTAAACAATGTACTTGTCGATTTACTTATAGGACTGCACATCGGTGTACTTATCATGCAGTTCTAAAGGCGAAGGGTGGTCACAGCAAATATTGATTGAACTAGTAATTTTTTACTGTGTTGTTTTTATAGTACTTTCTTTGAAATTTAGAAACTTTTAATTTCATTAATTTTGAAAGTAGCTTCGCTTTACAGCATTTTGTTACGTGTGCCTAAGGCTTTTTCACAGTAATACATAATATAATATCTATTTCTGCTGATTTTTTCCTCATATTTCGTTTAAACTGAAAATAATGTCAATTGAAAGTTGCCGCCGAGTCAAAAAATAAAAGCATTGGCAGACGTCGACGTGGAATAACAGCGGCAAACTATCACCCATGACCTTTGACTGCTCACGATATTTTAGACACGTGTATGGAGTCATTCATGATGGCCTTGCACACCGAGCATCAGGCGATATGTACTTAACAGCCAATGGGATTTAGACGCTCGGGTCCTGCTGCAACGTCCCTGGAGTTTCCATAGCAGCTTGAACAGCTGCCAGTGCTGGGGAGTAAGTTTTATATTCCGACTTAACTAACAGTAATTCTAAATTCGCCTGGTATTTAAAAAGTATGACATATCATGCAAAACAAAGAGGAAATATAATTATTTAAAAACTGTTGATTAAGACGTTCAAATTTATGAAAAAGTTTATTCCATAGATAAAGAATTAAACATTATTTTTCTTTTATTTCACCATTCCGGAGACAGAAAGCTCTGACTGAAATGTAAACATTCTGTGTTGTTTTGCCAGTAACGCCTCACGTGCTATTCCCCAGGTAAAGACTGTGGGCCTCAAATATATAGTCCTGCAGTGGAACGTGGATAACACAGAAGGTTTCAGAAACATGTAAATATAATATATTGTGTTTGTTTGTCTTATATCTTTTGTTTTTCATTGTCTCTAGAAGGAAAGATTGTAGCCAAAGGTGGTAAGTACTACACCTAAATGCCATCGGGTCAATTATATTCATGAAATAAACGTAGGGAACATACAATTCATCAGAAATCGAAAGACTAGTTACTTTTTGAGCTTACATGTAGCATGCGAACAATGATGACTATTGAGCCGTTGTGTTTCGAAACGGAAAAGATATGCAATTCGAAAAAAGGGCAACATCAAAAGTTGGATTTAGTGAAAAATGTGATAAATACGCCGGGGAATCGCAGAATCCAATAATTAGAGGATCATTGAATAAATCGCTTGAATCCTACGGGGACCAATATCCTGGCGGGGAGATTTGCTAAGTCTACTGGGGAGACTTTAAACTAGAATGGTTGGGGGATGGGAATCAAATTGAAGAGACTAGGAGAGTGGAGGTTACTTCGCAAATAGAGAAAGTTTTTAGACAGTGTGTGAGGGAGGATAGGCACGTGATAGAGAAGGAGAGGGCTCAGACAGAAGATGTAGGGGAGAAGGAAGAAAATGAAGAAAGTTGTTTGCACCGTTAGGAATAAACAGAGAGTAAGAGGTGGTGAATCTCTTAAATGCATTTATTTTAACGCAAGGAGCATTGTAAGAAAGGTGGATGAGCATAGAGCATGGATTGATACCTGGAAATATGTTGTAGCTATTACTGAAACATAGTTTCAGAAGGGGTACAATTGGCAACTAGATATTCCTGGAATACGTTCCTTCAGGTGTGATAGATTCGGAGGGGCAAGAGGGGGAGGTGTTGCATTGCTTGTCAGAGAAAATATTACAGCGGTGTGTTGGCAGGAGAGATTACAGGACTCGTCTAGGGAAGCTATTTGGGTAGAATTGGGGAATGGGAAAGGTGTAGTGACACTTATAGGGCTGTATTATAGACCACCTAACGGGGAGCGAGAATTGGAGGAGCAAATTTGCCAGGAGATGGCAGATTGTGAATGTTGTGATTGTGGGAGATGTTAAGTCTCCACACTTAGACTGGGAAGCCCATTCTGTAAAAGGGCTGGATGGTTTGTAGTTTGTAAAATGTGTGCAGGATAGTTTTTTTGCAGCAATACATAGAGGCACAAACTAGAGAAGGGGCAGTGTTGGATCTCCTGTCAGGGAATGAGATAGCTCAGGTGACGGAGGTATATGTTGGGGAGCACTTCGGGTCCAGTGATCACAATGCCATTAGTTTCAATATAATTATGGAGAAGGATAGGTCTGGACCAAGGGTTGAGACTTTTGACTGGAGAAAGGCTAACTTTAAGGAGAAGCGAAAGGATTTAGAAGGAGTGGATTGGGACAATTTGTTTTATGGGAAGGATGTAATAGAGAAACGGAGGTCATTTAAAGGTGAAATACTGAGGGTACAGAATATTTATGTTCCTGTTAGGTTGAAATTAAAGGTTAAAAATTTCAGAGAGCCATGGATTTCAAGGGATATTGGAAACTTGGTTCGGAAAAAGAGAGAGATCTCCAATAAACATAGGCAGTATGGAATAAATGAGGTGCTCGAGGAATATAAAGAATGTAAAAAGAATCTTAAGAAAGAAATTAGAAAAGCTGAAAGAATATGAGGTTGTTTTGGCAAGTAAGGTGAAAATAAATCCAAAGGGTTTCTACAGTTACATTCATAGCAAAACGATAGTGAGGGGTAAAATTGGTCCCTTAGAGAATTAGAGTGGACAGCTATGTGTTGAGCCAAAAAGAGATGGGGGAGATTTTCAACAATTTCTTTTATTCGGTATTCACTAAGGAGAAGGATATTGAATTGTGTAAGGTAAGGGAAACAAGTAGGATAGATATGGAAACTATGATGATTAAAGAAGAGGAGGTACTGGCTCTTTTAAAGAATATAAAAGTGGATAAGTCTCCAGGTCCTGTAGAATACAGGATATTCTATAGGACCTTGAGGGAATTTAATGTAGAAATAGCAGGGGCTCTGTCAGAAACATTTCAAATGTCATTAGAAACGGGAATGGTGCCGGAGGATTGGCATATTGCTCATGTGGTTGCATTGTTTAAAAAGGGATCTGAGAGTAAACCTAGCAATTATCGGCCTGTAAGTTTGACGTCAGTGGTGGGTAAATTAATGGAAAGTATTCTTAGAAATGGTATATATAATTATCCAGATAGACAGGGTCGGATTAGGAAGCGTCAACACGGAGTTGTCCGTGGAAGGTCAAGTTTGACAAATCTTATTGAATTTTTTGAAGTGGTTGCAGGGAAAGTTTTCGAGGGTAAAGCAGTGGATGTTGTCTATATGGACTTCCTTCAGGCCTTTGACAAAGGTTCCATATCGAAGGTTAGTTAGGAAGATTCAATCGTTTGGTATTAATATTGAAGTAGTAAAATGGATTCAACAGTGGCTGAATGGGAGCTTCCAGTGGGTAGTGGTGGATACCTGTTGGTCAGGTTAGAGGCCGGTGACTAGTGGTGTGCCTCAGGGATCTGTACTGGGTCCAATGTTGTTTGTCATTTATATTAATGATCTGGATGATGGTGTGGTAAATTGGATTAGTAAGTATGCAGATGATACTAAGATAGGTGGTGTTGTGGATAATGAAGTAGGTTTTCAAAGCTTACAGAGAGATTTAGGCCAGTAGAGAAGTCGGCTGAAAGATGGCAGATGGAGGTTAATGCTGATAAGTGTGAGGTGCTACATTTTGGTAGGACCAATCAAAATAGAGCATATACGGTAAATGGTAGGGCATTGAGGATTGCAGTGGAACAGAATGATATAGGAATAATTGTGCATAGTTCCCTGAAGGTGGAATCTCATGCGGATAGGGTGGTGAAGAAAGCTTTTGGTGTGCTGGCCTTTATAGATCAGAGCATTTAGTATAGGAGTTGGGATGTAATGTTAAAATTGTACAAGGCATTGGTAAGGCCAAATTTGGAGTATTGTGTAGAGTTCTGATCACCGAATTATAGGAAAGATGTCAACAAAATAGAAAGAGTACAGAGGAGATTTACTAGAATGCTACCTGGGTTTCAGCACCTAAGTTACAGAGAAAGGTTGAACAAGTTAGGTCTTTATTCTTTGGAGCGTAGAAGGTCGAGGGGGGACTTGACAGAGTATTTAAATTTAGAGGGGGATAGATAAAGTTGATGTGTTTAGGCATTTTCCATTGAAAGTAGGGGAGATTCAAACATGAGGAAATGAGTTGAGAGTTAGGAGGCAAAAGTTTAGGGTTAACACGAGGGGAAACCTCTTTACACAGAGTGGTAGCTGTGTGGAACGAGCTTGCAGTAGAAATGGTAGAGGCAGGTTCGATATTGTCATTAAAAAACAAAAGTGGATAGGTATATGGACAGAAAAGGAATGGAGGGTTATGGGGTGAGTGCAGGTCGGTGGGCCTAGGTGAGAGTAAGCGTTCGGCGCGGACTAGAAGGTCCGATATGGCCTGTTTCCGTGCTGTAATTGTTATATGGTTATATGATTATTGAACGTCTCGTCAATGATCAGTACTTCCACAAGGAAAATGAGAATTTGAAGCAAAGAATCCAGGCGACGTTTTAAAACGTGAGCAGAAGTTTGAATTCGATTTTGACTTGTTAACTATATATGATATTACTGCATCGTATGTTAACTGTTAGACTTAGAATCCACTCACTTGGCATTAAGTTTCTTTATTAGTGTCATTCTGAGAAGTATCTTTGAATTTTCATTAGCCGATTAACACATATAACCATGCCTCAACTTACGCACCACGGTTTTTACCTTTTACCAAATATTGCAGAAAGACGGAATATTCTGCGACAACATACAAATATCTCTACAATCTCCCCTGCAGTTTCTGTCTACCATTCTCAGGGTCTGATAAGATGCTCCGTCCGACTCTGTGAGAGGCTAGTGCATAAATTGCAGAAGCCCTAGCGGAGATATTAAAAACGTCCTTAGCCACGTGAGGATTAGAGGATAGCTAACGTTGTACGGTTGTTTAAAAAGGCTCGAAGGTTAAGGCACGAAATTGCAGGCCAGAGACCCTGACATTAGTTATAGACAAGTTATTAGAATAGATAAATTATTGTGTCTAACCAATAATATGCATCTTTCTTTGGAAGATACCAGGAAAGCTGATGAAAGCACGGCAAAGGGTGTTGTGTACATGGACTTTAGCAAGACCATTGACAAAGTCTTGTATGGGAGGCTGGTCAAGAATGTTCAGTCGCTTGTCCATCAAGATGAAGAGTTGAATTCGTGGAAGACACCAGCGTGTGGCAGTGGACGTTTGCATCTATGCTTGGAGGCCTGTGACTGGTGCTACACAACAAGGGTCAATGCAGGTCTATTGTTGTTTGCCATCCATATCAACGATCTGAATGATAATGTGGTATATGGGATTGTGGATGAAACCAATACTGGGGGTGTAGTGGACAGCTAGGAAGACTATCAGAACTCTAAGCGAGATCTGGACCAGCTTGAAAAATCGTCGGAAAATAACAATTGGAATGTAATACTTGCAAGTGTGAGATGTTGCACTTTGTCAGTACCGATTAGGGTAGGACTTACACAGTTAAAAGTAGGACACTGAGGAGTGTGGTAAGATAGAGGAATGTGGCAATACGGATCCATAAGTCTTTGAATGTGGCGTCACAGGAAGATAGATTCGTAAAGAAAGGTTTTTGCATGTTAGCCTTCATGAAACAAATTATGGAGACAGGAATTGGAATGCTGTTTTGAATTTTTATAAGAAATTGACGAGGACAAATGCGAAGTTTTGAGCGCATTTATGGTCGCCGACCTAGACGAAAGATGTCAATAAGTTTGCAGAGTGCAGAGAAAATTTACAAGGATGTTGTCAAGAATTGAGAAGCTGAATTACAGGGAAAAATTGACTTTATTCCATAGAGCATAGAAAAACGAGAGGAGATTTATAGAAGTATACAGAATTATGAGGGGAGTAGATGCGGTAAAAACAAATAGGTTCTTTCCGCTGAATGTGGGTGAGACTGGAACAAGATGTTGTTGATTAAGGGTGAAAGGTTAAATGTTTAAGGAAACATGAGGTGGAACTTCTTCATTGAGAGGGTGCCGAGGTCATGAAACAAGACACCAGCGGAACTTCTGGATGCAGGTTTCGATTTCAACATTTAACTGAAATTTGAATCGGATGTGAGGGAGGATATGGAGGACGATGAACTCGGAACAACCGTTGGTACTAGGCAGATTTATATCTCGGAGCAGACTGAATGCCCGAAATGTCTGTTTCTGTTGAAGTGAATGATGAAGGCAATGGAAAATCTGAAGCACCGTTGATCTATCAAATCAGAGTGCTTGTTTTAAGGACAAAACTTTTGACAAGTGAATTCTTGAGAGATGGCTATAATATATAAGCGCCATCATTAATCTTTTCAAAGTTTAAGAATAAAAAAAAGCAATGACTCCTCTTTTCAACTTGATCCCTCCTTCAAAGCATTGAATCGTCATTTTTGAAAGTCATGAGAATACAATAGATAAAAACAGGACGAGCTCGTTCTTTCACGTGCCTGTTCCATCATTCAAAAATTATCTTAGGGATATTTCACTCAGGAGCTTCACATTACTTAATTTCTTTAATTTTTGACAGGTATTTATCTTGTTCTTGAACATGCTGTCCTGCCATGTCTTGGGTAGAGACTTATTTGATTGGAGATTTCTTAACAAATAATATCCTTCCTACCGCTGTCTTGCAACGCTAGTCCAAAATTCAATCACGGGCCCTAGACACCCTCTTCAGAGTTAGCAGCAGCTTCAAAGTGTTATGATAAGTTGGTATTAGTGGAGACGTCTCATATAGTCAAAACAATCAGCCTGAATACATTTCAGCAGTACACTTTCAGCACCTGGCATAAACTTCGCTCAACCCCGCAGCAGAGAGCAAGCATAAATTCAGTGAGCTGACTCTTATCGGGATTAACCCGTTAGTCTAGCTACCAATCTGATAACCCATTAGGAATCATTTTTAATTATGATAAAATAAACGTTTTCGCGATATCCAAGATTAGACGTCGCCAGGGCTTATCATTATTGCAGAAATTCTTCTCTATTTCTGATCTCACATCCGCTTGGAACAAAGCCAGCATAACTTTTACCATCGTAATTGCGTGCCTCAGCTAGATTTTTACGATTTCTTAGTCTGTGTACAACAGCATCCTTGCTTCTATCGACACAGACTCATTTTATGATGATTTAACATTGTCTTCTATTTTGTCTGTATAACGGAATGATGTCCTTATATTTGTCAGTTCATATTCCACTCACTCATAATTTGTCAACATCTCCGAATCTGTTCAGCGTCTTCCAGCTTTGTAAGCCTGCATATATCCGGTCTATATTTTAATAATTTCAAACGTTTCTCCGTACTTGTTAGTTTGCTTTCATTCTAATCGCTTTGAGATATGTTCAATAAATATTCAGAAGAAAAGGCTCCTTCCTGTGGCCAATGAACGTATGTGGAATTCATCAAGAACGACATCAAAACAGACACTCATGTATAATATTTTCTTATGCAATTTATTTATCTTGTTAGATTACATGTTCACATTATGCGAAAACATATCGTGTTTCTAGCCTTTACTATACGCGATAAAGAAAAAGATTTTATTTGCTACCTTTGCTAATCATCATATCTTAAAATTTCAGGAAGGATAGATGTCCCGGACGGTGCTTGTGAGTGACATGATCTTTTTTTATAAAATACACGACAGAATCGTCACCTATTGTTTCGTGAAGCGAATGATGCTCAGGAGTTCTCGAACACTGATAGTGAGACAGGGATTTCAGAACTTAAAACTCACAGTCAAGTACTTATAGAAAACATTAGGAAGAAGAGAAATAATCGAATATAATTCTTGATTAGATTGCTAAAACATTATACTATATCTTCAGACAGCTAAGTTTCCCACGTTCAAATGCTCCAAACAACCTGTGGCGACTTACCTTCGCTCCTAACCACCTCAATTCAACGATGATAGTGTATGGACAGTAATCATCCAATGTTCAGAAACACCGATAAGTTTAATATAAAGATGGAAGATTGTGGCACATTGATTAGCATAATCGACCATAAATAATATACAATAAAAATTAAAGGACCAGAGGAGAGTTGCAGATGTGTCAGGCTATTCAGTCGCACTGACATTAAAATTAGTTTGAACGTTTTACTGCTTCTTTTTAAGACAATCACGCTGACTCTGGCATAGGCTGCTGACAGCAACTCTCCAAAGTCCTCTGTCCTGGTCCAGTCTTTCTAGTTGTCCAAGGTGTTGTACATAATTTTATTGTACACTTCCTTTACCAGAAAAGAGGTCTTTGGAGCTTCTGTTGGCGTTTCTGTATCACTGGGTTTTTAAAGAATGATGTCGCTCGCCCCATGTCTATCCTTGTCTTTCGGTAGCCGGACTTAGGACCATCCACAATGGAGTTAAGTTAAACATTACAGTTCCATTGCACTCATTTTGTGAGAATTACACACAAACTTGTTCATGGAAAGTGTGCAGCTTTTGCATTGACATTATGTAGGAAATTAATCGGTTTGTGCATAGAACACCTCCAGATGCAGTTCGTAATTTCCAAGATTTCACAGCCTATACAATTCAGATCTAATTATACAGCATGTCAGGCCTTCAGGATTTGAAGAAAGCTACGTGGGCTGATTGATAAGTTCCTGGCCTAAGGTAAAAGGGGTCAATTTTAGAAAATCTAACACACATTTTTCAATGAGCTATACAGTTCTCGTTACATGCACGTGCAGTTCAACTCTTTGAGTGATTATGCAGAAAGTTTGAAGTTAGTAACTCATCTCCTTCCATCTTAGGCCACTAACGTATCAATCACCACTACTGTGGACCACTTCTGGAGGTCCAAGACGCCGATTTCTACAAAGAAGGGATCTGTATGCTTCACGAACGCTGGACTAAGTGTGTAAATGTAGGAGGGGACTATGTTGCAAAATAAATGTGCTAGGTTTTCTAAAATTGACGCCTTCTACTTTAGGCCACGAACTGATCAATCACCGCTCGTAGAAACATGGACAATGCAAAATTAGGTGCCGGTTAGACTAGCCTCCAGCGATCTCACCCATAAAACGAAAATCTCATAATTTCAGGGATAGAAAGCTAAAACGTCTGTAGATGTTTCTCCGTCCATAGATTCCCGGAACACTGTGTAGTGTCCCTTACAGACGAAACGAGACACCAAGTTTGGAATGAGCTCTTTAGTAGGAACTGTTGTAGAGATGAGTATTTGAAAAACTTTTAAATGTGGAGTGCGATATATGGTGTAAGTTAAAATAATTCTCTCAATTAAATTCATTTAATGCCAGTAGTTAATCATAATATTGGTTAACGTTACAATAAAGAAAAAAGTAAATAGGAAAAAGCCGAATTTATGTAAGGTTATCATTAATTCAAGTAATCTGAGAGCGTGAGGGCGCTCCTGTAAAAATCATAACTCGATGGGTCACATAGAAGGTAACGTTTCCTCGGGTAAAAAAATGGCACGCCGGGATGACATCAAATGTGGAGAGAGAGCTCAGAAGGACAAACAGCACCGTCTCATCTCGCACGCCGTCTCATTTCTTTTGTTTTGCGCTATTCTGCAGTAATGCGGAAACCCATTAACATGCGTGTGCTACAAACAGCACGTTGTTTGGCGTAGATCGGCTTTCTTTTCGAGAACGTTATTTGAAAATGTTTTCCGAATAACTCGTCAGACTACTGAAATATAGGCTCCTTTCCTCTCTCACATGTCAAATACCATGTCGGTCTTTCCTATAATGTGATTATATACAATTTACGGTTGTCTATCAATTCATGCGATCACCGTAATTAAAACTTAATGATGTTTATTTAAGCTATTTGGTAATTATTCTGTTCATTCATACCTTTTGTACTTTCAGTAAAACAGCTAAAGAGAGGTATTTATATTTATTATACTCAATACACCATAACTAAGCAATCGTTTTCAATGTCATTGTTGTAAAGTGAACTCCAATTCTTAAAATGTTTGTGATTCCAAACCAGCGATCGAAACGTAATGAACACCCTTCACTTTCGTTCAATGACAGAGAACGAAAATCTTCGAAAACGACTTCGTAAGACATGTTTTCATTTTTCTAAAACTACAGTACATTACCAAATAATTTCATGATATTTACACAAACCATTAAATGTTCTTTAAATACCAAGCGCATACGATTTTTTCGGGGAGAAGGTCTTCACAGGACAACTGCAAAAACCGAAATAATCCCATTGTCATTCTGTTGATTAATTTTCTGGGTACTTAGATATGAACTGGGCCGTACTATTTTATATCAGAATCTCCTACAATGATAGCCACATCACTGGTTTCAGAATATTTATTTGATTTGTTTGCAACTTTCATTCTCTGATGTTAATCACAATGTGTTGCCAGGCTAAGTCAGCGAAAAGGAAGAAGCATGTTGGAATTGCAATTAGCTGCTGATCATACTATCGTTGATAAATGAACTGGGGCTTAGTCTATGCAGAACTAAAGGCATGACCATCCAGCGTACTGCATGCACATCCGTGTGTGTTTGCGTGTAAAAGAGAGAGTGATGGAGGGAAGGAACGAGAGAGGGTGAAAGAGAGAGAGAGAGAGAGAGAGAGAGAGAGAGAGAGAGAGAGAGAGAGAGAGAGAGAGAGAGAGAGAGAGAGTTAGATAAGGGAGTGAGAGCGGTAGATAAACAGAAAGACAGAGAGAGTGAGTGAGAAGGGAGAGAGATAGATACAGAATGAGAGAGAATGAGGGAGGGGGAGCAGAGAGAGAGAGAGAGAGAGAGATTGTAACATTGCCTTTTTGACATGTAATTTCTATTTCCTGTTGTAATGTGTAGGCTGTATTCTTACTACTGTTTGGGGGACTGTAGTACATTGTAGTACTGTTTGGGGGACCCCATCGGGATCCTTTTACCCTTGCAGTTCCTTAGCTCTATCAACAATGATTCAACACCTCCCGGCCCTATGTCACCTCTTTCTGTTGATTTGTTTTCACTTTTTTTCTACCAATAGAGCAACGCCACTCCTCTGTCTTGCTGGTTATCCTTTCGATACAATGTGTATTCTTTCAGCCATGATTCAGTGATGCCAGAAACACCATACATGCCACTCTGCAACTATGCTGCAAGATCATCAACCTTATTCTGTATACTGCGCTCGATCAGCTACAACAACTTCAGTCCTGTATTCATACTTTTCAATTTTGTCGCACCATGCTCTACCTTTCGATTTCTAACTTTGTCTGAGATCTTATCAACATCTGCCTTCACAACATCTCTATTAACTGTTGTGGCACTCTGGTTCCCATCCTCTACAACTCTAGTGTACACTTCAGCGTACTGCATTAACAAACTTTCCCGCCAGGATATTAGCACCCTCCAGTTCAGCTGCAAACCCTCCATTCTGCATAGATCCCACCCCCCCCCCCCCGGAAGAGAGGCTTCTAATTCAAATATCTTGTGCTCTCCCTCCTTCACCAACTCCTTTGCCAAGTATTAATTTGTATAATCTTTTTACGTTTAGCCTTACTAGAACGTGACACAGGCAGCAATATTGAGATCACAGCCCTGTAGGTCCTCCCCTTTAACTCAGCATCTAAACGCCTGAATTCCATATGCAGAAATCGTCACTGGCCCTCCCCATGTCATCAGTAGCGACATGAACTACGACTTCTGGCTTTTCACCCTTTCACTGAAGAACGCTGAGGGCTCGATCCGAGATATCCCGGACCCTGGCACTCGGGAGACAACTTAGCACCCGGGAATCTCGTTCCAGCCTACGGAACCTCCTGTCCGTTCCCCTAACTACAGAATCCCCATCACCACAGCGTGCTTCTTCTTCCATCTACCCATCTGTGTTACAGAAGCAGACTCTGTTCCAGAGGCCACACCACTGTGACTTTCCTCTGTTAGGTCATCCCTCCCGATGACATCCAAAATATTATACGTGATGTCGAGGGGGATGGCCACAGAGATACTCTGCACTGGCTTCTTAACCCTGTTCCCTTTCCTGACTGTCAACTATATTCCCATGCCCTATATCTTGGGCGTAACTACCTCTCTATAGTAGCAGTTGTCGATCCCAGGGGATCTTGGTTTTGCGCCTCTGGTGGCCTGTGTCCTCTCCAGGGCGCAAGTCTGGGCGGAAATATCTGCCGAACCGGCTGTTGCACAAGCAGTGGGTTCCTGCTCTCCACATCACCGATGTAGCCCAAGGAAATGGCAAGCGCCGATACAGCTTGGCACCAGTATCATCGCAGAGGTTGCTGAGTGAGTTTGTAAACAATATCAAACTGCCTTAGAGACCCCGGCTCCGAATTCCTTCCGCAGGGATTACTCCCTAAGCTTTTTCCATGGGAGGGTATGGCCGGAAGGCAGCGGAGGTTTAAAATCAGAGATTTCCTCCTCCTAGGCGGGCTGCTGTCCAAGGTTGTCGAGTCCTATTTACCCGAAGCAATTGGTTTTCAGTCGCCAATCTTCCGCCTTTGCTCCTTTTCTTGTCAGTAGAAACAGTTCAGCCGAGCCGAGTAGCTAAACCACACGTGAAGGCCAAAAGTTGGACTTCTTTGTCAGAGGCACTACCACCCCGGCCATGACCAACTTAGAACCATCCTCCCTCTCTATATGTCTATCGATCACCCGTTGTTTCCTGAATGATCTAATCGGAAGAAACGCCTGTCAATCTACCACGCAAACCCCTGAAAACCCTATGCAGAATTACTCTGTCCATAGAATCTCCCATGAGTCGACAAAGACTCGACGGCAGCCACTATTAACATTGTCGTCAAGCTACCTCTGTTTTCACCGGTGCTCTATCTGATGATGAAATATGAGAAAGTCCATGTTTGTTTCCGATATGAGAAATACGAGCTTTCTTTCTGTCGATTTATGTTTATTTCTTATTTGACCAAATAATTTTATCTGAACGTTTCAATTGCAGAGCAAAATTTGTATGAAATAGCACAATGATTGTTAATTTCATTTTACAATAAAGCACGCGAATTATCAGTTATCTGCGTAGTTCGCAGAATCAGTTAGCAATTATGGTCAATAGTGGTTTTATGTGAAGAAACTGCCGTGAAGAAAGTCATATTCGATAAAATCCATGAAATTCCAAGCCCTTGTGAATCATTTCAGGAAAAACTTGTAAATATTCCCCACGATTAATTTAGCTAACTTTGCTTATTTCATTAGAGGAAAGAATCGACGAATTAGTAGGTAGGTGCTAGAGATATGAAAGTAATACCTCTGGAAATAGGATCCTAACACTCAGTGCGTATTGAATTTTGGAATTTCTATAGATTCCAGTTATGAACGGCGGGTGCAATTATAGAGCCATAGAGTGATCGCGTACTACAGCATGGAAACCGGTCCGTCAGCCCATCTAGTCCCTGCCGATCCGTATTGCTGCCTACTCTCATCTACATAAAGCCGGGCCATAGTCCTCCATATCCTTCTCACCCATGCAAGTATCTAAGTTCAAGTTCAAGTTTATTGTCATTCGACCATACGCATGTATACTGCCAAATGAGGCAAAGTTCCGCTGGAAGTGCGGAAGATGCTCCAAAGATAGTATCTTAAATGTTGCAAATGACCGTTAATTCCCCACTTCCGCTGACAGCTCGTTACATACTCGTACCACCCTCCGATTTAAGGTTCCCCCACAGATTCTTCTTAAATATTTAATATTAAAGATATTACACCTGTTTCTAATCTCACCCAATCTTAGAGGGAAAAGCTTGCGTGTATTTACCGTATCCATATTCTCTTAATTTTGTCGAACTCATTTAGATTTCCCCTCATTCTCCCACAATAAAAAGAATGGCCCCCTATTGTATTCAATCTTTCCATATAACTCGGTCCTCAAGCCCTTGTTCTGTCCTTGTGAAGTTTTTTTTTCCTCTGTATTATTTTAATTAATATGCTTCCAGTAGATAGGCAACCAGATCTGCATACAATACTGCAAATTCCGACTCAACAACGTACTTACAATTTCACGTAATATTCTAACTCCTATAATCAGTGTTCTCATTTATCAGGCTTATGTAGCAAAAGATCTGGTTATCCCCTATATAAAGGTGGCGACAGTTTCAAGATTTTTGTTTTGAACCAAACAACATTTTTAGTTGTCCCTCCAAATACAAAGAAAAAACTGCTTCTGTAAAATCCTTGCCTTTGGGTTGAGATTCAGTATGAGATTTGTGTAGTGATACACCTGCCTTGACAATAGGTGTAGGATAACATCAATCTTGTGTTTGGCAGTGAGGTAGTTGACAAGTAATTACGCATTAATTCCTTTCGACCCGTTGCTTCGTACTTCAATTGTAGAATACTTGAGAATTAATTCAGAAATCACTGCACGAAAAAGAAAAACAAAGGATCGAAAACCCGAGAATTCCACAATGCTTTTATCCAATAGATTTCTGGTGTAAAATACATGAATTCAACAGTTTGCCTTTTACTTTGTAGAAATCGGCGATTGCACTCAGAATCTTAAGAATACCCGTAAGTTTTCATTGATCCTGCTGCAAAAAATAGCTCTGATTGCATGTCTGAAGAGTTCATCCAATTGACAGAACATTGAAGATAACCAAATTATATTGTAAGATGCTTTATATATCTTTTGCATTGAGTTGCTTCAGAGATTATTTCCTAATTTTAATACACTGTTAATTTTAAACACGGCATTTATGTTAACAGAAGAAAAACTGAGACAGAAGCAAACGGGTAAATAAAGAATCAGCATACTTGCTCCGTTCTCCCTCTCTTCGTCCGCACCCCCCCCCTCTCCGCCTAACTCCCCCCCCCCACACACACACACACACACAGACACACAAACACACAACCTTTGTATGGACGAAATTAATTGTAGCATTATTTCAGGAATAGTTTCAAATATATAAATGCACAAGTGTTCATTAATAAATACAAGCAACTGAGACAGCGTTTCGGCGTCAATTATTCAGGGCCTTGACAATTTTTTATCTTTGATGCCGATTGGAGTATTCCCATTAAGGTAGATTATGGGTGTATTATTTATTAACCTTTCTTAACAAACGTACCATATATTTCTTAAATTTTTTCAACATTTTCCCCTTGAAATTTTTATTGTTCATTGCGAAGATTGTTCTCAAACACCATATCAGCATTTCAAAGCACATTTGCTCCAGAATTGAAATAAGGGTACTATATATTTTATTCATACAAATGCGTTTTCTTTGTTGAACTTTCTGTAAATGACCGAATAAATATAACGTAAAATTCGAAGCATACGTAAAAAGCAAATTTAAATTTTATATAATTATATTGAAATCTGTGCTACTGTGTCATAATATTTTGGAAGGCATTTGCATAGGTGAATGGTAATTCATTTTAGAAGCAAAAATAAACTTTTCATAAAAGCAGGGCACGCATATAGATGTTAATACAACCTGCCGTGATGTGATTAATGTAACATTTATTTTATATTATTATTAATTACGTCGTTTATGAAAATATATAAAGAATTAAAATAATTTCTCTGCCGTTTTACGAGAAATATTGAGGACTAACACTTATTCAAATATTTTGGCGTACTTCACTGTGCATGCCTAAGGTAAGAGTCTTTTGCCTGAAGTGTGCAATCCAAGCCAGTAGTGCTGACAAGCAAATTACTCTGATCGACAAAAAAATAGTTGTTATGTTTGATACAAATGAATTACATAATCTTTATGTATATACCTCTCAGTTAATTGACACTTAATTTTGCTATTTCCCTCTTTTCTGATTAGAATTGGAAGCATTGAGACAAACAATTAGAGGCACCGGTGAGCAAGAATATCTTCTATGTATATATACTGTATGTAAAATTTTGACCGCGGTTTGGTATGTAATAGTTATTGATTTTCTACATGTATCCGTTTAATTTTGATAACACTGAAAGATTATAACTTGTAAAATACGAATATTACTACATCGCGCAAACAAATTATGATCTGATGTTATTCTATAACCAATGAAATCAACATAGCATCAGCAGGAAATGATCCTTTAACAGGAAACACGAGGGGGTGGAGATGGTGTGATGGTTCGAGATGTACAGGAATGCAGAAGTGACATAGCAATCTGATCAGACGCCAAGCTATTAAATTATGGATCAAATCGGCAGCTAGGAAGCATATTCCTTCTGATGATTCTTAACCTGCTGTCGAACTTCGAGCATAGCAACAATCGAGTAAAAGCTACGAATATGATATACACTCTTACATGAATGGTGAAAGTAATTATAAAAAGCTTTGTTTGATGAATTTCGAATGTCTATACTCCATTATTTTCTATATATCCTTATCTATTATGAAATAACGTAAATCATACAGACAAGTGACTAGAATGATGACAGCAGTGCCATATTGGTCCTGACCCTGCACCAACTCTCTGTGCTCGTTTCGATTCATGTGAATTGATTTGAAAAGGATCTAAAGGAAGGAGATCGTTGGCTATTCTGAACAACATCTGAACACTGAAATTCGGGACACAGAGGTGCAATCTAATTACAGAAGTTTTTTCGGTCACTGTTTTCACACTAGTAGAGTCGGCTGCATGTGTCCACAGAATACCGACTTGTTGCACGTCTCTCGCATTTGATCTTATCGCCTGATTTGGTAGGTCATATTAAATATGCGGGGACATGCATTACTTATTAAGTTTTATTTATTTATTGAGATGCATCACGGAGTAGAAAAATTCCGGCAGATTTACCTTCGGCATAATCACGGGACAATTTACAATAACCGATTAACTTGCCAGCCGATATGTCTTTGGAATATGTGAGGAAATCGAAGCTGTCGGAAGAAACCCACGGTGGTCACTGGTACAACGTGAAAACTCCCTACAGGCAGCGGCGGGAATTGAACCTATCTCTCTGATATTGTAAAGTGTTCAGCTAATCTCTTCGCTGCCATGCCGCCCTATCAAGTACTTCACTATGATGATAGCGACTTCGAATAATATAAAAAATGAAATTATGGGAAAGCAAAGTGTACATTTTTCTGAATTGCATATGTTTCTTTCTTTAAATTTGCTAGGAATTGTTACTTTGTAATTTTATCAAAAGATCAGAGAGTCCATTTCAAACGGAATGATTATTCATCAGGTAGTTAACAAGGAGACGGTGCAAACTAAGTGCGAGTAGAAAGACCAATGAATGACCACAAATCTGCGCTAAAAAATTTGCACATTACCCTGATCTTAAACGATACATAATATTCCCTGATTTCACGAGAACATAGCTTTATACTGGAAGGTCATATACAGCGGGAACTATCAAGAATGCACGCTGTCTTTGTACATTTCAAATATATTTCATTTTGAATTTTGTAAATAAAATCAACAGGTCAACCCGTTGGGAGTAAAGGTAATTTTTATCAATCATTTGTAGCGAATATTCATAAATAATTAGTGAAAAAAGTTACTTGATCAGCAAGCAAGTTGAAAATCGACAGGCAACTTTCAAGCTCTTTCTCTCTGTCCATGTGCATGGGCATCAATCCGTTTGACACACTCTTTCCCTTGTTCTCCCTTTTCTTCCGTCACGTTCAATTTTGTTTCTCCCATCTCTGCTCTAGCTCTACATCTGTTCGACTGTCTCTAACCTTCCTCCCTTCCACTCATCTCTCTGTATATTGTTTACGTCTCTATGTATCCAGTTACCTCTGGTCTGTTTTCTTCAGCGGTTAAACATGATAGGTGGAAATAATGATTGAATCTATGCCGTGAAGTCAACGCGACATTTTCGACATAACATCAGGATTAATAATGTCACCGTCCCTATGTTGAAATAGATAGATGTTTGCATTTACCTCTGTCAGCTTCGTTATATTCTATAATACGAACATGAAGATAAGTATGACTATATAGCTGCAATATTGCCTCTCGGCTCCTAAATTCGAATCCACCATTGATGAAGGTCAATACACCGTACACCTTCTTAACCACAGAGTCAACCTGTGCAGCTGCTTTGACCGTCCTATAGACTCGGACCCCAAGAGCCCTCTGATCCTCCACACTGCCAAGAGTCTTACTATTAATGCTATATTCTGCCATCATATTTGACGTACCAAAATATACCACTTCACACCTATCTGGGTTGAACCCCATCTGCCACTTTTCTGCCCAGTTTTGCATCCTATCAATGTCCCGGTGTAAAATCTGACAGCCCTCCACACTATCCACAACACCTTCAACCTTTGTGTCATCAGCAAGCTTATTAACCCATCCCTCCACTTCCTCATCCAGGTGATTTATAAAATTCACGAAGAGTAAGGCTACCAGAACATATCCCTAAGGCACTCCACTGGTGACCTACGTGCATGCAGAATATGACCCGTCTATAACCACACTTTGCCTTCTGTGGGCAAGCCAGTTCTGGATCCACAAATCAATGGCCCCTTGGATCCCATGCCTCCTTTCTTTCTCAATAAGCCTTGCATGGGATGTCTTAACAAATGCCTTGCTGAAATCCATATACACTACATCTTCTGCTCTTCCTTCATCAAGGTATTTGGTCACATCCGCAAAAAATTCAGTCAGGCTCGTAAGGCACGACCTGCCCTTGACAAAGCCATGCTGACTATTCCTAATCATATTATACCTCTCCAAATGTACATACATCCTGCCTCTCAGGATCTTCTCCATCAACCTACCAACCACTGAAGTAAGACCCACAGGTCTATAAATTCATGGGCTATCTCTACTCCCTTTCTTGAATAAAGGAACAACATCCGAAACCCTCCAATCCTCCGGAACCTCTCTGGTCCCCATTGATGATGCAAAGATTCTCGCCAGAAGCTCTGCCATCTCCTCCCTCGTCTCGCACAGTTGCCTGAGGTACATCCCGTCCGGTCCCGGTGACTTATCCAACTTGATGCTTTCCAAAAGCTGCAGAACATCGTCTTTCTTAATAGCTCAAGCTTTTCAGTCTGCTGCAAGTCAGCACTACAATCACCAAGATCCTTTTCTATAGTGAACACTGAAGTATTAAGTACCTCTGCTATTTCTTCTGGTTCCATGCACACTTTCCAACTGCCACACTTGATAGGTCCTGTTCTGTCATGTCTTATCCTCTTGCTCTTCACATACGTGTAGAATACCTTGGGGCTTTTCTTGATTCTGCCCGCCAGGGCCTTCTCATGACCTTCCTGGCCCTCCTAAGTTCCTTCGTAAGCTCTTTCCTATTAGTCTTATAATCTTCTAGCTCTCCAGCATTACCTAGCTGTCTGAACATTTTTTGTTAGCTTTTCTATTTTTCTTGACTAGATTTATTACATCCTTTGTACACCACTGTTCTGGCACCGTACCATAACTTCCCTTTCTCATTGGAACGTACCTATGCAGAACTCCACATAATTATCTCCGGAATTTTTGCCACATTTCTTCCGTACCTTTTCCTGAGAACATCTGTTTCCAATTTAAGCTTCCAATTTCCTGCCTGATAGCCTCATAATTCCCCTTACTCCAATTGAACGCTTTTCTAACTTGATTTTTCCTATCTCTCTCCAATGTTATTGTAAAGGAGAGAGCGTTGTGATCACTATCTCCAAAATGCTCTCCCACTGAGAGATCTGAAACCTGACCAGGTGCATTTCCTAATACCAAATCAAGTACAGACTCTCCTCTTGTAGGCTTATCTACGTATTGTGTCAAAAAACCTTCCTGCATACACCTAACAAACTCCATCCCAACTAAACTCTTTGTTCTAGGGAAATGCCAATCAATATTTGGGGATTCTTGTGCTGGTTTATTTTCACAATCGATCTTTCCTTTCTTTGCTCGCTCAGTGGTTCTTAGTTACTTTTGACAGTTTTCTCAATCTTCCAATCTACTCTTGACGACTTCGTACGCACTAGCTTTCCGCATGATGCCTTCCTTTATTTGCTTCGCTATTCATGGCTGGCTCTCCCTACCTTGCTTTTAACTGGAGTATAGTTCTGCTGAGTTTTCCACTGCTCCTCAACCTTCCCACCATACAGCCTGTGTTCTCATTCTACCCTATCCAACTCCTCCCTCATCTCGTTGTAGTCTCCCTTGTTTTGGCATAATAAACTTCTTTTAGATCGAACTATTGCACTCCATTTCGATGAGGAACTCAATCATACTGTGCTCATTCTTTTCAAGAGGTTCCCGAACTACAAGATTGCTAATTGTACCTGTCCCATTGCACAGGGCCAGATCGAAGACAACATTTTCCTTTTTATGTTCTGTAACATGCTGTTCAAGTAAACTGTCATGTATGCATTCTACGAAGTGCTCCTCAAGACTAACTCGACTAACTTGATTCAACCAATGTACGTGCAAGTTAAAGTCCCCCAAGTTAACTGCTGTTCCATTCTTAGACACCTCAGATATTTCTCTGTTTATTTCCTGAGCCACTGTAATATTAATATTCATGGCCTGTAGGCAACGCCCACCAATGACTTTTTCCCCTTACTGTTCCCATTCTCTACCCAGATGGATTCAGCATTCTGGTTCTTAACCTTATATCGCTCTGATCTCATCCTTAATTAATACCCCACCCCTTACATTCCTGCCTATCATTCCACATTACCTGATATCTTTGGATATTTAATTATCAATCCTTTCCATACCGCAACTATGTTTCAGTAATGACCACTAAATTATACCTCTTTATAACGATTTGTGCAACAAGTTCACTGCCCTTGTCACGAATACTAGAGGCATTCAGGTAAAGTGTGCTTACACTCATTGTGCCTTTAAAGCCTAGCAATCTTTGTCTCTTAAGCACTTGACTTTTCTGCACTCCACCCTTACTTTCCTCCTTTTTAACTTTTGCTTTTATTTCATCTTTATCCATGTTTTTCTATTTTACCTGATCAATACTTCTCCAATCTGTTGAACCCTTCACTGATCCCATTGTTAAATTCAAATTCTCATCAATCTTCCCCTCTTCACCACAAATCGCAACATTCACATAGTCGCTCGAAGCGGGCAAACAACCTCCCCCCTTCCCCGTATTTGAGATGCATTGAAACCTATGGCAAGCTCTGCAATTACAAAGATAACATTTGGATTAGATTAAACCCCAGTCATTACATCGGTGGGAAATAGCACCACAAGCTATGCCTCTATGGTTCTACTTTCCCGAGCCAATGCAACCATATCCATCACCTCAAATTATATTTTTCCAATGTGTTGTTTTTCCCATAGATTCACCTGTCTTTAGTTGTTTACTAAGGACATAATCATAATCAACAACAGTTCCTTTCCTCCCACAAATGTTAATTTACGCCTGAATTCCTTTAGCAAATTGCTTGTGGCTCCAGATACTAATGCCTGTAGTGTCTTATATCTGTAAAATCAAAATATTGCTTCTCATGCGTGAATTTTATTTCGTTTCATTCAGATTGTTTGCTTCTATTTGTACGCAGAAGCCAAGGAGCATCCATTGTCCCAAACACGAACGAACGAGAAATGAGGGGAATTTATGTAAACGTAGCTGGGTGTATCAAAGCAGATGACAATCAAAGGGCAGGCTCGTGCAACATAGGCGACCCCTGTTAGTGGTAATGCTAAGGATCAGGTGGAATTTATTTCATCCCTCTGCTTTGTCGTTGAAATCTGAACTTGATTCAGCGTTATTATCACCAACGTTGCAATGCATGAATGATACTAGAAATTACTATAATAGATAGATAAAATTAGATAAACTGAGCAAAATGTGAGGTAGCATTCATGCTACGGTCAGAGATCTCGGGGGGGGGGAAGGAATAAGCTTTTACTAATCTATTCAGTGTGTGTTTCCACGATCCAGTGCCACCCCTCTGATGGGAGCAACGAGAATAGAAACAGAGGAGAATAAACCCAATATGGAGCAACAAACCTTGAAAAGGAACCGTCATTCAAATTGTAATATGCTGATAGTTCTCTCTATAATTTGCGGGCAAATTATTCTATTCGATCCAAACAATTTTGCTATTGATTATACTGTAGGCTTATACAGAAACAAAGTAGAGATGTTGATCAGTTTACAGCTTTGCTTCTAGTGAGATATCACTTTCTATCGTCTCTGTTGTTTTCTGGAAATTTGATGTATAACATACCAGATAGTCAATATACGAGAAAGGAATGCAACAGAAGGATATTACCGTCTTCAGTTTAATGTAGAATAGTCATTGGA
Organism: Hemitrygon akajei; assembly: GCF_048418815.1. Lineage (NCBI taxonomy): Eukaryota > Metazoa > Chordata > Chondrichthyes > Myliobatiformes > Dasyatidae > Hemitrygon > Hemitrygon akajei. The sequence goes on along the minus strand of NC_133125.1, from coordinate 172,266,325 downwards.
ATATTTGGGTTCCGAGTATTATTCATATGAATTGGCAACTAAGCGGGAGACTATCATTATTTTTCAGAATTTGACGAATTGGAAACGGTTCTGAAAACTGTGGGTAAGCAGTATTACTATTTTTAGATAATAATCAATTCCTAGTCATATAAAATAGAAACATGCACTTAGATCTACCATATAAATACGAACAAGTGTCATCCGTACTGATCCAATTTTACAACACTTGATATATATATATATATATATATATTACTCGGAGAGTTGTTCTTTGAACCAAATGAGCTATGGGTTAACAGGCAGTAGCATATTTACTAATATATTTAACCTTTGAAAGGATTTCTTTTTGCAAAATGACCTTCACACATTACCTTTGTTTAAACGAAAATGGTCATAAACGTTAAAGATATGTTGCTTGCAGTTATTTCTTTGCAGCAATCTTAGTTTCTAAAAGGCAATATGTCCTCCGAATGATTGGTATTAATATTATGAAAATCAGCTTTAGTTAAAACTACAACAAGATCTTAAACTTCTTCCTGTACTCTTCAAGTGCTTCTTACATAGTACATATTACGTAGTATTTTAATTGAAAGTTAAAACAGAGCACAGAAACACAAAATGCTGAAAGTTTAGAGAACCTTAGAAAAAGAAATAAGGGGTACATTTCATGTTAACGACTCCAAATAGTTTAAATCTTTGCAACGTGCCTTCTCACCTTTCAGGTTACATGCGTGTGTCTTAAAAAGTAGGGAACAACCGGAAACGTTTACTTTGGAATGGATAAACAAAATCAGCGAATGAGTTACTGAACGGGAAATTGCACGGAAAGACACAGAATATTGTTGGCAAGATCAATATCAAGATAATCCATCAGAGTACCGGCAATTTTCCCCGCTATTATTTTAGTGCTTTATCTCAGATAGTTCAATGAATAACTTGTATAAAATGAATAACTAAATGAATTTTCTTGCAGAGAAAAAGCTGATAGAGAAATCACAAGGTGAGCAATATAAACTAATTCTCTACGCGATTCAATATCTCCAAAATTTATAGTTTCGCAATATTATTAAACTGTCGGGAAAAATGTTATAATTGACTATTACATATTTGCCCTTCATTGTGGACCAAAACGAGAAAAAGTATTAGTCGAATTATAGCGGCTATTTGAGCGACAGTTGATTAAGTCTTAATCATGCAGAAATTAATTACTACTATGTTATTTGATGAATGTGCATTTCGCATGTTTGTTCTTTGATTCAGTATTTATGCAGTAAGTTTACCATAGGACTATTTACTTATTGTGTCCTTGGAAGTAAATTATCAGCCTTGAATTCGGGCTGTGGTTATCTCGACTGAATTCAACTAACCTGCAGGGACAGATAGGTTAATTTCACGCTGTAGTTCTATCAAGTGAATGCTTACATTGCTTAGGCCTTCATTACTACGAGCTCAACCTGCAAGTCAACCTTTGGACTTCCAAGCCCTTTTGCGGTCACAACTGCTGAATCTGCTGCGTGGCCATCAGACTAGTACAGGGGTGTCAAACTCATTTTAGGTCACGGGCCGGATTGAGCAAAATGCAGCTTCATGCGGGCCGGATCAGTCGGACGCGTGCGAACGCAGCTTTCGTTGCCTCCGTTTTTTCAGCCTGCTCTCATGTGTCTCAGTCTCTGCTATAACTACAAAGTGTTTCACTTCACAAATTCCGTTTCTTACGAAGATGACTGCCGAGCAAGACTGCCGAATAAACACTAAAAACCCTGAAAACCTGGTACCTGAATAAACTCAGCATTAGCCATATCATACGCCATAGGCGCTTCGATTACTGGGGCCAGCTTTAATAGTAATTAGATATTATCTCGCGGGCCAAAGATAATTCCACCGCGGGCCGGATTTGTCCCGCGGGCCTTGAGTTTGACATATATGGACTAGTATAATAGAGAGTACTGCACCTGAATCCGAGGGGAAACAATATTTTTCCGGGAAGGTTTACTTCAGCTGTTAGGAGTGGTTTAAACTAATGTGCGGGAGAATAGGAACCACAGTGATAGAGCTGAGGATGAGCCAGCAGGCTTACAAGTAGATGATGGGTGTAACATGACTGTAAGGAAGGACAAGCCAATGACTGGGTACAAACGCAGACAGACAAAAGTAATTATATTGTACCAGAGAGGCAAAGTTCAAAATGGCAAAGAATGCAGGACTGACGATGCGGCATTTACATGCATGCAGCTTTCGGAATAAGGTGGAGGAATTTGTGGCGCAATTAGGGATTGACCGGTATAAAGTTATGGGCGTCACTAAGTCGCGGCTGAAAGAAGCTTAACATCAAAGGATATACTTTGTATTGAAAGGACGGGCAGGAAGACATAGCCGGTGGTGTGACTCTGTTGATAAGCGACAGAATTACGTCTTCAGCAAAAAGTGATATGGAGTCTGAGAATGTTGAATCTTTTGTGGGTGGAGTGAAGCAACTGCAAGGGAAAAACAATTATGGGGATCATATATGGGCCTCGAAACAGTAGCAAAGAGATGGGTTTGAGATTGCAAAAGGAGCTGGAAAAAGCATATAAAAAGCATATTATGTTGCGCCCCGACAAGAAGCTCCACAAAGCAAATCTTCATGTGGTTCCGGCAGCTCCAGAATTGCTATTACTTAGTGTACACTGAGTTTTCAAGTCCAGCAGGATCGCTTCGGTCATGATATCGGTCAACTGGCTTATATGGTGAATCTCTTGGATTGAACGGGATCAAGACACACCAAAGACCTGTCTTACCAGCAAGCTGTCGATTTCAAGGAAGTTTTGGGTGTTTTAATACGAAATAAGGAAGCTATTTCCTGGACCCAAGTTTGTAGGAACGGCAGGATCACCGGGAAGAGATGGAGCAAGAGGACGGACGTCGGAATCAGTGTCTCGGAGGAGTGACTAAACAGCACCACGACATAACTCATCCTCTTCGACCAAATGAGAACCCTAACAGGGTTTCGAAGAAACGACACCGCGAGAATTCTCGAGAGAGTGACCAACCTCAGGCACTAACTGAGATTCCCCTGGAAATAATCACTGAATCCCGGAAACGTGACCACCTCAACAAAGTTAAAAAGATTAATCGAAAACACAAGGTTAATCCACGCCAATCACGAGCTTGATTAGTAAATTCAGGTACTCATTAACCCAAGAAGTTCCATGATCTATGGCAAGCTGCCGGGTTCATGACATGTGCAGAATTCCCTAAAGATTAAGTTTCAGCCCGCGGTGGGAAAGTCAAATACGATGTTAGCATTCACTTCGAGGGGTCCAGTATAATGGTAAAGGCACGGATGTAATGGTGCGACGTAACAAAGCACCGATGAAGCCTCAGATGGAGTACTGTGAGCAGCTTTGGTCCGTTTGTCTAAGAAAGGATTAATTGACATCAGAGAGGGTTTGAAGGAGGTTGATCAAAATTATTCAATTAACGGCTTGTCATATAAGAATAGTATTCGATGGATCTGGGCCTGTATTCACTGGAACTCAGAAGAATGAAGGGTGACCTAATTTAAATATATCGAATGTTGAAAGACCTCGATAGAATGGATAGGGAGAGAATGTGTTTTATAGCGGGAGAATCTAGGACCAGAGCAGACGGCCTCGGAATATATGTGCGTCCTCTTACAGCGACGATGAAGAGGAATTTCTTTATTGAGAGCGCGATGAATCTGTGAAATCCGCTGCCACACACGACTGTGAATGTCAAATCGATTCGCATATTTAAAGTAGAAGTTGATAGGTATGAAGGAATACGGGAAGAAGGCAGGAGACTGGGACTGAGAGGAAAAATATATCAGCCGTGATGAAATGGCAGAACATCCAGTGCTATTGATATGGCAAGCCATTAGTTCCTGGAATGATTTTGGTGAGTGGTCACAGTCAAACTCCGAAAAACTGCTGCGTAATTTTCCCGTAAGCTTGAGTGCGAATTGAAAATGCCGTTCTTTTCTCATACTCGTGCGCAGTGAACAGTCGCAGTCTGAGGCCTCAGCAGCATCTGTCGCTACAGATTCTCTCTTCTGGCACTCTGATTCCCACCCAGAACTTCAAACAATCATACCTACCATTTATTTGAAATCGATTGGCGTGCTTTACATGTTCTATTTGGAAAACACAGCACGAGGGTAATTTTTGCTCAGAACACACACCATAAGAGATGGCGCGGTGGATATAAAACAATAATGATCTCGCATGAACTCCAGATTGAGCTCTAAATAGATAAACATCTTGAGATTTATAATCGTTTAAATATGTTGGAACGTTATAGTATTTATCACTAAGGAGTCATCGGAATGGACTTCATTGCAGCATCTTCCAAGTATAAAGTGAACACATCAGAATACAGATGAAAAGAGCACGTGTACTAATAGTTGCAGGAATTGGACTCTTTTCTAAAATAAACTCAACTAAAGCTCCTTATGAAATCAGTATAAGCCATTCTGTATCGTAATAATCCCGAGCTTCCATCCAAATTAGAGAGTGGACACTACCCGTATCGGGAGCACATTCATTGCACGACTATTCATTTTCTTAACTGAAAGCAGAATTGCTTCATAATGTCCATTTAAATGGAATTTTAGAGTAAAATTGGTGAATAGTTGATATCTTCTATTTTCAATTGAAACGTAATTTATTTTATGCCATTTCCATTTTCCTAAATATGGAGACGGACGTTAGAAATATATAAGGATCAGTTTCCAGTGTTCCAGTAACGTAGGCTGTTCTATTCCAAAAGCTAAAGATAAGATGATACGAGTACAGCTGGACTTTGGCTTTCTTTTCATTTTAATTATTTTTGGCTGATCAGAAGTATGCTTTTCAGTTATACGTTATTTATGTTGGTTTATAGATTTATGCCATCTCGTTTCTTTAATAATACCTCTCAAAATACTAAAGACTAAACCAAGAAAGTAATCACTCTACGTTGAAGAATGACGTGGTATTATGAAGAATTCAATTAATGATTTAGAAATGAACAATGATGCGGCGTTATGAAGAATTCAATTAATAACTTAGAAATAAATTAATAATCATAAACATTTCATTGTGGCAGCAACAGAAAGGAGATTCGTCTTATCTTATGTATGTGCTAAAATAAACATTTTAGTCAATTAAATGTAAGAATTAAGTAAGAAAATCACCATGACGCGCTTTACATACGATTACACTATATGTTTTATATTTTAGAAGTGGATTCCTTGAAGAAAGTCCTCAACGATACCAGTGAGCAGTTACAATTCTTCTCATTATTCACAGTTAACTTGAATAATTATTGTACATATAAAGTTTTGCATTATGTCAGTGACATAGTCTGTTTCCGTAGCTCGAAATATGTCATATATTTTTGGAATGACTTTAGAAAATTATCAAGATTAATTATGCGAATGGTTTGTGAAGAAGCCGTTCATGCAACGTTTCTTCTTAATCAACATAATCAGCCCATCATGTACTTTCGCTTCCAAGTAACTAAACCAACCGGTGATATGCATTTCCAATTGCATATCGATTGCATTCCCGTTATATTTTAACTTTTTGTGAAGAGGCTCCGTTTTATTTTTCTGTCTCCCTTTGTCAGAAGATGAACTGTTGTGTATGTACTTTTGAAATATTTTCCGTTCACTGGTCTCTTTATCTGAACGAAAGTCATAGATTCCGTTGCTTTTGCGAGCATAACACCATAAGATATAGGAGCAGAATTAGTTTGCTCTTCCATTTCATCATTGTTGATACATTCTTCCTCTCAACCGCCTTCTCTCCGTATTCCTTCATGTGCTAACCAATCAAGATCTGTCAATTTCTGTCTTAACTACATCTAAACGCTTGGCGTTCATAGCCCCATGTGATCATGAATTCTACAGTCCCGCCACCCTGTAGCTGAAAAAAAATGATTCGTTATCTCTGTTCTGAAAGGACGCCCCTCTATTCGGAACATGTGTCCTTTGGTCCTAAACTCTCCCACCATAGAACGCATCCTCGGAACATCCACTCTATCCACCAATCGGTAGGTTTCATTGAGGTCATCCCCTCATTCTTCTGAATTGCAGTGAACTCAGGCCCAGAGCCATCAAACGCTCTTCATATGACAAGCCTCTCAATCCTGGAATCAGTTTCGTGAACGTCTTTTAAACCCTGTCCAGGTTCAGCACATCCATTATAATATACGAGGCCAAGACAAGTTCACAATACTCCCAGTGAGATCTCAACAGTACTTTCGAAATTTTAAACATTACATCCTTGCTTCCGCATTCTAGTCTTCTCCTGTTGAACACTCTCCAGTGTCAGCACATGCTTTGTAAGATAAGGGGCCCTAAACTGCTCACAATGCTCCAAGTGAAGCCACACCCCTCCCCCGCAGTGCTTATACATCTTCAACATTAAATCCTTGCTTTTATATTTTAGACGTCTTTAAATGAATAGCAACATCACATTTGCCTTATTTGCCTTGCTCACCACAGACTCAACTTGCAAATTACCCTTTAGGCAATCTTGCACAATGTATCCCAAGTCTCTTTGCGCCTCACATTTTTCAATTTGCTATCCATGTGGAAAATAGTCTACTCTTGTATTTCGTTTACCGAAGTTTCTGATCATACGCTTCCGACACTATATTCCATTTCCCACTTCTTTGCCCATTCTTCCAATCTATCTAAGTCCGTCTGTAGATTCTCTGCTTCCTAAAAACTGCCTGCGCTCCACCTACCTTCGTATCGTCTGAAAATGTTCCAACAAAGCAATCAATTCCGTCAAATAAGCCATTGACATATGAGGTAAAATTAAAGAGTCCCAACACAGAAACCTGTTCAAAACCACTAGAATCGGCAGTCAGCCAGAAATGGCTACGATCATTCCCAATCAGCCTGCCAATCAGCTACAGCTTTATCCGTGCTAGTATATTTCCTCTGATACCATCAGCCCCTCCCTTACTAAGCACCGTCATGTGCAGCACCTCGTCAAAGACCTTCTGAAAATCCAAGTACACAACATCAACCGAATCTCCTTTGCCTATCCTTCTTGTTATTTGTTGAAAGAATTACAACAGATTTTCCTACAAGATTTTCCCTTGAAAACTTGCCCATTTTATCATGTGCCTCCAATTACACCGAAACCACATCCTTAATCATGCACTCCAACATCTTCCCATCAACAGAGGCCAGACTACGTGGCCTGTAATTTACTTTTTACCGCCTCTCTCCCTTCTTAATGAATGCACTGACATTTGCAATTCTCCAGCTTTTCGGAACCATTCTAGAATCTTGAGATTCTTGGAAGATCATTTCTCGAGGCCCCAGAATCTCTTAAGCCATCTAATTCTGAACTATAGGTGCACACCATCTGGTAAAGCTGGCGTCTACATTCACACTTTCCTGTTTCCCAATAATCGTCTCTCTAGTAATGGCAAATTCACACATCTCTCACCCATGACAATCTAGATCTCGCACCACTATCTCTTGTACAGTGGACTGATTCAAAATACTTATTCAATTTATACGCCGTTTCCTAGTCCTCCATTAGTACCTCTCCAGTATCGTCTTCCAGTGGCCCGATATCCACTATCGCCTCTTTTTTAGACTTTATGTAGCTGGGAAAAAAATCATGCTAAGCTTTTTAATATTATTGACTAGCTTACTTTCATATTCAACCTTTTTTTCGTAGTGTCTTGTTTGTTGCCTTCTATTGTTTTTTAAAGCTTCCCAATATAATTTTCCACGAATTTTAGTTCTATTGTATGCCCGATCTCTGGCTTTTATATTAGCGTTGACTTCTCTTGTTAGGCATGATTGTGTCATCCTGCTTTCGTTCTGGGATCTAAGTAAAAGGCGCCACCAGAATTTCTTCCATAAATTCCAGCAATTGCTTCTCTGCCGTCATCTCTGCTATATATTTTTTTTCTTTTCAATCAATTTTGGTCATCTCCTCTCTCATGCCCGTGTAATTATATTTACTCCAGTGTAATACTGATACATCAGACTTCAGCTTTTTCTTCTCAATGTTCAGAGATAATTCGATCACATTATGTTCACTCGCCCCTAAAGGTTTTTTACCTTATGCTCTGAAATCAATTGCACAACACCCAATCCAAAATAACTAATCTGCTAGTCGGCTCAGCCACGAGCTGCTGTAAAAAGGCATCTCGTAGGCATTCTAGACATTTACCCTCTTGGGATCCAGCCCCATCCTAATCTTCCCCATCTACCTGCACGTTGAAATCCCCCTTCACTATTGTAACGTTGCCTTTTTGGCATGCATTTTCTGTCTCCCATTGTAATTTACAGACCACGATCTTATTAGTTTGCAGGTCTGTATATGACTCCAATCATGTTCATTGTAACGGTGAGGTCTCTACCCACAACGATCCCAAACGTTCCGACACCTTGTCACCTTTTTCTAATCATTTGATTTCATATTTTACGAGCAGAGCCATGCCACCCCGTTTGCCCACTTGCTGGTACCATCGATGCAATGTGCATCCTCTGGTGTTAACTATAATCTTCATTCAGCCATAATTCAATGATGCTTACAATATCAAACGTACCAATCTGTAAAATGTGCCACAAGTTCATCTACTTCATTCCGTATAATGCGTGCATTTAAATGTAACATCGCTAGTCCCGTATTCAACCTTTTCACCTTCATCTGCCTTATATATTTGAACTGATCCTGTTGACTTCAATTTTATCGTGTCATCAGCCTCCCACTACACATTACGTGTGTTTATAAATTAACTAACTCATCCTCAGTACTATCACTCCGGTTACCACCCCCCTGCTAAATATCAGGTTCTAATGTTTATACAAATTGAATAAGAGTTGGGGCCAGTTATGAATGTTAGTTACATGCGATAGCCGATGTCAGTAGAATTTTTAAAGTCTATTTCGAATCGAATACTCTTTAGAACAAGTCAAGTCAAGTCAAGTCACTTTTATTGTCATTTTGACCATAACTGCTGGTACAGTACATAGTAAAAATGAGACAATGTTTTACGGGACCATGGTGTTACATGACACAGTACAAAAATGAGACTGAACTACGTTAAAAAAAACACAGAAAAAAGCACACACAACTACAGTAGACTACAGACCTACACAGGACTGTGTAAATTGCACAAAACAGTGCAGGCATTACAATAAACAATAAACAGGACAATAGGGCAGTAAGGTGTCAGTCCCGGCTCTGGGTATTGAGGAGTCTGATAACTTGGGGGAAGAAATTGCTACACAGTCTGGTCGTGACAGCCCGAATGCTTCGGAGCCTTTTCCCAGACGACAGAAGGGAGAAGAGATCATATGAGGGGTGCAGGGGGTCCTACATAATGCTGTTTCCTTTGCGAATGCAGCGTGCAGTGTAAATGTCCGTGATGGCGGGAAGAGACAAGCCGATGATCTTCTTAGCTGACATCACTATTCGCTGCAGCGTCTCGCGATCCGAGATGGTGCAATTCACGAACCAGGCAGTGATGCAGCAGCTCAGGATGCTCTCAATGCAACCCCTGTAGAATGTGATGAGGATGGGAAGTGGGAGATGGACTTTCCTCAGCCTTCGCAGAAAGTAGAGACGCTGCTGGGCTTTCTTTGCTATGGAGCTGATGTTGAAGGACCAGGTGAGATTCTCTGCCAGGTGAAACCTAGAAATTTGGTGCTCTTAACGATCTCTACCGAGGAGCCATCGATGTTCAACGGGGAGTGGTCGCTCCGCGTCCTCCTGAAGTCAACAACCATCTCTTTTGTTTTGTTCACATTCAGAGACAGGTTGCTGGCTCTGTAGCAGTCCGTTAGCCTCTGCATCACCTCTCTGTAAGCTGACACATCGTTCCTGCTGATGAAACCCACCACGGTCGTGTCATCGGTGAACTTGATGATGTGGTTCGAGCTGTGTGTTGCAGCACAGTCGTGGGTCAGCAGATTGAACAGCAGTGGACTGAGCACACAGCCCTGGGGACCCCCGTGATCAGTGTGATTGTGTTGGAGATGCTGCTCCCGATACGGACTGACTGAGGTCTCGCAGTCAGGAAGTCTAGGATCTAGTTGCAGAGGGAGGTGTTCAGGCCCAGTAGACTCAGCTTTCCAAAACAGTTCCTGAGGGAGGATTGTGTTGGATGCTGAACTGAAGTCTATGTACAGCATCCGAACGTATGAGTCTTTTTTGTCGAGGTGGGTTAGGGTCAGGTGGAGTGTGGTGGCAATGGCGTCATCTGTTGAGCGGTTGGGACGATACGCAAACTGCAGGGGGTCCAGTGAGGGGGGCAGCAGGGTCTTGATATGCCTCATGACGAGCCTCTCGAAACACTTCATGATGATGGATGTGAGTGCAATGGGACGGTAGTCATTGAGGCAGGACACTGAAGATTTTTTCGGCACGGGGACGACGGTGGCGGACTTGAAGCACGTTGGAACGGTGGCGCTGCTCATGGAGATGTTGAAGATGTCAGTGAGAACATCTGCTAGCTGGTCTGCACATCCGCTAAGCACTCTACCAGGGATGTTGTCTGGTCCAGCAACCTTCCGTGTGTTGACCCTGCACAGGGAACGGAAGTATTCCTATGATTGGAATGTCATCAATGGGTAATTGCTCTGCACCAGACATTTGGTTGGAACAACTTTTCTCATACATTCTAGTTTTTTAAGAAGCTTGACGCTTTGAAGTGGAGATGCAAGAGGTAAGAGGAAAACCTGACGGTATCGTGTGGCAGGAATGATTCAGGGAGGTGCCCTATGAAACCAATATGACAGCAAACTGTTGTCAATATGGTTAATTGAAACAAAAAGGAATTAAAATGTATTCGACAACATTTTTGCAGTCAACCAGGTAAAATAGCATACAATGTTTAAATTAGATCACGATAAATTAATAATGAACAGTCAAAGGCAAAATAAGTATTCAAACACTAAGGTCGTTTTCAATTACCTACCGATGGACAGGATAATGCTAGCTACTCTGAGCAACTTCGAGTGAGAAAACGTGGTGTATTTTGTTCTTATTAAGTCAATGCTTCATTATTAGGCTCCGTATCAAAGTACGCATTCTATTGCACAGGCATTTAATCTGAAGTTCAGATTGAACACGTGGGTTTGTCCACAATTGCGAAAGTCTGGAAGATAGTCAATAAGAATAATCGTTTTACGGCTTTTGCTGAGTACATAACGTATTGTTTGGATTTAATCGATTATTTTGTTTAATGCTCACTCCTGCGTTGACAATGAATATAATTTTCAAACGGCTCACCTCACGTTTTCCTTTTTTGCAGCTAACGAACTGAAGACAGGTAAATATAGCCTGGTTAGCAGAAACTGAGCTTCAAGGAGTTTTATTATCGTCTCATTAATATCTCATAACGTGTTCCCGGCAACCTCTGGGGATGACGATCCATTCGGAAGTTGAGCCTTCAAGCTTGCGAAGCAGTATAAATGTATTTATTACAATTACTAAGTATAGACTTAAATGATTTTATAGCATGTATTCTGTGCATCGATATACTTATCCATACGTCGGAAAATTTTTCTTGTGAATTTCTCCGTGATTTTCTTCTGTTTTGTAACTTAGCCCCTTTCAGCAAACAAGGCTCCACAGATAAAATGGACTGCGTGATAATCTTACAGTCATATACAGCATGATGTAATAGTTTACAGCTTCGTTCGTCGTGATTGAATGCAGTTTTGGGGGATTATTTTCTAATGTCTCTCGCGTAGAAATGTTATAACTAATTTTTAAATTTAAGGTCTGACTTAAATCCCTTCAATTTGTTAGATTTCCTTTATCATTTGTTCTAAATGCAGTGGTCGATCAATAGATTTCCATGAAAGGCTGCAAAGAACACAGCCTGTGAGAAGAATTTTATATCGACCAATGATGATGAGATTTTTACTGGAATATTCCACATTGTCTACGTTAGTCGAAACATTTTACTTTGCATTGATGGAACGATTTCAAAGCTTAATCAAAAGTCAATTCCACTGTTGCAGAATTTTTTGAGAAGTCAAGAAAAGGACAACTAATTTGCTTCTGGCTATTTGTAGAAATTCTTAAGGTTTCTGTTACTTCGTATAAACAGCTTGTACGGGAGATAAAGCCATCCAGCAGACACACATATTAATGGATTGATTAACAAATTCTAGCAAAACAGGGGACTGAAATTTACAGTATACTGTTGATTTTACAATGCAAAAGTTATAAAAGTTATAACTGGCACCACCAGTTATAACATGAACATATTTTGCAGAAATGCGTAAAATTATGTTTACGAATTGCGAAGAAGCAGTGTCTAATTAATATTTTTAAGCAAATAGATGTGATGGTGTGTTTGAGGAAGAGGTTTGCAGAACAAAAGGCGACATGCTGATTCAAGCGGTGCATGAAATCCAAGAAATGAGAAGACCTAAAGGAAACCTGGAAAGTTTAATTGATTTGAACAGAGTACTGGGAAAAAACGGTAGTAGCGGAAAGCAACCGTAAAAATAAGGGGTATAAGATAGAGACAATGATTTAACACAAGCGGGTTACCAAGGATGATCACGTGATCACGTGACTATCGTAAGGACCGTAGTTGGTAGAACGGTAAACAGGTGATGAGGACGCCCAACAACAATTCATTTGAAAAATCCCAATAGATGTCAATGGGTCAAAAGAAAACCACAGCCATTTTGATTGAACTAAAACAGACGAGGGAGTAATCCCACTGATTAAATGATATTTCTCAATTATATATTATGCATTTAAGGCTTAAACTTCGTGCTAAGCCTTCATTTCTAAATGGTCCCTAAATTATTGCTTTTCATAAAAGTATGAAAATTCTCGCATGAGTATTTCAAAACGGAAATTCAGCCATATAGATCCATATATACAAATATCATTTGTTTACGAACATCAGTTCCCAACTTAATTGTGTGAAAAATCCTAAAACCGTTACTAGCAAAGAGCATGACTTTAATAAGGTCATTAAAGTATTCTCGCTGATCAAAAAGCGACATCACACCAAACACGGACCTCGTGCAAACGGGTCTGACTTTTGTGATTACCGATCGTTGCAGTGAGGCTTTTCTTTTGTATTATTTAACATTGAACTCACATTCTAGATCACAGCACTGTCACAAAAAAGAGCACAGGTCACAGTGCAGTCAACAACGTTGGTAAGGAACGGAGAGACTGAGATAATACTTTTGAGATGTGTTTTTGTTTTCAACAGTAGATTGTTTCAACAGGATCATACAAATTGTGATTAACAGTGCTGTACATCAGAGTATTTAAAAATATTTAACTACGCACGTTGCAGAGCCAGTGCTACGAAGTTAAATAGTTGGCACTCCATTGGCACTCTTTCTATAGTGGAGTCCAATGGAAAAGGACATCATTCCCGGCGTTTAAAGACCGACTAGTCTAGATTACTTAAATGCTGGAATGTAATGTACAATACAATTCGCCGAGCCCCTCGTTCTTCAGTCCCATTTCAATGTATCTCTATTCATTGTTTTTTATTTTTTTATTTTGGAGAGGTTTGCAGTTTATGTCGACTTTGGACAAGTAAATTTAAATAAAGACCTGATTTTCACCTGAAGTAGTTCATCCCTGGAATGTGCAGTTTGGTACACGCTTCCCGAATGATCATATGGCCTTCAAAGTATGGACAGTATATCTTAACCAACAGATGCTTCCATTGTAAAAGCGAATCTGTTATTGAAATAAACAAAGTATGACTATATTATTTCCTTCAACACAAAAATGCACTGTCGATTTTCATCTCGTTTGTTTCAGAAATAAAGGCCCTCCAAACGGACGTTGGTAGGATGACCATACTTCTGTTAAAGTGAAAGATGTTCTTTCTAAGTATACCATTCAGCTGTAGTCAGTGTAATTTGTTATCGCTCGGGCGAGTAAAATAACTGTTGTTTGTACTCACATATGCAATATAATAATTAAAACTGATCATTGAATAATACCTGAAATTACACAGTGAAATGTTCACGCCTAGGCTTTTCATATCGTTTTCTCTTTTCATTAATAAATAGGCAAATTATAGAATTTACAATTAATAAAATTGCGTCAATATATAGTAGTAGTTTTAGTAAGCGACAGATATGTGTAAGTAAAATTCGCTACCAATTTCTATGTCACTAAATGTCGGTTCGAGTACATACATACGTTGCTATTTATTATCCGTTGATATTTTAAGAAAGGTAAGTTTGCAACTGCATTCTTATTGTGTTTCCAACAAAGCACGGAGAATTGTCATACTAAGTTATTCAGGGTGCTGAGTATGAATTACTTTTTAAACTTTTAAGAAATTAGAAAGTTACCATTTTTGACAGAGTTTTAAAATAATCTGCCTTATTTATCTTTGCTGTTTTATTTCATGTTCTGATACTAACATTAACACGATTGCTTACAGCGGAAAGATTCGAACTAACAAAGAAAGGTAACGTATATTACGATACACACGAAGTTTTACCTCTTTCTGCAAATGCTGGTGATCTGAGCAGCTGCCCATTCTATTTGATTTTAATACAATTCAAATATATCCATTTTTAAAATCGTTTTAACGCTAATTTACAGAAAATAAGGCATCATGACTCGGAAGGTCAACTTTGATTCGTCTCTCACTCGGTCGAACTTCAGTCAGCGCTTTCTGTGTCTCGGTGCTGCTTTATGTGAAAAGGGTCTTATTGAAAATTCAATAACACAGTGTATCGTTGCCAATTAAATGAGCTCCGAATGCTCGCACTCATTCTTTAGTTTACCCGTGTACAAGGAGAACTGTATGGCCCTTGTCACCAAACTGTTCTGAATTCTGAACAAGAAAATGCCATTTTTATACAGAGTTGACAAGCATTTACGGATAAGGACCATTTGGTAAACTATACATGTTTAAAAACCTTATTTGCAAGATCAATCGTCAATCACAATTCTGGCGTTAAAAGTCAACACAACCCATAAGCTAGCAATCGAAGACACATTGAAGTTAATAGAGCAATTGTACCTTACTTGGCGTGGCTGCCCCTTGACGCAGCCGAAGTATCAGATCCAGTGTCTCCCTTCCGCTTCCCGGATTGCTGGAAACCAACCACATCTCAGCAGTGAAATCCTCATATATTTTGGAAATGGTGGATTTATTGTCACAAATATCTGTGGCCCCGTCAGGAGAAAGATGAGAAAGGCGATCGTGGCTCAGTCTGTAGAATACAGTGACATCTGGAGCTCCAGGTGCAAGACGCACTGGAACATAAAGTTGTAACATTGGGTTGGAGATCAGTGGTAGCGTTCGGGCAAGAGAATTCGAGATCGGAGGTAGGACCTTGACTGATGCGGAGTTGTGAGGGATAGTATAGGATGACAGTAGTGGTAACTGATTTCCTACCCTTCTGGATCATCTGCTCGTATCGGCGGATGAAGTCTTTTTGGAGATCATACTGTACTGCGTCAATCGATGGTTCACTTATTCTGTCAGGAAGTGCAGAGGAGATTTGACTAAAAGGCAAAGGAATGGCAATGATTTAGCCGTGCGCGGTAAGTTGGGTTGTAGACCGGGAAATATAAAAAAAAAACACGAGAGGTCACTAAACAACAGAGAACAGAAACGGAACGCAATAGGAAATAACGTAAACTTTAGGCAGGAAGAGTTGAGGCTAGGAGGAAACTGTAGAGGCTGGCTGGTTCGATGAGCGAACAAGGTCTATGGATGAGAACTGGGGTCAATTAGGCTGCAGATGATTTGGTGATTTGTCTGCAACCAATCCTTTTAGCTGGGTGGAGACTAGCGAGCGGGTTGGGGGGTACAGGGGAAGTCCTGAGAAAAAGCTTATCCCAGTAAGTGGAAATGCATAGTGAAGCGTTCCAATATTTCTTGGAGGCTATTTTGCAGATTAAAGTGAACTCCGGCTTCTCCAGGATTCGAAGATAAATCTGCGATTCCAATGATTTTCGGGATAAAGTGTAGAGATATATTGTTCTTTTAAAGCTCAAGGAGTTTTCTCCCTTAGATAAAGTCATAGGATGGGCCAAATGGAGGACGTGTGAAGATTGTGATTTCGTTAAACCGAAAGAAACTTCCGATTGGTAGTAGTAATGTACATTTACAATACATTTCACGACACATTTGCTAGTGCTGATTTGTTGCATACTCATCAGATGAGATCATTCGACGATAGGTATTTAATCTTAGCTGAGTAGCTTTTAATAAGTTACCCGTCTATAGTATACAACGTGCCTTTTCTTTCCTTTCGAACCCCCGAAATGTTAATCGTTATCATGTATATTTGAACAAGGAAGCATTTTTAAATGCAGAGTAGGAACCATGTAAAACGTATTTGCTGTTTTAATGTTATAGAACATCTAGACTGAATCTCTGAATGTTTTAGTGTTGTTAAAATAGATAGATGCTTTGATTTGCATTATTTATATTATTCTAAATTGCAAAGTTTGTGTGTGTTAAATTAATGGGATAGAGTGGATGTTGGAAATTAAGGTCTGAAAGGTACGGGTCTGCCTGTTTCAATTTTCAATCTGAACTCGGTATGACAATAAAGGGACTCGACTTTTTCATTCTAAACTGTAAAACCAGACGAAACGTCGTAATGACATGTTGAATGGATTTTCCCTTCACCGGTTTCTGTTGTCCCGCCGGATTAACTAAAAATGTAACTATTGTCGTCATGATGACTTAGCATTGATCCTCGTTCTGAATATCCCGTCTTTAAGGTTCCAATGAAGTACACCTTTCGTATCGTGTTGTAACTTGTCTAGGCACTACAAAATTAAATAAAATTCAGAACATACTACGTTTGGTTTTGGGGCTAAGACTCCGAGTATAAGCTTATTTTGTCTAAACGGATGAAATTTGAAATTATAATTGATAATATAGTTACATAATAATGAAATATTTGTTTGATGTAACAATTTTATTATCACTGTTTTACTGAAACTCTTTCATTCGGTTTAAAAGGAAATTTATGCCTCAATTAAGTGCTATTCATCAAGTTCAATGTTTAAAATTTTGAATGCTCTGGTAATGTTCATTTCCAGAAATTGATAACATAAAGAGTTATTTGAAATTGACAGGTTGGTGAAAATAAGGATCTATTTGTCACAGTCATAGCAAACTACAGTATAGAAGCAGGCACTTTGGTCTATCTGGTCCATGCCGAACTATTGATGTATATATATATATGTACTGTACATAACCAACTTGGTCTTAAATGGTGAAATGTTAAAATGTTTGGTATTCTAGTTTGGTATTCTAGCTGATATTGTTATTTTTAACCATGATTGTAGAGTAATAGATTGAAATCAACAAGAGATTGTCAACAGCTACGAATCCTCCCGTAGATACGAATCCTCCAGGTCATATTGTATTTATTCTCAGGAAATCAAACGAACATTTCATGATTCAGTTGTTATGTTATTTCTTAAACTCCGTCTACTAGGAGAGGACACTTGATCAGCATGTACTGCTTTAGTATTGATTCAATCGACTGTGTCTTACATGGTCCAACAGAGGATGTAACGATCAGGAACTGAACGGACAAGCTTATGGCCTTGAGATCGATTCTAAACCACTTACATCGCTTCTAATGACAGGCTTTGCACTGAGCAGTCACTAAGCCACAACTATCTCATCTTGACACCGGCCGAATCACTTACGAATCGCGTATGAATTCTTCAGTGTGTCGAGCCTTGCAATATTCCAACTTTAAAAGTATATTTAAAAGTAAGGATGTAGCCAGGGAAAGAGTCAGTTCTTTCACGACATAACGACGAAATTTGCATGTTCAACTCGGGGTAATGAGTGTGTTCAAAATGAATGCGTCTCATGGATATTCGCTATGGAGAAGGATGTGGAGGAACTAGAATTGACCAAGAGGTAGATTAGTATTGTCCGACACTGTTATGCTAGGAACGATGTCTCTTTTAGAGTGATAAGGATCTTCTTCTCTCAGGCTCATATGAGTCACCTTGAATAAGAGCCGCCTTGAAAGTCGGTTGATATGCCATTAGGTATTCACAAAGTACACTGCAGATGCTGTGGTCAAATCAAGACGTACAAAAAAGCTGGATGAACTCAGCAGGTCGGGCAGCATCCGTTGAAAGAAGCAGTCAACGTTTCGGGTCGAGACCCTTCGTCCAGCTTTTTTTGTATGCCATTAGGTATTTTCGCGTCTGGGATATGTATGAATATGGGCAGATAGAACTGAAACGGTGCCTAGTTCAACAACATATACAGTTGAGGCAAAATGTCTATTTTCATACTTTAGTGTACTGAATTTGAGCATTTGTGTGTGTTGCAGATTATAAAAAATACTCTCACAGGTTATAGAACATAGAACAGTACAGCATAGGAACAGGCCTTTTGGCCTACAATGTTATGCAGAAAAAAAAACTACATTATTAATCGGTTGTCTAGTTAAACTAATCCTTTCTGCTCATACAATGACGTTACTTCGATTTTTCTCTTATTCATACTCCTATCCAAATGACTGTTAAAAAGTCCTTAATGTTTCTGCCTCTGCCACAACGTCAGGCAGCGCATTCCAAGCACACGCCACTCTATGTGTAAAAAAAACCCTGCCCTTTCATCTCCATTGTGATCAGCTTCTCTCTCATCTTAAATATATGCCCTCTGGTATTAGACATGATAAATCTGGGACAATGATACTGTCTGTCTACTCTATCTACAACAGACTGGTTTTCTTTTACACCCGGTTTGATAAACAGAACAACATTCTGGCGAGAGAGGCACCCCTCTCTCCAGGGAAACAAGCACTCCGTCTAGTTAAAGCTGAGGTGAAGAAGACCCTGGCCACGGTCAACCCACGCAAAATTGCGGGACCTGAAAAACAGTGTAGCGCAGCGGCCGAGTATATTCAATATCTCTTTGGAACAGTCCATTGTCCCCTTGGTTTTCAAGTCGGCAACCCTCATTCCAGCGCCAAAGAAGACCAAAGTAACCTGCCATAATGATTAGTCCAGTGGCATTATCACCGACCATGCTGAAATGCTTTGGGGGTGGGTGGGGGAGTGATAGTTATCGAGTGCATTAAAGCCTTTCACCGGCTACATTGATCCCTTTCCAGTTTGCATACTGCTTGAATCGATCTACCGACTATGTCATAACACCTCGTCCTCAACTCTGTTTTACCTGGAAAATGGGGTCTCATATGCCAGATTGCTATATATAGACTTCAGTTCGGCTTTTAACGTCATCTTATCCCAGAAAATGCTGTTGCGTTTCCTTCGACTTCAATTATTTGAGGTAATTATTTTCTTCATGCAAACAATGCATTTGCTGTGTAGACATGCAGAAATGCATTTGATATGTGATTGAATTTTAAAATAAACAGCAGCGTGTAGAATGAAGTCATGAAAACGTAAAGCATGGTCACTTCAAAATTTGCCAAATACACTTGTTCATGTTTAGGAATGCGAATATTAGATGTGAGAAAATGTTATTTTTGTCAGACTGCCAGACTGCCGCATATTTTTGCGGACACATATTTTTGCAATAACATCAGTGCAACGAGTATTATCATCATAATTGAAATTGGTTGAAATAGTTGCAAATTAAGAATATACAGTATATCAAATAAGGAACGATATAAAATTTGCTTGAATTATTGGGAAACACAAAGTACACTGCAGATGCTGTGGTCAAATCAACACATCCAACACGCTGGAGGAACTCAGCAGGTCGGGCAGCATCCGTTGAAACGAGCAGTCAACGTTTCGGTCCGAGACCCTTCGTCAGGACTTGAAAAGGAGGGGGCAGGGGCCCTATAAAGAAGGTGGGGGGAGGGTGTGAAGGAGAAGGCTGGTGGGTGCCAGGTGAAAAACCAATCAGAAGAAAAATCAAGGAGTGGGGGAGGGGAAGCAGGGAGGGGATAGGCAGGAAAGGTGAAGAAGGAATGTCAGGGGAAAGCACTATTGGTAGTAGAAGGCAGAATCATGAGAGAGTTGATAGGCAGTTGGAAGAGGGGGCAGAGTGAAAGTGGGATGGGAGAAGGGAGAGGGGGGAATTACCGGAAGCTGGAGAATTCGATGTTCATAACAAGGGGCTGGAAACTACCCAGACGGTATATGAGGTGTTGCTCCACCAACCTGAGTTTGACCTCATCCTGGCAGTAGAGGAGGCTATGTATGGACATATCCGAATGGGAATGTGAAGCAGAGTTGAAGTGGGTGGCAACCGGGAGATCCGGTCTTTTATGGAGGACAGAGCGGAGGTGCTCGATGAAGTGGTCCCCCAATCTGCGCCGTGTCTTGCCGATGTAGAAGAGGCCGCACCGGGAGCACCGGATGCAATAGATGACCCCAACAGACTCACAAGTGAAGTGTTGCCTCACCTGGAAGGACAGTTTGGGGCCGCGAATGATGATAGGAGGGGAGGCGTAGGGACAGGTGTAGAACTTCCGCTTGCAGGGATAAGTGCCAGGTGGGAGATCTGTGGGGAGGGACGTGTGGACCAGGCAGTCGCGGAGGGAACGATCCCTGCGAAAAGTGGAGAGGGGTAGAGCGGGAAAGATGTGCTGAGTGGTGGGTTCATGTTGAAGGTGGCGGAAGTTGCAGAGGATAATATGTTAGATCCAGAGACTGGTGGGGTGGTAGGTTAGGACAAGGGGAACACGGTCCCTGTTGTGGTGACGGGAGATTGGGGTGAGGGTCGAAGTGCGGGAAATGGAGGAGAAGCAGGTGATGGCATCATTGTTGACGAATTGTCTGTGTCCGTTGGAAGAGTAATATTGTAATGGAGAAAAGACACAACGCGACTACATGAACGTTAAAATCATATTGCAGAAAATGTACATATTGCGATGGCAGTTCTGTTGATTGACCAAGACCTGATTAAGATAAACGCATCAACTGGTTGCTCCAGTAGTCGTTTGTGCATTGCTTATGATATAAATAAAAAGGCAGAACTTAAGCATTTGAGCTCAGAGGAATTAAATGCTCTTGTGAACTGGATTTTCGTCAACAATAGCACATCACTAATGAAAATTTAGGTTGGGGATAAGAATTGTTAAATGGAGCGTTTTGCAGGTCTCAGCACATTAGCGGAGGAACAACCAATTCGCGATTAATTAGCAGGAGCAAATTAAGGTAAACCATATTCAAAACACAGCAGCAATTGTGTGAGGGAACCAGTGTAGGAGTGGAAACATGAGGCTTTGCCTCAAAAGAATTCGGCGTGGAACCACAGGTAAGTAGCAGCGAAGGGTTTTGAAGTAGTTGAATAAAAAGTCAAGTCACTAAATTACAGATAATTAAATACAGTAAGGATGATGCACGTTCAGGTGATGTGCTGTAGCTGCATGATGTGGGAGCTGGTAAACTCCATTGTGGTTCCTGGTGACCACATCTGCAGTAAGTGTTCGCTGCTCGAAGAACTCAGGCTCAAGGTTGATGACCTGGAATCTGAGCTTCAGACACTGCGGCACACGAGGGACAGGAAGAGTACTTGGATTATCTGTTTCAGGGGGTAGACCCATCCATCTTGTCGGGACCACTACTGCGCATCTTCAACATGAGCCTGGAGCAGAGAAGAGTACCCAGACAGTGGAAGACATCCTGTATTGTCCCGGTACCGAAGAAACCACAACCAAAGGAGTTGAATGACTTCAGACCTGTTGCCTTGACGTCGTACGTGATGAAGACCATGGAGCGGCTGATAATACAGAATCTGAGTCCACAAACCAGGCACGCCCAGGATCCTCTTCAGTTTGCATATAAGGGGAAGGTGGGAGTGGAGGATGCTATCACGTATTTGCTGCACAAATCACTCTCTCACCTAGAGGGGGTCAGTTGTGCTGTGAGGATTACATTCCTTGACTTCTCTAGTGCCTTTAACAACATCCAGCCCAAGATCTTAAGGCACAAACTAACGGAGATGGGAGTAGACTCTCACATGGTGGATTGGATAGTGGACTATTTGACAGATAGACCTCAGTATGTGCGGTTGGGAGACTGTAGGTCTGACACGGTGGTCAGCAGCACAGGGGCGCCGCAGGGAACCGTACTCTCTCCGGTCCTGTTCACACTGTACACATCAGACTTCCAATATAACTCAGAGTCCTGCCATGTGCAGAAGTTCGCTGATGACACGGCCATAGTGGGGTGTGTCAGGAATGGACAGGAGGAGGAGTATAGGAAACTGATACAGGACTTTGTGATATGGTGCAACTCAAACTACCTGCGTCTCAATATCACCAAGACCAAGGAGATGGTGGTGGACTTTAGGAGATCTAGGCCCCATATGGAGCCAGTGATCATTAATGGAGAACGTGTGGAGCAGGTTAAGACCTACAAGTATCTAGGAGTACAGTTAGACGAGAAGCTTGACTGGACTGCCAACACAGATGCCTTGTGCAGGAAGGCACAGAGTCGAATGTACTTCCTAAGAAGGTTGGCGTCATTCAATGTCTGTAGTGAGATGCTGAAGATGTTCTATAGGTCAGTTGTGGAGAGCGCCCTCTTCTTTGTGGTGGCGTGTTGGGGAGGAAGCATTAAGAAGAGGGACGCCTCACGTCTTAATAAGCTGGTAAGGAAGGCGGGCTCTGTCGTGGGCAAAGTACTGGAGAGTTTAACATCGGTAGCTGAGCGAAGGGCGCTGAGTAGGCTACGGTCAATTATGGATAACTCTGAACATCCTCTACATAGCACCATCCAGAGACAGAGAAGCAGTTTCAGTGACAGGTTACTATCGATGCAATGCTCCTCAGACAGGATGAAGAGGTCAATACTCCCCAATGCCATTAGGCTTTACAATTCTACCTCCAGGACTTAAGAACTTTTTAAAAGCTATTAATGCTTTTTGAGACGGTGATTTAGATGCATATCATATTTTTTTTACTGAGTTAAGTATTGTATGTAATTAGTTTTGCTACAACAAGTGTATGGGACATTGGAAAAAAAGTTGAATTTCCCCATGGGGATGAATAAAGTATCTATCTATCTATCTATCTATCTATCTATCTATCTATCTATCTATCTATCTATCTATCTATCTATCTATCTATCTATATATCTAAGAGAGTGTGACTGCGAGTAATGCTGGTAGTGGGATCCAAGACGCAATGGGACGATCTTCGGCGCTTGAGCTCTGCAATAGGTTTGAGATTATTACTCCCTGTGTGAATGAGTGTGTTGCCTGTAGGAAGGATGAACAACCTAACTGTGGCACCGTAGTTCAGTGGCCCATTCAAGAGGGGGAAAAGAAGAGAAATGTAGTGGTAGTTGGGGATAATATAGTCAGGGGAATAGACAGAGTTCACTGTCGCAAGGATAGAGCGTTCCGAAGGCTGTGCTGACTGCCTGTTGCCCGGGTTTGGGACATCTTATTTACAGTGAGAAAACGTGGTGTATTTTGTTCTTATTAAGTCTATGCTTCATTACTAGGCTCAGCCGTAGCTCCGTATCAAAATACGCATTCTATTGCACAGGCATTTACAGTGGGAGGGGAAAGATCCAGACGTCGTGGACCATGTGGGTACCAACAACATAGGTAAAACGAGGAAAGAGGTTCTGCTGAGGGAATCTGAGCAGTTAGGGACTAAATTAAAAAGCAGAACCTAAAAGGTGGGCATCTCTAATTACTACCTGAGAGACGCGCAAATTGGCATAAGGTCAAGGAGATTAGTTAAATGCGTGGCTGGAGGATTTGTGGCGGTGAAATGGGGTTGAATTCATGGGAAATTAGCACACGTATTGGGGAAGTAGAGAGCTGAACCAATGGGACGGGCTCCAACTGAACCGCGATGGGACCTGGATCTTACGGAATCGCATAAAATAGGGCTGTGGATAGGATTTTAAACTACGTACTACTGGGGTGGGTTCAACACATTAGAGATGAAAGAAAAGTGTAATAAAGAGCAAAGGATTAAAAAGAAAAAAGTAAGGGTGGTGTGAAGAAAAGTCAAGTGCAAAAGTGTAAAAGATTACAGGATTTTAAAAACTCAATGAGTATAAGAGCACTTTATTTGAATGCTAGTATAATTCGAAACAAGGGCAGTGAATTGCGGCACAAATCAGTACAAGCGGGTACGATTTAATGGCCATTAAAGAGACGTAGTTGAAGGCAGACAGGATTGGTAATGAAATATCCAAAAACATCATGTAAATCGGAACAATAGGCAGGAAGGTAGGGGAGGTGGGGTAGTGCTTTTAATAAAAAAATAAATCAGGGCCATACAGGGAGGGACGATATAAGATCTAAGGAGCCGAATGTTGAATTAATCTGGGTCGAGATTAAGAATAGTAAAGGGGAAAACACTGGTGGGAGTTGTCTATCGGCCATTGAACAATAATATTACAGTGGCACAGGTAATGAACAGAGAGATATCTGAGGCATGTAAGAATCCCTCAGCAGTTATCCTGGGGAACTTTAATTTGCAGATAGATTGAGTGAATCAAGCTGGTCGAGGCAGCCTTGAGCAGAACTTCATAGAATGCCGCCGTGATGGCTTTCTAGAACAGCATGTTACTGAACCGATAATGGAACGTGCTCTCTTAGACCTGGTCCTGGGTAACGAGACAGATAAAATTAGTGATTTTGCAGTTAAGGATCCTCTTGGAAAGGGGTGATGGTTGAATGTAGGGTGCAATAGTTAGATCTAAAACCACTGTATTATTCCTAAACAATGGAGACTACAATGGGATGAGGGAGGATTTTACTAGTGTAGATTGGGAAAACAGGCTATATGGTGGACGGTTGAGGAACAGTGGAAGACTTACAAAGAGATTTCTTCACGGTGCTCAAGGAAATTTTATTCCAATTAAAAGCAAGAGCAGGAAGGGTGGGGAGTGCCACCCTTCGATAACTAAGGAAATAAAAGTAGGCATCAATCTAAAAGATCCTGCGTACAAAGTCACCAAATATAGTGTGAAATTGGAAGATTGGTAAAGATTTAAAAAGCAACGAAGAACCACTCAGCGAACAATAAAGAAAGGGAAGCTAGATTATGAAAATAAACTACCACAAAATATGCTAAACGGATAGAACTTTTTTTTTAATTACATAAAGAGGAAAGGATGGCTAAAGCGATCATAGGTTCCTTGGAGGACGAGAAGGTGGAATTGATATTGGGAAAGGAGTAAATGGCAGCTGCTTTGACTACTTACTTTGTGTCGGTCTTCACGGTGGAGGACACGTACAACATGCCGAAGAGATATGATATGTATACTATGGGAGGTGAGGAACTCAATAAAATAGCTATCACTAAAGTGGTAGTGTTGAGCAAACTTTTGGTCCTGAACATAGACACCTCCCGTGGTCCTGATAAAGTGCATCACAGGGCACTGCAAGAAATGGCACAGGTTATAGTAGTGGGTTTGGTAATAATTTACCATGTCTCTGAACTCTGAGCCAACGGAGTGGAAGAAGGCCAATGACAAGCCATTATTCAAAGAAGATCAAGGCAAAAAGCAGGTAACTATAGGCCAGTCAGTGTAAGATCTGTAGTTGGGAAAATGCTTGAAGCTATCCTTAAAGAAGAAATAGCGACACTTCTGGAAAGAAATAGATCCATGTGGCAAAGGCGGCCTGGGTGCAGGAAAAACAGGTCCTGTTTGACAAAAGTACTGGAGTGCTTTGAGGATAACATGAACGCAATGGATAAAGGGGAACAGAGGGAAGTTATATAAAATAGAGGACTATAGGTAAGCCTAGTAATTTCTAAAGTAGGGACATGTTAGGCACATCTTCGTGGGCCGAAGGGCCTGAATTGTGGTGCAGGTTTTCTATGTTTCTATGTATATACTTGGACTTTCAGAAAGCCGCATAAGGAGCCACGGAAAAGACTTATCCAAAAGATAAGGATGCATAGAGTTAGGGATGTTGTATTAGTGTATCTCGCGGAAATGTTTCACTGCTAAGGTAATGGTTTCTCTGTAGCAGCAATGTTAGGGTTATGACTAGAAAGGCCCTTAGGAACGTGTGCTATGCAATGAGAGGGATGTTGCTCTTCATTGTGGGTCTGGAAACAGGGATTTCGCGGTCTTTTGTCGGGGAGAGATGGAGAGAGTTGGTAGACCGCCGGGCGAAGTAGACTTGGAGCGACGGTCCTAAGGTCGGCTACACTCGGGGGAGGTCGACGGGGAACAAATGAACGGAACCGTGAGCTCCAATGCTGTGCATTAGACTGTTTCATCAGAATGGACCCTTATTTGTTTTTTTTTGTTTCTAGAGTTAATTTAAGGATTATAAATCTCAGTCGTTTAATCGTATATTGTGTACTGTTTGTTATTTTGTGGTATGATTTGTAACAGGGGAACACATCACGCAGCATGCAAGCAAAGAAGATTCTTTAGTTTGGCCGAGCCGGGGGCTGTCTTCCCTAAGAATAAGCCGCTAGCCGAACCGAGGGTTACGTTAGCATGGATAGAGGATTGGTTAACTAATAGAAAACGGAGAGTTGGGATACATGGGTGTTACCCTGGCTGGCATTCAGTGTTGAGTGGTGTGCCACTGTGGTCGGTCCTGGGCTCACAACTGTTTACGAAATACATTAATGATCTGGAAGAGGGGAGCGATTGTAGTGAACCTAAGTTTGCTGATAATACTAAATTGTGTGGAAAAGCAATTGTGCAGAGGATACGGATAATTTGCAGAGAAATATAGGTAGTTTAAATGAGTGGGCAATCGTCTGGCAGATGGAGTACAATATTGCAAGGACATCCACGGTGGAAGAGAAATTGAAAGAGCAGATTGTTATTTAAATGGTTAAACATTGCTGCATGCTGTTGTGCAGAGGGACTTGGGAGTGTTTGTGCATGAATCACAAAAGTTTGTTTTACAGATGCAGCATGCTATCAAGAAGGCAAATGGGATATTGGCCTTCATTGTTAGAGGGATTGAATTTAAGGATTTACGAACAGAGAGGTTATATTGCAACTGTACGAGGGCGCACCTGAAGAAATGCGTGCAATTCTGGTCTCCTTACTTGAGGAAGGATATACTGGCTTTGGAGGCGGTGCAGAGGAGGTTCACCAGGTTGACTCCAGAGATGAGGGGGTTAGATTATGAGGAGAGATTGAGTCGCCTGAGACTGTACTCGCTGGAATTCAGAGGAATGATAGGAGATCTTATAGAAATATATGAAATTATGAAAGCGAAAGATAAGATAAAGGCAGGAAAATTGTTTCCACTGGTAGATGAGACTAGACCTAGCAGACATAGCCTCAGGTTTCGGGGGAATAGACTGAGTACGGAGATGAGGAGGAAATGCTTTTCCCAGAGAGTGGTAAATCTGTGGAATTTTCTGCGCAATGAAGCAGAGGAGGCTACCTCCGTAAATATTTTAAGAGAAAGTTGGATAAGTCTTTGCGTAGTACGGGAATTAAAGGTTATGGGGAAAAGGCAGCTAAGCGGAGTTGAATCCTTAGCCAGATCATCCATGATCTTATTGAATGTCAGAGCAGGCTCGCTGGACCAGGTGGCTTACCCCTACTGCTATATCTTAGGTTCTTATGTTATCACTATGTCGGAGAACCAAAAGATTTTGACAGGATAGAACAGAAACCGCTAAAAATATTGAACATGTGTTCGATCGTCTGCTTGCGTCCAGAGCTCCCGATGCGGCCTCATCTACATTGGTGAGCCAGTCATAAATTGAGGGACCACTTTGCTGAGCACCTTAGCTTCACCTCCACTCCCTCCCCCGCCCCCCCCCCCCCCAACCCGGAGGCCAAATATTTTAATTCCTACTTCCATGTCTCTTCCGTTATGTTGGTCCATGCTAAGACGAGGCAGCCCTCAGGGTGGAGGAGACTCCAGCCTGATGGCATAAATAAAACAATTCCATCCCCATCCGCTCTTCTTCTATTTCCTACTCTGATCCCGCAGCTCTTCTATACGTGACATAAATGCTGCCTAGCCTGTTGAGATCCTCCAGCATTTTCTGTGTGTTCCAGCGTCTGCAGATCTTCCCTTGGATGTGATTGGATTACTACACCGCGAACCTTCTTCCAGGGATGTGTAACTGAATAAGTTTAAATCTTCCAGTCCTGCTTAAGGGTCTTGGCCCGAAATGTCGAATTTACTTTTTTTCCGTAGTCGCTGCATGGCCCGCCAGGTCCCACCAGCATTTTGTGTGGGTTGCTTGGGTTTCCAGCATCTACCGATTTTCATTTATTACAGTTATGAGATTATTTTACCTTTCCTCTCTTACTACCTGCATATTAGGCGTCATAAAAAACATCCCTTTCAATGCGTATATTTTGATGAAAGTACCGCTGCACTGAAATTCCTGAAGATGTCTGCTTTACAGTTTGGAGGTAGACCAATTGAGATCAACTTGCAATCTGCAGTTTTGAAATAAGCACTCACGTCGGCTTTGAAGAAAGAACTAGCGTGGGAGCCGTGACAAATGCTAATGAGATTGTTTCCCTAATAGAGGCAAAGGCACCCAATACTTCCAAGTTTATATAACCCTTAGCTCTCAGAAGTTAAAGGGAATATCAAAATATTAAAAGCGGGGCGCAGCGTTTCCACTTTGTAAAGCTGAACTTTCGGATATAGCGGGAATTCTTTCGTCTAGTACGAAATACTCGGGCGAAAGACGGAATGATCCTCTCTAATGCATTGCTAAAGACCCCTAATTCTTAACAAAAATCAGCAGCTGAAAATTCACCTCAGAGGTGAAATATTTTGGCAGATAGGCACGGAATCCTAGTGGTGCCCGCTTCAAAAGCAAGAGCGTTTGTCAGCCATTTAACTTCCGTTAACCATCCGATTAAGTAAAAAAAAAATCCCAGGTTAGTACTCTAGGAGTTCTTACCAAAAAGGTCGAATATTGTACCTGAATGTACTCACATCTGTTTCTGGTGGTTACACAAAAAAGTAGGTCCAACAAAACATATTTACCTGCATGTCAAATTTACCGCATAATTGAACATCAGAATTTCTGCAATTTTTTAATCGAAATCTGTAAATACAGAAAATACTATGATACAAAATTCGAACTACAACATTTTAAAAGTTGTTACACTCAAATATTTGACGAGAATGTCTTTTTACATGTTTTGACCTATAGAACACAAAAATGCCATACGTAAGTACTTAAATATAAATACTGCATTTTCAAATACAGTTTCTCCAACGTTATGTTGCTATATTTCTCTGAGAGAATGCAAATATAATAAACTGTTCTCGTGATATTTAAATCTGCACGCTAGAAAAACTGAATGTTGTACGTGATGACTGTAGATTTCACAGTGAGCACATGACCCATTTT
Source organism: Hemitrygon akajei (assembly GCF_048418815.1). NCBI lineage: Eukaryota > Metazoa > Chordata > Chondrichthyes > Myliobatiformes > Dasyatidae > Hemitrygon > Hemitrygon akajei. Next base: position 172,237,089 of record NC_133125.1, on the reverse strand, counting down.
GTATAGGTTTGAATCTTATTTTCAGCGATATTATTCGTTTTTTTTGTGGTCTAAACTGACAGCTAACATGGCACTATTATCCTGTTTTCGTCATGTTCGCTCAATATACTCGCAGCGATTTCCTTGACATTTACTTTTCTGCAACATCACTCTCGATATTTCCACATTGGTGAGAGGCCGGTTTTACTCCACTGCTCTTTTTATAAATTACATTGCCCAGCTTTGAAAGAGAATGCAAGACGTGGGTTTGAGGTTGGGTGTAGGAGGCATACTTTAGCATACGAATATTTTAACAGTCTCATTTCAATATCTTCAGTCCTTACTTTCGAAAGTAAGAAACATTATATATCATATGCTGCAATAAGTATCCTTTGTCTACCTTGTAGTGCTAAATCATTAAGATCATACTTGTTTTCATGATTGGTGGAACAGATAATCTCAATTGCCTTCATGTGGCCTTTGGTCACGTGGACAATGCAAATATCTATGTCTGGATGTTCTTGTTGACTACAGCTCAGCTTCACCACCGTTCCTACTGCAATTATTGACAAGTTACAGAACCTGGGCATCTATACCTCCTTCTTGAATTGTATCCCCGACTTCGGAAGACCATAATCTGTGCTGATAGGTGATAATATCTCCACTTCACTGACGGTCAACGTTGGTGTACATCATGGGTGTCTGCTTAGCCCACTGCTCTACTGCAAGAATGTGTGGTTATATATAGCTCAAATACCATCTAGGAATTTGCTGATGATGCAACCATCATTGGTAGAATCTTCGATTGGGGCGAGAGGGCGCACAGGAGTGAGATATACCAGCTAGTCGAGTAGTGTCGCAGAAACAATCTTGTCCAGTAGATTATCAGTCAGATGAAAGACCTGATTGTGGGCTTCCGAAGAGTAAGACAAGGCAAGACAAATCAATCCTCATAGAAGGATCAGAAGAAGAGAGATAAAGAGATAACAAGTTTTTGGGTGTGAAGAACTCTGAAGATTGAACTGGGTCCCAACATATCGAAGGAGTTATGATGAGGGCAAGGCAGCGGCTATAGTTTGAAGAGATTTCGCTTGTGAACTAAAAAAATCGAAAACTTCTATAGACATACCGTGGAGAGCAATCTAACAGGCTGCATCACTGTCTAGTATGAGGGCGGGAGCAGGAGGGGTGTGAGGGTGGGGCGGTGGAGCGACTTCCGCACAGGACCGAGAGAAGATACGGTACAGAACCATGTAACATTAGTGATCTCCATCTTGTGTAATGAAGAGCAAGAAAATAAGACGTGAAAGAATAGGACCTATCAAGTGTGACAGTGTGGAAATGTGTATAGAAGCGGAGGAAATAGCAGAGGTATTTCATGAATACTTTACTTCAGTATTCACTATGGAAAAGGATCTTAGTGATTGTAGTGATGACTTGCAGCAGACTGAAAAGCTTGAGCATGTAGATATTAAGAAAGAGGATGTGCTGGAACTCTTGAAAGGCATCAAGGTGGATAAGTCACCGGGACCGGATGAGATGTCCCCCAAGCTACTGTGGGAGGCGAGAGAGGAGATTGCTGAACCTCTGGGGATGATCTTTGCATCATCAATGGGGACGGGAGAGGTTCCGGAAGATTGGAGAGTTGCGGATGTTGTTCCTTTATTCAAGAAAGGGAGTAGAGATAGCCCAGGAAATTATAGACCAGTGAGTCTTACCTCAGTGGTTGGTAAGTTGATGGAAAAGATCCTGAGAGGCAGGATTTATGAACATTGTGAGAAGTATAATATGATTAGGAATAGTCGACATAGCTTTGTCAAGGGCAGATCGTGCCTTACGAGCTTGATTGAATTTTTTGAGGATATGGCTAAGCACATTGATGAAAGAAGAGCAGTAGATGTGGTGTATATAATTTTCAACAAAGCATTTGAAAAGATACCCCATACAAGGCTTATTGAGAAAGTAAGGAGGCGTGGGATACAAGGGGACATTGCTTTGTGGATCCGAAATGGGCTTGCCCACAGAAGGCAAAGAGTGGTTGTAGACGGGTCATATTCTGCATGGAGGTCGGTCACCAGTGGTGTGCCTCAGGGATCTGTTCTGGGACCTTTCCTCTTCGTGATTTTTATAAATGACCTGGATGAGGAAGAGAGGGGGTGGATTAGCAAGTTTTCTGATGACACGAAGGTTGGAGGTGTTGCGGTTATTGTGGAGGACTGTCAGAATTTACAGCGGGACATTGATAGGATGCAAAACTAGGCCGAGAAGTGGCATATGGATTTCAACCCAGATAAGTTTGAAGTGGTTCATTTTGGTAGGTCAAATATAATGGCAGAATATAGTATTAATGGTAAGACACTTGGCAATGTGGAGGATCAGAGGGATCTTGGGGTCCGAGTCCACAGGACGCTCAAAGCAGCTGCGCAGATTGTCTCTGGGGTTAAGAAGGCATACGGTATATTGGCCTTCAGCCACCGTGGAATGAATTTAGGAGCAGAGAGGTAATGTTGCAGCTATATAGGACCCTATATAGATCCCACTTGAAGCACTGCGCTCTGTTCTGTCTCTTCACTACAGGAAGGATGCAGAAGCCATAGAAAGTGTGCAGAGGAGATTTACAAGGATGTTGCCTGGATTGGGGAGCAGACCTTATCAGAATAGGTTGAGAGAACTCGGCCTTTCCTCTTTGGAGCGACGGAAAATGAGAGGTGACCTGATAGAGGTGTATAAGATGATGATAGGCATTGATCATGTGGATAGCCATAGGCTTTTTCCCAGGCTAAAATGCTTGCTTCAAGAGGACACGGGTTTAAGGTGCTTGGAAGAAGGTACAGAGGAGATGTCAGGGGTAAGTTTTTTTTTACTTAGAGGAATACGATAGGGTCTTTTAAGAGACTTTTGGAATGGTACATGTAGCCTGGAAAAATAGAGGGCTATGGGTAAACCTAATAATATCGAAGGTAGGGACATGTTCGGTACAACATTGTGGGCCGAAGGGCCTGTATTGTGCTGTAGGTTTTCTATGTTTCTACGTTTTCTATTTAATGAACTCCTTAATATCAAACAGCCGTGCTCAGAAAGGCGACGTCCATTATTAAGGACTTCCATGACCTAAGACATGCCATCTTTTCACCGTTACCGTTTTGAAGGATGTACACATTCAGCGATTCAGGAACATGCATACACTTACAGTAATTGATTTGCTTTGTTATTTTTCATTTTTCAATTCTATCATGTATTACATCGTTGTTAACAAATTTCACGGTACATGCCAGTGATATTACGTCTGATTGTCATTCTGATAATTTGATAGGAAAACTTGTGGCTCAGAATTTCCAAGGCTTTCTGTTAACTCTAACATTGGTGGTTGTTCAAAGGTTAAGAAACGTTACAGTTCGGTAGAATATAATGACATGGACTGAGGATGGACAGAGAAGCAAAACGGATATTGCCGTCAGGACATATAGGTGCATAGATAGTTTATTGATCTCAAAGGAAATTTCAGTGTCATAGTATCATTACAAGTGCCCAGAAATAAATATTAGAATAGAAGTAGAAGGAATTAAAAAATGATACCACAAAGAGTCTAACAGGAGGGGGTGCTCGCTTCCCCGAGTATAGGGGGGCTCCCCAGGGCCGAGTGGTCAGTCCACTGCTGTTCACTCTGCTGACCCACGACTGTGCTGCAACACACAACTCGAACCACATTATCAAGTTCGCCGATGACACGACCGTGGTGGGTCTCATCAGCAAGAACGATGTCAGTTTACAGAGAGGAGGTGTAGCGGCTAACGGATTGGTGCAGAGCCAACAACCTGTCTCTTAATGTGAACAAAACAAAAGAGATAGTTGTTGACTTCAGGAGGGCACGGAGCGACCACTCCCCGCTGAACATCGACGGCTCCTCAGTAGAGATCGTAAAGTGCACCAAATTTATTGGTGTTCAACTGACAGAGAATCTCACCTGGTCCCACAACACCAGTTCCATAGTAAAGAAAGCCCAGCAGCGTCTCTGCTCTCTGCGAAGGCTGAGGAAAGTCCATCTCCCACCCCCCATCCTCATCACATTCTATAGGGGTTGTATTGAGAGCATTCTGAGCAGCTGCATCACTGCCTGGTTCGGAAATTGCACCATCTCGGATCGCAAGACCCTGCAGCGGATACTGAGGTCAGCTGAGAAGATCATCGTGGTCTCTCTTCCCGCCATCACAGACATTTACCCTACACGCTGCATCTGCAAAGGAAACAGCATTATGAAGTACCCCATGCAGCCCTCATACAATCTCTTCTCCCTCCTGCCGTCTGGAAAAAGGCTCCGAAGCATTCGGGCTCTCACGACCAGATTATGTAACAGTTTCTTCCCTCAAGCTATCAGACTCCTCAATGCCCAGAACCTGGACTGACACCTTGTCCTATTGTCCTGTTTATTATTTATTGTAATGCCTGCACTGCTTTTGTGCACTTTACACAGTCCTGTGTAGGTCTGTAGTCTAGTGTAGCTTTCTTTGTTTTTTTTTTTTTACGTAGTTCAGTCTAGTTTTTGTACTGTGTCATGTAACATCATGGTCCTGAAAAACGTTATCTCATTTTTACTATGTACTGTACCAGCAGTTATGGTCGAAATGACAATAAAAGTGACTTGACTTGACTTGACTTGACTTGCGGTTGACTTTATTTATTACTAAACGTGCTCCTCGGTGTACCCAAAGTGGCAGAGCGGGTGTGGATTGTGCCGAACTTAAAGGAAACAACTATATGTGGTGGTGCTACCACGCTTGTACCCTCTTCACTTTTCATCATAGTGAGAGTGCGGGAGGTGTTGACTGAGGACCATAGCCAATTCTTATGAGTTCAGGATCTTAAACTTAATTTCGTGTTTCGTAATGAAGGTGAAATCATTAGTTATCATTCAACATGAAACCGTGAATTTAATAGATCATTATTAACTTTGATTTCCTCAACATTGGGCGCGAAAATAAAGGCGTGGTACTGTATCGTTAAAGGTAATGAATTGGAAAATGTAAAAGGAAAATGACAATTCGTAGCAATTTATTCATAACCTGATTTTTCTGTTCGTTATTTCCTTCCTCTAGAACCTGAAAGAGATGGTGAGATATAGAAGCATTTATTTCGTTGAGATCTGAATAAACTTGCTTCTTCCAGTATGGACACACAAAGGATATTCCATATTCTGTCTTCACTTTCAGATTGTGCATTACATGTGTGTAATTCTGATTATTTTAGAAAGCGAATACTTCAGAAAGCACATATTGATTCAAATATATTTGCTTATAGGTATACAAAAGAATATGATACTATCGGGATGCTGCTTGGGAGCGTGTGGGAAGAGAATGTGTGTAGATATTTGTAATGATATCAATGTTCAGGTGAACTAAACGTTCATATGAAAATCTAGGCGCCAATTATTAATGCGTGATACTTAAGGCGTGGCTTCCAATTCCAAGCATCTAGTTAACCAAATGGTATCGATGGTGACAACAGAAATGTACACTGATGTCACTGTAATTCACTTGCGAATCAATTAATTATTGTTTTGGCTAGTAGAAATATTTATTCATAACTGCAGAAAACGTGTATTTCTCCAAAACATTTTCTTGATCTACGCTATTCTAACTGGAATGCTACTGTCTTTCAACAGTTAAATTTCAAGGGGGACAGCCAACCGGAACCATTACATTAAGCCATGTAACTCAGAGATCTACTTCTTATTTCTATCACTGAATTTAGAGGATTTCCTTTAATTTCCTTTGCTTCTAAACTTTTTCTCTGGAACGTTATTAGAGTTGTGTAGATGATGGCAATTTGAAATCGACATTGGTTTAAATGCATAATGTTGCAAATTTATACAGCCAATGGCACAATGGCCGGCGTTTTCTTATACCAACACTTTGGCAATCAATGGGCTACTTTAATTGCACTTTGTCATAGATGAACAAAAAACTACATCACAAATTTGGAATTTTAACCAAAGGCATCATTCGTTTAATTACAAACAAGAGAGAATCTGCAGATGCTGGAAATCCAAGCAACACTCTGAAAATGCTGGAGGAAGTACAGTCTCGTCCCGAATCGTGGACTATACTTTTTTTCCCCATAGATGCGGACTGGCCTGTTGAGTTCCAACAGCAATTTCTGTGAATTATTCGTGTAATTACGATCGAACATGGGTTTCACCCAAATCGTTTTGTAAGTTTCCTAACTCGGGTAAACAAAACTTGAATTTGCGAAATACAACGTCACTGTTCAAAGAGAAACAGTTATTTTTAATTAAAGACAGCATTCTTCAGTTAGTAGCACAAATAAATTTTTGCAATTTCACTTAGTTGAAAGTATCCACTCACAGATGATAGACCGCTTGTTTCCCGAGTATTATTGTGTATATTTAGACAACTGCTGCATTGATTTATTTTCACTGGGTGGGCGCGACAAACAAAATTATGGATAAATAATACATTGTTGAAAAAGATGACATGAGTATAAATAAAGTGTAAAATACTGCCGTGATTTAATGACCTGTAGAAATGCTCATATTGAAACTCATAAAAAATTGTTTAACTGTCCTCACCGTCTATGGGGGATATCACTAACATCAGTAACCGCTACCAACTGTTTTGAAGACTTATAAGAATTATAAGACCATGCAAACAGCATATGTATGAAATATTGGTGAATGGTAAACAATATTTCCATACCAGCTTTCGAAAGTCAAAAATACATTAAGTCAAGTGGGGAAGGGGAAGCATAATTCAGCATTAAAGATGAAAACTAATTTACAGAAACATTTGTCATGTTGTATGAAAATAATTCCAAACGGAGCTGCTGCTTAACCACACTGCAGATTATTTTCCATAATCAAAACAATCACCAATATAATGTTTTTCCTTGCTTTATAGCTGCGAGCCAACCCAAAGGTAGGTTCCTGATAAGGTATATAGAAGTGTAGTAGTATTATAGGTCCTTGTGAATAAAGCAGCATATTTTGTCTGAAATATATTTTCTTTTGCAAGCAGTAAGACTCTAAAACGTTGAACTAACATGCGTAAAATCTTTAATTGATCGTAAACTAGCAAAGCAACAGATTATCTGACTTGGCATAGTAACACGGAGGAAGATCTGCAATTTCAAAATTATTCCTTTTGTAGTGTTCTCGCACAGGTGTAAAAGAACTCTGAACTAAACACCAAGCATAAACCAATCAATGAGGCGGTCCCAGTAAGATTAACCGTTTACTGTTCACTCTTCCACATTAACGTATGGTAAAAACTGTTGATAAAACAATACAAAATATATACAGTATTCGTTTCCTTCTTGACATCACATTTACATCATAAATACTTGCAAAAGTAAAACTACATCAACTATATTACATTAAAGTGCAACATACAGTCAGAATCTACCTGTGCCATCGACTGGCTTTAAATGCACTTCAACACAAACAATCCGCAACTCTTTAAATAACAAAAAACGTAAACTTTATCAACCGTCATTACTTTTAACAGAATCAGCGTTAACATTTTTTAATTCAACCTATCGATTATCTCATGAACTTACGGCGTTGCTTCACTAATGTTTCTAGTGCGCAGAAAGAAAACTTTTCTCGCGTTGATCTTGCACACATAAGGCCCCTCCTTCCCGTTTCTCCAAACCGGTATTTTCCCACAAGACGCGGCGAAACCGGGTGTGACGTCATCGCATGCCGCGATATATCACAGACATCGAATTTACTTTAAACAACCTTAAATTTAACTAGAAAACGATAACAAATGAATTACTAAAGCGAAAATACAATAAACTAAACAAATGATTTAAAGGCAACACAAAACTTTAACTGGCGCATGTGTATCTTTTAACGTAGGAATCCAGGAAACTTACTGGAGCGTGAAATATTTCATGACTATTGACATTGAATAGGGTCATAAATTCATTGAAAAATATAGCACAGACGCAGGCCCATGCTTCAAACAATTAATCTGCCTACTCCCATTGACCGGCATCGGGACCATTGTTCTCCATACCCCTATATTCGCCGTACCTATTCAAACGTCGCTTAAACATTAAAATCGAGTTCGCATGCACTACTTGTGCACCACACTTTTACAACCCTCTGAGGGAAGAAGTGTCCCCTCAAGTTCCCCTTAAAATTTTGAGTTTTCACACTTAACACATGACGTGGTTGTAGACCCACTTGTATTTGTTTTACAACCCTATCAACACGTGACGCAAATTTTAGTTAATTATGGACCTGTATTCCCAGATCCGTTCGTTCTACCACACTCCTCAGTGCTTTACTCTTCATTATGTAAGACCTATCGTAGTTAGTCCTACCGAAGTGCTGCCACATTTCGCTGGAATAAATTAGCGGATTTAGCGGCGGGACAATCGATTCGAAGAGAGAGTGAGCTTCGCATAGGCCGGGGAGAAGTATGCAGACGCAGTAGCTCGTCATCGCGCAATGACGCTGAGAAAGCTCCAACATCAAAAAAGAGACACTGTCTAGCGGTGCGGTCATCGGAGTAGTTTAAGTCCGACTATTAGGACTTTGGCTCATCGGGGCTTTGGCGAGAACAGGCCTAGGCGAGGTAAATTGCCTTATTCCACTCTAACAAGAATAATAGTGCGGATGAATGCGAGGACACTTTTCGGTTCTGGGTGCAGATGTGGGATGTCCCGGAGATTTTCAACCTCCCTGATGGCCACATCTCCGCCAGGCACATCGGGATGCAGCTCCGTAGATGCCGAATTAGGGAAATGGAGCTACAGCTCGATGACCTTTGCTTGTTAAGGAGAGTAAGAGGATGGTAGACAGAAGCTAAAGGCAGGTAGTCACCCTGAGGCTACAGGAGACATGCAAGTGGCTGACCGTCAGAAGAGGAGATGGTGGAGAGCACCCCTGTCGTTGTCTCGCTTAGCAATATGTACTTCATTTTGAGTGCTGTTGCAGGAGGCCTACCTGGGGGAAGGAACAGTGGCCGTACCTCTGGCACCGAGTCTGGCCCTGTGGCTCAGAAGGGTAGGGAACGGAAGAGGATGGCAGCATTAATAGGGGACTCTGTAACTAGGGGTACAGATATGCGATTCTGTGGATGCAAAAAAGAAATAAGGATGGTAGTTTGCCTCCCAGGTGCCAGGGTTCGCGATGTTTTTCAGCTCTTCCACAATATTCTGAAATGGGATGGTGATCAGCCAAAGCTGGTGGTACGTGCCGGTAACAATGACACAGGTAGAAAAACGGTTAAGGTCCTGAAAGCAGAATACAGGGATTTAGGAAGGGAGCTGAGAAGCACGACCTCAAAGGTAGTAATCTCGGGATTTCTGCCTGTGCCAAGTGACAGTGTGTATAAGCATAGAAACAGGTGGAGGATAAATGTGTGGCTGAAGGATTGGAGCAGGGGGCAGGGATTCATGGTTTTGGATCAATGGGACCTTTTCTGGGGCAGGTGTGATCTGTACAAAAAGCAACACTTGCACTTGAATCCGAGGAGGACCAGTATCCTGGTGGGGAGTTCTGCTAACGCTGTCGGTGAGAGTTTAAATTGGATTTGCTGGGGGTGGGAATCGAAGTGAAGAGGTAGAGGATGGGGAGGTTGGATCACAAGTAGAGTCAGCTGGTTGGGAATTTGTGAGGAAGGATAGGCAGATGTTAGAGCAAAGATGCTTGATGGTTTGAGATCCGTCTATTTTAATGCAAGGAGTATCATAAACAATGGGGATGAATTTAGAGCACGGATCAGTACGTGGAATTATGACGTCATGGCCATTACAGAGATTTGGATGTCTCAGGAGCACGAGTGGCTGCTGAGCCTTTAGATGTTTCAAAAATAACAGACAGGGAGGCAAAAGGAGTGAGGGCGTGGTAATGCTAATTAGGGTTAGCGTCACGGCTGCAGAAAAGGAGGAAGTCATCGAGAGATGGTATACTGAGTAAGCGCGGGTGGAAATCAGAAACAGCAAAAGAGCAATAACTCTACTGGGTGTTGTCATAGACCCCCCCCCCCCCTCCCCAATAGTAACACGATATCGAGAAGAAGATAAGGAGACAGATTCTAGATCGGAGCAATATTAATAGGGTTGTTGTGCTGGGAGATTTTAACTTTCCTAAGATTGATTGGCATCTCCTTAGCGCAATGTTCAGCTATATAAGACCTTGGTCAGACAGCACTTGGAGCAATGTGTTCAGTTCTGGTCACTTCACCACGGAAAGGATGTGGATACTATAGAGAGAATGCAGGAAAGATTTGCAAGGCTGTTGCCTGGATTGGAGGGTGTACCTTAAGATACTAGTTTGAATAAAACTTGGCCTTTTCTACTTGGAGCGACGGAGGATGAGAGATGACCTTATGAAGGTGTATAAGTTGTTGAATGGCATTGACCGTGCGGATAGCCAGAGGTTTTTTTCCCAGAGCTAAAATGGCTAACACGATTGAGCATAGTTGGTGGAAGGCGATGCAACAGGGTCTTCTAAGAGCCTCTTAATAGGTAAATGGAGCTTACAAAAATAGATGGCTCTGCGCTAGAGAAATTCTCTACAGTTTCTAGAGTAGGTCACATGGTCGGCACGATATTGTGGGCCGAAGTGTCTGTAGTGTTCTGTAGATTTCTATTTTCTGTGTTATATGTTCTAAATGTATCTTCCATTTTTTCAGCCTATTTTTCCTGGTGATGCAGATCCATCTGCGAGCCATGATAGTCTTCTTGGCTGATCACTACACTCACCATTTTGATTTAATACACAAATTTTCTGATTCAGTTATGCACATTAGCATTCAGATCTTTGATATACAGTAAATGATAAACCACGACAGGCAGAGTAGTAATCACTACGGCTCTCCAATAGTCACAGGCCTCCAGTCAGAGTGTCAGCCTACTCCTATGCTCATCTTGACCACCAGCCTCACATACGGGACCTTGCTCAAGTCGATGCCGACAGCATCCTCTGTCTTGACTTAATCCATTTTCCTGCCAATTTCCTCGAAAATCTCTATGTTTAGTTAGACATGACCGTTCACGCACGAAACCATGCCGACTATCCTTAATCAGTATACGTCTATCCAAATGCTTACACATTCAGTCCCTTAAAATACTTCCCAGCAACCTCTCCACAACTGACCTCAGACATATCGGTCGATATTTTCCAGGCTGAATTTTAGAAAATTTCTTGAACAAAGTTGCCAGTCCTCGGGTACCTATTCTGTTCCTTATGATGATTTAAATCTCTCTGTTAGGGTAACTCTTAGACTTCCACCTTTGAAGGCCTTTCACTTACCAACTACAAATTTGCCTGCCCCAATCCACACGTGCTAGATTATTTCTCATACCATCAAGATTGGCCTTTCTCCAATTTCGAATGTCAAACCGCAGACCGAAACCTTGTTTTTGCACATTTACTTTGAAACCAATGGCATTGTGATCACTAGATGCAAAGAGTTCCCCGCTACTGACTTCAGTCACCCACCCCGTCTCATTCACCAATTGCAGATCAAAAGTCACACAGTCTCTCCTTGGGACTTCTACGTACTGGTTGCAGAAACTTACGTTAACATTTGACGAACTCTCTGCCGTCACGTGTCCTGACAAAGGGTCCGGGCCCGAAACGTTGACAGTGCTTCTCCTTATAGATGCTGCCTGGCCTGCTGTGTTTCATCAGCATTTTGTGTGCGTTGCTTGAATTTCCAGCATCTGCAGATTTCCTCGTGTTAGCAATAAAATGTTCTTGTTTTTGTTATAGATACGGGTGAATCCAAAGGTACATTTCTGATGAGATATATAGAAGTATAGCGCGATTATAGGTCTTCAGGAATAAATTAGCTATTTTGGCTAAAGTGCATTTTGTTTTGCGAAATGTAAGACACTAAAGCGTTGAACTAACGTGTAAAATTTCTAATTGATTTTGAATTCAACAAAGCAAAAGAATCATCTTCCCAACAGTGTAGCACGGAGGAAGTACTGTAATTTCAAAGTATTTTCATTAACTGGCGCATGTGGATCTTTTAACATATGAATCCAGTAAACATATTGGAAGGTGAAATAATCCATGACAATTGAGTCACTACAAAGTATACCATAGAAACAGGTCCTTCGGCTCAACTTATCCATGCCAAAAACAAAAAAAAATCTGTCTACTGCCATCGTCGTGCTTCTGGACCATTGCCCTCCATACCCCTACCTTCCACGTACCTTTCCAAATTTTGCTTAACCATTGAAATTGAGCTCGCATGCACCACTTATCATGGGAGCTTGCTCCTCACTCTCACAATCTCTGTGCGAAGAACTGTCCCCTCATGTTCCTATTAAACTTTTCACCTTTCACCTTTAACCCAGTACGTCTGGTTGTAGACCCACCTGACCTCAATGGAGAAAACCTACATGCATTTACTCCACGACCCTATCTACTTGTGAAACTACAACTAGTTTCAGCTAATTATGGACCTGTGTTCCCAGATCCCTTCGCTCTACCATTCGTCAACGCCTTACTGTTTATTATCTAAGACCAACCGTAATTGGTCCCTCCGGAGTACAACCAAATTTGCCAGCATTGAATCGATCTGCCACTTTCAGCCCATTTTTCCAGTTGATGCAGATCCCTCTTTAAGTCATGATATACCTCCTGATATACCTCCTCGCTGTTCACTACACCCACAACTTTAGTATCATTCGCAAATTCTCTGATTCAGTTAACCGCATTATCATTCAGATTGTTGACATACAGTAGATGATAAACAACGACAGACCCAGTACCGATCCCTGCGGCTCTCCAGTGGTCACAGTCCTTTAGTAAGAGAGTCAGCCTACTTGTAGCACTCTCCAGCTTCTGACACACACTCAATGACTAATCCAGTTTACAATGTTATCTTGAATGCCGAGCGACTGATCCTTAATGACAGGGGTCCCATGCGGGACCTTGTGAAATGTCTACATCAAATGTAGACAAAATCCACTGCCTTGCCTTCATCCATTTTCCTCTTAACGTCCTCGAAAAACTCTACGTTTAGTTAGACATGACGCCTGTCCTTAATCAGTACACGTCTGTCCAAATACTTATATACATGGTGCCTTACAATATCTCCTAATATCTTCCCCACAGCTGATGACAGACACACCAGTCAATATTTTCCTCGTTTATTTTTAGAAACTTTCTTGAACAACGTTGCCATTCCTCTGGTACCTATCCTGTGCTAATGCTGATTAAAATCAATCTGTTAGGACCCCAGCAGTTTCAGCACTTGTCTCACAACCTAGGACGCAATGCAAACTCCTCCTCCTCTGTAATTAGAATATGGACCATGAAGGTGATGCCGCTTTGCCTCAGCGCTATAGACTTTGTGTTCATCTCCCGAGTAAATAAAGTTGCAAAACAATTATTGTAAATCTGCCCCATCTCTTTTGACTCCACGCATAGATTACCATTCTTTTATGCCAGTGGACGATTTTTGCCACCTGCGATCTTTTTGCCCCAAACATATCTGTAGAATGTCTTAAGATTCTGCTTCACCTTTTCTGCGAGGGCAACTTTATACCTTCTTTTACCCTTCCTGGTTTCTCTCTGAGATGTTCTTATACTCTCATTTGTTCTTTCCTACCCATAACTGCAATGCCCCTCCCTTTTTTCTTAACCAGAAAAATATCTCTTGAAAAACAGGGTTCCTTAAACTTGTTATTTTAACTTTATTCTGATAGATAGATAGATAGATAGATAGATAGATAGATAGATAGATAGATAGATAGATAGATAGATAGATAGATAGATAGATAGATAGATAGATAGATAGATAGATAGATAGATAGATAGATAGATACTTTATTCATCCCCATGGGGAAATTCAACTTTTTTTCCAATGTCCCATACACTTGTTGTAGCAAAACTAATTACATACAATACTTAACTCAGTAAAAAATATGATATGCATCTAAATCACTATCACAAAAAGCATTAATAATAGCTTTTAAAAAGTTCTTAAGTCCTGGCGGTAGAATTGTAAAGCCTAATGGCATTGGGGAGTATTGACCTCTTCATCCTGTCTGAGGAGCATTGCATCGATAGTAACCTGTCGCTGAAACTGCTTCTCTGTCTCTGGATGGTGCTATGTACAGGATGTTCAGAGTTATCCATAATTGACCGTAGCCTACTCAGCGCCCTTCGCTCAGCTACCGATGTTAAACTCCCCAGTACTTTGCCCACGACAGAGCCCGCCTTCCTTACCAGCTTATTAAGACGTGAGGCGTCCCTCTTCTTAATGCTTCCTCCCCAACACGCCACCACAAAGAAGAGGGCGCTCTCCACAACTGACCTATAGAACATCTTCAGCATCTCACTACAGACATTGAATGACGCCAACCTTCTTAGGAAGTACAGTCACATACAAGATATTTTGCTCTTAGACATTCAGCTTTGAAGGACTCCCACTTTGACAAACCAATCTAGCCTTTTTTATATTATTGGAGTCCCAGTCAATATGTCGAAAGTTAAAATCACCGACTACAAAACCATACATGTCTCGCAACAGTCTGAGATCTCTCTACAAATTGGTTCCTCCAAACCCCTCGGACTGTTGGGTAGTTTGTAATATAGTCCCATTAACGTGGTCATACCTCAAATCCACCCGTAACGCCTCATTAGGCAAGTTCTCCTGTTTGCCCTGACTAAATACTGCCATGATATTTTCCGTCACTCGTAACCTGACTTCTCTTTCTTTAATCCCCTCTGTTCTGAACGACCAGAACAACGTAACCGCGGAATAGTGAGCTGCCAGTCCCGTCCCTTCCAAGGCGAAGTCTCAGTAACGGCTACAATACCAAATTTCAGGTGTCGTTCCATGCCCCGAGCTCACCTTTCTTTGCTAAGAAATTATTGCATTGAAATCTCTGCAGTTCAGGACACTAATCGCACTATTCGCACCGTTTGATTCCCGACTTTGTTCGACGTCTGACAAAGATCCATCTCCGCAACCATTCTGGTTCACTGATTCCCATCCCTCTGCATTCCTGATGAAACCACATCGCACAGCACCAGCAAAGCTTCCCGATAGGATTCAGAATCTTCTGTAAAGGTTCTGTAATTTTATGTAATATTTCCTGCTGGAGAGATAAATGATCCTAAAATCTTAAGCCGTCCCTCCTACACTCAGCCACGTGTGTAACTTTACCATATTTCCTTGTCCGACCTCAGTGGCACGTGGCTCGGGTAACAGTCTGAGAGAACAACCCTAGAGATCCTCTGCTTTAACCTAGCAGCCAAAACTTGGAGCATTTTTTGCAGAACCTCGTCATTCTTTCTATCTATGTCTTTCGTACCGACAGAAGAGAGGTGACCTCATAGAGGTGTAAAGGTTGATGAGATGCATTGATCGTGCAGATAGTCAGGGGCTTTTTCCCAGTGCTGAAATCGCTAACAATAGAAGACACAAATTTTAAGGTGCTTGGAAGTAGGTACAGAAGAGATGTCAGGGGTAAGGGTTATACGCCAAGAGTGGTAAGTGCGTGAAATGGGCTGCCGGCGATAGTGTTGGATGAGCAGGGTCTTTAAAGAAAGTCATGGATAGGCACTCGGAGTTTCGAAAAATAGATTTCTATGGGTAATCCTAGGCAATTTCTAAATTAAATACGTGTTCGACACAGCATTTTGAGCCGAAGGGCCTGTATTTTGCTGTAGGTTTTCTATGTTTTCTACGCTTTATCTACACGATCATTGTCTCTCACCCTCCATCACCCTTCATCCAAGGAGAGAAGACCAAGATCACTCAACCTATTCTCATAAGGCATGCTCCCCAATCCAGGCAACATCCTTGTAAATCTCCTCTGCACCCTCTCTATAGTTTTCACATCCCTCCTGTAGTGAAGCGACCAGAACTGAGCACAGTACTCCAAGATGGGTCTGACTAGGGTCCCATATAACTGTAACATTACTTTGCGGCGTTTGAACTCAGTCCCACGGTTGATGAAGGCCCTCCCTTCGTTTTCCTAACTGTTACCCACTCTGCCTCCCGAGGCCCCAGTGAGACTACTTGCTTATAGCTCCTATCAATCACCTCCTCACTTTCCCTGACCAGACGAAGGTCATCGGGATGCATCTCCAGTTCCCTAACGCTGTCCTTAAGGAGCTGCAGCTCGACGCACCTGGTGCAGATGTGACCGTCTGCATCTTGCCTAAGTCTGTACCATGGAGGTGACCGGGAGATAAGTAAAGAGAAAAATATTGTAGAGAATAGATGGCTCGTGCAGAAATGCTCGTATTCAAGGATAAACGTTGTTTTTCTTTTCTCTCTTCACCGCCTATGGGAGATATTACTAGTATCAGTGACTGCTACCAGATGTTTTGACGATTTCAATAAATTATAAGATAACACAAACAGCAGATTCTATAACTTAACAGATATAGTGTATATCTTAACAAATGGCGAATTGTAAGCAATATAGTCACCAACGATTTCAAAAGCAGGTTTATGGTAAAATATGAAAAAGTATAGTAATTTCTCAGGTCTTTGTTATGAAATAGCACATTTTTGACTGCAAAAAAAAACTATTTTACATTTCAGGCAGTAAATTATAAGCTGGTTAAATACCATGAAATATCGAACCACCATGCATAAAATCTTTACTTGATGCTACACTAAACGTGCCATCACGGAGGAAGATCTGCAGTCTGAAATTATTTTCATGAAATGGTGCACTTGGATCTATTAACATATCAATCCTGGAAACGTATTGGAGGGGAAAATAATTCATTGCATGAGACGTTGAGCAGGGTCTCGGAGTCATTGAAAAGTACAGCACAGAAGCACCTCCTTCAGCCCATCTTCTAAGAAAGATAGCCCTAAGCTATTCATTATTTCATTATACCTCAGATCCTCCAGACCCACAACATCTTTCTAAATTTTCTTTCTACTCTTTCACGCTTATTCCTATCGTTCCTGTAGGTAGGTAAACAGCACGGCACTCTATACTCTAAATTATGCCTCAACAACGTCTTATTCAGCGTCAACATAACATCCAATCTCGTTTACTCAATACTTTGATTTATGAATGCCAGTGTGCCAAAAAACATTGTTTTCGACGCTATCCACCTGGAACTCCATTTGCAACGAATTATGGAGCTGCATTCGCCGATAACTCTGTTCTACCACACTCCTCAGTTCTTACCATTCACTTTGACAGTCCTTCCGTCGTTGGTCCTGATAAAGCACACACTTCGCATTTGACTGCATTAAATCCTATGTGCCGTTTGCGACAACTTTCCAGCTAGTACTGATGTCTCTGGAAGCCCTGATAACTTTCCTCGCTGTCTCCAATGTTACTTTCATCCTCAAATTTGCTGATCTAGCTAACCATATTATTATCCAATCTTTGAAATAGATAATAAACAGCAAGGGTCCCAGTATCGATTCCTGCAGCAATCCACTAGTCACTAACCTCCAGTCACAAGGTCAACCTACTACTCTTTGGCTTCTCCCACAAAGCTAATGTCTAATCCAATTTAGTATCTCGTCTGAATGCCGAACGGCTTAATCTTCTTGGACAGCCTCGCAAGCGGGCCCTTGTCAAATACCTTGCTCAAGTCCATGTAGACAACATCCACTGCCTTGCCTTAATTCACTCTCATGGTAATTTCATTGAAAAACTGTAAGCTTGACTGCACTATAGAATGAATAACCAACACAAAGAAATCTTCCAGACTGTGTTTTTGGCCCCAGCCTCCTCTCGTCGAAGCCTCCCGAGTCAAAACCTGATGCCCCTATTCTTACTGCTGGCCTACTCCCAACAATGGCTACCCGGCTTGCCCCTTCTGTACTTTTATTCAATTTGCACTGTTCTGCTTCCGACCCTGATTTCGCATATAGAATGTTAGAATGCAACTGAAGTTCTCCTTTTTTGTTACAAACTTCGCCGACCTGCGAGTAACCTCTTCGAAATGCACAGCTCCCCGACGGTGATTAGGCCTCCAGAATGTCCAAGCGCCCGCATTGCTCTCCTTTTATATAAGCCTCGCCGACCTACAAATAACCTCTTGATGTGCTCTGCTCCTGACACTGATTGGGCCTCCGGCACGGATTCTATCCTACCTGTCGTTCTTCTCTTTTTCAGTCTTTTCATGTCTAACACTGGCAATTAGTGCACCAGGAAGGGTAATGGTTTTCATCTGGGTCAATGTAGACATGGCAAGTTGCATTTTATTCAAACACCTCCTAATGCTAGAAAATGGAATTGTTTTCCTCTGGGCATAAAAGCTTTCCATTGAAAGAATTGTGTACATCTCCAACTACGCATAATTACTTCTCTGAAATGTTATGGCACATCAAGGTTTTCACTGTCTGCTCGCTGACCACACTTCTCACAAATTTTGCATATCTAGGGACAATGGAGCAGTTTTGTTCCCTGGGAGAACAAATTTAACTTTTGTACTCATACTCATCTTACTTCTTTCCTTGAAGGAGAAAATGAAAGGCTGAAAAAAGCACTTGCTGATAATGGTGAGAAACGGAATTGGAGTACAATTTTCGGCTCTACTGAAAGGAATTCAGTCAACCCAGACTACGTTTGCCAAAATTTGTCCAGTATTATCAATTTTAGAATCCGATGTTTATGCTATTCCATGTATAAGTTATGTAACATTTATATATATATATATATATAAAATTAATTGTATAGAGTTTTCCCAGTATGACAAGACTCAACACCGGCAACAGAAAAAGTGTTGTCAACCGTTTGTAGAGTCCATTAAATTAGAAAAAAAAAGTTTTATAGTTTCTTAGCCATATTTCATTTGATTTTAGCAGATTATCGATATCCAATTGACTAACAACCGTGCTTTGCTTTTGCCCGATAAAGACGCACTGATGGAAAAAAACGCAGGTAAAGAAAAATAATCGTGTTACTATTTATTGGTGGGAGTATAAAGCATGCTAAACGCTATACAACGGTACAGGGAACCCTTAATTATGATGCTGTATTTCGAACTCTGAAATGGCCGAGTTGCTCCAATGTACTAAAATCTACACTGCAGTCTGCAATTCATCGAAGCTTCTGCTGCGAAACTGGACGCCTCGTGATCACAGAAAAAGGGAGCTGTACTTGGTGACATCATTAGTCCTTGATGCATTAGGGAGCCTGCTCGAATGCAAGTTGGACCAGATTAATTTGAGCAGAACCTAGCCGCTAAAGCATTGTGATGAGAAAAACTGGCAGTGGGGATAGTATAAGCAAGTACAGTTCAATTTACCTTGAAACTTAATAAAGAACATAATAGTCTTATTAGATTTTTATTGTTTTTATCCAGATGACATTCAGAAGGGATTTTGATATATAATCCATGAATATATGTTTTTGGAAATGAAGGGAATCTGTCGTCAAAGTGCAATTCCCTTCACCTTTCATCGTAGCAAATGTTAAGCCAAAGTTCTCTGTAAGGCCTGGACTGTCAGGATACCTTTCTTCTGGTCACTGTTACCGTTGCCTACCTTCCTATACCTCCATAGTTGAAACAAACGAAACGGCTGTTTTTGCTGCGCCTCGCATAGAACCGGAGCACTATTGTCAATCTGGATGGTGTTCTGTGGAGCAACGCCACTTTTTCACATGAAAAACATTCAGCCTGATTTTAAAATATTTTCATCTTATGACCTCGGTGCAATTTCTTAAGCATTGAATTACATTCCGTATTCAAGTGAGTTGCGATACCTATGAAAACCTATAAAACCTCTTGTAAAAGAAACATTTTTATTTTACTTTTCAAATCTAGTGCAACTCCCTTAAGAGCTTTGACATTTAGCCAATATTAAATATGACTTGTCTCCAAATCTGTTTTACATATTTGACTCCAGACGAAGTCAAATCCTTTTTGCAAAGGACTATTTTGTTTGTCCGACGCTTGGTTTTCAAAAATTTACATTCATGCATGAAAATTCAGATGCTTCAATTGTGAAAAAGAAAGCATGAAATGCTTTAAGTTGGGAAACCCCCACTGACGAATAGCGATAATCGCTATCTTTTCTCCATAGTTTCTTCTGGTCTTCTGTGTGTTTCCTGAATCTTCTGGTTTTACTTGAAATTTGTGGCGTGGCTGATGCCTAGTGGAAAGAATGACATTTGTTGACACTAGCAAGTGGAAACGCAAAACAGACTTCTTTTATATGAATTACAGTACCTCTCCATCGAAATTTGATCTTGCTCAACACATTATACCCGTTTTACTTTTGCAGGTGATTTAAATATGGCTACCAATGATTCTATCATTTTCTGCTTTTAGGAAAAAAATGAACAGCTATCATACGCTTTATAAACAAATATGCGCATACATTAAAATAATGTACTGTAAATTATAATTGAAAATACCCACCGGTTATTTGAGTTTTATGACGTCCAGAATAGCATTGATATTTGGAGTTACATTGTGGTCTGTTCTGACACACTCCTTATTTACAAACGAGTTCCTCCTCATGTCTCTTTTGCTGTTACGTCCGCACTAGAAATTCGAAAGAACTGTCACCATAACTTGAACACTGCTATTCAAATAATATTAGTTATAAATATTTTTTAGAATCAAAAGGTTACTGTTTCTGCAGGATACAATTCTTGACCTGTTCGCTCATTCATTGTAATTTGTTTAATTTAACAATTCATTTTTAGATTTGGAAAAACTTATTGCGGAGAGCAGTGAGTATATATTTTATAATACAAACTGGCAGATATATTTAAAATGTCGGTATCTTCGGGTGAGGTGCTGGAGGATTGGACGATATCTCATGTTGTTCAGTTGTTTAAGAAAACCTCTAGAAGTAATCTGGGGAATTATAGGCCGGTAGGTTTGATGTCGGTAGTAGGTAAAATATCGGAAGGAGTACTAAGAGATAGGATCTACAAGTATTTAGATAGACAGGGACTTATCAGGGGGAGTCACAACGGCTTTGTGCGTGATAGGTCATGTTTAACAAATCATTTAGAGGTTTTTCGAGGAGGTTCACGGAAAGTGGATGAAGGAAAGGCAGTGGATGTTGTCTACATGGACTTCAGTAAGGCCTTTGACAAGGTCCTGCATGGGAGGTTAGTTAGGAAGATTCAGATGCTAGGTATACATGGTGAGGTAGTAAATTGAATTAGACATTGACTCAATGGGAGAAGTCAGAGAGTGGTAGTGGAGGATTGCTTCTCTGAGTGGAGGCCTGTGACTAGTGGTGTGCCACAAAGATAAGTGCTGGGTCCATTGTTATTTGTCATCAGTATCAATGATCTGGATGATAATGTGGTAAATTGGATCAGGAAACTTCCTGATGATGATACAAAGATTGAAGGTGTAGTGGACAGCGAGGAAGTTTTTCAAAGCTTGCAGAGGGATTTGGACTAGCTGGAAAAACTGGCTGAAAAATGGCAGATGGAGTTTAATACAGACAAGTGTGAGGTATTGCACGCGAACCTTAAGTTAGTGCTCCCCAAATTCCATCAATATGTGGACTTTGCAACGGGGGGTGGGGGGTGGAGAACGCGTTGGACCATAACGAGCCCCGCCCCCACCTCGGTTACTCAGCATCAGCATACTAATCGCAGCATACAGACCGCTCGTCAGGCATTCCAAACCAGTTCAGAAGCAGGTGAAAACCTGGCCAGCAGGAGTCATCTCTGCTCTTCAAGACTGCTTTGAGCACACTGACTGACACATGTTCAGGGAGGCTGCAACCGATGGCGACTATACCAACTTAGAGGAGTATATAGCATCAGTGACCAGCTACACCAGCAAGTGCATGGATGATGTTACTCTGTTCACGACCATCACTATACATGCCAACCAGAAGCCATGGATGACCGCGGAGGTGCGTGTGCTGCTGAGGACCCGCGACTCCGCCTTCAGAGCAGGCGACAAGGCAGCCCTAACAACAGCAAGGGCCAAACTGTCCCGGACCATCAGAGGGGTAAAGCGTGCACACGCACAGCGAATCCACAACCACTTCTAGGACAGAGGCGACACACGGCGCATGTGAAAGGGCATCCAGGACATCACCAATTAAGGACAACATCACCTGACTGTGCGGGTGATGCCTCCCTCCCAGATGTGCTGAATAACCTTTACGCCCGTTTTGAGGCGGAAAATGACGTGGCGGCGAGGAAGTCCCCCCTCCTACAAATGCCCAGGTGCCGAGGTGAGAAGAACCCTGTGCAGGGTCAACCCACGGAAGGCTGCTGGACCAGACAACATCCCTGGTAGAGTGCTTAGAGGATGTGCAGACAGCTAGCAGATGTCCTCACTGACATCTTCAACATCTGCCTGAGCAGCGCCACAGTTCCAACGTGCTTCAAGCCGTCACCATCGTCCTCGTGCCGAAGAAGCCTTCAGCATCCTGCCTAAATGACTACCGTCCCATTGCACTCACATCCATCATCATGAAGTGTTTCGAGATGCTCGTCATGAGGCAAATCAGGACCCTGCTGCCCCCCTCACTGGACCCGCTGCAGTTTGCGTACCGTCCCAACCGCTCAACAGACGACTCCATTGCCATCACCCTCCACCTGGCCCTAACCCACCTGGACAAAAAAGACACGTACGTTCAAATGCTGTTCATAGACTTCAGTTCAGCATTCAACACAATCACCCCTCAGAAACTGATTGGAAAGCTGAGTCTACTGGGCCTGAACACCTCCCTCTGCAACTGGATCCTAGACTTCCTTACTGGGAGACCTCAGTCAGTCCGGATCGGGAGCAGCATCTCCAACACCATCACACTGAGCACGGGGGCTCCCCAGGGCTGCGTGCTCAGTCCACTGCTGTTCACTCTGCTGACCCACGACTGTGCTGCAACACACAGCTCGAACCATATCATCAAGTTCGCCGATGACACAACAGTAGTGGGCCTCATCAGCAAGAACAACGAGTCAGCTCACAGAGAGGAGGTATAGCCGCTAACAGACTGGTGCAGAGCCAGTAACCTGTCTCTGAACGTGAACAAAACAAAAAAGATGGTTGATGACTTCAGGAGCACGGAGCGACCACTCCCGGCTGAACATCGACGGTTCCTCGGTAGAGATCGTTAAGAGCACCAGATTTCTTGGTGTTCACCTGGCGGAGAATCTCACCTGGTCCCTCAACACCAGTTCTATTGCAAAGAAAGCCCAGCAGCGTCTCTGCATTCTGCGAAGGCTGAGGAAAGTCCATCTCCCATCGAGAGTATCCTGAGCAGCTGCATCATTGCCTGGTTCTGAAATTTCACCATCTCGGATTGCAAGATACTGCAGCGGATAGTGAGGTCAGCTGAGAAGATCATCGGGGTCTCTCTTCCCGCCATTACGGACATTAACCCTACAAGGATGTTGCTGGGACTTGAGAAACTGAGTTACAGAGAAAGGTTGAATAGGTTAGGACTTTATTCCCTGGAGCGTAGAAGGATGAGTGGAGATTTGATAGAGGTATAAAATATTATTTTGGGTATAGATAGAGTGAATGCAAGCAGGCTTTTTCCACTGAGGGTAGGAGAGAAAACAGACAGAGGACATGTGTTAAGGGTGAAGGGGGAAAAGTTTAAAGGGAATGGGGGGAGGGCTTCTTCAGACAGAGAGTGGTGTAAGTGTGTAATGAGCTGCCAGATGACATGGCAACTATCAGCTCACTTTTAACATTTAAGAAAACCTTGGACGGGTGCATGGAAGAAAGGTGTATGCAGGGATATGGTCCTGCTGCAGGTCAGTGGGACTAGACAGAAAAATGGTTCGGTACAGCCAAGAAGGGCCAAACGGCCTGTTTCTGTGCTGCAATGTTCTATGGTTCTATGGTTCTATAAAAGCTTTTAATTCAAAAACAATGTTTATAGAACTAAGAAATAAACTGTACTGGAAAAATTCTTCGCAACACATTTCCGAGGATGTCAGCTTTATTTGGACTGGCCTTAACTTTGGCTAATTACTAGATTATCGTCATCATGCTGAAAACAATTCTGAAAGGCAAAATATTATTTCCCAGAATTGAAGTTGCGTAGTTTATATTGCATGCTCAAAGCATAAATCACGATAATATTTCAATAGCTGCATGATAGAAGAACGTCATCAATATCGCTAATAAGACTGCAGTCTCTTGCAGTCTGTAGTTTTACGGCTATTGAACCAAAAATATAAAACCGTAAGGCTTTATAGTAGAGTATTTTCGGCAGTCTCACGCGGAATAACACTGGTGCAAATTTCACTAATCAGATCTGCTTGCAAATTGGTTGCATCTTCGATGCAATGGGAGTTTATTTACTGCACATATGATTCTTAAATTCTGCCATTGTAACTGTTTCCACCGCATCCCTTGTCAGTGTGTTACAGGTACGTACTTCTGTGCAAAAATAAACGTTGTCTCGCAAATCTCCTTTAAATGTTCCCCATATTATGTTAAATCTTTGTTCTCGGATATCTGCTATTCCACCCTTAGAGAAAGATTCCCACATCTATGCGTCACAAGACTTTATCTTTGACTATCATGTCTCCACTCAGCCTCATACACTGAATAGAAAACAATCCACATATTTCACACCTGCCTATCCCAAAATAAACCCGATTTAATCGTTTTGAGATGCGCCTTACAGCAATTCGGTTCCCTATGCGTGAGCATCCTGTCATCATATTAGTGAAGGAAAATTATTGTAAGATAGTGAAATGACGACAACTTCACAGGAAATCAGGCCGTAGAATAAATTGCCATCTTAAGCTCTATGGGCACATTCGTAAATTCATCTTAACAGTAGTTTTTGAACTAACCTGCTGTATGTACTCCTTTAATGCATACTTAAAGTTGTCTAGGGTGGGTGTGGGAAAATGTGCAGTGAGTAAATTATTCTCTGCAAAGAAACTTTTTCTTCAAAGGCTCACAGAAGTATTAATCACAATATACGTTGGAGTAGCCATATTTCCGTCTTTCGTGATGGCATCCTCAATGGGATTTTAATTATTATTATTAATATTATTATTTTGCTTTCATTGTGTAAGTTGTTGCACAGGGTGCTGTGATTTTTTATTTCATGCTTCTGTATTTAACTCCTCAATCTTTAAGCGAGTATTCAAACTTCTTATTGTTTAAAACGCCCTCCTGTTAATGGACCTTATTTGTCCAACCAGACCTCCTTCCTGCATGTAACACGATTTACTTTTTTACAAGTCTAAAAATCGTGCCAAAGTGAAACGCAACCTTAATGCCATCACTAATCGATGCTAAATCGCGTTTATTTTTATTAAATTCATCCCCAGTTTTCTCAGTTTTAACTATAATGCCTGTATTAATTTAACTCAGGTTTTTTTGGGAGTGCA
Organism: Hemitrygon akajei; assembly: GCF_048418815.1. Taxonomy (NCBI): domain Eukaryota; kingdom Metazoa; phylum Chordata; class Chondrichthyes; order Myliobatiformes; family Dasyatidae; genus Hemitrygon; species Hemitrygon akajei. The sequence continues at coordinate 172,211,835 of NC_133125.1, read as the reverse complement.
TAAATGTTTTCATCCGTTCTTTTCCGTGCAGCTTAAATTCACTCCAGCAATACCTAGATCGGGAATAATTTGCATTATAAGAACAATACTTTTCCTTCGATTGACCAAATGTGATTACACAAGGGTTACGAACAGTACATTAATATTGGTATTTCTCATTCTTACAGTGAAACAGATGCTCTCAAAAGATACTGGTAATTTTAACAAACGATCTGTAAAATCCATTTTATTTCAACAAGTGCAGACATCTAGTGAGTGTTAAATGGGCAGCAAAGCGGGTAGATTGTGAAATTGTCAATCAGCAGGCTATATCCTCGGAGAAGCTATGCAATTATTAAGTTGAACCAACAACAAGACGCCAATGTCAGATAAGCCAAACGCATAATACAACATGCATAAACTTCCGCCAAAACTCTTAACCTCGTATGAGAAAGCATCTTATTTCATTTTAGCACTGTATAGACTATGAATAAAACATCGTTGTCTTTTTGAAATAACGCCTGCTTATACTGACAATTTCTGTTTTGTTGAAATATTAGAAATTTCCAAAAAGGAACACCGTTTTCCATAAGTTTTATCTGGGGAAGTGTCATAGAAAGTATATGTCTGACGGACGTTCTATAGGATAATAGACAGCGACCAAGATTCAATACCGTTGTATCAGTTCCGTTGACATTCAATTTTTTATTACTCAGAATGTGAAAAATGATGCTTCAAAAGTATATGTCGCATATTACTGAGAAGTAAATGGTTTTATATGAAATTGTGCATTTTGTTTAACTAGAGATTGAAATCTTGAAGATGAAGGTCTCGGACGGTGGTAAGATTAATCCAGTCTATTAAAATCAATACATACTGCATTATCACGCAAAGACAAAAAGAAAAGAAAAACAATGATTTTATTTCTTCATTGTTCTTACCTTGGTCCTGTAGCTGCCTATAAAATATTAAAATATTTATTACCAATTTACTGAGTTGAAATATGAATAACCTTATGTGAGGTACTGTATATACATTACATTTTTAGGACAAATTAAAAATATGGGACACGAATGGTTACTTCGAGTACCGGGTTTTAGATATTTCAAAAAAGACAGGGAGAGGGGTAAAAGAGGTTGGGGTGTGGCACTATTGATCAGAGATAGTGTCACGGATGCAGAAGAGGTGGACGTCATGGAGGGATTGTCTACGGAGTCTCTGTAGGTGGAGGTTAGGAACAGGAAAGAGTCAATAACTTTATTGGATGTGTTTCTTGGCCGCACAATAGTAACAGTGATATCGAGGAGCAGATAGGGAAATAAATCCTGGAAAGATCTGATAATAACAGAATTGTCGTGATGGGAGATTTTAATTTCACAAATATCGATTGGCATCCCCCTAGAGCAAGGGGTTTAGATGCTGTGGAGCTTGTTACGTGTGTTCAAGAGGGTTTCCTGACACAATATGTAGATAACCCCACAAGAGGAGAGACTGTACTTTATTTGGTATTGGGAAATAAACCTGGTCAGGTGTCAGATATCTCTCCAATGCTATTGCAAAGGAGATAGAATTATGATCATTATCTACAAAATGGTCTCCCTCAGTGGGTGAGCATTTTGGAGATAGTGATCATAATTCTATCTCCTTTACAATATCATTGGAGAGAGATAAGAACAGATAAGTTAGAAAAGCGTTTAATTGGAGTAAGGGGAATTGTCAGGGTATCAGGCAGGAAATTGGAAGCTTAAATTGGGAACATATGTTCTCAGGGAAAAGTACTGAAAATGTGGTAAATGATCAGGGGATATTTGTGTGGAGTTCAGCATAGGTAGGCTCCAATGACACAGGGAAGTTATGGTAGGGGACAGGAACTGTGGTGTACAAAGGCTGTAATAAATCTAGACAAGAAAGAAAAGAAAAACGTACAAAAGTTTCACAGAGTTAGGCAATGTTAAGGATCTAGAAGATTATAAGGCTAACAAGAGGGAACTTAAAAAGGAAATTAGGAGAGCCAGAAGGGGCCATGAGAAGGCCTTGGCGGGCAGGATTAAGGAAACCGCAAGGCATTCTACATGTATGTAAAGAGCAAGAGAAGATGTGAAAGAATAGGACCTATCAAATGCGGCAGTGGGTAAGTGTGTATGGAACTGAAGGAAATAGCAGAGGTACTTAATGGATACTTTATTTCGGTATTCACTACGGAAAAGGAACTTGGTGATTGTAGTGCCGACTTGCAGCAGACTGAAAAGCTTGAACATGTAGATAGATTGCTAAAGCTTTTGGAAAGCATCAAGTTCGATAAGTCGCCGGAACTGGTCGAGATGTATCCCAGGCTACTGTGGGAGGCAAGGAAGGAGATTGCTGAGCCTGTGGCGATGGGATGGGAGATGTGCCCGAGGATTAGAGGGTTGCGGACGTTGTTCCTTTATTGAAGAAAGGGAGTAGAGATAGCCCAGGATAGCCCAGATAAGACCAGTCATTCTTACTTCAGTGGTTGATAAGCTGATGGTGGAGATCCTGACAGGTAGGATTTATGAACATTTGGAGAGGTATAATATGATTAGGAATAGTCAGCATGGCTTTGGCAAGAGCAGGTCGTGACTTACTAGCCTGATAGAATTTTTTGAGGATGTGACTAAATATTTTGATGAAGACATTTGATAAGGTACCCCATGCAAGGCTTATTGAGAAAGTAAGGAGGCATGGGATCCAAGGGGACATTGCTTTGTGGATGCAGAACTGGCTTGCTCACAGAAGGGAAAGAGCGGTTGTAGACGGGTCATATTCTGTGTGGAGGTCGGTGACCAGTGGTGCGCCTCAGGGATCAACCCAGTACGATGGAAAGCGTATAAGGGATCAGGGGCAGCCGGATTTGAGCTCGGGAGCATTTGCCTCGATGTCCGGTGCTGATGCCACTGAATCATTAGCCAGCTTTTAAATGGTAGCACCAGATAAAACACTGAGATGCCTGAGCTCTGTGACGTCATTAAAGTCCCAATAATTACTGCAGTGCTGCTGTTTCCAAGGTGCCAAACTGGTCACGCTGCTAAGGAAAGCAATGCCCTAAAATAGATCTTTGTCATCTGAGAAGCGTTGTAGTATAATTAGCACAGATCATCATGACCCTGAGTGTTGTTGAATTGGCGCATTAATAAAATTTGGATCGAAATTCGAACAGAACGCCCCCGTCCTGCGATGTTATTAATTAATACTGCAGAATATTTATTCGGTTGCCAATACTAATTGAAAGACAAAGGTGAAATACGTGTTGGTTATTGCACGCGAACCAGGCTATAACACATTCATTTTGGGAAATAAAATAATACCAAAGTTTTCTGCCAGTGGTCATATCCATGAAAAAAAGCTTTTATTTAATATGATTAACAACTCCCATCGTTTTTTACCGCCTTTATTTTATTTATTTCCTCTGTTATTTTGATACCATCCTCCCTAAGTTATCTTGCAACAGCAGACTGGTATAAATGCCAGCATGTAGATTTATTTTTATTTATTTGAATGTATTCTATATTCTATTTCATTTTTTCTCAATTGCCTAAATTTAACAGAAAACAAACCCGACTCAGGTAAGATGCAAGAAAATGTCGTAGACGGATCATAAGGTGAAACACTATTTATTTATTAACTCTTTTACTGAAAAAATAAAAGGGAACTAAAGATCGCAGACCACCAGCGATCACATCAACTGCAGGGTCAGTGTCTAAGCATGCACAAACTTTGCAAGGAGATAAAGCATAATATATAGATGTGACTGTGTTCTTGTCTCCATTTTCCATGCATGCCACTCTGGAATTTGCATCCGCTTGCATCCAAATGCGGAAGTTCGGAAACTGTAGTCAGTAAAATAGCATATCTTCCAATCCTTTCCATTGCATTCAATCTGACATAACTTTATTTGGCTTGTCTAACGTTTTAACGCATTAATCTCAGGTTGATATCATTATACGATAATGCCCATTGCGCAGATGGACTTTTAGTAAACACTGTTGCTGCCTTGGCAGAGTCTTTCCCCTAAAACACTCTTAACTCACTTAAAGTAGAGATATTTGTTTATTTCTTCTATTTTCTGCGAAATCTTCGTTTTAAAAAAAATTGGGAGTAAAATTGGGAGATACGACCGAACTGATACACTTTTCTAATCAAGTACCCTACTGACTTTCTTTTAATCTATTGCCACCTACTATTCCTATCAAATCCCCAGCTTCTATCAATCAGCTATATATTTGTAATAGCAAATAAACCTCGCAACTTACATGTAATTCAACAGCCCCACGAAGGGCACGAATCTGTTTTCATACAATAAATAACAGTAAAACAAATAACCGAAAGGTAGAATTATTCTTTTAAAATGACCACTACACTAAAGAATGTCTTCAATTTGAATGTCTTCAAATACACCGTTCACTCCAATACCTCTAAGATTAGTAACTTTCTAAACTGGATGAACGGAACTTCATGTTTTAAAGAAGGGTTTCAGTCAAGCCAAACTTTGGAAAGGCTTTGGGGCACTTAAATATTTAGTGGATAGCTGACAAACAAAAAACTAAACCAAACTCCATCTGGATTTGGAATATTGGGCTATTTACGAATTTCGAATAAGAGAACATCTATCCGCCTCCAGTAGCTGTTGGTCATGTACGATTAAACATCCCTGTTGAGATTGTAGGTCTTCATTCGATAAAAGTGCATTAGACAATGAGACCACAAGACATAGAAACATAATTAGATTGTGCGACCCATCGAATCTGCTCCGCAATTACGTCATGGCTGATTTATTATCCCTCTGAACCTCATTCCCCTGCGTACTCCTCGTAATATTTGATGCCTTTACTAATGAGGAACCCATCAACCTCCATTTTAAATATACTCATTGACTAGTCTTCCACAGGTTTCTGTGGCAATGAACTACAACGATTCACCAGCCACACCTAAGCAAACGGCTCCTCATGACTGATTCTGGACAACCCTGCGCCCTCTGTTTCTACACCCCCCAATATTCCTGTGGGATATCTTGCCGTTTATATCTTCATTATATATTGCTCATATCAATTAAGTATTTCCTGACAGAAAAATATAATTTTACCCATCGAATTTGTGAATTGTATATTGTATAAATAGAAGTATCCAGTAGTTATTAAGGCATACTTTGCAGGGAAAGGTTTGTTTGAAACACGTAAAGGTAAGTCAACAGACAAACCAACGTTTTCATTCTTCAATAGTTACTTGAATTACCAGCTTTTTAATATGAACAAACAGTTCCGTCGAGGAGTGAAAGTGTACCTACACCGATCTCAGCTGGAGATACATTCAGTGAATGCGCGTGCTTGTGCTAGACTGTCTTTATTTGAAATTTACAATTTTATTTTTGCGTTTAACTAATATGACCTCTTACACCCACTTATAGAAATAGAGAACTTGAGAAATGAACTACTGAAAGCCCGTAAGGATCTAATTGATTTAATGACAGCACCAGTACAAATACTATATTAACACACACGCACATGTTTTCTAGTTAAACAGGAATCTCCGTGATGGAAATTGTGACTAACTTCAGTTCTACAAAGTACAGACCGATCTTATTATCAAAGTACGTATATGTCCCTATATACAACCCGTAGATAAGATTTCTCACGGGCGTACAAAGCAATTCCAAGGAACAGAATAGAATCAATGAAAGACCGCACTCTCAGGGCAGACGAATAACAAGCGTATCAAGAAAAAAAATAGAGATGCAAATTTTAAAAGAGGAAAATGATAATAATAATAATAATAATAATAATAATAATAATAATAATAATAATAATAATAATAATAATAATAATAATAATAATAATAATAATAAACAAATAAGCAATACATTTCGAGAGCATTAGATGTATTAGATCAAAACACCTTGAGAGTGAGTCCGGAGGTTATGGGAACTGTCCATTGACGAGGCGAGAGAACTTGAGTAGAGTTATCCTGGCTGAGATGTAATAACTGATACGGAATCTGCTGGCGGGGATCCTGAGGCTCATCTTGAAAACAGCAGCGAGAAGATGGCATGGGCTAGATGGCGATGATTCTTGATGATGAATGCAGCATTCCTGCAGCAACGGTCCGAGTAGATGTGCACAACGTTGACGACGAAATCACCTGTGATAGACTGGGCCGTATCTACTACTATTGCAGGATTTTTCGTTTCGCGACTTTTGTGATTCCATACCAAACCGTGATACAACCAGTCAATATACCCTCCAGAACACATCAACAAAAGATTTTAGATGCCATGATCAATCTCCACAAACTTCTTGGAAGTATCATACTGTCGTGCCTTCTTCGAAGTTCTACTTACACGGTGAGTCCAGGAGAGATGCTTTGAAATAACCACAACAATATAACCATATAGCAATTACAGCACCGAAACAGGTAATCTCTGTCCTAGTTCGTGCCGAACGCTTACTAAATGATAACACTTGTACAATTCAGAAGTTCTCCATGTAATCTCGAAATAATCACGGTATTCCGTTCCTTTCCGATCCAGCTATTTGACATAAATTTGCATGTATATTAAGGGAATGAGCAATAGACGTTGTCGCAAATCCTTCTCAGTGTCCCTACTAGAACGTGCCATACACTATACCAGCCATTCAGAAAACGTTATGTCATTTTTATATGGAAACCATTCTTATCAATCTGGATAAAATCTTTGTTCTATCATGTCGCCATTTCCATGTATTGCATTTTATTTTTCAAATTTGTTCGAATTACTTGGTTTGTTAAGTTAGACTGTTTGTGTCCTGATTAATTATGCACGCTTCTTGCCTGCCATTGCGTAAGTCAATTCTTTTCATTTCACAGTATTTGTGACATCTAGAACCTCCCAACCGATTCATATCCTCTTCTGCATTGTTCTGATTTGGTTAAGTACTACTGTGAAAATGTGGCATACATATTGTACAGCCCAACTATCTATGAAAAAACTGTGATATACATTAGTCTGCAGAAAAGTTCGTAGAGTACATAAATTCATTGTGTCAGTATCGTGCCAATCGTTTTGTAATTGCAACGTGATCTCCTTCGAATGGCACTGATTTCCTTTGACACGCTATGGTCAATAGCATCAATCTTAAGTCATATATTTTAGTAGTCCTAAGATATTTCGCAAGCAAGTACCATTCTTGGCACTTGTGAAACTTTAAGAAAATCCATTTGATTGTATTGTAGTCACATATTTATATTTAATTAATTCGCTGCATTAAAATGAATCATTGCCGATATCAGTCACTTCATGCATTAAGCTTTCTTCATACATTTAACATTCAAACCTAAGTATACCCTGAAACAATCGATTTATTTGTAATTCACCGTATTCTGTTGTTCCTCCTTAATGAATTCTCAACTGCCTTTAGTTTGCAACTTTACTGTCTGATCAACGTTTTTAAGATACTTATCAGCACTATAAGAATTCTGTCTGCGCACAGCAGAATACTGCATATTATTCGAAACTGGGTTATAATAGTATTTTTATAGTTGCGACGGACAGACATTAAACGCAAATACAACTCCTATTTTCCTTTCTTTGGCGCAGTGATCTCGGAATCTCTTCACTGTCGTTTGTTATGCTGCTCGCATATTTCGCTACTTCGTCCAGTGTTGTTTATTCTTAAATATTCTCCGTAACTGCTCACTTTGATTCTGAAGGATGAACATTGATCTTTTTCTGCAAGTATAAACATCTTAAATAAGCTTATATTGCTCCTATGACATAGCCACATCTGTCAGCTAATCTAGCTGTTTTTTTGCTGTTGTTTGGGAATCGAAATACAATTATCGAATTATAATGCAACTTTCGTTTTCCTTTACAACAGAAGACGAGCTGAGAGAGAAAGACCAAGGTAATTCCAGTATTTAATGACTTAACAGGTGACTTGCTAGTTTTAGATGCTAAACTGCGAAAAGGTTTGAATATTACTGGTAAAAAAAAAGAATCTTGAAAGTAGGCTAATCCCCGAATGCAATTTGCATAACTGTCTCAAGATAAACGTCCGGTGCTTTGAAGATTCAGAAAAAGTCATAAAAATGTAAACATACATTCTTCATTAATATTGATAACCTAACAAAATAAATACGTTTCATGACATTTGTTATAACACTCTCTTCACCTGCACTATCCTTTAAAAGCACAAAGTTTAAATACAGACAAACATAAACAACGTATTCTAAAGTCTTAAGACCTCTGTTCCATCATAGAAAACCTAAAATTGTCACAGCTATGTTGGTCCTTGCCAGAAAAAAGAGTGTCGACAATTTCACACGATTCAGAGCCATTGAAACATTCTTATTAGAATTGTTTCAAAATAGTCAAAATGTGAGAAATATAAAACATCTGTTACGTTACCATACTATCCATGCAACTTCATAATAGCTCATAGTACTCTACTCATACCACTCTACTTAATGCGTGCAGAAAAACCTCACAAAATGATATTTACATTATATTATGGTTATGCATCAGACTATTGCTAAAACTGAACCCGGGGCTCCTGAGAACATTTTGGTTTTAAAGGTGATGCCTGTCCGACAATATTTGTGATAATATTATGATGAATTGTGAAAGAAAAGTTTTCATTGTTATATCCTATGTGCTCTGCACCTACAATAAATAAGGGCTTTATATTGCGTTGAATACAGGCGTAAGCTATGTATGCAACAATCTTACCATTGCTCACACGTAATTGCCCAATAACGACAACATTGTTTTGAAGGAAAAGTACAGTATAAAGCTACATATTTTTCTCAAACTGTGTCGTTTATGTTAGCGTAGTCATTGCCTGTGAAACCTGATTTCTGTTCCATTCATATGGAAGCTTGGGACATGGTGTTCAGAAATTAATCCGTATGGTTTGTATTTACTTTATTACAGAAATAGCAAGAGAAAGGGAGAAGGCAAAATACACAGGTGCATTAGCAAGAAGTAGCTTGTATTGCTTAAGACTAGTTAAAAAAACAAATAACCTGTTCAGCTTGTGAACTAAGTGTTATCTCACTGCAACGACATAAAAATGTTAGAAGTTATTTTGTAGCGCATTTCTGTGTGCTGGGTAATTTGACTATCCATCAAAGTAACTGGAAACATACAATAGTAATTCTATTGCAATTAAGTGCAAAAAAATCACTTAATTCTCTGCATGAACCTCAACTAACAATATTTGTTTCACGTTTATAACCCCTTCCACACCATTCATTACCTCTATGAAACTAGCATCTCTCCAATAATGCTCTGTTTTCATTAATTCGCCTTGCAGTATTTTCAAATGTCCTTTCTGACCTGCTTCTGAATTTTATTATCCGTTTGGATAAGTAAATCTGCTGATCAACTGTCACGACCACGAGTGAAATCCTCAGGGCTACGTTCATTAGATAGTTGCCGAGGGATTCAGCAGCATTCAAATTCACTGCAACTGTATTTGAAATGCCATGACAAAATTCAGTTGAGTTACCGTGGTTTAATAAAATGAAATTATATCCTACAATTGCATGTCACTGTTTTTGACGATGAAAATGAGCAAAGTTGGCAAAGGAGTAGTAAGAGCAACGTGTTACGTTTTCCAGAGACCAATGAGTGATATGGCAAGATTGTAACATACCAGACTTTTATTCAGCCTTGGAGGTTACTCAGTATGGAAGAACAGGACACTATCAATAATTTTGCCCTCTCACGCTAACGCCATTCTCCACTTATTCTTTTCACATTCGATCTCACAGAGATCACAACTGTCGGCTGCCAATGCATCTAAGTTTGACCCAATTTCATCGCTCTGAATAATTCTTCATCACAAATCCTCATCTGCCAATATTTCGAGTGCGACTTTGTCTATGACAGATCTACTATTCAATAATATTTCCCCTATATTGGTCTTTGCCTTTCCCCTGTAGATGCTACTCAACTGTTTATACAAATAACAACTACTCCATTTTAAATCTTCTGTATACATTATATTTTGGCTGCGGTGGTTTCTCCCATATTGTATTTCCAAGTTGCTGAAACGAAGAGAATCTAAAAACTGGAGGACAACATTTATATTGAAAATAGTCCACCAACTGTAAGGCATATGTCTCATGACATAACAAATAGGTCCCAGCATATTTCCAAACTTAAATCAAGAACAAAAGGCAAATTATATTTTAAAAGGAAATAGTTAAAAATTCTCAAATAGAAAATATGTTGTGTGTATGGAAAAAGATTGGGTTGTCTTCCTGCGACTTTTAATTTTAATTTTAAATCTTTATTAATAGGGTTATGACATTTAAAGTGGAAATAATGGAGGGCTCGCTTACATTAACCTGTTCTCAAATGGTTGAAATATTTTAATATCTCATGCATGTAATAAAAGATCAAATTTAGAACAAAATAAACGATGTACTCTAGACAATATAGACATTCATGTGCCAATCGATCGCCACCTTCTGTACAGTTATTTTTGTGGTATACCGCTACATTTTGTGCAGGTCGGTAACTTTTCGTGGCTCTTCAACAGTAGCAATAGCCCCAGATAGCTGAAAACGTCGACGATTTCACATGGCTCAGAAGCTTTGCAACATTCTTATTAGAATTAATTCGAAATAGTCAAAGTATGAAAAATATTACACATCTGTTATGTTACCCTACTATTCATAAAACTTCATAGCAGTTCACAGTACTCTACCCGTAGAAGCTTGTTCCCATGTTAAGTGCAATTCGCACGAAGTATTCACGAAATTTTAAATATATGTGTTGATCAGATTACACCTGCTTAATTCTTATTTGATGAGATCGTTTTAATCTACCTATAAACAAAATTTTTTAAAAGCACCGCTTCCTGCTATTGAGTATTAAAACGAATGACGTCATAATCAGCTTGATTACTTGAGCGAAAGTATATGCTGAGCTCTAACAGCGGACAATGGCAACTGATTGCTTTAAAAGATGGAAAATGAAAAGCTGTGTCTCCCCTGCAGTTACATGCGTGATGACAGGTTTAGTCTTGAGTGAAAAATACCATTCCTTCGAAGCAATTTCACAATCCAGTCGATCAGTATGCAGTTTATGCAAGTGCCTCCAGGCCCATAGACTTTAAATTTAGAGAATCGTATTTGAGTGTATATATGTATCGTATTCGGCATGTGTGATCACTGATGAACAGTTGTACCAATTCTAAGTGTTGAAGAAAGTTGCCCTGGCCATTTCTTTTGAAACCAACGTTTTCTATAAATTAGCGAGACAAGGTAGAGGAACGTGCAAAAAGATATTGACCGAGAGTTATTCTGATTCCTTTCATAGGCACTCCCAGACAAGGTAATCCGCAAAGGCAAAATAATAATTCTTAAACCCTGAATAATTACAAGAGAAAAATTATATGGATTCTCATGATGTGTCACTTCTGGATCAGGAAGAATATAAACGAAGTCGAAATAAAACGATGAAGGATGTGTTTTTTTTTTGGCAGACTGTGCAGTGAATTTGTTCAATGATGATTGTGGAAGGGACTAATGTGCAAAACACAGTACATACTTCACATACAACAGAAAAAATAATACGGAGACAATAATATTAACAGATAAAAATATTCGGTAGAAGTACAAATTGACATAAAGTGCATATACGCCATATAGTTAAATATACAACAGCACTACGGCTACTGACACTGTCATAGGTAATGTGTACATGGTCTTCAGAAGTCTCACAGCCAGCAAGGAAGAAGCTGTGACACAATCTAATAGTTCTTATTCTTATACTGCAATACTTATTGCCTTACAATAGATGGTCAAAGAGATTGTGAACGGTTGAGACCGATGGAAGGGGTTCTTGACAATGCTAAGGCTCTGCGAATGCAGTGCTTCTAGTGCATGGATGTGGGTGGGGGCGAGAGCTCCGATGATTATAAGTAGTCCTTATAATCTGTTGCAGGGTGTTGCGATCAGATATCTTGCAATTCCCACATCAGATGGACATACAGTTCGTTAGGACAGTCCCCATGGTACTCTGGTAGAATGTGGTTAGAATGGGGGTGGGGATCCTCGCCTCTCTCAGTCTCTTTAGTAAACGGAGGCACTGCTGTGCTTTCGTGACTGAAGAAGTTAATGACAGTCTCGGGCATATTGCAACCGAATGACAAAGAGCAAGCATCAACTAATTTTCCTGATGGGTACTATTGTACTTCGCAACTGTGAGCAGGTAAATTTACTGATGAAATGGGAAGCATATGGGCGACTGCACAATTGATGCGGAAATATTATGAATAAAAGAATACCACCAGGAATAGAAAAAAAACCACACCCCATACCATATCAGTCACATGCAGTATCTTTATGCTTGTATATAGCAACGGGTAAATGAACTGCAATTATTATAGGAAATAAAAACAAAAATGGAATAATGTCAGCACTAGTGTAACGGAAGGATGAACTGGATTAAATTTAAAACTAAGTGTGTATATAACAACGTAAATTTTTTGACAAAAACCAAGAAAGCATATTAGAAATTTGGTCGAAAGAAAACAATTCGGATGCAACAGTTGCATCGCGGTTAGCGCGGCGCTATTGCAGGTCGGACGTCGGAATTCATTTCCGCCCTTCACTGTACGTTCTTCCCATGTGCGTGTATGTTGTTCTGAGTGTGTAAGCTTCCTCCCTCCAGACCAAAGACGTACCAGTTCGTAGAATAGAAATCGTAAAATCTGTAGTGCGGATGGTTGATATTAGTAGGTTAATAACTAATCATGGTAAATTGTCCTGTGATTACGCCAGTGTTCCTGGGCATTGCGGCTAGTTGGGCTGGGAGTGTCTGTTCTCCATTGCATCGCTAAATATTTCAAAAGAGTGACAATGCCTCTATGTGATAAAACAGGAAAAGTCATATATTCTTATCATGGCGTGGAATGGTGATAAAGAAAAGCGTAAATGCATGGCTGGTGCTCCTTAAGCTGAGGAACGGGGAGTGTATGAGATTACGTAATTAATAAGTGTAACTCTTAAAGTTTACTAACTGCTCCCACAAAACGAACAAATACTCCAAAGCAACATAACGATCAACAAGAAAAAGAAAGGAAAATATTTTAAAAAGTAGGCATATTCTGAAATAATGTAGTGCTGCATTCACGAGTGCCTTAGCAAGTACCTAAGAATAACTAAACAATATAAAATTCAAGCAATGATATAAAATTATCTATGGTACCTCACACTTTCAACTGTCTGTATGAATCATCTCTGTGTATCCATATATGAAAAAAAATCGAGAATTAACAATTAAGATATCATCTGAACTATTTTTGAGGACAAAGAATGCAAACTATGCATATTAGCAGATTGCGAGTACTAATTATTGGAAGAAACGATGATGGAGAGCAGTCGGAATATAGATACATTCAGAGTATATTTATTTTTGTTTCCGCATTTTGTTAAAACATGGGATACCTAATTGACGTACGAGTCATCAGATTAAGATCTTAGAATATACTTTTCCCAAAAAATTTATGATTGCAAATACATGATGCGTTTTATATGCAAACTGTACATTTGACTCCAATATACCTCTCCAGCAAAGAAAATTATTTTGCTCTTTCATATAGTAGCTGTTGTAATTTTGGATCCCTTTCCTAGTAAACTCCGGTAACGTTGCCTTAATGTTGCACTTCCTGCATTCAAGTGTTTAACGATGATGATTTCTGAATTGTTGTTTCCGCACATTGCCAATACAACTCATATTTCATTACAGTCGAAGAAGAACTTAGAAATAAAGACAGAGGTAATCATAACGTTAACGGCGCATGCCCACTCTTGCAATATTTTGGTATTGTTGCTTCTATTTGATAATGTTAAACCCAGGAGGCTCAAGCTCCAATTCGATGCACGTCAAATTGAAATATTGAAACATATTATTTTCAATTTCCTTTCAACGTACTTTCAATGGCTACTTTATTAGGTACTCCTAGACACCTAATCGTTATTAGATATATATAATCAGACAATCATCTGACAGCAACTCCATGCATAAAACATGCAGAATTGGTCAAGAGGTTCAATTGTTGTTTCGACGAAATATGAGAATGAAGAAGAAATGTGACCTAAGTGACTTCGAAAATAAGTAGCAGTATTTGGGCAAAAATATCTTGTTAATGAGACAGGTCAGCGAAGGATGGCGAAACTTGTTCAAGCTGACCTGACGACGACAGTAATTCGAGTAACCGCATGTTACAACAGTGGTGCGTAGAAAAAAACGTCTCTGAACGCACAATACGTGTACCTTGACGTGGACAGGCGACAGAAGACCACACCGGTCTCCACTCCTGTACCTAATAATGTAGCCACGGTGTGTATATTAAAGCATAGAACATTCAGTCCAGTCAGATGAAGTGAAAAGAGAATATGAGGGTATTACTGTTGTGTGATATTTAGTGAAATGGAGAACGTTCTAATTCATGGTAAATAGCTGTTCATGATCATACTGAATATATCGTCATTTTTAATGTAATTGACAACGGGATATTTATATTTCCTTTTATGTTATTACATAGGAACATTCTAGTACATTAACAAATCGTTTGAACTCAACTATTTTCTTACTTTTTCAGAAATCGAAAAACTGAGAAATAGTCTGAAAGACACAGGTGTTTTCGCTTTACCGCAATTATTATTTATGTCTTAGCTTTAATAAAACGTTTTTTGCTTCGTATCCAGATAATATATGAAAAGGGAAAACTGTGCTTTGGGCAAACTGCAGACGTTATGGATCAGTAAGCTGTGAAATATTCGTGTGCGTGTGAATTAACGTGTAAACGTCTTAACGTTCAAGTATCCCTTTTCTCTGCACAACGCCAAACTTCTAGGAAACTTCCAAATGGGTGAAATCTAAAGTTAAAGCTTTCCCAGGTCCATAGATAATATTCGCAACCACATCAGTTTCTACTGTTATAAAATCATAACTTGCAATAGTGCATTTCTTAATAGTGCATATTAAGTAAGATGAATCAGCTACCACCAACTTCATTCTCTACATATCCAATCAAATTACTTTCCAAAACTTGACGTTATTCTCCCCGAGATGAATCTTACTGTGATTTAAAACGCATCCCCATACAGCCGTATGCAAGTTACGGTCAGCTGAAAATTTGTAATTGACATATTATATTCTTGTCTCCCGATATTGACTCCAGGGAAGTAATACTGTACAACCAGCCGGCCTTTCTATGAATGATAATCGAGGTTCTTCGCTATTACTGATTGTACACAAAGTGATATCATCTCTAACTATAAAGTTATGATGTCATGTAAAGTAACCGTGCATTGTACATTTATTGATCACATCAAACTCATATCTGCAGATATTCAGTTGCTTTCTCTCTAACATAAAGGCAAACGCCACGTACAAGGATCACTTTGAAATTAGCCCATCCTCTGCTTCCCCAAATCTTCAACTTTGTTTCGACTGTGCTCTGTGTCTGATTTGACTGTGGCATGGGGCGTCAACATTATCGGGAATAGGTAGTCAATGTTCTGACCTCCCACCGATATTATTTCTTTCCCATTACTCTCAATACGTATCAGAGTAAACAATCTTCATTTTAATCTTAAACACAGGCTATTCAGTAGATGCTCGAAATTTTGATTACTGCACACAAAATGCTGGAGGAAATTTGCAAGACAGGCAGTATATGTAGAGGACTAAATACAGGTGACGATTTTAAGCAAGAGCCTTCATACGGACTCCCAATGAAGACTCTTGATAAAGGTCTCATTCCGAAAAGTCGACTGTTTATTCCATGCTATAGACGCAGCATATCTTGTTGATTTCCTCCAGCATTTTTGTGTGTATTGAATTAATATAATCGCGCGCTATCTGCACTTACTGATATTTATATATTTTGGCTGTCTATATTCTATACAGGCGTTTCGCTTGTCTTCTGTATTTCTCAGCAGATACACTTTTCATCCAGTAGCATGTATCTTTTCAATCCCTGGCAAGGGATTGATACACGGACATAAATGTATTCCTATAAACATGCTCACGCTCATAGTTACATATGCATACACGGCTGGTTGTGTGTATTTATGTGTATGTGTATATATGTGTATATGTGTGCACACGTGTGCATATGCTGTGCACACAAGTGTGCAAATGCAAATAAATATTTTGTGACTATCTTAGAATATAATGATATGCTGAAAAGTTGCTAATTGGCGCCAGTAAATTTAACTTCAGCAAAAGGAAGTGAAATCTATTATTAATTACGAATGCTGCACCAGGTCAACTAAGTGGCAAAATGCTTCAAACATACTTTTATTTTCCGCACAGAGGAAAATTGAGCGATAATAACGGAGGTAGGAATCGCAGAAAAACTGGTCATTGATATCTAATCCAACAAGTTTCGTTTTCAATAGATTACATTCTCATGGGTTTTAGCAAGATGAAGCATTGTCTTCGCAGCAATATGAAATGCAGAATCTATATTTTTGGAGAAATTAATTTTCTCTTCTTCTGTCCATTATCTTGTGTTGAGATAGTAAGGGTAAGTGGGCATTTTCCAAAGCTGAACAGTGTGTAGAGAAGCTGACTGAGAAATATTCTTCGGGCGGTTTCACATTATTTCATTAACCTTCAGTTTTGAGACACACGGACACAATAAGTAGAAATAAGGGTAAGATGATCACATTAGCAAAACTCAAACTGACAAAACTCTTGTTGATATAAAAGGAATTACTTTATAAAACCGGGGTTTACCGCCATGTTAATGATCTGAGAAGTTAGGTCGCCTTTACTTTACATTGTACATAAAAAATATGGTGGTTTAAAAGAAAAAGAAAATCGGATAATAAGCCTTCCAACTAAAATATGAATTCTTCTCACGGGTAACTAACGTGTCAGTCAAACGTTCAATTGGACATAAGTAATTATTAAACAAATAAGACCAGTGGTCAGCATGAAAAGAGTAACGTTAAAACTTATGCTTAATGTAGAAAACATACACGGAATTTCATATTTAGAACGAAATATCGCTTAAGAAATATAATATATAGTTATTGTAAAGGAACTAGTGTTAGCAATATATAGTGCAATTCAGCTATTAAGTAAAGATATGCCATTGCTTCTGAACACAGCAAACACTGACTAAAGCATTCACTACGTCGGTGGATAATCTGCGTCCACATGATTTTAATTGCTCACGACAGTTTTCACGTTTTTTCACTTTTGTAAATACATTGGGATCCTTTCCACGATAAGGAAATGGTAAAGTGCATTATACGACCAGAAGGCCATAGGATACAGGAGGAAAATTAGGCCATTAGGCCAGTTGAGTCTGTTCTGTCATTTCATTCTTGCTGATGCAATTCCCTCATCTCCAATCATTTCCCTATATCCCTTCATGCGCTGACTAATCAGGAATCTATCAAAGTCTGCCTTAAATTTACACAATGACTTGGTCTTTGCTGCCTCCTGTGGCAACGAATTCCAAAGATTCAACACTCTATGGATGAAGAGGTTCCTCCACGTGCATCTATTCTGAAGTTGTGATCTCTTAAACAGCTCCCCGCCATAGGAAACGTCCACTCTATCAAGGCCTTTTAATATTCAATATGCTTCAACGAGGTCACCCACTGCCATTCTTCTGAATTAAAGTGAATACATACCCAGAGCCATCAAACGCTCTTCATATTACAAGCTTCAATCCTGGAATCCTTTTCGTGAACGTCCTTTGAACCATCTCCAGTGTTAGCACATTCTTTCTGAGATAAAGGGGCCACAACGTCTCCTTTTACTCCAAATGGGGCCTCACTAGCGCCTTATAAAACTTCAAAATTGCATCCTTACTTATTATATTCTAGTCCTGTCGAAATGAATGCTACCATTACAATTGCATTCTATACCATGAACTGAAGCTGCAAATGAACCTTCCTGGAATCATGCAAGACGACTCCCAAGACACTTTGCAACTCCGAGTTTTGAATTTTCTTATCTTAGAAAATAGATTACGTTTTTATTTCTTCTACGAATGGACATGACCATAAACCTCCGACACTGTATTCCATCTGCCACTCATTTACCCATTCTCCTATTCTGACTAAGTCCTTCTGTAGACTCTCTAATTCCTCAAAACTACCTATCGTCCACTTATCTTCGTAAAGCCTGCAAAGGTGCCCACAAAACCATCAATCCCACCATACAAATCAGACAAAACATTCCATTAAGGAAACGAGACTGACTTCGGCCTATTTCGTCATGTACCCCAAGTAACCCGATGCTACATCCTTAACAATCGATTCCAACTTCATCCCAAACAATGGGATGAAGACTAACGAGCCTATTATTTGCTTTCTTCTGCCTGTTTCCCTTCTAGAGGAATGGAGAGACATAGCCAAAACCCATTAATTCTTCAAAGATCATAACTAATGCCTCACAATCTCTTGAGGCATCTCCTTCAGAACCCTAGGGTGCAGACCAACTGATCCAGGTGACGTATCTTCCTTCATAGCTTTCAGTTTCCCAAACACCTTCTCCTTAGTAATGGCAACATCACTCACTTCTGCGTCCTGACATTCTTGAACTTCCCGCTTAAGGCTAGGGACTTCCACAGTGAGGACGTATAATTTTCCAGTGTTTCCTTCTATAAATCTTTTTAGTTGATTTCTGCTGGTTTTAAAAATCTTCCCAATATTCTGCTAAGCCAGAATCTTTCTCAAAAGTTCCACTTGATTCCATGACCAATTATTTATTTTTTCTTCTCAGTTTCAGGACAGTTAGATTGATGACACTATCAATGATCTTACTCAGAAGAGATCCCAATGATCCAGAAATCGTTCACTGATCACTACGAAATATCCTTTAGGAGGAGCTCAGGAATTAAGTGTTGGCATTAACATCTAACATTGTACAGAACGTCAAATTGCCTTTGATTTTACTTGTATGTCACAATATCTTCCTCTCTCCCTCCTAGAAATCAAGTTAACAGTGGTCCTAGAAATAGGTCATTTTCTATCAAATGAGTGCATTTCACATTCAGAATTGGACATCGAGATTAGCAATTACATATAGCAATTCTTTATCGCAGGACAATCCCTTTCCATTTATTCAATTCTGATATTTGCTTATCACTGAAATGAAAAGATTGGTTTTATATTTGACATGTACTGTACATCGAAACATACAGTGAAATCTGGATCATTTGTTGTTGAATTCAGCGATAATTGCCTTCCTACCTATTCTAGTGGCTACACCCACTAGAGGATCAGCTGTTCTGGATTGGGTGTGGAGCAAGGAATCAGAATTGATATGAGACCTTAAGATAAGTGAACCTTTATGGAAGGAGTGGTTAAAGTCAGATATTACAGTGGAGTAAAGAGAATTACAGATACATACAAGTGGTGTTGCCCAGAATTGAAAGGGACACTGCCAATAATGACGGCAGAGCATCAATATCTGGAATTTCCAGCAGCATTTCAGAAGACACAGGATATTTACATCCCAAAGAGGAAGAAATATTCTAATGGAAAGATGACACATTTGCGGGTAACGAGAGAGGTCAAAGCGAACATAAAAGCCAAAGAAAGGGCATTTAATGAAGCAGAATTAGTGTGAAGTTAAAGGATTCGGAAACTTTTAAAAACCAACAGAAGGCACTTACAAAGGTAAAGATGGAATACCAAAGTAAGCTAGTCAGTAATATTATGTAGGACACCAAACGTTTCTTTAGACATATTAAATGAAAAGAAACGAGAGTCGAGTGTGAATATCGGACCCCTGGAAACCGATGCAGGAGAGTTAGTAACGGGGTACAACGAAATGGCGGACGAACTGAATAAGTATTTTCCAACAGTCTTCACTGTGGAAGACGCGACGAGTATGATAAAAGTTCCTGTTGGCAGGGTCATGAAGTATGTGAAGTTGGTATAACTGGAGAGAAGATTCTTGGCAATCTGAAAAATCAGAAGGTAGATAGGTCACCTGGACCAGATGCTGTACACCCCAGAGTTTTTAAAGAGTAACTAAAAATATCATGTATACATTAGCAATGATCTTTCAGATCTTTTGTTTTCTGGAATGGTTCCGAAAGGCTGGAGAATTGCAAATGTCACTACAACCTTGAAGAAGCGAGAGAAGGCGAAGAAAAGAAACTATAGGCTAGTTAGTCTGACCTCATTGTTTGGAAAGATGTTGGAGTCAATTATTAAGGATGGGGTCTCTGGGTACTTGGAGGCACATGATAACATAGGCCGTAGTCAGCATGTTTTCCACAAGAGAAATTTTTGCTTAACAGACCTGTTGGAATTCTTGGAAGAAATAACTGTCAGATAAATAAAGAAGAATCGGTTGATGTTGTGTAGTTTGGTTTTTAGAAGTCCTCATACAAGTGGATACACATGAGGTAGCCTAATATACTACAAGCCCATAGTATTACAGGAATATTTCCAGCATGAATAAAATAGTATCTTATTGGCAGGAAGCAAAGAACGGAAATAAATGGAACCTTTTCTGGGAGGCTGCTAGTGACTAGTGGTGTTCCACAGGGGTTTGTGTTGTGAAAGATTCTTTTAGCGTTATATATCAATGATTTGGATGTTGGAATTGATGTTTTATTTTTCAAAGAGTGCAGATGATATACAGATAGGTGGAGGGACAGGCAGTTTTGAGGAAGTATAGAGGCTACAGAGGACTTAGACAGATTAGGAGAATGGGCGGAGAACTGGCAGATGGAATAAGTGTATGGTCATGCATTTTTGTAAAAGAAGATTTCTAAATTTTCTAAATGAAGAGAAGATCCACAAAAAAAGAGTGACAAATGGACTTGGGAGTCCCTGGGCAGGATTCCTAAAATGCTAATTTGCTGCTTGAGTGTGTGGTAAGGAAGGAAAATGCAAAGTTAGCATTCACTTCAAAAGGACGAGTATATAAAAGCGAGGGTATAGCATTGCAACTTTCTAAACCACTGGTGAGGTCTCACATGCGATATTGTGAGCAGGTTCGTAGGAAGGATGTGCTGAAACTTTAGAGGGCTAAACTGAGGGTCGCGAAAATAAATCCAGGAATGAATGACTTGTCACATGAAGAGCGTTTAATGGTTCTGGGCCTGTATTCACTGGAATTCAGAAGAATGAGATGCAACCTCATTGAAACCTATCGAGTAGCAAAAGGCCTTTATACAGCTTATCTGGAAAGGACATTCCCTATTATGGGGGTGTATAAGGTCAGAGAACACAGCCTCAAAATAGAAGGACGCCCTTTCCGTACGGACGAATCTGTGGAATTCTCTGCCATACGGAGCTCTCGAGGCCAAGTCGTTATGTATATTTAAGGCAGTGGTTGATATATTTTTCATTGGTCAGAGCATGAATGGATACGGGGGAAAGAAAAGAGATTTGGGCTGAGAAAAAGTTTGGATCAGACATGTTGAGTTGGCGGAGTATATGTGATGGGCCAAGTGGCCTAATTCTGCTCCTATATCTAACAGAATTATGGTCTCATGGAGGAGATCGTAATGGATTATTTTCAACTATTCATTTAAAGACACAATTTCCGTAGGAAACAGGGAACACTGGAAATATACAGTGAAAGTTATATATCCCTCCAAATTTATAACGAATATGACCTTCAAACCTCAGGAAACAACCATAATTTAGATGGTCATAATTGTCACAAATCTGTCGGGTTTAAACATACATTTGCCGAAATGTAATTGCATTCTTTGCTTTTTAATAGATAAACTATTCCAAAACTATAAAGGTACTTTCTATTATGCTTTATAACATTATTGATGCATTATTTATTTATGACTACAAACAATAGTAATTCAATGGCTTTATTTATGCAAAGGAATGAGTGTTGTTGGCAAATCTGGCTTTCACTATCCAAGCATAATAAAGGTTCAGCATGTGGTTTAAATACATTTTTTTGTGAAGGTGACTCCAAAAATTCTCTTTTTATCAAGGAGTTTAGTGGTTTTAATCTAGTATAATGAAGGAAGTGGACCGATTTCTATGAAACAATTGGTTTTATTCGGTGCACCTCTTGATGGTGTTCTGTTGGCTAACGGTCATTCAATTTTCTGTGAAGAGATATGGATTCCTGCTGACGAAGTCTGCGTGAGAAGGCTTCATACATCCATCAAAACAAACCTACCACAGCCATGCCGCGACGATGAAGGAAGCGATTCCCACGTTACCATCCAATTATCCTTTCTGCCCTAAATATTTTGGAAACCATGGGACAACAGACAATCATAAAGCTGATAAATATTTCATTATGTATTATGTTCCTTCCATAAAGAAGAAAAGAAATCAAGGATTAAAAAAAATCAACCGATGTGCAATGCCGGAGGAGATGTAAAGCTCAGCATCGTTACCTTTATATATCAATCTCATTAAAGGATATTCTGGAGCAGTCGGCACCTGATGCTTCAGTTCATAAGCAGAGCTTTTCCCAGACTTATTTGGAAGACTCCCAAGAAGGTCTGTTGTTTGATTAGCTTGGAATAAAGCTGGGCATTATTCAACATTCCGAAACTGTCACTGAAATCGAGGACGGTCCGCTGCCAAGAACACAGAGACGCACTCTGTAACAAAATAATTTGTTTAAAATTGTTATGAATCGACGCCTATCTTCATAATGATAGCCATAACTTTGACCAGCTGCAACATTTGCTTTTACTTTAACCATCATTCTTAATGTCATTCTCTAAATTACTGACTTCGTATCACATGAAGTAACATTTGTATTATGCTTTCAAAAGAATGTCGCACAATAGATGCGCGGTACGCGATAGGATTGATTCTGCTGAAAGCCAAGATAAACACCGGTGAGCAGGGGCAGGATGAAGTAAGTTAAAATTAATAGCACAACCGAATCATCCCTCAATATTATCTTGGATATATTTGGCATCTTCGCTTACATCTGCTTACCACAACTCGGATATATTTGGTCAGTGCTTTAGGATCTGTTTTGTCTCTAAGGTTGCAGACGAAAAATTATAAAGGCAAATGTTTACTATTTGAGATGTGATGATTCTGTAACAAGCTATTTAACGCACGCACACACACAGACATATGCATACATACATATATATCTGTGTGTGTGTGTGTGTGTGTGTGTGTGTGTGTGTGTGTGTGTGTGTGTTTGTGTGTATATGTATATGTATATATCCATATATGCATAAATATATCTCGCACAACCGCACAATGATATTATTAGTGCAGGATTCGATTCATGATTGCTGGAATGTTTTCTTGCCAGATACTCAACTAAATTGCCAAAATAGTCCATAGACTGTGGATATTCGAGCTAGAAATGCTTGCGAAGATCCGGTCTTGAAATGAGCCTTTTTAGTAGCTGTAGCACATCTCTTCAACGTCTGCTGACTTAGTCAGTGATTTTGCAATAAACACGCAGAACGGAAGTTTAAAATTTCCAAAAAAAAAATCAGCATGTAAAGCGTTTTCCACTGTTTGAGGACAGCAATGGAATGCAAGCATAGATTAAAATGTCGAAAATGTGACATTCGATATAATGGAATTCAATGGCGAGAAAAGAGAATTTAAAGACTTGAAAGGAAAGAACGTGAAGGGAGTATCTGTGACCAGCCGACAGAATGTATGCGCAACGTTACATAATTCAGTTATGATTAAAGCTTCTATCAGAATGAAGTACAGCATATTAGATCCTACCCTTCATAAAGAGTAACAAATAAGAATAGGAGCTACAAAAATACTGACTGAAGAATTGGGATTTGGAGTAAGCAACTCTTCCCAACCTATCTTGATCCCCCATTTAATATTATGGCTCACTGAATGTAACGATTATACCATTGTTTTTCATCAAGATTACAGTCTTTTCCCTTAATAATTTCGCAATTCTCTGCTACTAAAGCAGACCAAAATTACTTTCTCTGTTGCAACAAAGACCCACAACCCCCTAAAGAATCATCCTATCAATCAGTCTCAAGCGGACGGCTCCCTAATTCAAAACTGTAGCAGGAATTAGAACCTCTTGTCAAAGGAAGTATTTACCTTACATAAACCCTTTGGGCGTGAATCAGAAACGTGAACGTTTAAACATCCACTTTCTCCTTTAACCTGCAAAATATACAATCTAGCCTTTAAAGACTATCCTCGGAAGAAACCCATCCATTCTCTTCATTAATCCAATGCTATATTCTGGAGAACCTTCAATATATTAACAAATGTCCCTACTTAAGGCGTAGAGGTAGTTCTCTCTCCCGACCTTTATAAATAAATGAAAAACAACAACTGCCATATCCATGCATTTATGTTCAATTCCTTTATAAATTAAGTATACAGTTAGGTTCCTATACAATTGCAATGTCTGAATATCAGCCTATTTATGATCTTCAGTAGTACTCTCTGCTTTCTCTGCATCACAGTTGACAATTATTTACCATTTCCTTTTGGTCTGCTAAAATAGGAATGCTCGCATTTTCTAAAATTTATTCGTTATTGCCAGATCTTTGGCCACTTAAGACTGCAAAGGTCGTGCTCGTGGCCTCTGGATATGACCTCACCTAAGTCATTTACATTAATTGTCAGCAGAAGTTGCGCGATGCATCATATGTTATTGTCCTCTGTTCTTTTTCTGAGTCAGAGAGACAATAGTATATCCACACGTTATGTCCTTTTCACATCACAGTCCTTTTGTCACATGGTGCGAGCAGGATCATCTGCAGCTTAATGTGAAAAAGACTAAGGAGCTGGTGGTGGACCTGAGGAGGGCTAAGGCACCGGTGACCCTTGTTTCCATCCAATGGGGTCATTGTGGACATGGTGGAGGATTACAAATACCTGAGGATACGAATTGACAATAAACTGGACAGGTCAAAGAACACTGAGGCTGTCTACAAGAAGGGGCAGAGCCGTCTCTATTTCCTGAGGAGACTCCGGTCCTTTAATATCTGCCGGACGATGCTGAGGATGTTCTACGAGTCTGTGGAGGCCAGTGCTATCATGTTTGCTGTTGTGTGCTGGGACAGCAGGCTGAGGGTAGCAGACACCAACAGAATCAACAAACTCATTCGTAAGGCCAGTGATGTTGTGGGAGTGGAACTGGACTCTCTGACGGTGCTGTCTGAAAAGAGGATGCTGTTCAAGTTGCATGTAATTTTGGGCAATGACTCCCATCCACTCCATAATGTACTGGTTAGGCACAATTCAGCCAGAGACTCATTCCACCGAGATGTAACACTGAGCGTCATAGGAAGTCATTCCTGCCTGTGGCCATCAAACTTTATTTCCACTTGGCATGATGAACTTATTATTATTTAACTATTTATGGTTTTATATTGCTATATTTCTACACTATTCTTTGTTGGCGCGGCTGTAACGAAACCCCATTTCCCTCGGGATCAATAAAGTATGTCTGTCCGTCTGTCTGTTAACCGGCACCTTAACAACTTTATATGCGTCAGCAATTGAAATCATGTTTAGAAAGAAATACAGGGAGTGAAGATCCCAGTGATAAGACACCAGTTGAGGGATTATGGAATCCAGCTTCTGGGGGAGTTGCTCTTTACTCTCCCCACTGCTAAGAAGCAAATGCGCTGCAGAGGATCATGCCAGGTTTAGAAGAGTAACTTAACAGAAATTGTTCATCCAATCCTTGCCGGTAATGAAATTCTGGATAATATGTGCGAAGGGTTTTTATAGGAAGAACAGCTTCGATCTTGAACTCCTATTAATTCGTGGAAGGGCATGGAAAGGAGAATCAAGTTTGCAATTGCTGTCGAATAATTACCACGGCTGAAGATAAAGAGCAAATGAAGGAAGAATGTGCTTGAGTGCATTGATACACAAAGGTTATGACAATCTGACTCTTTCGGTGTTAAATCTGAACTATTACTGTTTACCTACCTACATAATTCTGGAAGAAAGATTATAGATTTTTGTTAGTGAGGAAGAGCACTATTTAGTCCAATAAACAGCATGCTCAGCTTTAAAGCAAGGCCAAACGAATGATTTAGCAGCTGCAAAAGCGCAGAAGCGATTCACTTTTTTCTGAATACTAATGATATCTACCTTCAATTTTCGTAAATACTTGTGATATTTTTGCTTGGGCTAAGCTGATCAGTCAAGGAATATACCTGTAGCATTACGAAAACATCTAAATGAATATCAAGATTCCATTACGGATTGTACCAGTCTGCTATTGAGGGAGTCTGACTCTCTTCTGATTGACGATATTGCGTGAATTAACGAGTTTGCGTTTCGTCGTTTTCAAATATCACAGTCAAAGCACTGCAAAATTGACGTTATGTCTTATTATAAAGGGTTATTGCTTCCAGATCTTGGATATACACTTTGTAATTGTCAGATTGTTGGCTAATTATATGAATATAACTGACTCCTCCGATTATGTGTTTGCATGCCTGACGATATCTTCGAATCTGGCAACCAAAATCTACTTTCTTCATGAAGCGATTCTTGCTAAATGCTGAAAGATTTCACGATCCTTTGCATTAGCAAATCTTCCTATTTTGTCCCAAGTCCGTGCAATATTCGGCAAGCATTCTTATCTGCAATGTGAAAGTAGCTTCTCTTTACCATATTACAGAAGAAGGTTGTTGTAAATGTCATGCAGTTTACTAATACTGGCAATGAGCAAAGAAAGTCGGTTAGAAATAAGTTTTTTTTTTGACATGCATTGCTGAAGTCTCGGACAACCAGCACTAATCAACAGTTATTGGAGCTGGAATTGGGTTTCTTCGAACTGATGTGTGTGCTTGATGACAGCAGTACAAACGAAAAATAACGTTAATGCCTAACTATTAATAGTCCAATGTGAGAACAGCAATAATCTGGAATAAGGTGAATTGTCTGCTTGTGTGCTTGTGTACATATGCGCGTGCATGAATATGGGTGAGTATGAATGTACAAGTATAAATGTGCGTGAAAACATGTACTGCTTAAATTCAAGACTATTAGTGTAGAGCAATACATGCATAACTACTTACATATACATATTTATGAACATAATTTTTTATGATTATTCCATATAGAATTCAAAAAACTTCTTCAAGATACCAGTAAGCAATCAAGAATTTTTTATTTTTTTTTTTGCTTTAACAATCGCACATAGTCTGTCACGGTACCGCGACAGTAATTTTATAAAAATCACGAGTATTATTCATACCATGGTGAATGTTAACTTACATGAGGTTTAATCTATTTCAAATTCGGTGTTTAAAATTTAGCAGAAGTGCGACAAATATTCTTATTAAATTATAGTTTTATAATCCTGACAACATCTCATGTATAAGGAATGTATCTATCGTCAGTAAAATAATACGTTATTTTATATGTTCATCTTTCGTCGAATGATAAAGCGTTTCTCGCTCATTTGAAATCACGTTAACTCGGCTGGTACTGCAACGTTGCTGCTCAGTACTTTTAGAATTAGTTGATTTCTTCTGATTGCGCTCTTGTTTTGTTGACACTGAACAGCCTGGCTATTAGTGATATTCGCATTAATGTACTTGTCAATCAGCTTCACTATTAAGTTCTGAAGTGAACTGGCACTATTCTAAACATTGCAAAACATGCCATACTTGTGAAAAAGGTTTTATACCGTTTGCTTCTCACTCTATGCAAGTATTCTTATTAATATCAGTGATTATGTTCCGC
The DNA here is from genome assembly GCF_048418815.1 of Hemitrygon akajei. NCBI lineage: Eukaryota > Metazoa > Chordata > Chondrichthyes > Myliobatiformes > Dasyatidae > Hemitrygon > Hemitrygon akajei. Next base: position 172,184,202 of record NC_133125.1, on the reverse strand, counting down.
AATATTAATAATGACGTTTCTTTACTTTTTTGAATCCATCCACTGAGCTTCTGCCTGCACTAGCTTGCCCTCTTTACTTTCACGTTTTGTCATCGTCTGTTGGAGTCCGCTTGCTCAGGCGATACGCTACCTAATCAAGTTGGAGCCAGAAGCACCAAGCCAAGTCCTTAGACACAATTAACCTGAAAACACGCAGAGTCAGACTAAACTAAAAATTGCAACGTCCTAGCAAACTACTTCTTCGAAGCAAATTGAATGAAAAAGTGATAGAGAGGCTGAAATATCACGAAAGCCATTCAAAACTTCAGAAAACTTAACGTCTGAGTGGCATATGAACCATTTGACTTAGAGTGATACAAATTGTAGAAATGAAAATTACGGACACATAAAAATATGAAATAATGGAACATAGAATCATTCTAGGAGGCGTCAAGGATAAGTAAATCGGTCGATTTGGGCTGTATTCAAATCAATGCCAAGTTGCATTCAATGTAAGATTATAGACTTGGCATATCGTGAGAAGCATTTTATGTCAGGTAGCTTAAGGTGTTCGTTTATCTGTGTCTATGTTTTACATATTTGGTGAAGCATCTTGGCTCTAGCCCTTTTTTAGGCTGCTGTCTGCTCACATCCCACAGTTCTTAAATGTTGGCGAAATTTCCAATCATTCGATATTCATATTCAATACATCGTGTGGATCTGAAATGCTTTTCACCATCAAGTTGAGCAGTATTTAAACGGGAAAATTCAGTTGTCCCTCTCTACCCTTCAGCATCTATCTACCCGAGGGGATGCATACTGAATTAATAACGCCAGGAACTGTTTTCCCCCAGCTCAGTAGTGTAACTTAAATGGCAAATTGGCTTCTAAAGATCGCCATGACACCACTATAGTCGTCGTGATTGCACCTTACCTTACGGTATCCGATTCTCCAATACGCTGATCATTATGACTTTTTGTCTCCTCAAAATATTAAATTCCATTGGTGTAAATCATGCGTGAACCCCAATCTACATAATCAGTAATGAAATTATCTACCGAACGCAGTTCATCACTTCTCATGTTAATTGTTGATTATCAAAGTACTTCTAAATACAGTTATTCAAATATGCAACATTTTTCTATACTATTTTCTAAAATTAAATTGTTGCTTTTTTCCAATAGTGCGGCAACTACTTATAAAAGATAAAGGTTAAAAAAAATGTAGAGAGTTTCACTTATAATTCCACAATTAACAACTAAAGTATGCCAAGATACGCACAGATAAACAGTTCAAGTGATAGCGATTCATAATACTTCAGCATTCTTGTATTAGATTGTAGTTAATTTAGTAAATAAATTTGTAAAAAATCTAGAGCGCCAGCTTGAGGATAGATTGCGAACAGCATTCTGATTCTAGAGTTATCTTAGGAGGAACTAGCTTCGATGAAATGAATATGGGAACAATTTCTGATTACTACTTATTTTCTAGAGCATAAGAATTCCACTGCTTTTTAGTTCTCTTTCTGGAAAATTAACTCAAAGAAAGGACAATTTCTTAGAATTTCTGTGCGTGCTCCAATCGAAACTACTCAATCGCATTAGAGAAAAGACTTAAAAGATTAACGACATTTGCCGCAAATAATTAGCGTCAATAATTAGGTGGAATCGTTGAATGCGGTTAAAGCACACGATAACTTAGAGAATTCAAGAGGCAGATGTTGGATAGTGACCTTCAAATTCACGAAACAATGAAAACAGTCCTATAATTGGACAGTAGAAATTGATCGTTGTTCTTCATTTGATTCTAATTTTAACAGGGTTTTATACAGAAGAAATATCGACTGTGCATCATCGTTTGTGTCAATAAAGCATAATGTGTATAATGTGTAAAGGAACTGAACATAAGTGATTTATTCTCTGTTTATTCTTTTTTTTATCAGAAATAGATACGTTGAAGGCAGACTTGCAAGATTCCGGTGAGAGAATTTATCTGAAAATGCTTACAGCTTGAAATGAAGAAGCATACAACAGTACATAGCAGAAACAGGTTCAATTGGATAAAATAGAATTCATGATGGGGATGGAGGGGAATTGTTTTCATATTTCAGATGGCAGTTTTTCAAATCTATAGTAATAACAGTTATATGGTCGTTTTTAATGTTGAAACCGCATATCCCTTCAGTGAATATGCATAAAACTGCACCCACCCCTAGCCCCAACCCCCAGTTTCCTTGGGCTACGTGCGTTTAGGGAATACACACTCCGGTCTTGCCAAATCCGTGAGACTGGGACGGCGGGCTCCCACCCCAAAGCCCGGTTTTTCTTGATCTGGAGTAGTTTGCTATCCTGTTACAACTCGGTGCGAGAAATAAGAGACAGCACACTGCAGACGATATAAAAAATGCATTTATGAATGTTAGCTTAACTAAAGTGTTAGTAAATAAAAGTAAAGGGAAAAACAGAGCCCATTATAATTAAACAGTCAAATGTGCACAAGTTGGAACTCAACTCTTCCAAAATTCTTATTCACCGATCCTCAGTACCTTGCTCCGCCGAATCACGGTACCCCACTGGGTCCAATCCTACGACCGGTTCTCAACAGCGTCTTCTCTCTTCATCTCTTGGCGAACGAAACACTGCAACTCACACCGGTGTCAGGCGCACAACACAAAAACCCGCTCCACTGATTTGACGGCTCACATTCCAAAGCACCGGTTATCTCTAACCATAAACCAAACGCTACTCCTACAGAAAGGCCAACCATTATGTTATCAGTGAAACGTTTTCCAGGGTCTTACATGCAGTTTTCATGGAATATTTAGAATGTGCTTTTCTTTACAACTGTTGCATTCAATAGTTATGCTACAGAGAGCCAGAGGAAAGTACGGTTGGATATTCGATGGATAGCAGGAAACAACCATGTTCCTCTGTCTATTAAAATGTCATTAAGTGTTAAATATATCGCATTTAGAATACTAATGTTTGACAAAGACACCAAAAAAGTGAAGGCAATTTGGAATCATTACACTATCCGAACATGTATTCAAGCGAACTGCGTTTCAGAGTATAGAGTAGGATAAATTAAAACAGGCAAAGCAAGTCAACAAATAATACCTTCAGTCATAATTAGGCACAGCGACTCGTTGCAGGAAAGACGTGAACCTCATGGCCCAATTTTCATTCATTTCGCTTTTCATCTTCAGTTTCATTATGAAGAAAAAGCATGTATATTCGCCAAACTGGAAAGGAAGGATGAGAAGATACCCAGATGTTCTTGGAAGCTTGGGGAATGTTATAATATTGAAATATTTATTTTTCAGAAAATAGTCTACGCAGAAAGGAATTTGGTATGCTTTTTAAATTGTAAATTGCTTTCTTGAGTGGCAAAGGAGGAAAGATATTACCAAATCGTTCCCGCCAGACATTTGAAAATTGTTTCTTTAAAAGGACAGTAATTTTCCAGACTTCTTTCCCCGCTAATACCGAAGATAGAATTCAGTGGCAAATATCTTTTGGGAATAAGAAAGGCTGATAGTTGCTAACTCTGGCAAACATTTCTTACCTCAGATTGAATCTTTCTAAAATATTATCGTTCTTTATTTGCATACAATCCGACTGCTGGCAGATGCACCGACAAGTAGAAACACTGAAAAAGTGCATGATAGTCTCATAAGTTTAACAGAGTGAATAGAGTCCCGGTAACCTGAAAAAAAATCAAATTGAAAGAGAAATCATGCAATGATTAAACAATATACTGCGTATATAAATAATCTTTAAATTCCACATGTTTGCGCCCAGTCCTGCGTTCTGATGTACTACAATGTTCTTAGATTTCCTCCAACTTGACAAACTCACGTTAAACTAACCTTGATTTGCTTACCAAACGTCACCAAACTTGCATAACCGAGATTCGTTTCGTCTCCACACCACCACAGACAACAGTTTTCTTCACACCCACTTTAATTGTAAAATAAGCCACATCCAAGTCCTGTTTTTACTTGTTTGTGAGGAGATGATAACAATGATAATTTTCGTGTCAGTGCCAATGTTGCATGACCTTCTGTTCCTTTCTTCAGTTTTAGTTCATGAACCACATAATTTTTTGTGCTGTTTAGAGGGAGATCAAAAGAAACCTTTCGTTTCTGCAGAGATTAAATCATTCCAGCTACTTCCAATAAATCATTAATCTGCTTAAAGATTATCACATAAACTCCTCCTTTTGATTTAGATTTTATTAACAATATCCATTAGGAATTTTCCACTGACATGAAAGAGAACAAATGGAGATTTTCAACACAGTAGTGAAGTATAACTTTACTTGACAAAATGATGGGGGGGGGGAGAGAGAGAGCGAGAGAGAGAGAGAGAGAGAGAGAGAGAGAGAGAGAGAGAGAGAGAGAGAGAGAGAGAGAGAGAGAGAGAGAGAGAGAGAGAGAGGTTCCACATATTCTGCTTGTTGACCAGTCGAGCTCACGTAGGATTTTAGGATTACTGTTTTCTTTGGTTTCAGAATCCTGCATCCGAAGATTTATGTGCTTTACTGCTCAGTATGATTTAGTGTGAAGTATTTCAAATTGTGTTATCTGATGCTGAGATGCTGTATAAAAAGAAGGAATGGAAGAATTTGATGAAATAACTGACACGATGATCTCTTTGATATTACAGAAATTGAGGATCTGAGCAGACGTTTGAAAGACCAAGGTGAGTTTTATCATAATCAATCGACGCTTTATAGTTTCATGTAAACTCAAAGACAATCATAGCCGTTTTACTTCAGCATTCTATATTGTTTATATAGATAACTTAATTTGTAAAATTCAGACGATGGTCTCTTATGTACTCATAATTTATCTTTAATCCCGTACCTTGGCTAAAACAGTAAACGAAGAGAAATTATTTGCTCGTTTTACATTCAATCCACCAAACATCGCACTCCATATGTGGCAAACTATATAATGTTTTCAATTTTACGTACCCTGTATGTTCCATTCTGTGTGGCTCTTTTGACATGACATAGTGCACAGTTATTTTCGTTTAATTACTTTATATTCAATTTTTTTTGGTCACAGCTGATAGAGCGTCAGGTACAGTAACTTATTTTTATTAAGCTTATACGAATTGTATTCCTGGAATAACTTATTTTCTTTATGGATTTATTGTATTGATTTTGTTATGTGATTTTTGATTTTGCTCACACACTGTTACCGTTTAAATAATAAGCATATTAATTATTTATTTATATCATTGTAGAACACTTAAGGGGTGACGGTAAGCACTATTTCTCCTCCGTGTTGTTCATTTACTTATCTGATTCATCGAATTAGTAATAGTTAAATCGTAGATGTAGACGAAACACTCTGTTCAAAACCATGTCTTTTGAATTGTCTTCCATTTTCCAAGTTATGACATTAATTCGAGATACCTTCCCGGAGGAAAAGACGATAGTCATTCAGAATATGAATATAATATTAAAACCATTAATATGAAGTAGATTATCTAGTAACTTGATTCTGGTGAGGTATTTATTTTACAGGTATGCAAGCGATAAAATAGGATATTATAATAGATGTATTAAAACATGGTAGAAAAAAATTGATTTAGTCGTCAGCGATTAGACAGTGTCGATGGAGAGTTGATGAATACATTCTAAAAACGATATTGTTTTTCATAACTATATAGCAGTAAGACAAAAATATTCAACGGAAAGCCAATGATAGACTGTTGAAAGTCCGGAAAGAAACTGAAACAATATGGCAGCATGGAAGCATTACATACAGTTAAGCTATAAGTTCTGTTTAACTCATGTAAAGTTCGGGGAAATTCTAACACCTTTTGCTTGTCTTTCAATCACAGAAGCAAAATTGCACGAAACAAGCGGAGGTTTGTTCTTCTTTAGCCCTAATAGTATCCAACTCCTATTATGGAAGACACAATTAAAAACGCCGACTCAGGAAAGAGTTGTAATGATATTAGGGATGAAGTAAAGTATAAATATTCCTACTTTTATTAGTCCAAATATGAATAATCATTATCCAGTGATTTTCACATTGTTACAGTATTTAATATCTTCATGGGTTATCAGGAGTAATTATAGATTTCTGCTCACTGTTGTAGATAAATAACTTGAATCAAAGAACTTAATAGCAAGAATGTTTTTGTTTACTAGTTCTATGCTCGCAGGATTATGTAATTAAAGTTGACACAGTCTACAAATCACCGAGTAGGCAAGCTATAACGAAAGGGATTTATAGGGATTATGACAAATTTAATATTTCAACGTGACGGAATTTCAAAGAGCATTTCGTTTCTCCAGAAGGAAATGCGCGCTTCCTTACTTCCGTCAATAAGGATTTTTTTTTCTGGTTGCCGATAGCAGACTATAGTTATGAAGAGATGTTACAAGATGCTAGCCGTGTGATTCAACATATATTTCTGAGGGTGGAATTAAATGGAATTAAAAACATGACAGAGGAATATGAATCTCTCTCTCTCTCTCTCAATACTTTTGCAACGTCATAACCAGGCGATGTTCTCTAATTTGCACAACTCCATATAATTTTGAGCAATATGTGTAAAGTATTCCTACCAGTTAGACTGCCAAAATTAAGCCGAAAAAGTAGCAGTAAAACTGTTCCTCGCAATGAATGGCCTGAATTCAGGCAAACTTTGGCTAAATTACCATGGGAGTTGTGATTGTAATAATTTTGATATACTTGATTTCAGAAAAAGAACAAATTGAAGCAATTCGCGAAGATGTCGGTAAGATATGTTTATGAATTGTTTCGGTGGTATGGCGGGCGGTTAAAAAGGGATCCAATTTATTGATTATGTCCAAAGCATGCTTTCTGTTTCATAACACTTCAAATTCATTATTACGTGCTGCGAATATTACAAATGCCGTAAATTTCAAAACAATTTAGGGAAAATTTACGTTGCCATTTCAGGAAGGTGAAAGAGGCCGATAATATATAATAACCCATTTAAAGATCGACTAGTTGGGATACTTCACAGCAATTACTGAAAAATAAAACTCTAGTTGTAGTAGTATTTCACCCTTTCTCCCTAACAATTCGGGGATTCCTGTATATACGTTCAGATTAAGACTGAAGTGACACCAGTGAGTCTCACTTCAGTGGTGGGCAAGTCGTTGGAGAAAGTCCGGAGAGGCAGGATTTATGAGCATTTGGAGACATAATCTGATTAGGGATAGTCAGCATGGCTTTCTCAAGGGCATGTCGTGCCTTACGAGCCTAATCGCGCTCTTGGAAGATGTAACAAAACACATTAATGGATGTAGTGTATATGGATTTCAGAAAGGCAATTGATAAGATTCCCTATCCGAGGTTCATTGAGAAAGTGATGAGGCGGGGGATTAAAGAAGACATTGCCTTGTTGATATGCAATTGACTTGCCCTGGAAGGCAAACGGTGGTTGTAGATTGTTCTTATTCTGCATGAAGGACGGTGACCACATGTATCTGTTTTGGGACCCCTCCTTATTGCGATTTTCACAAATTATCTGGATGGGGACTTAGAAGGGTGAGTTAGTAATTATATCGATGTCACAAATGTTGGGGGTTTGTGGATAGTGTGGGCTGTCAGTGTTTAGAGCGGCACATTGATAGAAAGTAGAATTGGACTGAGAAGTGGAAGATGAAGTTTAACCCAGATAAATGTAAAGCGGTTTATTTCAGTAGGTCATGTTTTAAGACAGAATATAATACTAATGGTAAGACTCTTGGCAGTGTGGAGTATCAGCGAGATCTTGGAGTCCGTGTCTATGGGATAGTCAAAGCTGCTACGCAGGTTGACAGTATTGTTAAGAACATATGGTGTAATGGCCTTCATAAAGTGTGGGATTGAGTTCAAGAGCAATGAAGTAATGTTAAACCTATATAAGACCTTAGTTAGACCCCACTTGAAGTATTCTGTTCAGTTCTGGTCACCTCACTATAGGAAGGATCTGGATCTTGAAGAGGAGGTTTACAAGGATGTTGCTTGGATTGGAGAACACGCGTTATGAGAATAGGTTGAGTGAATTTGAACTTTTCTCCTTGGAGCGACGGAGGATGGGAGCTGACCTGATAGAGGTATATGAGATGATGAGAGGAATTGATCGTGTGTATAGCCAGAAGCTTTTTCGAAGGGCTGAAATGGCTAACATAAGGAGGCATGGTTTTAAAATGTTTGGTAGTACGTGCAAGGGGAATATCAGAAGTAGGTTTTTCACACAGAGAGTGGTGGATGCGTGGAATGCACTGCCAGCGATAGTGGTAGAGGTAGATGCAATGTAGTCTTTTTAGACATTCTTGCATAGGTACATGGAACTTAGAGAAAGAGAGAGCTATGCGGTAAGGAATTCTAGGCAGTTTCCAGAGTAGGTTTACATGGTCGGCACAACATTTTGGGCCGAAGGGACATTCATGTACCGTAGATTTCTGTGTTCTATAGTCTAATATATTTCCACAATATGACCATTATTTGAGCAACGTTTCCTGGAAGTAGAATAGTGTATTTTGGGCATCTTTTGAGGTTTTTTTCTAGAAGTATTCTACACATGATGACTTCAGTTTTATGGTGAATGTTATTAATTTTAAAGTTTTCATTATTTTAATCCTTATGCGTTGAAAAGTTTGAACTATGTTGTTATAGACATATGCCGTTCGTGACATTTGAAAGTCAGATATATTCGCTTTCAGTTTTATGACAACGCTATTGTTCCAAATTCTATACTTGAAAAGATAACATATTTGTTTACATGATAGACATGAAAGTTCTGAGTTTCAATTTGTGCTCTCCTGCTGTTGCTGAATCTAATGCACAATAACCACCTTCTGACGGATATTTTGATGTGCTTTGCATCTCTGTGCATGCAACTCCTTTATGTCATCTCCCTAAACCTCAGATATATGCATGTATAATTCATGGTGAACGTCATGTCTATATTCTGTCTATATTTCGCCAATGCATTGTGCATATTAAAAAAGGTGCATCGAATGGAAGAGTTATTTTTTTCGTATGATTAAGTTCATCTATTTTCTCACAGAGGAACTTCTACGTCTAAAGGATGAAGGTACGAAAGTGTTAAATATAGACGGAAATATGACAATCACTTTATTTTTGACAAATTTAAACCAACTATTTACGAATAAAAAGTTCGCATTATATCCTCTGCACTAATAGCTAACGTTTCGATCTCCGTGGAATGGACGTCTTTTTCGGAAGGGATAAATTATAAATTAGGGCGCCTTCTCTGTCATACTTTTCACAGAACACTAGGAAATGCCAGCTTCTCTGTTTTTGACGGGTGCATGTTGGAATAAAATGATAAGACCAGGAAACAAAATATGCTGCTGTTCCTGCAATTCCGTGCAGAATATTTAAATATGATATGTAGAATGTGATATTTCATTATCGTGAAATGCTACATAATCACTTATTTGGGAGATCATTGCTACCACTAAACCGTTCATTTTGAAATTCTGCACATGAAGAATTCAAGCGTTTTTCCAGTAGTTATTTATGTCGGCTTCATTTGGTTCTCTTTCTACACCCACATAGTTGTTTTCTGGTTTCAATGCAAAGTCAATACAATTAAAACTCCCCAATTTTTAACAGCAATATATACACTAAAGCCCAAAGTGACTGTCAATTGTTCAGATGATGTTTTTGGAGCACATTATATCTGACTCATATAGCTGCAGGCAATTCGGTCGCGCTTGAATGAAGTCCGAGAACACAATGACACTGAGAATTGTCCGTTTCTTAAAAAATGGCGGTTCCTTTGCCGCTTTGTAGAAACACTGAGTTTGCCGATAATTGGGCGAAACGTTTTCGAAGTAATAGCACTTTACTATCAGAGTCCTGCGATTTATTTTGGTAATAACATTTTAGTACGAAATCGCAGTTGAGTAGTAAAGGTTTTAAACGATTACTGTAATAGAGGGAGTGAGAGTACTTTTGATTTTATGGATCTACGTCATGTTGTTTCATTTAATACTTCCCTCAGAAATTCGATATCTTCGCAAACAAAATGGTAATGTAAAACAATGGAGCTAATAATTCATTATATAACTCACGAATAAGGCTGAGAATATAGATATAAGGTTATGCACTGAAAATTAAGTTTTGTAGAACCATTTCGAATAAATGATGAATTTATTATTTCTCTCTGGCATATTTCAGGGAGGCTATTTGGCAAATCGAGTCGTCACTCAAAGAAATCCTGTCAAACCTATTGACCAACATATTTACCTCTAACATAATCCTCTCACATGTTCATCTGCTGCATCAAGCGCACTCCTGCTGAAACTCACTCCATACACGAGGGTCAAGTCATAATAGCAATTTGATTTGGTACATCCTTGAGATATGTCCAAAATTATGGGAGTGTGGATGAGCATAATAATATTCAGGGACATGCAGATGAATTCAAGAATTGTTGAGGCAGTATGAATTTCATCTAATTGAGTCGGCAGTATTCGCGAGGACTGGGGACAGGGGCCTGAAAGAAGTAGTGCAAAACAACAGATAACTTCAAAACCACCAACAATGCCACCATTATTTGAACTGCTTCAACTTGTAAATGTCTGATTCAGGCTGTGATTAAGCCTCCTGTGCTCACTATCCAGGACAAAGCTGCGGCCTTGGACCCAGTTGATAGTCTAGATGCCGACATAGCCTCAGAGTGACCTGAATATTGATAATCGAAGTTCCCATCCATGATCTTACAGGAAGTTAGTCAATTATTTTATGAACACAAGCTACACCACGAAGTAATGTTTTTGCGAAATTAACTCCTGAGTAATACTATACCTTGGTTTGGTTTACGTTCTTCTTTGGTCTAGTGATTTCTGTCACTTACTCAATGTGGAATCGTATTTTAAATAATTTGGTATCGAGTTATGATTTGTGAGCATTTGGAAAGAATACTGAGCTGGAACTATCTATGTGTCTCCAGAAGAAAGGAAGACATTTAGGAGAGCTCGAAGTAAGGCAACAGCTAAGTTCATTGAGACTCTTATTATTTGTATTAGCTAAGTGTTGTCCGCCTTTCAGTATCATTGAATTATGACTGCTGTTTTAGTAATCTAGAATATGTGTTAGTGTAAATATTTAACATCATTTTTGTTGTTCTTCCTTTTGCTTTTCGCGGAGCTTTTTCCTAAAAGTAAATATAAATGTATAATCAGCGGGAGCTTCCTGTTCTAATTTTCAATTTAATGTAAGGGCTTTCTATAATGCCTGCAGTCTCCCGAATAAGGTATAAACTGTTTCAAAACTGCGGTAGGAAACATTTTAATGTCGACGGAATTAATTATGTTGAACACCTGCTGTATCATGGTTTTCAGATTATTGTTTTTTAAATGTTTTATTTTACAGTGAAGCACAAAACTTTGTATTGAGATTGGTTGTTATTGCTTTCGTTCGCTTCGCTAACAGTGGATGCCAAGAAATATGTTTTGCTATATAATCCGATTTCTAAAGTGTCTAATTTACTATTAACCAACGATGCAGCTAAGATCAGTGCTAATGATATTGTTAAGTTTGGAATGGTGGGTGATTCTCAAGCGATTGCATAATATATCCCCGAGCCTGTTTATGCAATCTCATTTTAATTATGGAGTCAATACATAATTCTATTTCTCTGCTTCCTGTTCTTTGGCCACAATGTTTTGCTGTTCATAATTTAATACATGTAGTGTGTCATGCATTATTTAGCATTCTGGTTGCTTTCAGATGAAAATACCTGACTAATTCGGTTTTCCGGATGATCTGACACAAGATTTGCTATTTTTCTTCTAGTGCATTCCTCATGGTTATTCTCCTCAGTTGATATCCTCTACCTGTTCTGTTCTTTACGTGCTGTCAAAGATACAATTCGTTTAGTCGCCATGGAACCTAAAATTTCGCCCTAATGCTCCTGTCCTCTCTCAGTGAACTAATTTAAAATAGCTGAAGAATTAGCTGGACGAATTGTAGTCCTTTGCATGGGTAGGGGTGAAGGTTTATCCCGAACTGATAGCACTAACTGATAGCATGCAGTCATTTACAAGGTTCTGCATTTGCCTCTTTTCGGAGACTCTAGGGTTCTGGACACCAATTCAAATAATGTATTTGGCACTGATACCTAAACTGTTTGTGTTCTGTGTCTATGACCATGATTGTTACTGCAAATTCCAAAGAACAGAATTAAACTTGAAAGTGCTAAATTTCGGATTGCCCCTGGGTTGTTGATGTAACAAAAAGCACCTAGTTGTATGCAATATTTGGGAATCGTTTCTCCTCAGTTATGAAATCTCACAGCCGTTGTTGTTTTCTTATTCTGTTATTTTCTGATGCTTTCTGAAACCAGCATTTTTAATACATTTTCATGTCGTTTTCTGAGATTTGGAATGCTGTGATTATCATGTCATCGTACTGGCACCGAAGTTCATCCAAAAATCTCCATAATTATAATGTGTCATTTATCTTATCCCACTTTTCTCTTTTCGCAACATACGAATATCAGCCGCATAACAAAACTGGGGACACGATTGGGATCCAACTATATCACTAACTTTGCTGCATGCCACTTCACGAATATGCTATATTGTACGTGACTTACCCCTCCCTCTTTTAACCTGTGTGATAAAAATAAAATTAACGTGGATCTAAAGATATCATGAAATACATTTCGCTCTTCAGATGCAGATTATTTGCTTATATCCGCAAAAGATAAAGGTAGGAAAGCGTAGTTATTGGTTGCATATTCCTGATCAGGAAAAATGGCTTATTTGTTCTGTAATCATTTGTATATTATATAACTTAAGTTATATATCTTACATGTTACATATCTGAAGATAAATGGTAAACAAATAAAGTGTTGGCCTGGACCTTTTATTTTGTATACTCAAGGGTTCCCAGTGTGGGGTTCATAGACCCTAAGCTTAGCCACTTAGAGGCCATGGCATAAAAAAGGTTCGCAACTCCTGATAGATTAACGCCATTTCAGCCTTTCTTCAATATTTGCTTTCTACTGCTTTTCAATTTTTGGGCGTGATGATTTGGCCCTGGATAGGTTGATGTTATTCTGTTTGTACCGGGATGTATGGACCCGCCGTCGCGTGTCTTAGATATTAACTGAAGGTTTTTGATAGAGGAAACTAAGCAATAGAAACACTCTAAAGAATGAGAAACGCTAATAAATCAAGTTTTAATACTTAAAGTATCAGGTATGACATATGTTTGAATGTTCAGAAAGTAATTTGAAACTATTACGTAATGCTTTCAAAAATAAGTCATTTTACATACCTCACTTTTGAAACAAGTTCAACGTTTCTATTGAATTGTACGGGACCTGATATATTTGGATGCATGTGGAGTCATAGAATACTAGAGCACAAAAGCTGCTTTTTTTCGGTCCACCTAGTCCAAGCTGACCAGATCTTCCACCTGATCACATCTACCTGCACCCCATAAACCGCATATTTATGTTCGTATCTTAACCTGGATTAAATGTTGTAATTAAACCCATGTCTACCACTTCCGCTATCAGTCTGTTGTAACCTCGCACCATGCATAGAGCAGAGAAAATACTCAGATTCTATTTAAATATTTCACTTTCTACACTGAAACTATTGCCTCCAGTTCCAGTATCACCTATCCTTATGCATTCAACTTACCTATACTCCCTATAATTTTGTATTCATCAAAATAATATATCTTCATTCCCCTACGTTTCGGGGAATACCATCCCAACCTATTGAACATTTCCATATAATTCAGGACCCCAAGACCCTCAAAAATCTTTCCAAATATGTAGATAATCAGAACGAAATGCGATACTCAAAATTCAAGCTCATCAACGGCTTGTTTAATATCAGTGTACCAATGTTAATGTTAAGAATGTTAATGTGCTAACATCTGTCTCTGTCACCATATTTACCTGCGACACCACGTACAAGAAATTATGGACCTGTATTTGCAGATCTTTTTGTTCTACGGTACAGCTGAGAGCCCTACTATTGAATGTATGAGTCTACCCTCGCTTGGCCTCCCAAAATGCAGCTCCTCCCATTTGTACAAGTTTAGAAGCAGAGCCGAGTAAACATCGCGAAGCAGTGAAAGGAACCGGCCCGTTCCTGGCCTCTATCGCAAATCACTGACATTTTGAATCTGGCCCAGCACTAATCCATCATATATCGGCTCTCTCGTTGCCCTATGGCCTGAACGCCGACTCCACGATTCACCACGGACTTTACCGCTCGAATTTGGCCCAGGGCTTAAATGATCCAACCTCGGGTCTACCCAGGATATTGATTCCCTCCAGTTCAGGTGCAAAACCTCCCTCATGAACTGGTCACTCATTTCCCAGAAAACGTTCCAGTAACCCAAAAATCTGAAGCCCTGTTCCCTGCACTATCTCCTTAGCACTCGTATAACAGCACTATTGTCCAGTTCCTATCTACACTAGCTCGGGGCACAGGAAGTAATCCGGAAATCACAACTTGGCAGATCGTTCTCTTCAGCCTCTTCCCGAACTCTATATACTCACTGCGTAGGACCACTTTCTTTTTCAGCCTATGTCATTGGTGCTGATATGCACCAAGATCACTGTTTGTTGTCCTTGCCCCCTGAGAATATAGCACAGCCGCTCTGATACATCGTTAAAATATTACGCAGCAGTCCATGCCAAAATGTTTTGTGACTTTTCACGATGCTAGCACGCAGCATAATTAATTTCATTTCAAACACTAAAACCAAAGTTAATCCAGTGTAGTTACACCAGTGGCTGTACTTTCGTGAACATTGCACTTTTGATATCCAGATCATAAAAGAAGTAAACAAAAATTCAACTCTACTAGTTACTGTCAGCCCTACTGGGAAAAGTTCTTATAAACATTGCTACAAAATATTTCATTACCTCTCTGTCAATGCTTCTAACTGAATACCCAAGCCCAATTGTCTTCGGAAACATTAATTATATACTAATGGGACCGATGAGTTCTAACCATGTGTGGAAATTAACATCTTAACAGCATTTGGGTGGAACAGCTCAAACTGTTTCAAGATGGAAGGACAGAACAGACAGTCGAAGAAAGGAAATAACCCTGGTTATTGAAGGCTAGTCATCTTATTTGTGAGCAGTATTGCAAACGCTGTCCGCGAGAGTGCCCAAGGCTCTTGATTTACCTATGATCCATAGAACATTACAGCAAAGAAACAAGCCTTTTGGCCCTTCTTGGCTGTGCCGAACCATTTTTCTGCCTAGTCCCACTGACCTGCACCTGGGCCATATCCCTCCAAACCCCTCTCATCCATCAGATATGAAAACTCTATTTTAAAATTAGTGAGCTTTAGAAACTCTGGCACTATCCATTTACACTATCCATGAGGTAATTCAGATATGAAATGCAGAAAACTTCCACGCTTTTGATGCTTTGCTTTTTCACACTGTAGTCGCTTAAGGTTATGGTCGCCTCGTTACAATCTGCTTTTTGAATAAAATGTGATTAAGTCTTCAAGTCCGCACTTCCATCTACATTTTTATAGTTGCTTATATTTATTCTCCCTGCATTACAAATATCTGCATTCTGTGTTATTGCAGAAGAGGTCTCTAAGGACTTTTGACGTTCCATTTCCCTAATGTGGGCTCAAAACTTACAAAATGACTTGCTTTCTATGTTAATGTAAATACGTGCACGTTGTCTGAACCTAAGCGGATTCCAAGTAACTCGGAACATGCCATTAAACGCGAAACCCAGCTGTCTAAGACTGTGAAAGGATTGTATAGAGGCTATATATTATATCCTACGTTGCTTTTAATGTCTGCGTTAGTCAATCACATACTGCTGTATATACTCCTGTAATACAGATTAACTTTCAGCGTGCATTTGCAACGCAAATAGCTTTATATTCACTTTGCAATATATTCAAAGTTAATTACGAATGTATTCTGAAAGAAATGATGCTTACCTCAATTTATCATTTTTTTCAATTTACAGCAATAAGTGAATTAAAAAAGCGTCTTAAAGAAGCAGGTGAGTGTTTGATTTTGAAGTAGTTATTTTCCCATGAATTTCTGTTGCACTACAGCTTACCAGATCTGCTGCTTTAGATGAGCAAGACTACTAGTTTCTAATAATAAAAGTTTTGAAATTAGAAACCAGAAACCTGCTATGGCCGTGTCTTCTCTTTTCTTACAATACCCTGATTTTCTGGAAAAGCGGTAATCCTGACGAGTGGTGTACAAGTCTGATCATCAGATAAAGGTGTGATATTAAATGATCTACAAGACTGCGAAAAGAATAAACAAAAAAAAACACAGAAAATGCACTACGATAAACATGGTTCTCTTGAAGACTGCGGTGGGAGAATAAGAAAGCATAGGAATACCCGAGGAATAAAATAAATGCTGTACGTATATTTTCAAGACGGAAGAGAAAGAAGCAACCTCTCTGTAATTTTCGAGTCCAAATGGAAAAAAGATCAGTGTAAAAATAAACCTGAAAATTTTTATCGACATGTAAATGATAACAAAGATTTCAAAGGTATCAAAGGTTTCAAAGTTTCATTTAATGTCAGAGAAATGCATACAATATACATCCTGGAATTCTTTTTCTTCACAACCATCCACGAAAGCAGAGGAATGTCAAGCTGAAAAATGTGAATTCTCTAAATCTAATGGGGAATTTAGTACTTATGAGGATGAAAAGATTCTTCTGCGACTAAAGCTTAAAGACAAAATTATTGAAGGAACAACAACATGTCACATGAAAAAGATAAAAAAATTCTGATGCTGGAAATCAAAGTAATGCAAAAACTGCTGGAGGAACTCAGCAGCAGGCAACATCTATGAAAAAGAACAAACAGTCAATGTTTCGGGTGGAGACCCCTCATCAGTACAGGTGCTTATAATTACGATAGGTATTTTTGGCACAGAACAGGTGTATCGGCATTAACATCCATAATCCAAATGCCAGTTCTTTTCAGAATTCAAATATGAGGGGAAATCAGCAAGTGAATGAATATTGTAGTGTCCTCTGTATGTAACAAACTGCAGGGGGCGTGTCAACCTGCTTGAAACCACTATTGTTAGCAGTATATCATCAATATATATGTTACATTTTCTGCCTTCATTTTATTTTCCTTTGTGAAGGGACACACGAAAGCCAAAACAAGCCAACAAACAAACAAAAAAAGCCAATCATTTAGGTTCGTGATTGGACACGCCAACAAAGGTCAATGGGAGAAGGCCAGTAACTGGGGTTAAGGAAGAATTTAAAAAAAAAGATCAGCCATGATTGAATGGCAGACCAGACTCGCTAGGTCAGATGGCCTATTCTCTCCTATGTCTATGGTCTTATGGTCTTCTGGTCTTATTACCTCTAGCAAGTCGTAAGACAAGACTAACATTGACGTTTCGTAATATACGTAGCATCTGCAGGTAGCAGGTCACGATACCACCTCGCTTAAAACGAAAAGAAAACGGATATATTCGCCTGAAATTGCAAGGAGTCTGATGCTGTGCTGGAAAATGTATTTTTAATCGTTATTATTTCTTTTAAGAATCGAAAACTCAACGCAATACAAACGGTAAGATGAAAATGAACGAGCTTGATAACCCTAAAGTTTACGTTTAATATAATGAAAACCACAGTTTAACTTTCGGTATCTTATATTGTGTCTAACCAAACGTCTTCTGCTTGGTGTGCCCGTAAGAAGAAAATACTATATGAGGGCAATGAATGGTTATATTGACGTGCAACATAATGGATTCACTGAAACCTGACGCTCAAATGCTTACGACATGATTACCAATTTGTATATTACCACACACCTCCTAAGCGATGTCCACAGATATTTATATAAGAAATATTAGAATTTTAAATTGCAGTAGATATGAAGTAAAGTGGCGAGCACAAATTTATGGAGATTCTAGTTGAGTAGATTAAATTCAGCGTCCCGAGCATCAAAGATCTACAAGCAAAAGGGACCAATAACATACTGTCTACTAATTACACAGCTCTTGTTAGTGATAACACTGAAAATGGTACTATTATAAGAGCACAACCTATCATATATGTAGTATGTAATTAGTTATGTATTATTCAAATAATGCAGATCTTTATATTTTTGACAAAAGATCCACGAAAATTATTTAAATCTGAACAGCCAACTTATAAAAATCTGATAGATACATATTTGATTGACACTGCTTGTTTGATAAAGGATTCCGTTTAGGAAGCTATGGCATTTTAAGCTGATATTATACAAATTCCCATAGTGTATTTGCTCGTCATGACTTTATCCTACGAAGTTTGTTTACGTTAGGAGATATTGGATTTGCTTTCGAAAGTTTAATGTCCTCTTTTTTCAATTTTGATTGAATTCTGAAAATTCCTTTGTTTCATTTAAATAAAACAACGTTCCAGTTCTCCGGTTCCTAACAACATACTTCTCATTGTTTATTTAAATCTATGAATTGGTTACCACAATGTGTTGTGCAGGAAGCTGCTGGCATTTATCCAGAAGATAAAACATAAGCGAGTAAAGTACAGATAACATGAACTGAGTAAAATAATACAGACCTGATTAAACTTCCCATAGTGAAAAGACCTTTGACAAGAACAGCTCTCTACGAATGAGATCCAGCAGAGAATAATGAGGATATTGGGACATTTAAAAACGAGCATTCTTTGAACTACACTAATGATGATTGCAAGCATACGGCTAAACATTATAGAAACTATTTTAAGCTGCATAACATCCGCCTCTCAGGGCGTTAGTAAAGAAATCTGGTTACAAAAACAAAAGAACCCTTCTTCATTTTACGCACGTGAAACCGAATAGAGTTTCGACATCCCCGTTTTCATTGTTGATTTAATGGAATTTGCAGCCATCCTGTATACATATCGATACAAGAGGATACGATATGTCCTCCAGTATATCGATCAGCCCAACGGAGATTGGAAGAGCAGTTCCTTGAGCACCCTCCCTCAGTCTGCCACAACAATTCGGATTTCCGGGTGTCCACCCGTATCAGTTGTACTTCCCATTCCAACATGTCAGTCCATAACGTCCTCTACTGCCATGATGAGGCTTTCATATTGGAGTAATACCACCTTATATTTCCTCAGGCTAGACTCCAAACTGATGGCATGAACATCGAATTGGCGAACCTTCAGTAACTGCACCACTTCCTTTCCATCACCATTCCCCATTATTGTTTCTTTCTTTTACCTTCTATTTCTACCTGCCCATCACTTCCCTCTGGTGTTCTCCCCACCCCCCCCCCCCCCCCACCGTCCCAACTTTCCTTTCTTTCATGGTCTTCTGTCTTCTCTAATGTGCTTCGACTTCTTCAACGCTTTATCTCTTCCACTAATCAACTTCCCAGATCTTTACTTCAGCCCTCTCCCTCTCACAGCTTTATCTACCACTTACCACATTGTACTTATTCCACCTCCCCACTCCCTACTCTTTTTCTGACTTCTTCCATTGCAGTCCTGATGAAGATTCTTGGCTGGAAACGTCGACTGTTCATTTCCATCCATAGATGCTGCCTGACCGGCTGAGCTCTCCCAGCACATTGTGCGTATTGTTCCAGATTTCCAGCATTAGCAGTATCTTTTCTGTATTTAATTAGACAAGTCCTTGAATCGGTATGTATATTATTCAACGCAGGAGCAACAGGGATGCTAAATAAAAGTTCCCTTGATGTCAGAATTAGACTGCCTGATTACCAGTGTTGCATGCAGAATGCTAGATTGAAAATGACCAGAAACTGGAGAGATTTAAATATGGAAATTTCTTGTAACATGAACTTTGAGAAAGATTGATTTCATTTTAATGTCATAATATGCTCGAGTATATCATTGCCTTCCAGATCGAGAAATAATTGAATCCTTCAAGAAGGATGTTGGTGAGAACAAAATAAAACTTAAAAGTAATATTCAAAATTATTTTAGTCTGATATTGACAGTCATATAACGGTGTTCCAACTAGAAAAGATTTAAGAAACACAAGGTGGAAGAAAATATGCTTATTCAAAAGGCAGCTGTCGTTTCAAGACAACGGTAATGAAGCCATGGTTTTTATGACGGATATATTCATAGAGAGGATTTCGGGGTAATAGAAATATTCCTGTAGGCATTTGTCATCATCGTCTCTTGCGGGATGTGGGAATGGATTCTTGTCGACTACAACTGCGAGAAGTGCATCCAGCTGTAGGTTCCAGCTATCCCTGTTAAAGTTTTGCAGCTGGATCTGAATGAACAGAGCGAACTGGGAGATAGGAAGCGGAAAGTGGTTACTAGCCAATGCAGAATACTCTTGTGGCCATGCACCACAACAACAGGTATGTCACTTTGGAGACTGTTGGGGGCGGGGTAGGGGTGAGCTGCTACCTAACAGTGAAAAGAAACAGTGGTCGTGTCTTTGGCACTGAGTCTGACTCTGTGACTCGGAGGGGAAGGGGGTGTAGCGGCATGCTGTGATGAGAGGCGATTAGTTAGTTAGGGGAATTAACAGAGGTTAGGTGGGCCAGATGGAGATTCCAGGATGTTATGTTGCCTCGTGGGTGCCAGGGTCCGGAATATCTCTAAGTGGGAAGGTAAACAACCAGAAGACGTGGTCCATGTAGGTAGCAATGACTTGGGTAGGACGAATGTTGAGGTTCCGCACAGGGATTTCAGGGGATTACGGGATAAGTTAAAGGGTAGGACCTCCGGGGTTGCTACATGTGCTACCTGCTATTGAGGCAGGAAGATTAGGTGGTTTAAAACGTGGCTAAGGAGTTGGTGTAGGAAGGAGGGCATAAGAGTTTTGGAACATTAGACTCTCTTACAGGGAAGGTGGGACCTGCACAGCAGGGACTGGTTGCAGCTGAACTGAAGGTTGACTAATATCCTAACTGGAAGGTTTGTTACTGCTGCGCGTTGGGGTTTAAACTAGAATTGCAAGGGAGTGGGAACCAAAGTGGTAGTGCAGCTAGCGGAAAGGTTGTCAAGTCACCTGTTGGTATGACCTCTGACTAAATTGTGAATCACAAGGTTTGAGCATGATGCGACTAGAACTGCATAAATTTCAATGGGAGAAGTATCGTGGGAAGACAAATAATAATGCTGAAGATGAGGCAGCTGATTAACAAACAGAGGGAATGTGTGTCTGGAGAGGCTATAGATAGGGTAAAATTGCAGTTAAAAGAACAGAATTCGTTGCAACATAAAAACCTGACAAAACTGAAAAGGGAGAATACAAGACTGAAGATACTGTATTTGAATGCGGAAACTAAACAAAATATGGTCGATGAATTTGCAGCACAGTTACAAGCTGGCAGGAATGACGTTGTAGGCATCACGCAATCATGGCTGAAAGAAGATTATAGCTTGGAGCTTAATCTCCAAGGAAAAGACAGTCAGGGAGGCAGAGGGGGCTGCGTTGCTCTGCTGGCAAAAATGAAATCAATTCATTAGAAGGCGGAGACAATAGTCATGGGGGATTTCAATATGCATGTAGATTAGGAAAATTAGGTTCGTGCTAAATTCCAGGAGGAGGACCTCCTAGATTGTCAATGAGATGATTTTTTAGAGCAGCTCGTGGTCAAGCCCACTACAGGGTTAGAAGCAATGAACCAAATTGATTAGAGAGCTTCAGGTTAAAAATAAACATAAGGGCAACTGACCATACTTAATCCAATTCACCCGGAAAGTTGAGAAGGAAATGCTAAAGGCAAATGCATCATTATTACAGTGGAGTAAACAGAATTATAGCCGTGTGAGAGGAGTTGGCCAAAATTGATTGGAAAAACAGAAATGGCATGACTATCGGATAGATAAATCCCGAAGAAGAAATATTCTAAAGGAAAGATTTCGTATCCATGGCTGACAAGAGAAATCAAGGCCAACGTAAAAGAAACAAAGAGAGGGCATATAGTAGAACAAAAATTAATTGGAAGTTAGAGGATTGCAAACTTTGAAAAACCAACAGAAGGGAACTACAATATCATTAAGAAGTTAAAAATGGAATACGAAAGTCAGCTAGCCAATATTATTGAAGTATACCAAAAGTATATTCAGAATCATGAAGAGTGAATATGGCTTTGCTGGTAAGGTACTAGCGGAAGACAATAAAAAGCCGAATGAACTGAATAAGTATTTTCCTTCTGTCTTCACTGTGGAAGACACCACCTGTATGGTTGAAGTTCCATTTACCAAGAGGCATAAAGTGTCTGAAGTTGTTATGATTGGAGAGAAGGTTCTTAGGAAGCTGAAATGTCAGAAGGTAGGTAAGCCATCTGAACACGATACTGTACAACCCAGAGTTTTTAACCGGTATGGAAGCACTAGCAGTATGATGGAAGCTCTAAGCGTCGGGGTCATGAAAACTAGAGGAAATGTGAGGTAATGAAAACTAGAGAGGTGCCTCTTGAGAAACAGAAAGGTCTGAAGGTAAATAAGCTACCTGGATAAGAAGGGGTACACCCCACAGTTCTGAAAAAGGTGCTGAAGTGTTCGTGGAAGTATTAGTAATCACCTTAGAAGATTCATTAGATTCTAGAATGGTTCCAGATGACTGGAAATTTGCTAAGTTACTCGACTTTATAGGAGAACAGCGGAAGAAGAAAAGAAACTATAGGGTAGTGAGTCTGATATCAGTGGCTGGGAAGATCTTGCAGTCGATGCTGAATGATAAGGTCACAGCAGACTTGGAAGCACATGATAAAATAGGTCGCAGGCAGAATATATCCCTCAAAGGAAACATTTGCTTATCAAATCTGCGGGAATTCTTTAAAGAAATAACATTGATAGATAAAGAAGATTTTGTTAATGTTGTACTTGGACTTTCAGAAGGCCTTTAACAAGGCGCAACACACGAGGCTGCTTTACAAGCTACGAACTCATGGTATTACAGGAAAGATTCGAGCATGAATAAAGTCGTGGCTCACTGGCCGAAGGCATTGATTGTAACTAAAGGAGGCATTTTCTAGTTGGTTGTCGGTGGCTAGTGATGCAGAAGGGCCGGCATTGGGACAAAATCATTCTACGTTATCTGTCAATGATTTGTATGAATGAATTGATTTTTTAATGAACAAGTAAAACATATCGACTAATTCATAGAAATCACTATGTGTTTGTAGTAACTTAATTTATCATTGGTAAATCGCTAAATAACATTTCTGCCATTACAATATCACAATATTACAACGTTTTTAATTGCAGAAGAGCAATTGCGATCAAAAGATAAAGGTAATTAAACTAGTATCTTTATATTTTTCTCTAATGAATATGCTGTGCATGGGTATAATTGCATACCAATTTTTTTTTATTTGTGGGAACCGTAATCATTCCTTTTCAGCAGTTGAAGAAGCTCAATGTAATCAACTGAAAATAGCATATAATTCTACAAAATATCTCTGCTGGCGTTATAATGCACCTGAGTTATGACGTCGAATTCCCTAGGATTATAAATTAAAATGTATATCGTAAATTAGAGGATTCTTTTGGATAACTGTGAAATGGTGTGCAAATGCCTTTCCTCCGGTGTGAATATTTACTCCTTTAGAATTGATCTGCTTGGTTTCTGGTCAGATTTATTAGAAGTACTGCAGCAGAAGTCTGAACAAGAAGCTACACTGCTCTTTCACCGTTTACTCTGATCAAGAGGTTTCCAGTTAATGAGGTTGGAGTTTAATTTACAACTTTACGTTCACACTTTTGACGCAGAAATGGAAGAGTTACAGAATCAGAGAGGTAAGAAATGAATCGCAATTACAAAAGAGATGTTTAACCATAGTTTCGCATCCATATTTAGAGCTGACATCTCTCAGAAATTCCGATCAGTATTCACATTTCTTGCTATTGTTTTCGGCTGTTTTACGTTATACCTAACTGACAATTTGTGAAACCGGTTGGCCAGATAAACATTACACTTTGACTTGGTACTTACTCATGCTTTATTCTTCTCAACATATGACATATTAGTCAAACCTTATTTACAATAGGACTGGAATTCGATTGTAAAGAAGGTGAGAGAGCAGAAAACTGATTGGAGCAGAACTGACCAATCGGGGGTTAAATGCCAGCGGACTAGACATGCCAAGGTATCATCCCTGATGACGACCTGGATTTTGGCATCGAGACCGCGAACTATACCCGGCTGGAAGGCCCAGAGGGTTGTTTTTCATTCACAGGAATGGTTCGTGCTAGCAGTAAAGGCTTTTGGCATAGTTGAAGGAGCGTTAGCGGATACACGAGGTCTTACCTTGTCAGTTTATTTAAGATATAATTCACCCAGAAATGTGGACTACATTCTGCTTAAGAAAGATTATATTTGAGAGAGAAAGGAAAGGAAATTATGTTTGAGAGAGAAAGGAAATTAAAATTTTAAGTGATCTCAATAAAGTTTATGACATCACTTTCTGGAGGCCATTCTTGAATAGAACACTACAGCACAGTACAGGCCCTTCGGCCCTCCATGTTGTGTCGACCCATATAATCCTTTAAAAAAGTACTAAACCCACACTACCGCATAACCCTCCATTTTTCTTTCATCCATGTGCCTGTCCAAGAGGCTCTTCAGTACCCCTAATGTTTTAGCCTCCACCACCATCGCTGGCAAGTCATTCCAGGCACTCACAACCCTCTGTGTAAAAACACTTACTCCTGATGTCTCCCTTAAACTTTCCTCCCTTAATTTTGTACATATACCCTGTAAAAAAAAATAGATTAAAAATGTCTGCGACGCGGCATCTATCAAAACATTAAAGTAAGTCTGCGAGTGCATCAGAGGAACGGAAATTCATACAACAACGATAACCTATCACTAAAAATAACTTAAATCAGCTTCAGTGCTAATAGTTGAGGCGGGATAGCTGTGCCAGTTATAGTGGAAGCTATTTATACTGTTCCAAAGATCCTGCCTGACCTGCTGAGCTTCTCCAATATTTTGTGTGTATTCCGATTGCATATGTCTTTTATAGTATGCTGTCAAACATGTCACACAAATTATCGAACCATTTCATGGTTAGTAATTACGTATATTAATTCCCCGAGAGAATGGTCAGTACTGATGCGGCAAATTTCATTATTTGATTACTTTCCTTTTTTTCAGAAACTAATCCACATCGTGAATGTGGTAAGAATGCAAATAATTAACCGATTTACTTTCAAGTGGACACGCTTAAATACCTAGTCTAAAAAAAGACATCGTCATGCATAATATTTTAATTGTTGCTTGTATAATATAATGCACATTTTGTTGATTTTTGAGGATATTTGAAATGTTGCCCGAGATATATACATTGCCTGCTCCTTCACAACCACCCACCTCACACAGCACCGAATTTTCAATTAGTTACAAGAAACAAATAGTTGTACGGTAAATTAAGGTCAGAATGTGTTTTCAGAATACTTTCTATTTAGAGACAGACACAATAGCAGATTTCAGATATTTTCACTGTTTTTCTTAAGTTTGTTCTCAGTGCAAAAATAAGAAAATATTTTCTTTGCAGAGAAAATTTTGCAGGAGAAAACAGCAGGTCAGTGAATTGAAATTAACAAAATGCATTTCTAAACTCTCGAAGATTATGTGAAATATGATTATTTAAACTAGTACATGAATATTTTCAAAACTGCTGCCCTGCTTCAAGCATTTTTTTTTCTGGCACAAATTCAGTGAACCCGTACATCAATGTACGCTCTCGTGACGTTCATATAACTGCCATATTTACTGTATCTGCAGAACCTATTGGTATCTTGAAAGCGACTATGCCAGTAGATTTGAATTTAAAATAGATCCTCTTTTCTGAAAAGCCGTGACTTCTTCAGAAATAAATTTTCGCGAGCTGTGTATTTAACTAAATTAATTTGTCATTTCGCTGGGAGCACCAGTAAATTTCTGAGCGCAGTACACATCCCTGGATAATTAAGACAATGCAGGAAACATTGAGAATATCGAATAGTTTCTCTAGAAAGAAAAATGGAATTAATTTTACAACGAGAAGGCCACCCGAGAAAGCCGAAAGCCATCCTGTAAATCAGACGCTTCCACTGCTATAGCAGCTCTTATTCTGACAGAAAGACATTTCAGTTGTGACAGGAGGAAGCGGGTAAATAATTTTGCTTGCAGGACAGTATGCTAATTCCATGTTCCACGCTCCTCAAATGTCTAACTGTTGTTCTTTCCAGAGTATATTTCCTGCAAAGAAAGTTATTCAAAAATTCAATGAGGTTTATACTAGCATATTAAATTATTACATAGATGTGCACTCACTAAACATTATACAGTATATACCCTCGTCGTGAGAAATTTTCAACAGGCGACCATAAGACCATAAGACATAGGAGCAGAGTTATGTCCTTCAGTCCATCGAGTCTGCTCCGCTATTTCATCATGGCTGCTTCCAAATCCAACTTTCCCCACATACCTCCCTGCTCGCCATATCCTCTGATGTCTCGACCGAGCAGGAAACGATCAAGTTCCGCCTTAAATGTACGCACGGAATTAGCCTCCAGGGTAGTCTGAGGCCGAACATTCCACATATTAACTACTCTCTGGCTAAAAATAAATTCCTCATTAACTCTGTTCTAAAGAGGCGCCCCTGAACTTTGAGGCTGCATCCTTTAGTTCTAAATACACCCACCATAGGAAACGCCCTATCCGCATTCACCTTATCTAGTCCGTTCAATATTCGGTCCGTTTCAATGAGTTCACCTCCTCCTCACATTCTTCTAAATTCCACTGAGTGCAGGCCCAAAGCTGCCAAGCGCTAATCCTACGTTAACCCCATTCATTCCCGGAATCATCTTTGAGAACCTCCTCTAGACTCTCTCCAATGACAAAACATAATTCCTGAGATATGGGGCGCAACAATACTCAAAATGCGGCGTGACTAATGTCAGAATTATTTCTTTGCTTTCATATTCTAATTCCCTTGAAATAAATGCCGACATAGCATTTGCGTTACCACAGCGTCAATCTGTAAATAAACTTTTTGGTAATCTTGCACGAGGATTCCTATGTCCCTCTGCACCTCTGATGCCTGAACCTTCTCCCCATTTAGATAACAGTCTGCACTAATGCTCTTTTTACAAAAATGCATTATCATACATTTCCCAACACTATATTGCATCTGCAACTTTTTGCCCATTCTCCCTATTTGTCTAAATCCTGCTGCAATCGCATTGCTTTCTAAAGATTACTGAACCTTCCACATACCTTCTTATCGTCCACAAACGTTGCCAAAAAGCCATAAATTCAATTATCTACACCGATGTCACGCAATATGAAAAACAGCGGTTCCAATGCTGACCCCTGTTGAACACCACTAGTCACCGGCAGCCAACTAGAAAAGGCCTTTTTTAATTGCCTCCTGCCTGTCAGCCGTTCCGCTATCCCTGCGACATTGTCCTGATATTGTTACAGGGGATATAGGAGTGCGAACTAACAACCGCTTCTATACCAGGGTGTTATCAAGAAACATAATATAACTTCAGTGATCCTAAAGATCAAAGAACAAAATAGTAAGCGCCAATCATCGAATCTTCCACAGCTGTTTCGTAAGACATTCCTTTCAAAGCTTTTTCATCCACATGAAATATATCTGCGTATCAGACACATTTAAAAGCAAAAAGATGGAAAGCTTGACTTGTCCTTCAGCATATCATTGTGCGATATAACAGTATATTAGATGTCTCCACAGTTGCTTTGATAAGCATGAGTGTGGATTGGCCCAAGTGGTATGTTGTCTATTGATCTGGACCTTGCTTTCGCTGCGACAACTAATCCTTTCTTACTTTATTAATAACATCAAGTTACTGTAAATTTTGGAAATCCAGTACCAATTAATCTTCCCTGAAGGGTGCTGCCTATGAAGAAGCATAAGAAGATTCCGAATAGTGCGACAAGTATGCAGATGCAGGGAAATTTACTGTCGATATATAATTATGCAAATTAAGTTTAGATAAACGAACGAAGAGCTTGATGGATTTTAGAATTATTGTGATTTTATAACTTTTATTGCTTCTCTAAAACAGCCTCATCTAAAACTAACAGACTTCCACATTTTCCTTCAGACAGTCTGATTACTTTGAAAATGTCAATATCAAATATCAAATGTTGTATATAATGCAAGGTTCAGTTTTAAAACAGTTGTGCACGTTTCCAAGTGTTACCTGATAAGAGTGCTAGGCTCAGTTTGATTAAAATCAATCAATCCCGTAAAAGAGAAATGAATTGATATCAATGTGAATTAATTTATATTAGGACTAGGCAGAAAAAATATATTCATGTAATTTATTTGTAGAACTAAATGAAGTGAAGCAATTTTTGAAAGACAAAGGTAAGAGATGACCTTCAGTACATTTGCTGAATATTGTAAGGAAAAAACCCCCAACACAAAAGCCAGCCAGTTCTTCATTTACATTGAAACACTTTTCACAACCTATGTAATGTTGCCAACTCTTGACATTCCAGCCGTTCTCTTTTCTCCCCATCTCAGCATGCAGATAATAGAAACGTTTGACAAGACTTTACACCAGGCTCAAGAAAAGAATCTTTCCCTTGGTTATCGACTCTTCAATGGTCACCTTCTTTAGTAAACGTGGGCTATTAATCTATCAATCTATCTCATTAAGGTCTTTGCATTTTATCTATTAACATAAACACATAAAAGGCATTTCCTCCAAATGTAACACTATCTTCGGTGTTTTCACTATCTTTCTGTGTATTCTGTGTTAGTCATTTTCTGAATTGCTTCATTAACTTAATTATGGAAGTACACGAAAGCTGTAGCTTTAAGCTATATAGTTACATTTGATTGAAA
Organism: Hemitrygon akajei; assembly: GCF_048418815.1. Taxonomy (NCBI): domain Eukaryota; kingdom Metazoa; phylum Chordata; class Chondrichthyes; order Myliobatiformes; family Dasyatidae; genus Hemitrygon; species Hemitrygon akajei. Next base: position 172,155,414 of record NC_133125.1, on the reverse strand, counting down.
CAAACAAAACACCAACGGTCTACCTATGACATCTCCTATAGTTCATTAATAAGCAATTATTAATATTGATTGTTTCTGAAATTGAATTCATCGATAACAATCATGAATTCATATGATTCCTTGGGTGTGGGCGTCAAAATGACATTTATTGACCAAATCAAAATTATGGAGAAACTGCCTTTATGGCTACTTACGTTGCAATACTAATATAAAACTGAATACAAAATCAGAATCCTCATGGTATGCTCAAACACTGCATCCAGCACTCCCATTACATCCTCCTTCACATCGGCGAGACCCGACATAAATTGGGGCATCGCTTCTTCTAGAATTATTGCTCCATTTACAACAAAAGGAGTGTATTCCCGGTGCCCAGTCAATTCCATTCGACCTCCCATTCCCATGTTGGTACATGGACACCTCTCCTGCAAATAGGTGGCCACTATCAGGTTGGAGGAGCAACATATATTCTGTCTGGGTATCCTCAACCCAATGAATGAACATCGTTTTCTCTAACTTCCGGTAATTTCTGACCCTCCCCATTCTCAGTATTTACATCCCACATTCTGGGTCACCTCTTACATTTTATTTTCCAGCCTAACCTCTACTGCCGCTCCTCCTAACTTTTGTCTCATGGTCCAATCTCCCCTCCTACCAGATTTCTTCTTCTTCAGTTCTTCAGCTCTTCCAACTCTTACTCCTATATTCTGACTTCAACACTCTCCCCACCCATTCACCTCAACCCTGTTTCATCTTTCATCTGCCAGCTTGCGCACCTTCTCCTCCTCTACCACCGACTTCCTGTCCCTAACTCTTCTGACTAGAGCGGGGTGCGTGAGAGCATCAGGCTTCAGTGCTCTGACACACCCGAATATCTTTGATTGTTCTAATTAGAACTTTTTAAGTGATTGTCTTAGTCGTTAATTTGGATAAATAGAGAGAGATATAGAGAGATAGAGAGAGATATCACACTAAATGCTCACAACCTTGGAAAGAAATTACATTTAGAAACATTTGTTTAATAATGGCTTTACGTAGATTTCTCCTACAATTTCCCAGATATGGACGATTGGATATTTATGAAACCTACCTATTACTATATCAGCCGCCATTAATTATGTTTTCGGAATTGCATTAGATAACAATATAAGGGTGAGAGTAGGCGGGATATTATTCTCACGTCTGTGCTGAGTCCCCTTAGTTCATAATTCTTTCATCTTTGCTAAATATATCTACACCCACTTTCGAATCCAGTAATGATTTAACCTACAATAGCATCAAACCTTGTGAGTTTCATCACCATACCACTTCTGTATTAGTGCTTTTTATTTAAGATTCCATATTTTGATTTCACAGAGGAAGAATTGAAACGAAAGGAGGAAGGTAACGGTGATAGCAATTCAACTTTAGAACATTGATACCTGTTGGTTAATGATTTTATATATTGATATATTTATTTTTGAACTACAACCATGGCATTGCATGATAATATTCCCTTTGCAATACTGAATTGCTGTGTTGAAATATCCTTTTTCAACAGATATGAAACAACACGCGCAATTCGATGATAAATTAGGTCAGTGACTCCAAATGATGCTGATTAATCAAAGTAGAATGATTTTGAAAATCACAAGCCTTTTGCAATTTAATAAGGAGGAAATTTGAGAAGACAACATTCGAATTAGGGAAAAGTAAACCTTTTGTTCAATACTGTTCAATGCTGGCAAGTGGTAGAGACGTTCATCAACATCCACAAGCTTTGACATCTGTATAGCCTAAAAGGTAGTTCAGTTGAACAATAACCATTTTGAAGATTTATCCAGTGGCATTTCTGCAGATCAAATAACGTAAAGTCTCATAATTCTGAGGACATTTTCCGACATTTAGAGCCTTCTTCTTTAAGAGGTGGATGTTAGCAGATCCATAACATTAAATCGATAATTTATTACTGCTTTAAGCTGCGAACACAATAAACATTTATACTCAAGAAATATTGAAAACAAGAATATTTTAGTGGCGAGCATGCTCAGTTAGAGAAATTTGTACTCTGTTTCTGATGTTGAACACAACTCATTTTCGATATTTCACCTTGCAGAAGAAAGGTTAAATGAATTGAGAGAAGGTAAAACGATATATTCAGTAATTGATTGATAATTTTATTTACGAATACGTATCGAACATTGCATTATATGCACAAAGGCACACTAAAGGCATTTAAAGCAACTCCACAAAGAATACTGTGTCGGGAAATGTATGCCCATGTACTTTGTTAGAAGAAATAAAAGGGTAGATTATTTTCTAAATGTTGAGAAAATGCAAAACCGGAGACACAATGGGAAAGGTGCAGGATTCCCTAAATGTGAATTTCCAGGTTGTATCTGGGGTTAGGAAGGGAAATGTGATGTTAGTATTAGCTTCAAAAGGACGAGAATATAAAATCAAGGATGTAATGGCGTTGCTTTATAAAGCACATCTGAAGCCTCGCCTGGGGTATTGTGAGCAGGTTTGGGCCCCTTGTCTTGGAAAGGATGTACTGACATTTACAAAAATGATTCCAGGATTTAACAGCTTGTCACGTGAGGATGCTCTGATGGCTCTTGGCCTGTATTCCATTGCAGTCAGAAAAATAAGGGGCTACCTAATTGAAACCTATAGAATTTTGAAAGGCCTTGACAGTGTGGTTGTAGAGAGGATGTTTCCTACGATGGGAGAGTCAAGGACCAGTGGGCACAGCCTCTCAGGTGAATCATTTTAGAACTGAGACGTGAAGGAATTTGTTTAGCCGGAGAGCAGGGAATTTGTGGAATTCGTGGCCACAAGCATCTGTGAAGGTCAAGTCTTCATGAATATTTGAGGCAGAGACTGATAGATTCATTAATGACATAACATGAAAGGATATGGTTAGAGTGCGAGAGATTGGGTCTGAAAGAAACACTGCATCAGACGTTATGAAATGGAGGAACAGATTCAAATGACTTAACATTATTCTGTCATAAGGGGACAGGAGGCTGGACCCAAGTGCAGGACGCAGGCACTGAAGTACTAGGGGCAGGACGGGAACAACTAAACGATAGACAAGATCTGGTGACCGTGGTGGGCGTAAGGAACTTGACGTTCAAGGTGATTCTGGGGCTCCAGGAGAGTCTTAGAGTTCAGGCAAGGCAGGATCCCGGAGTCCAGGCAAGGCAGGATCCCGGAGTCCAGACAAGGCACGATCCCAGAGTTCAAGCAAGGCGAGATCTTGGATTTCAGGCAGGGTCTAGGAGTTCACTGGGCGGACCGTATAACTCCTGGGCAGGGCCCGGACCTCCCAGGCAGGAACACGGGGGTCTGAGCAGGTTGCGGGGCACCTGGGTAGGTTACGGGGCACAATCCGTCGGCAGCGAGAGATAGGTAGGGGCAGAGCCCCCTATATACACCGCCAGCCGATGGGCATCAGGTGCGCCTCCTTGAGCCTCAACAAGCCACGATGATCCAGAGGTGTGACTAATTGGGCACAATGGCGAAAGGAGGGACGGCCACAAGACCCGGAGTCCCGAATCTGCGGACCGGATCAAGACCCGAAATGCAGGCTCCGGACCAGACCATAACACTATTCCTGTGCTCTATGGTCATCTGGAATTGTTAATTACCTGCAGAGTCAAGGATTTATCCGAAATAATGCTATTTGTGCTCATGTTTTTAAAACGCAGTTGATGATAGTTTTCATCAGTCAGTTTTATTTTTGGTTCTGCTTAATTTATGGGGAAGATGTCTCTCCAGCTATAGTAAAGGGCCCCAGATGGCACCTTCAGGTCTGAAGGTGGAATCTCATGTGGATCGGGTGGTGAAGAAAGCTTTTGATATGCTGGCCTTCATAAATCAGAGCATGGAGTATAGGAGTTGGGATGTAATGTTCAAATTGTAAAACGGATTGGTAAGGTCAAATTTGGAGTATTGTGTACAGTTCTGGTCACCGAATTATAGGAAAGATGTCAACAAAATAGAGACAGTACAGAGAAGATTCACTAGAATGTTACCTGTTTTTCAGCACCCAAGTTATAAAGAAAGGTTGAACAAGTTAGGTCTTTATTCTTTGGAACGTAGAAGGCTGAGGGGGGACTTGATAGAGGTGTTTAAAATTATGAGGGGGATAGACAGAGTCGACGTGGATAGCCTTTTTCCATTGAGAGTAGGGGAGATACAAACAAGAGGACATGAGTTGAGAGTTAGGGGGCAAAAGTTTAGGGGTAACACGAGGGGGAATTTCTTTACTCCGAGAGTGGTAGCTGTGTGGAACGAGCTTCCAGTAGAAGTGGTAGAGGTCGGTTCGGTATTGTCATTGAAAGTAAAATTGGATCGGTATATGGACAGGAAAGGAATGGAGGGTCATGGGCTGAGTGCAGGTCGGTGGGACTAGGTGAGGGTAAGCGTTCGGCACGGACCAGAAGGGCTGAGATGGCATGTTTCCGTGCTGTAATTGTTATATAGTTATATGCTTATATAGTTAATAACACACATTTGAATCTAAAGCGGATAATCAAAAATTCAATTGGATTAATAGTATATATTCTGTTAAAATATTTGCAAATATCTTATCCTTTCTTAGAACATCAGACCTTACAAACCATTCGTCAAGATCTTGGTAAGAAAGTTATTTTGACCTGCAATTTCTGTTGCTGGGTTTGCATGAATTCAACCACAGTTGTCAAAGCTGATGTAGTTCACTTCAAACATGTTGGAAATTCAGCCATAAATAATTTATCACCTAGGTGGGCAGATTAAATTCAAAGTCCATTTCAGATTATAAAGCGTAAGTGATATTCCAGCAACGCACATAAACACACACAGCAGGTGGATGGAAGAACTGAACAAGCGATGGTCCTCGGCTCGAACGTCAACAACTTATACCCATCTATTGATGTTATCCGACTTGCTGAGTTCCTTCAGTACACGTGTGTATTGCTTAAGATTTCAAACATCTGTGGAATCTCTTGTATCTAAGACAAATGCTAGCGCTGTGCTGCAAGGTTGAAGCATTGTAACAAAATCACTGTTATTTGTGTTTAGATAAGGCTTCTTTTTCTTCTTCTTTATCTCATCTCCCCACAGGGATACATGCAACTCGGCAGAACACCAAGTCCTGGGCCGAGCGTTGATCGACCCTGTGGTTTCCATGTTCATCACACGACTTCGTACATTTTCTAGACGACGAAGCTTCCTCTCTCAAAGAGCTTCTGTTATCGTTTTCTGCAGCTCTGTTGTTTTAAAGTATGGGGTTTTTAACCCTCTACCTAAACTCTCTCGTTTCACATACAGGTTTTGACAGCCATGGCGCAGTTCCATGAGGCTTGAAATGGGTGCAGAATGTTTGTTGTAATGCATAGCTGCACATTTGGAGTAGGAAATACAAGCAAAAATCAATTCTTCATTGAAATAAATTAATCCTTTATAACGATTAACAAATAGATAACATAATCAATTTTTTTTCTTTGCACAAAAAACAATGACTTCTTGAGACCTTCCATTAAAAATGACGCAATAAAAGACACCATCATCTCTGCAACGATGAAAATAAATTTTGTTTAATTCAATAAATTGTTCCCGCAATGTATGTTGTTGCAGTCGCCTACAGCCTCTCTTCTCTTTCTGTCCACAGCTATTTAACGCTTTGCAATTCTAAGCCTCCGGATGAGGTCCTGTTTTGTTTGCATTTACAGAACACTTCTTAACATATAGAAGAATTAAAAACAGCCTTTGCTATCTTCCTACTCTGACTGAGCTCGTGTTCAACAGATAATATTTTGAAATGGGGTTTCTTAAAAATACAACAAATAGTTCAAATATCGAGAGACCCCGGAGCTCCTTTCAGCAAGTTTTATCTCTACGTGGGAATTCACTCATGAAAGCATGAGCAACATGGAATGAGATTGCATTGGAATGTCATAAATAAAAAGAAGCAATTTTAATTTTCTCTTATTTTTACAGCCGGCAGATATTTTCGATTGCTGTTTGATTTCCGGAGACGCAAAAACTTAAAATATAGCCCGTTTTGCAATGGGCCCTGTTAACGCGAATACAGTATCCACAACAGAAATAAATGAGAAAAAATGTAACATCGAGACCAGGCAGCCTACTTTCCCCGTGAACTTATTAGGTCATAGCTGGATTTCTGTCAAAGGAAATGGCTCTGAGATGCAAATACTGGAGAATTATAGCCTGGACTACACATGCCGAAGCACAATCCAATGTAAAAGTGATTTAGTTGTTTCAATTCAGAATTACTTAAATGTCAGCATGTTACACTTTTTAACCAAATATACGTCTTAAATCATTTGTGCAACTGTTTTGCGATGGGATTGACATATGCACGTAAGCTGCCTAAAGCATGCATTTTGTCGTATATTATTCTGAAAACATCATGTTCAAATGCAATGTCAATTTCTTATTTGTTGACGTCCTGAGAAATTTAACAATTACCTTACATTTGCACAAGTTAGTATGGAAACTAACGTTTTTTTTTCTTCTCTCTGTCTGTCACTACAATTTCAAGAACAATTACTACGTTTAAAAGATCAAGGTAAAGTCGAAAAATAACGTCATTTTGATAAACGACAGCGGGAAGTTCAGAATTGTCGATATTTAGTAATCAATTGATTCAAAAATTTCATGTAATGCAAAGAATGTGAACCCTCCTGATGAAGGATTTCGGCCCGAAACGTCGTCACTACCTCCTCCCATAGATGCTGTCTGGCCTGCTGAGTTCTGCCAGCATTTTGTGTTTTTATTTATTTCCAGCATCTGCAGACTCACTTGTGTTGCAATGTGAACAGGGTACAGCCTGAAATCATTACACTTTGTAGACATCCACGAAGTGGAAGAACAACCTCAAAGAATAAATGACAGGACACGTTAGAATTCCAAAGCCCCCTCCAGTATCGCCTTTTGACGGAGGTTATGCAATTATAGCAGAACATTTTGTCAGATGTTGCGTTTTACATTATTATGCCATTTCACTTCAGCAATAGCGTGGTCATCGTTAACATAGATAGTGTGGGCATTACGAGGCTTTAGCTCATCGAAGCTTCATCAAGGAGAGGCTTGAGTGAGAGAGAGTAAAAAAGCTGTAGGTAGATATTTACCACACAATTTGTTTATTGTTTTCATTCTTTTTACTTGCTCAGTTTGAACAGTAGAAATGCCAGGCAAGATAGCTGCATATTCCTCTTGTGGAATATGGGAGGGCAGAGGAAATCTGCGAAAGGTACAAGAGTTGAAGCTTCTAAAACACCGCGTTAAGCAATTGGAGCTGTAAGTCGATGAGCTCCGAGTCATTCTGAAACCTGAGGGGTGATACATAGGATATATAGAGAGGTTGTTACAACCAAAGTGCAGGACACGGGAAAATGGGCGACAGTCAGGAAAGGGGAACGGGGTTAAGCAGCCAATGCAGAGTACTCAGCAGGCATCTCCCTCAGCAACAGGTATAACTCTTTGGATACTGTTCAAAGTATGACCCATCAGAGGAAAGTCACACGTTCAAGCCTCTGGCAGTGAGACAGGCTCTGTAACTTAGAAAAGAATGACTTTTAAAAGTGATATTTTCAGACGACAAAACCAGTCAGAGTAACAGGCAAAGATAACCCGATTAGGTGACCTTGGTTCTGAAAAAAAAAATTGAGTTACTGGCTAAGAAAAAAAAAAGATGCACATGGATAAGGAGGGTACACGAGCAGTGCAGAGAATGCTTCAGAAATAAATCAGGTGGGATAAAAGAAGGGGTGATGTTGCCCTAGCACACAAGGTGAAGGAGAATCTGAAGAGATGCCAAGGATACGTAAAGAGTTGGGCAATCAACGTGACGGAGAGCTTTCTTTCAATCAGAACCGCGATCAGGATTTAAAGACAAAGCTTTGCAGAAGTTTCTCTGAATTGGGCAAAAAAAAAACGTTAAAGAGTGCGTAAAAAGAACTGCGGTGAAGATTTGAAGGGCAGAACTTCGGCGGCATTTTCTCTGATATGGGCAACAACCAATCAACGAAAGGGGCTCATCATAAAAGGCGAATAAAATAACGCGTGCAAGTGGGTAGGTCATTCTTTTGAGTGCCAGTTTTATAGTGGCTTTGACTCATGAGGGTTTGGCGAGCTGTAGCGTGATGACCTTTGACTCATGAGGGAGAATAAGGAGGTGATGGGTGTAACACAAATGTAGTCATCTCCAGATTACAGGTGATAGGTAACTGGCTGACTGTCGGAAGTAGGGGAAATGCACAACCAGTGCAGAGTACACCAGTGGTCGTTCCCCTCAATAGGAAGTATACAATTTTACATACTGTTCAGGGGATAACCTATCGAGGTGAGCTACAATGACAGAATAGCAGAGAAGTGAATGGGACTGAAGAGAAGAATCTATCGTCAGAGGAACAGAGACGAGTTTCTATGGGAGCGATAAAGACACCCGGATGCTATGATGCTTCCCTGATGCTAGGATTAGGGATGCATCAGAACGATCCATGACATACACAAGAGAGAGGGTGAGTAGCAAGAATTTTTGGTTATTATTGTCACCAATGTTAAAGGTAGAAAGTTTTACAGCGCTATATAGAAAGCTGAAAGTCAGGACCTCGAGAAATCCCTGGATTGTTCCCTGTGCCACGCACCAGTAAGGGTAAGGATAGGTTGATCTGGCAGGTGAGGGGGTTAGCTGTGGAACGCGTGCAGAGGGTTCAGATTTGTGGATTATTGGGTTCAATTCTGGGGAAGGTATCACTTACACAAACGCAACGGGTGACAATTGATACTGAGAGGATTCCAGTTTCCTTGAGGGCAGGTTGGCTACTGTTGTTCAGAAGGGTTTAAACTAATTTAAATGAGGATGGGAACCGGATGGACAGTTCTCAGGATGAGGTAGTGGGCTTACAAAAAGACAATGTGTGGTGAGATTCCTGGAGAGGTCAATGGTGGGGCCAAATTGCTGTCCACAGTTTGGAATGTAAAAGTCAGAGAAACTCAAAATCGGTCTATACACGACTGAAGGAGTTATATTTGAATGCACGCAGTTATATGTGAATGCATGCAGTATACGGGGTAAGGCAGGTGTATTGTAGCACAGTTACAGAATGGCGTGTATGATGTTCACTGAATGATGCCTGAAAGAAGATTATAGCTTGAAGCTTAACGTCCAAGGATACATATTGTATCAAAGGACATACAAGTAGGCAGAGGGGTTGACGTGGCTCCGATTGTAAAATAAAATGAAATCAAATCATTGGAAAGAGGTAACTTGGAGTTGAATCGTTGTAGGTAGAGCTATGGAAGTGCAAAAGTAAAAAGACCCTGATGGGATTTGTATACACGATGAAACAATAGTAAAGACGTGGTCAACAAATTACAATGGGAGACAGAAAATTCATCCAAAAGGACAAGGATACAGTTGTCATGGGTACGCCGGTGCATTGGTTCTGAGACATCTAGGGGGGATTTCTGGATGGTCTTTTGAAGAAGCTCTTGGTTGAGCCCAGTAGGGAGATCAGCTATTCTTTATTGGATGTTCTGCAATGAACATTGATTGATTACAGAGCTTAGGCTAAAATAACCCCTTTGCGCAAGTGATCATTATATGTTCGAAGTCAGCCTGAACTTTTAGGAGTAGCTAAAACCAGATCTATCAATATTAAAGTGCATCAACCGGAAATACCGGGTCTTAAGAGAAGCCGTCACCGAAATTGATTGAAAAAAAACACTTGCAGAGCAGCAATGGCTGGGATTTATGGAAGAAATTCCGAAGGCACGGGGTATATACTGCACATGACATATTCCACAGGCAAGAAGACACCACCTTGGCTAAAATCAAACTCAATGTAAAACCCGAAGAGGGGGCATATCATTGAGCAAAGAGTAGTGGGGAGTTAAAGGTTGGGAAGCTTTTAAAAACCAACAGAGCTAAACAGTCATTAAAAATACTAAATGGGTTTTGAAAGTAAGCTAGCCAATAGAGAATAAAAACATTTTGATATTAAAGAGAATACCAAAAATTTCTTCAGTTACATAAAGTGTAAAACAGAGGCAATAATGTAGGTCGGCCCGCTGGAAAACGATGCTAGAGTGGTAGTAGTGGGGGCAAAGGAATGGTGGATGGGCTAATAAGTATTTTGCATCAGTCTTCACTGCACGTCTCGCCAGCAGAATGATGGAACTTTCAGAGCGTCAGCGGGTCAGTAATGTGTCTTAGGAATCCGAACGGTCTGAAGTCCTCTGAAAGAGGTAGCTGAAGAGATTGTAGGGGCACTAGTAATGATTCTTAAATCATTAATTTGTAATCACTCCTTTCTAATAGTGATGCCACTCATTCCTGCCCCCTTACACTCAAGGACCCCTGGCACACTGCTAGTGTCTTCCGCAGTGAAGACAGATGCAAAGTACTCATCTGCCATTTCTTTGTTCCCCCATTGCAACCTCACCAGTATAATATTAATATCACCAGCTGAAATATTACTCGATGTTCCTTACTTTCCTGAGTACTGTACATGTTTTCATTTCTCTTTCCATAAACAGAGAATGAGAAACTTCACAAACATTGTGGTAAGCTTAGTTTTTATTCCAATAAAAATTTCGGAAGTATTCAACAGGTCACGGAGCTCTGAATCTTAAATTTCCACGGCTTTCTATTGTTTTCACCACGTTTTGCACTCTCTGAAATCGCGAGTTGTTTTGCTGTGATCTATGCACAAGGAGATGCATTGGATTTCATACACAAAACTTTATATCCGTATCCTGAAGGTAGACTAAACAAATCATCATGTCAATTCTGTTCAGTGAGAAGTATTGGTAACGTGGCAAGGAAATAATATGTTGCATGCCTGAGCAATATTTTTACTTCTCACAAAAATATGGCTAACCGGATTTCCATTAACAAAGTTTTGTTCGGGCATTGCTACGGTTACCAATTATTATGTACACGAAGTAAATGATTTAACTGTGAGTATTATTTCCCATTTGCTGTCCAGCTTAGGGGCTTTCCATTCAAACGTGGAAATAACGCAACAACTAACTTTTACATCTCTTTACATGCAGATTCGGAAGATCTAAAGAAACAATTTATTGAAGTTGGTGAGTAAACTCTTATGATAAAGATTGGCGGCCCCTTTGGATTGTTGATTATAATGTTCACAGCAACTGACAAAGAACTTTTGTAATCTGTTCTCCAACCCAGGAAGGTGGGAACAGTCAACTTGTTCAAGATTGGATATGATTAACAGTGAATATCTCCCCAATGCATTGAACAAGAGGTGACCGATCAGTGTTATTTTGTGATCTAACAATAGTGGCAAACCTTAAACTTTGTCGGTGAAAAATGTTGCCCTGTTCCTCCCTTAGGAAAAGTGGCATGGTATTTGGATACAGTTGACGTCATATATAGAACTCGGTATAAGGCAATATTAGAATTTTTTTCACTTGCAAACACGGATAAGGATGTAGCTTCCAAATAGAGCATCCTTTTCCGAAGCATTAATAAGTTGTAGCATCATCCATTTTAATCTGATATAATATAAGATTATTCTTCTGCTTAATAGCATAAAACTTTTTTTGCATTGTATCCTTAATAATGTTCCGGATCGTCAACTGTTAGGAGCGGACATGGAATGGACCCAAATGCAGGACGCAGGCACTGAATTACTAGGAGTAGGACAGGATAGGGATGTCATGGCATGCAAGGGGTAATGCAGGCGGGGCTGGATCCCTGAGGTCAGGCGAGGCAGGAGGATCCCAGAGTTCCAGCGAGGCAGGTAGAGCAGGAAGGCGGGACAGGAAGATCCCAGTATCCAGGCGGGAAGAAGAGCTCCCTGGGGCGGGCGCATAACTCCTGGGCAGGGCCGACTCCCAGGCAGGAACACAGAGGCCCGGGCAAGACGCGGACATCTGGGTAGGTGCGGGGCACAACACATCTGAGGTGAGGGGTAGTAAGGGAACGGAGTCCCTCTGCCGGGCAACAGTACCAGGTGCGGAGCAGGATTCAAAGCCGGCGGAGCAGGTACGGAGCAGGATTCAGAGCCGGCGGACCAGGTACAGAGCGGGTTAAACCGGCTTCAGAGTAGGACGACCCCCAACTAGGTTCAGTCCCCGATCCCCTTATAAACACCTGTCCCCTAATAGGCGACAGGTGTATCTCTATAAACCAAGATGATCCAATGGCTCCGGGTGACAGGAGGGCTGGCTGCAAGGTCCAGAGTCAGGAGTACGCGGACCGGAGCAATACCAGAAAGGTGGGCTCCGGACCGCACGCTAACATCAACACAAATGGAAAAATACCTCCACTCTGTACGTTGTAATAAACAGTACAACACAATGCTGAAATAATACTCCCAGATGGACGGCTTTAAGTCGTCTTTATTGACTGTCCCTCTATTTTCGTCAATGACGAGAAAGGGACGTTTTTGCATTCTTCAATTAAGGGCATTTTTGTCTCGTTTGACGTACACGAAAATAGCGTATTTTAAAACAAAACTGGCATTAATGAACCTCTCAATTAAATTGATTCATATTTACAATTTTAGACTGCAATTATGAATATGAAATGGAACCTATTATAATTTCAATAAGATACCAAATGAAAGTATGTCTAAGGATGCATGGTACCGATCAAAACATCAATTCTGAAACCCTTCATGTAATAATATGGCAAATAAAATCAAAGCTGAAAGCAGTAACGAAGTAAAAAAAGGGAAACCAATTATTTCTTAACATTGCAGTGGTCTTCAGCAGCGATGTTTACAGGTTACATATCGGATATAAAAGAGTTACTTATGATCACCAGGTAAACAATAGGGTACACACGTGAAACGCATCTAATTAATGCATTTTGTTTTTAAGGAATGCTGGCAAGTCTGCAACGTAGCTACTGCTTTTTGAAGAAACAGAAATAGAATAACTTTCTATCATAGTTTTCTGCTGAAAATTAGTGGCCTATCGGAGGCGATATACAACAGAGAAAAAACTGGCGAAAGGTCACTAATCAAGTCGTTATTGTAAAACATTTCCTTTGACACATTAAAAGGACTCGTGACCTGAGTGGTTATATAGCATGGCAGCAACCATCAGAGTTAATGATTGTCTTATGCACCACCGCGCCATTCAACAAAAGCGGATATTTCCAGTAGCCAAACATCTTAATTCCGATTGCCATCTCTGTTCAAATATGTCAGCCCATTGTCTTCTCTTATGCCACGATGAGGCCACAATCAGGGTAAAGGAGCAACAGCTTATATGCCGTTTAGGTAGCCTCCAGCCTGATGAGAGAAGCGTCGACCACTCCTCCAGTAATCCCTCATCCTCCTCTCTTCTTCGATTCCACTCTAAGTCTCTTGCCTTTTCTCATCTGGTAGCCCTCCACCTTCCCTTTCTTCAATGTCCACGCGCCTCTAGTATCTCATTCTTTCCCTGTCAGTCCGTTATTTTTCCCATCAGCCTAGCTTTACCTATCATCTTCTAGCAATCCTCACTCTGCTATCCTCATCTTGTTATTTTGGCGCCTTCTCCTTCCTTTCCTGTCCTTAATTAACAGTCTATCCCTGGCACATTGTCCGTTTACATGAATAAGGCTCGGCCTGCTAAACTCCCGCACTAGTTTTTCTGCATGTTGTTTTGAATTTCCGGCATCTGCAGTACTGTTTGTGTTAATGATTATCTTAATCGCTCATACTCGTTTGAGAACTTTGATGAATGCAGTCTTATTGCACTCTGGATATATTTGTAGCCCAGCTCAACAGCTTTCTTTCTTTTTCAATAAGTTTATTATTATTAATAATATTATGAACAAAATACAATTGATATATTAACAAAGGGATTACAAACATACAAATTCCCATTACACATGAAAGAATACATAAGCAATGATTACAGTGTGAATGAGTTTTCCCAAAACTTGGACCATACAGTATATGTATGAACAAGGTAAATCTAGGTATTTCATAGTATATGATATAAAAAACAGAAAAAAGAAAAAAATGATTGCAAATTGACTAAACTACTAATCTAATAACTAATGAAGAAGAAAAAAGAAGCGAAAAAAAGAAAAAAAAAAGAAAAACTGAAAAGGAAAAAAAGGGGCTGTTTATAATATCTCACAAGAATACATAATCATCAGTGTCGTCAACTCCGATCCTCTCAACATAAATAAGATTAAAGCTGGAAAATCCAATAAGCTTGGAACAGGGTCATATTACATCATATGAAAATATTGAATAAATGGTCTCCATATCTCTTCAAATTTAATAGAGGTATCGAATACACCACTTCTAATTTTTTCTAAATTTAAACATAACATAGTTTGAGAAAGCCAATGAAATACAGTGGGAGGATTAATTTCCTTCCAATTCAACAAAATAGATCTTCTAGCCATCAAAGTGAGAAATGCAATCATTCGACAGGCGGAAGAAGATAAATGAAGCGAGTCCATCATTGGTAAACCAAAAATTGCGGTAATAGGATGGGGTTGTAAATCGATGTTCAATACCGCAGAGATAATATCAAAAATATCTTTCCAATATTTTTTCAAAAGCGGACATGACCAAAACATATGAGTTAAAGACGCGATTTCAAATTGACATCTATCACAAATAGGGTTTATATAAGAATAAAAATGAGCTAATTTATCCTTGGACATATGGGCCCTATGTACGACCTTAAATTGTATTAATGAATGTTTGGCACATATAGATTATGTATTAACTAATTGAAGAATTCTATCCCAATTCTCAATAGGAATAATAAGATTAGGCTCTAAACGTATCTTCATAATTATATGCTCAACAGCTTTCTATGTTTTTTTTTTGACTCACACACATTGACCTCTTTGCATTCCCTTCCAGCTAATGAGTTAACTCGAAAAGAGAAAGGTAACATGATTTATCACAAAGCAAATATTCTGCTTATTACTGAAAAACAACATTACAACTATTCCTATTAATCAGCACTGTTTCAAAGATAATGAGATATTGAGATACTGATACTGTATATGCAGTTGAGTGCAATGTTTAATCGACATTTTAATTGAATATTTAATCGAACGTCGTTGTGTGCGACAAGGTAAATTTGATCCTTTGTCCTCTTCAAAGGATCCTCGGCATCCTTTGCCATGTGTCATATGCAAAATTATATTGGCATTTACAGCATAACTAATACAAATCCCTAGCAGGTGACAAAGAATCTGGTTGTGGTTTGAAGGTTTATTTTTACTGAAATGATCTGGTTATTATTTTGTCTTTAGAATTAATAACACTGAAGAAGGACCTCCTCGAGAAAGGTGGGCATGAAGTCGAGTGCTATGATATGCCTTTGTACAATGTAGGGGACTTACACAATGCCAAAAAATGCAGTTAATAGCGAGAGAAATGTAACTGAATACAGGATAGTTTAACAAACTCCCAGTGCTATCAAATGTTGGTAGAGAGTGATTCACATAAAACACTGAAGAAAGAATTACCTCTTGACCGTGGAGTATAGTGTAATATTTCAAAACAGAGTGCGGGTTTGTGAGTAAGCTTTTGAATGCCTCATGGAAACATGACACTTAGAAGATACGTATACACGACAATAAAATACGCAATAGGAGACATATTGTACATTACGTTCAGTGTCACGTTAATAAATAGAATGCCATGTCAGAAACAGAGGAAACATGTTCAACTTTCTGTGCGTTGTGCGTTAGCGACGCAATTGGCGGAGATGTACCTAATTCACAACCACAGCAAATCAGTTGGTGTTTCAGTTCTGCCATGATGGCGTAATTACGTGAAGGATTTCCCGCGAGCTTTGCGTTCACTTTTTAATATACAACTGATATTCCAATGCTATTTCTTATACATATAACATCTCTGGGGTTTTATTTGTGAACCGACGGATTTGTCGGCCAACGCAGTCACTTTGAAACTGTCGAAGTTTAGGGTGCAAAGAGTTTGGTTCGGAAAGGCAAGACCCAGTAAGCGCAGCGGGAAATTACCGCCGGCAACATCAAATATTTCTATGTGGTAGCGTCGCTCGGTAATTAAACGGCTGCGAGACTGGTGATTCTATCAGAACACTCGCCTAAATACGATAAAATACCCATCACTGAAGATTCACTTGTTACACACTTTTAGACAGTCAGAGTTCGAGCTCGCCAAACAGCTACTCTCCTTGTCTGGCCTTACCGATGCTAAGCCAGAAAATCCTGTCTATCCTGGAAAATCACCATCCTTGATTTCTTTCTAAAGAACACATTATGCAGCAAAACCCAGATCAAATTTGCATAGCCCTCGCTAATGCACCCGTGAATGCAGATAAGAAGTTTGCTAAAATAGTCTAAACTCAGCTTGACAGAAGTGCAACGCGCCTCCCTGTTGTTCTACCACGGTAAGCCCTGCCAGCAAGGATCCAAACATAAGTACATCCACCGCTGCAAAGCAGACGACACCAGGCCTGCGTTTTAACCACGCTCGCTTTAGTGCAAATGCAATGTAGTCCTGATAGGTTTACAGCTTCGCAATTGCCAGCGCATCGGGTCACCGGAGGGATGTGAGCTCTGTGGGATACAGTTGCCAGGGTCATCAACTGTTCAATACGGACGTCATTTCACTGCGACGCTTCATGATTGCTCATGTGAGTATGCTGCCGGCATTGACAATTCTTGGGAAGCCACAGACCGACGAAACCTCGCTGTAGGTCGCCAACGGCAGCGTGATCCAGAGCTACGGGAGACGAAAGGTGCTGCTCTGTCTCTGTAGCAATGTTACACATGGGCCTTCCTCCTGGTTAAAGTGGTTACATCCCTGCTTGGTGTAGATTTTCTTTGTGCCCAGGGACTATTGGTCGATCTTAATAAACTCCGGCTTGTGGGTCGTTACCCTGCTCCCCAAGTTAGTTCCCACAAAGACTCTGTCAGCTGCATAAACCACCACATATGAGGTTACTGAACTGCTGAGCAAAATCCCAAATCTCACCAAGCCGATATTCTTCACTACAGTCACAAACATGCGGTCGGGCAACGCATTTCTACAACTACCCACACGCGTAGACTGGACACAGAAAAGCTGGGAAAAGCGAAGACCGAGTTTGCCAACTTGGAAAAATATAGCATTCTACACTGATCAAATACACCCTAGGCTTCGCCCCTCTATGTGGTTGCTAGGTCCTCTGGTGGTTGCTAACCAGGTGACGATTACTCGACTTAACGAGCCCACCCTACACTGTACTCACCCCCGATCCTTAACAGGACCCATGCATCCAGAAATTTTCGGCATGTTTAGCTGGAAAGTTATTTTTTTCTAAAGTCGACCTAGTGAGGGTCTACTATCAGCTGCTAGTGTGCTCAAAGGACATTCAAAAAACGACAGTGATCACTATGCCTGGCATCTTTGAGTTTCTGCGCATGCAGTTTGGACTGCAAAATGCAGCGCATTCTTTACAACGGCCGATGTACTCGCTACTAAACATTTTAGTTTTTCGTCTTATTTACCTGGGTGACGTACACGTCGCCAGCGCATCCAACCCTGAAGACGTACCTCATCTCAGTACACATTTAGAGCTCTTAAACCAACACGGGTTGAATATTAACACTGCTGAATTCCGTCTTGGGTTGTCAACCATTGACATTCCCGACCATCACGTCTCGGCAGAAGCTGCCAAAACCCTCCCATCAATAATAGTCGTTATAATGGATTTTACACCGCTCAGCACTACTAAAAACTACAGGAGTTTTTAATCATGGTAATCTATCTCACCGCATTATTATGCGAACAGCTGAAATTCCTCCTCTATAATGCACTTAAAGGCAATGCCCCTGATCACACGCTTGACTGACCAGAGGACTTCACCTGGACATTCTAGGATACCAAACGAGTATTTTTTAAAGCGACCCTACAGGTGTGCCTTCTGCCCAATGTACTCATTATCATTAGTACTGACGCCTCAGTCTAGTCTGTGTGTGTTGAAACAGTTCAAAAGAACATGAACGTGGAAAATCTCACCTTAACAAATTTGTTCTTGTTTCGGTGATATAAAGGTAATATCACATTAATGAGCTGTGAAAATCCACGGAAGGTCGAATGAGCATAATTACTATGAAATGGGAAAAGTAAACGGAAATAAATTCTGTTGCCTGAACTATGCTAACTAACATATCAAGGACTGACGACATGTCTAGCTTTAACCCTGGAAACAGATTATGTAAACATGAATAAGCACATTTATTGAATAATAGCTTCGCGTAGATTTCTTCCACCATTTTCTCGATCTGTGAACGGGTAGTTATGAAAGTTACATTTTGCTCTAACTACCACCATTTTTATGCCTTGGAACTGAATGAGACCATATACATATAGGTGCGTGAGTAGGGCCACAAGGCCCCGAAGCCTGCCCTATCATTCAAATTGGACGTTATTTTTTATTCTATGCTGGGTTCTCATAACTCATAATTCCACCATCTCTGGAACAATCCTACTTCTTCTTTCGATGCCAGTAATGATTTAACCTACAAAAGACTCTGACCTGTTGAATTCTACCACCATCTCCATCCCATTTCCTTATTCGTGTTTTTGATTTGAGATTCTTTTATTTTGATTTCACAGAGGAAGAACTGAAACGTAAAGAAAAAGGTAGCAGTTAATTTGATTTATTCAACCACAGACAATTATTTCCTTTTGGTTAATGAGTTCAAATTTTTGATATAATTACTTTTAAGCTCTAGCAATGACAAACGTGTTATTGCATATTTCTTTATTGAAGCACTGTGTTGAAATGTTTTTTTTCAACAGAAGCAAAAACACACGTGCAACGCGACGGTGAGTTAAGTCACTGAATTCATGTGATGCATATTAGCCAAAACATGATGATTTCATAAACTAATGCCCTTTGCAATTTAATCAAGAGGAAAACCGAACAAACTCACTTTCGAATATAACATAAGCAAACAGTTCTTTCTATATTGTTCAATACTGGTAACTAGTGGAAGCGTGCATAAACATCATTAGGATCTGACATCAGTAATATCTTATGAGGTAGCTTAGTTGCTGAACAAACATTTTGACAGTTCAGCTAATGGGATTTCCACAGAACATGATCGAAAAGACTTGTGATTCTTCGGAAATTGCCTTGAATTTAGAACTTTATTCTTTAATTAGTTGCTGTCAGCAAAGATCTGATCTATCGCTGCTTGGAGTAGCAAAAGCCATTTGCAGTTGTACTCAGGAAATACTGAACAAATATATATGTTATTAGTGAGCATGCTCGTATAGAGAGAATTGCACTTCGTTCTTGACGTTCAGCAGAACTCACTTTCGATATTTCACCTTGCAGAAGCGAAGTTAAATGAATTGAGAGCAGGTAAAGCTAGTAATCAACATTTTTGGTGGTATTATTGACTAATATTTTTTGCAATTTACATTAAGTGCGTAAAAACAAAAACAAAGCGCTTTATATCAATTGTTAAAAGGCAACTCAACAAATAATTGTTACTTGCCAATGCCGTACAGGATTTTCTGCAAAATGCTACTTCTGTCCATGGGTTAACTTCAGTAATGATAGTTTACCTCAGCCAGTTTTGTTCTGGCTCCACATAACTTCCAGGTAAGGTGTTCTCTCTCCAGTAATACTAAAGATGCTCAGGTAGTACCTGTCGTGAGCTACCTTCTTCTAGGTATGCTGCTCACATTGTCTCAGAAAATTAATTGGAAATGCCCAGACATTTCATGTTCCTGCTGATTTTAATCCTTAAAATTTATCTTGATTGGGATTTTGTATATACAGTATTTCTGTTTTCGCACGATGATTTAATCTATTCAATATATAAAATTAATTTACCTGTTTATTTATTATTATCTTTTTGTGCTAGATTATGTATTGTATCGAACTGCTTGCTGCTCAGTTAACAAATTATACGCCACATTCCGGTGACAATTAAACTGATTCTAATTCAGATACTGAATTAATTAAAGACATATCAATGACCGTATAGTTTAATATTCAGAATAATTGCTATATGCAAATATCCTTATTTATCTACAATATTTTACATTACAAAAATCACCTTATTTTTGATGTGGCTCTTCGATTTCGTACGTGGAATGAAATTCGATGAGTGCCAATGCATCACCAACAATCTACTAATTTTATACAAGATATAGATGTATACTTTGGAGTAAGTTTAGTTATGTTTAAGTTTCTATCCTTTATGTGAATATATGATATATTTTTACTGGTTTTGGCTTTGGCATCATTTCTATTCAAGAAATTAAATGAGGACTACTAATGACGAGATTTGTCATCAATGTTGATATATTTCAATCTCTAACCATCAGGCTTTACTCAGGAGAATAATTGAATGAAACTCAGCAACAATAGAGGATCGCCAACAGCAGATTAATCTAGTCTGATATCAAATTATTTTTCCTTTCTTGTATTATTGTCACAAATGTGTCTATACGTTTACAAAAATCAAAATAATAATTCGTGTGTTATCCAGTATAATCCGTATTAGCGAACTACCGTGCCTCGATACATCCAATATGATCCAAAAACAATGTCACGGTTGCCTAGGGAGTTAGAGTAACGCTTTATAGCGCGGCAACTAAAGGATCGAGTTTCCACTTCGCCACTATCTGTAACGAGTGTGTACGTTTCCCTGTGATGCGTGAGTTTCCTCATTTTGCTTCCGATTCTTCCCACATGCCAATGGCACAGTGTTCGCGATAGTGAGCGTTGGACGAACGGCGACTCTTGCGAACTGGGCAGCCAAATCGTCAAATTGGTACAAACGATGATTATATTGAAGGGTAGGTAAATATAATATGATCGAATTGAACCTGAAGAGTGAGGAGAGGCTAAAGTCAGATGTGTCAGTAATAAAGTGGAGTAAAGGGATTCACGGAGATATGAGAGAAGAATTGGCCAGATTAGACTGCAAGAGGACACTGACAAGGAGAACCACAATGGCTGAAATACCTGAAAGTAACTTAGAATACTCGGGTCATATACATCCCAAAGAGGGTGAATTCTAAAGAAAACATGAGACATCGGCAGATAACAAGAGAAGGCAAGCCAACATAAAAGCCACTGCATGCAGATGTCTAGACCCTGCTTTCAAAATTTCTGTTACTGTGAATAGTTAAGTGAGTAAAAGATGAACTGATCTCCAAAAGTCATAAAGTTAAAGATGAAACATTCTTTTCAACATTTTAAGCAAGATTAGTGTATTTTTTTGTACAATTTTAGAGTGAAAAAAGGAACCGAACACCATGAAAAAGTTCGGGAACCTCAAGCGATTTGAGCTCTCAGATAACTTCTATGATGGTTTCAGACATTAATTAGCTTGTTAGGGCTATGGATTGTTCACAGTCATCGTTAGGAAAGGGCAGGTGAAGGAAATTCCAAAGCTTTCTAAAGAAAGAGAGAACTTCACGTAGGATTGCTAGAAAAACAAATCAACACCCACATTTGACTGCAAAAGACCTTCAGGAAAATTTAGCAGACCCTGGAGTTGTGGTGCAATGTTCTACTGTGCAGCGACAACTGCATAAATACGACCTGTATGGAATAGTCATCAGAAGAAATCCTGTCCTGCGTCCTCACCACGAAATGGAACGTCAGAAGTTTACAAACTGGCTGGTGCATTTGTAAAATGCCTGATGCATTTTGGAAACAAACCTGTGGACTGATGAAGATCAAATAGAGCTTTTTGGCCGCATGGGCAAAGATATGCTTGTAGAAAAAAAAGATGCAGAATTTCATGAAAAGGACACCTCTCCAACCGTTAAGCACATAAGTAGATCGATCATGCTTTGGGCTTGTGTTGCAGCCAGTGGTACGGGGAACATTTCACTGGTAGAGGGAGGAATGAAGTCAATTAAATACCAGCAAATTCTGCAAGCAACCATGACACCGTCTGTAAAAAAGCTGAAGATGCACAGAAGATGGCTTCTATTGCAGGACAACGATCCTAAACACACCTCAAAATCCATAATGAACTACCTCAAGAGCCGCAAGTTGAAGGTTTTGCCATGGGTCTCACAATCCCCCGGCCTAAGCATCATCGAAAATCTGCGGATCGACCTCAAAAGAGCAGTGCATGCAAACGGCCCAAGAATCTCACAGAACAAGCCTTTTGCAAGGAGATTGGGCGAAAATCCCGCAGACAAGAACTGAAAGAATCTTAGCCAGCTACAAAAAAGCGTTTACAAGCCGTTATCCTTGTCAAAGGGTGTGTTGCTAAATACTGACCGTGCAGGGTGCACAAAAGTTTGCATCGGGCCCTTTTTCTTTTTAGTTATTTTGAAACTGAAAAAGATGCAGATACAAAATTAATCTTGCATAGAATATAAAACAATGTGTCATCTTTTTACGCCTTTTGGAAATTGGGTAATATTTTACTTGCTTTGCTATTCACTGCAGCAACATTTTGACCAGAGATGTCCAACCGTTTGCATACCACTGTATAATAGAGCAAAAAAATCAGAATTTAGAGTTTTGGGAAGATTTTAAAAATCAGCAGAAGGGAACTAGAGAAGTCAATAAGATGTTAAGGGTGGAATATGAAAGGACGCAAGACAATAATGTTAAAGAAGAAGCTGGAGAGTTAGTAATGGGGAACAATGAAATGATGAACGAATTGAATAAGTATTTTGCATCAATCTTCACTGTGGAAGACATTGCTAATATGGGAGAAGTTCAGGAGGTCATGCAGTGTGTAAAGGTGTCATAACTAAAGGGAAGACTTTTGGGAAACTGATAAGTTTGAAGGTAGATGAATCACCTGGATCAGGTGATCTGAAAGAGGTGGCTGAAGGGATCGTGGATCTATTACTAATGATCATAATTTTTATATAATTTCATATAGAAATTGGTCCTCGAGAAGATAAGCATGACGCAAAAGATGGGGAGATCATAAGTTATTTCTTTACCTATGAATGAGCCTGAAGACGGACACAGGGGCTATACATGAGAGACAAAGCAGCATCAACTTCCTGAACATGATAGAGTTTATAGATGAAGAGGTGTTTGCTGTCATGAGGCAACATAGTGTGGATATTACACCAGGGCTTGACATGGTGTTCCCATCTATTGAAGACACTTTTAGAAATTTCAAGCGTCCCAGCAGTCCTGTGGACTGCTGCCGTGGAATGCAGGATATCTAATGTTGTTCTCCTGTTTAAGTAGCGCACCAAAAAATAAATTTTAGGCCGTTGCGCCTGACATCAGTTTTGGGAAAGTCCCTGGAACTTTCCCATATTCCAAGTGGCGAGATATACCAGTATTTGGATAGACATGGATTGATCAGGATCGGTCAGCAAGGTTACGTGCGTGGTTAATCGTTTCTGACCACTCTTACAGTTTTTTCTAGATATTTCCAAGAAAGGTGATAATATTTTAGAAAGAATTTCACAAGTTCGTGCATGGGAGTTTGCTCAAGACAGTTCAGTCGCTCGGTATTTACAGTGAGGTTGAAAATTGGAGTAGACTGTGGCTTTGTTGGAGAATCCAGGGAATATTAGTAGATTGTTGACTCTCTGACTGGAGTCCTGTGAGTAGCAGAGAGTCACAGGGATCGAAGTTGGTCGGTTGTTGGTCCGGATGATAATGTGGTTAATTGGATCAGCAAATTTCCGGATGAGAGCAAGTCTGGGGATATAGTGAAGATCGACGAATCGCAACTAGCTGGAAAACGTGCTGAAAAATAGCAGATGGAACTCAACGCGAAGCGTTACACTCCTGCAGGACCAAGCACATAGCTATTACACGGTTAATGGCAGGGCACTGGGAACAAAGGGATCGCAGAATACAGGTCTATAATTTATTGAAGGTAGCGTCACATGTTGACAGGGTCGCAAAGAATCCTTTGGCCTGTTGACCTTCATAAATCAAAGGTTTGAGTACCCGGAGATGGGAAGTTATGTTCAAGTTCACTAAGACGCTGGCGAGGCATAACATGGAACATTATGTGCAATTTTGCTGAGGTGTCTACGGGAAAGAGGTAAGTAGGTGTAAAAGAGTATAGAGGAAATTTACAATGATAGTGCGTGGACTTCAGGAAGTTAATTTTAGTGATTTTGGCCTTGGAATGATTGTTAATGCTTGTCGGGTGGTTTGAGTATCGCAGAAACTGTTGATCACCTGTCATTATCACGCGCAACCGTTTTTTGAGTTTACAAACAATAGCGCCAGAAAAAGAAAACATCCAATGAACAGCAATTCTGTGGGTAAAAGCACATTGCTAATTGGAGAGGTCAGAGAAAAATGACCAGATTGCTGCAAGCTGAAAGTAATGCGATTTCAGTTACAATGGTGTGCAGGAAAGCATTTCTGACCACCGAGAAGGTCCAATCTCGAAAGAGTTTGGTTAGAACAATATAAAGATCACGAACATTCTGTACACTGTGTCTACTAAACTAGGTACAGAACGTCCATAAGACCATGAGACATAGGTGGTGAATTAGGCCATTCAGCCCATCCAGTCTGCTCCGCCATTCCATCATGGCTCATCCCGCATCTCACTCAACCCCCGACACCTGCCTTCTCGCCATGTCCTTTGATGATATGACGTTCCGAAAACTATGAACTTCCTCCTTGACTATACCCACGGACTTGGCCTCCACGACAGTCGGTGCCAGAGCATTTCACAGATTTACTACTGTCCGACTAAAAAGAAATATCCTCCTTGCCTCTATCCTAAATAGTCGCCCCTCTATTTAAAGGTTGTGCCTTCCAGTTCTGCACTCCCCACCACAGGAAACATCCTTTCCACATCCACTCTGTCTGCCCTTTCAATGATTCAATGAGACTCCGTCCCTACATTATTCTAAACTCCAGTGAGTACAGCCTCAAATCTGTCAAGCGATCTTCATATGTTAACCCCTTTATTCCCGAAATCATCCCAGTGAACCTCCTCGGGACTCTCTCCAATAACAGCTCATTCGTTCTGAGATATTTGGCCAAAAACTGTAGGCAACACTCCAATTGCCGCCTGACTAGTGTCTTATAAAGGCTCAGCATTATCTCCGTGCTTTTATATTCTATTCCCCTTGGAATAAATGCCAACATTGCATTTGCCTACTTTAGCAGAGACTCAACTTCTAAATTAAACATCCGGGAGTCTTGCAAGAGGACTCCTACGACCATCTGAACCTCTGATGCTTGAATCTTCACCTATTGAGATAATAGTTCGCACTTCGGTTCCATTTACCAGAGTACATTAGTATACATTTATCTAAATCATTGACAAACAATGTGAAAAGTATCGGTTTCAATACTGTGAAGCACCACAAACCCAGCTGGAGCCAGCATACATTTTCTCAACAAACGAACGAAAATAGGAAGGAGCACAATTTGCTGCTAACTTAATACATGAGCTGAAATATTACTCAATGTTCCTTACTTTCCTGAGTACTGTACATATTTTAATTTCTCTTTCCATAAACAGAGAACGAGAAACTTCGCAAACATTGCGGTAAGCTTAGTTCTTATTCCAATAAAAATTTCGGAAGTATTCAACAGGTCACGGAGCTCTGAACTTTAAATTTCCACGACTTACTATTGTTTTCACCACGTTTTGCACTCTCTGAAATCGCGAGTTGTTTTGCTGTGATCTATGCACAAGGAGATGCTTTGGATTTCACACACAAAGCTTTATATCCTTATCCTGAAGGTAGACTAAACAAATCATTATGTCAATTTTGTTGTGTGAGAAGTATTGGTAACGTGGCAAGGTAATAATCCGCTGCATGCCAGAGCAATATTTTCACTTCTCACAAAAATATGGCTAACCGGATTTCCAATAACAAAGTTTCTCTCGGGTTCTGGTATGGTTACCAATTATTACATACACGAAGTAAATGATTTAACTGTGAGTATTATTTCCCATTTGCTGTTCAGCTTAGGGTCTTTCCATTCAAACGTGAAATAACGCAGCAACTAACTATTACATCTCTTTCCATGCAGATTCGGAAGATCTAAAGAAACAATTTACTGAAGTTGGTGAGTAAACTTTCTTATGATAAAGATTGGCGGCTCCTTTGGATTGTTGATAATAATGTTCACAGCAACTGACAAAGAACATTTCTAATCTGTTTTCCAACCCAGGAAGGTGGGAACAGTCAATTTGTTCAGGATTGGATATGTTTAACGTGTATATCTCCCCAATGCATTGAACAAGACGTGACCGATCAGTGTCATTTTGTGATCTAACAATAGTGGCAAACCTTAAACTTTGTCGGTGAAAAATGTTGCCCTGTTCCTCACTTAGGAAAAGTGGCATGGTATTTGGACACAGTTGACATCATATATAGAACTCGGTATAAGACAATATTGGAAATCTTTTTCACATACAAGCATGGATAAGGATGTATCTTCCAAATCGAGTATCCTTTCCCGAAACATTAATAAGTTGCCCCACCATCCATTTTAATCTGACATAACATAAATGTATTTCTGCTGCTTAATAGCATATAACTGTTTTTGCATTGTATCATTAATAATGTTCTGGATCGGCAACACAAATGAAAAAAAAAACCTCCACTCTGGACGTTGTAATAAACAGAATAACGCAATGCTGAAATAACGCTCCCTGATGTACGGCTTTAAGTCGTCTTTATTAAATTTCCCTCTATTTTCGTCAATGATGACAAAGGGTCGCCTTTGCATTCTTCAATGAAGAACATTTCTTTCGTTTGACATATAAGAAAACAGCGTTTTAAAAAAAAAACATTGTACTTAATGAAACTCTCATTTAGATTGATTCATATTTACAATTCCAGAGTAAAAGTATGAAAATAAAAAGGAAACTATTATAATTTCAATGAGCTGCCAAATTATAATAAGACTAAGGATGCATTGTACCGATCAAAACATCAATTCTGAAACCCTTCATGTGATAATATTACTAATGAAATCAAAGCTGAAAGCATAGACAAAGAGAAAAAAAAGGAAACCAAATATGTCTTGACTTTGTAGTGGTCTTCAGTAGCGATGTTTACAGCTAACATACCGAATATAAAAGTGTTACATATGATCACCAGGTAAACAATAGGATGCGAGCGTGAAATGCATCTATTTAATGCATTTTGTTTTTAAGGGATGCTGGCAAGTCTGCAACGTAGCTACTGCTTTTTGAAGATACAGAAATAGAATAATTTTCTTTCATAGTTTTCTGCTGAAAGTTAGCGGCCATTGGAGGCTAAATACAACACTGAAAAAAACTGGGGAAAGGTCACTAATCAATTCGTTATTGCAAAACATCTCCTTCAACACACTAAAAGGACTCGTGACCTGAGTGGTTATATAGCATGGCAGCAACCATCAGAGTTAATGATTGTCTTATGCACCACCGCGCCATTCAACAAAAGCGGAAATTTCCAGGAGCCAAACATTTTAATTCCGATTGCCATCTCTGTTCAAATATGTCAGCCGATGAGGCTACGATCAGGCTAGAGAAGCAACAGCTTATATTCCGTTAGGGTAGCTTCCACCCTGATGACAGAAGCATCGAACACTCTTGCGGTAATACCTCATCCTTCCCTCTTCTTCGATTCCACTCTAAGTCCCTTCCCTTTTCTCATCTGGTAGCCCTGCACCTTTCCTTTCCTCAATGTCCACTCTCTCCTCTAGTATCACACTCTTACCCCATCAGACGTTTAGCTTTCCCATCAACCTAGCTTTACCTATCATCTTCTAGCTATCCTCACTTTGCTATCCTCATCTTGTTATTCTGGCACCTTCTCCTTCCTTTCCTGTCCTTAATTAACAGTTTATCCCTGGCAGATTGTCCTTTTACATGGATACGGCTTGGCCTGCTAAACTCCCGCATTATCATTCTGTATGTTGTTTTGGATTACCAGCATCTGCAGTATTGTTTGTGTTAATGATGATCTTAATCGCTCATACCCGGTTGAGAACGTTGATTGATTCAGTATTATTGCACTGTGGACATATTTGTAGCTCAGCTCAACAGCTTTCTATGTTTTAATTTGACGCACACACAATGACCTCGCTGCATTCCCTTCCAGCTAATGAGTTAACTCGAAAAGAGCAAGGTAACATGATTTATCAAAAAGAAAATGTTCTATTTATAAGTGAAAATTAACATTACAACTATTCCAATTAATCAGCACTGTTTCAAAGATAATGAGATACATACTGTATATGCAGTTGAGTGCAATGTTTAATCGACATTTTAATTCAATATTTAATCGAACGTCGTTGTGTGCAACAAGGTAAATTTGATCCTTTCTCCTCTGCAAAGGATCCACTGAATCCTTTGTCATGTGTCATATGCAAAATTATATTGGCACTTACAGCATAACTAATACAAATCCCTAGCAGGTGACAAAGAATCTGGTTGTGCTTTGAATGTTTATTTTTACTGAAACAATCTGGTTATTATTTTGTCTTTAGAATTAATAACACTGAAGAAAAACCTCCTCGAGAAAGGTGGGCATGAAGTCGAGTGCTATGATATACCTTTGTACAATGTAGGGGACTTACACAATCCCAAAAAATGCAGTTAATAGCGAGAGAAATGTAACTGAATACGGGGTAGTTTAACAAACTCCCAGTGCTATCAAATATTGGCACAGAGTGATTCACATAAAACACTGAAGGAAGAATTATCTTTTGACCATGGAGCATAGTGTAATATTTCAAAACAGAGTGCGGGTTTGGCGGTAAGCTTCTGAATGCCTGATGGAAACATTACACTTAGAAGATACACGGCAATAAAATACGCAATAGGACACATATTGTACATTACGTTCAGTATCACGTTAATAAATAGAATGCCATGTCGAAAGCTGAGGAAGTATGTTCAACTTTCTGTGCGTTGTGCATTGGCGACGCAATTGGTGGAGCTTCACGACCACTGCAAATCAGTTGTTTCAGTTCTGCCATGATGGCGTAATTACGTAAAGGATTTTCAGCGTGCTTTCTGTTTATTTTTTAGTATACAACTGATTTTCCACGGCTATTTCTTAAACATATAAAATCTCTGGGGTTTTATTTTGAAACTGTCTAAGTTTAGGGTGCAAAGAGCCTGGTTCGGACAAGGCAAGACCCATTATGCGCAGCGGGAAATTACCGCCGGCAACATCAAGTATTTCTACCCGTTAACGTCGCTCGGTAATTCAACGGCTGCGAGACTGGTGATTCTATCAGAACACTCGCCCGAACAGAATAAAATACCCATCACTGAAGACTCAAGTGTTACAGACTTTTAAACAGTCAGGGTCCGAGCGCGTCAAACAGCGACTCGCCTTGTCTGGCCTTACCGATGATAAGCCAGAAAATCCTGTCTATCCTGGAAAATCAACATCCTTGACTTTCTAAAGTACACATTATGCAGCAAAACCCTGATCAAATTTTCATAGCACTCGCTAATGCACCCGTAAAGGCATGTAAGAAGTTTGCTAAAATAGTCTAAACTCAGCTTGACAGAAGTGCAACGCTCCTCCCCGTTGTTCTACCACGGTAAGCCCCGCCAGTAAGGATCCAAACATAAGTACATCCACCGCTGCAAAGCAGACGACATCAGGCCTGCGTTTTTACCACGCTCGCTTTAGTGCAAACGCAATGTAGTCCTAATAGGTTTACAGCTTCGTGATTGCCAGCGCAACGGGCTATCGGAGATAGGTGAGCACCGTGGGATACAGCTGCTAGGGTCGTCTACTGATAGGTACCGACGCCATTTCACTGCGACGCTTCATGTCTGCTCATGTGAGTATGCTGCCAGCATTGCCAATTCTTGGGAAGCCACAGACGGACGAAACCTCGGTGTAGGTCACCAGCGGCAGCGTGATCCAGAGCTACGGAAGACGAAATGAGCTGCTCTGCTTCAGTGGCGATGTTACACATGGGTCTTCCTCCTGGTTAAAGTGGATACATCCCTACTTGTTGTAGATTTTCTTTGTGCCCAGGGACTATTGGTCGATCTTAATAAACTCCGGCTTGTGGGTCGTTACCCTGCTCCCCAAGTTAGTTCCCACAAAGACTCTGTCAGCTGCATAAACCACCACATATGAGGTTACTGAACTGCTGAGCAAAATCCCAAATCTCACCAAGCCGATATTCTTCACTGCATTCACAAACATGCGGTCGGGCACCGCATTTCTACAACTACCCACACGCGTAGTCTGGACCCACAAAAGCGGGCAAAAGCGAAGACCGAATTTGCCAACTTGGTAAAATATGACATTCTACACTGATCTAATAAACCCTGGTCTTCGCCCCTCTATGTGGTTGCTAGGTACTCTGGTGTTTGCTAACCAGGTGACGATTACTCGACTTAACGAGCCCACCCGACACTGTACTCACCCCCGATCCTTAACAGGACCCACGCATCCAGAACTTTTCGGCATGTTTAGCTGGAAAGTTATTTTATTCCAAAGTCGATCTAGTGAGGGTCTACTATCAGCTGCCAGTGTGCTCAAAGGGCATTCAAAAAACGGCAGTGATCACAATGCCCGGCATCTTTGAGTTTCTGCGCATGCAGTTTGGACTGCAAAATGCAGCACATTCTTCACAACGGCCAATGTACTCGCTACTAAACATCTTAGTTTCTCTTCTTGTTTACCTGGGTGACGTGCACGTCGCCAGCGCATCCAACCCTGAAGATGTATGCCATCTGAGTATAACATTTAGAGCTCTTAAACCAAAACGGATTGAATATTAACACTGCTGAATTCCATCTTGGGTTGTCAACCATTGACATTCTCGACCATCACGTCTCGGCAGAAACTGCCTAAACCCTCTCATCAACAATAGTCGTTATAATGGATTTCACACCGCTCAGCACTACTAAAAACTACAGGAGTTTTTAATCATGGTAATCTACCTCACCGCTTTATTTTGCGAGCAGCTGAAATTCCTCCTCTATAATGCACTTAAAGGCAATGCCCCTGATCACGCGCTTGACTGATCAGAGGACTGAACCTGGACAAGCTATGATACCAAAAGAGCTTTTTTTAAAGCGACCCGACAGGTGTACCTGCTGCCCAAAGTACTCATTACCATTAGTAATGACGCCTCAGTCTAGTCTGTGTGTGTTGAAACAGTTCAAAAGAACATGAACGTGGAAAATCTCACCTTAACAAATTTGTTTTTGTTTCGGTGATAAAAAGGTAATATCACATTAATTAGCTGTGAAAATCCACGGAAGCTCGAATGAGCATAATTACTTTCAAATGGGAAAGGTAAACAGAAATAAATTCTGTTGCGTGAACTATGCTAACTGACATATCAAGGACTGACGACATGGCTGGCTTTAACCCTGGAAACAGATTACATAAACATGAATAAGCACATATATTGAATAATAGCTTCGGGTAGATTTCTTCCACCATTTTCTCGATCTGTGAACGGGTAGTTATGAAAGTTACATTTTGCTCTAACTACCGCATTGTTAGGCCTTGGAACTTAATGAGGCCATATTCATATAGGTGCGTGAGTAGGGCCACAAGGCCCCGACGCCTGCCCTATCATTCAACTTGGACGTTATTTTTTCTTCAATGCTGTGTTCTCATAGCTCACAATTCCACCATCTCTGAAACAATCCTATTTCTTCTTTCGATACCAGTAATGATTTAACCTACAAAAGAGTCTGCCCTATTGAATTCTACCACCATCTCCATCCCATTTCCGTATTTTTGCTTTTGATTTGAGATTCTCTTATTTTGATTTCACAGAGGAAGAACTGAAACGTAAAGAAAAAGGTAACAGTTAATTTGATTTATTCAACCACAGAATATTATTTCCTTTTGGTTAATGAGTTTAAATTTTTGATATAATTACTTTTAAGCTCTAGCAATGACAAAAATGTTATTACATATTTCTTTATTAAAGCAGTGTGTTGAAATATCCTTTTTCAACAGAAGCGAAAACACACATGCAACGCGACGGTGAGTTAGGTCACTGAATTTATATGATGGAAATTAACTAAAACATGGTAATTTCATAAACTAATGCCCTTTGCAATTTAATCAAGAGGAAAACCGAAGAAACCCACTTTCGAATTTAGCATATCAAACAGTTCTTTCTATACTGTTCAATGCTGGTAACTAGTAGAAGCGTTCATCAACATCATTAGGATCTGACAACAGTAATAACTTATGAGGTAGTTTAGTTGCTGAACAAACATTTTGACAGTTCAGCCAATGGGATTTCCACAGAACATGGATCGAAAAGACTTGATACTTCGGAAATTGCCTTGATTGTAGAACTTTATTCTTTTAAGTAGTTGCTGTCAGCAAAGATCTGATTGATCGCTGTTTGGAGTTGCAAAAGCCATTTGCAGTTGTACTCAGGAAATACTGACGAAATATACAAACGTTTGTATATGTTTTACTGAACCTGCTCGCATAGAGAGAATTGCACTTCGTTCATGACGTTCAGCAGAACTCACTTTCGATATTTCACCTTGCAGAAGCGAAGTTAAATGAATTCAGAGCAGGTAAAGCTAGGAATCAACATTTTTTGGTAGTATTGCTTACTAATATGTTTCGCAATTTACATTATGTGGGTAAAAGCAAAAACAAAGCGCTTTATATCAATTATTTAAAGGCAACTCAACGAATAATTGTCACTTGCCATTGCTGTCCAGTATTTTCGCAAAATGCTACCTCTGTCCATGGGTTAACTTCAGTAATGATAGTTTACCTCAGCCAGTTTTGTTCTGGCTCCACATAACTTCCAGGTAAGGTGTTCTCTCTCCAGTAATACTAAAGGGGTTCAGATAGTACCTGTCGTGAGCTACCTTCCTCCAACTATGTTACTCACAATTTCTCAGAAAATTAATTGGAAACGCCCAGACATTGCATGTTCCTACTGATTTTAATCCTGAAATTGTACCTTGATGGGGTTTTTTTATATACAGTATTACTGTTTTCGCACGATGATTTAATCTATTCAATATATAAAATTAATTTACCTGTTTATTTATTATTATCTTTTTGTGCTAGATTATGTATTGCATCGAACTGCTGCTGCTCAGTTAACAAATTTCACGCCACATTCCGGTGACAATTAAACTGTTTCTAATTCGGATACTCAATTAATTAAAGACATATCAATAACCGAATAGTTTAATATCCAGGATAATTGCTATATGCAAATATCCTTATTTATCTACAACATTTTACATTACAAAAATCACTTTGATTTTTGATGTGGTCTTCGATTTAGTTGTTTGGTACTTGGAATAAAATTCGATGAGTGTCAATGCATCAGCAACAATCTACTAATTTTATACAAGATAAAGATGTAAACTTTGGAGTAAGTTTAGTTATGTTTATGTTTCGATCGTTTATGTGAAAATATTATATATTTTTATTGGTTTTGGCTTTGGTATCCTTTCTCTCCGAGAAATCAAATGAGGACTCCTAATGACGAGATTGGTCATCAATGTTGATATATTTTAATTCTAACCATTAGGTTTTACTCACGACAATAATTGAATGAGACTCAGCAACAATATAGGATGGCCACCAGCAGATAAAATCAGTCTGATATCAAATTATTTTTTTTCTTTCTTGTATTATTGTCACAAATGTGTCTATACGTTTACAAAAACCTAAAATAATAATTCGTGTTTTATGCAGTATAATCAGCATTAGCGAACTACCGTGCCTCGATACTTCCAATATGATCCAAAAAGAATGTCACAGTTGCCTAGAGAGTTAGAGCAACTAAAGGATCGAGGTTCCACTTCGCAGCTATCTGTAACGCCTGTGTACGTTTCTCCGTGGTGCGTGAGTTTCCTTATTTTGCTTCCGATTCTTCCCACATGCCAATGACACAATGTTCGCGATAGTGAGCGTTGGACGAGTGACGGCTCTTGCGAACTGGGCAGCCAAATCATCAAATTGATACAAACGATGATTATATTGAAAGGTAGATGAATATAATATGATCGAATTGAACCTGAAAAGTGAGGAGAGGCTGAAGTCAGATGTGTCAGTAATACAATGGAGTAAAGGGATTCACAGAGATATGAGAGAGGAGTTGGCCAGAGTAGACTGCAAGAGGACACTGACAGGGAGAACCGCAATGGCTGAAATACTTGTAATTCATTTAGAATGCACGGGACATATACATCCCAAAGAGGATGAATTCTAAAGAAAACATGAGACATCGGCAGATAACAAGAGAAGTCAAGCCAACATAAAAGCCAATGCATGCTGAAGTCTCGACCCTGCAGTCACAATTTCTGTTACTGTGAATAGTTAAGTGAGTAGAAGATGAACTGATCTCCAAAAGTAATAAAGTTCTTTTCAACATTTTAAGCAATATTAGTGTATTATTTTTGGTTTGTACAATTTTAGAGTGAAAAAGGGAAAGGAGCACCATGTAAAAGTTTGGGAACCTCAAGCGATTTGAGCTCTCAGATAACTTCTACGAAGGTCTCAGACATTAATTAGCTTATTAGGGCTATGGATTGTTCACAGACATCGTTAGGAAAGGCCAGATGAAGCATATTCCAAAGCTTTCTAAATACCCTGACTCCTCAAACCTTGTCCCAACAATCAGCAGACATAGGCTCCTACAGCCAGCTGCCTAGCACTTTGAAAATTAAAATAAATGATGCCTACAAAGCAGGATCAGGCTACAGAAAGATAGCAATGCGTTTTCAGGTAGCCTTTCCCTCAGTTCGTAATGTAATTAAGAAATGTCAGTTAACAGGAACGGTGGATGTCAAGTTGAGGTCTGGAAGACTAATAAAACTTTCCGAGAGAACTACTCGTAGGATTGCTAGAAAGGCAAATCAACGCCCCAATTTGACAGCAAAAGACCTTCAGGAAGATTTAGCAGACCCTGTAGTTGCGGTGCACTCTTCTACTGTGCAGCGACACCTGCACAAATATGACCTTCATGGGATATTCATCAGAAGAAATCCTTTCCTGCGTCCTCACCACGAAATGCAGCGTCAGAAGTTTACAAAATGCTTGATACATTTTGGAAACAAACCTGTGGACTGATGAAGATCAAATAGATCTTTTTGGCCGCATAGGCAAAGATATGCTTGGAGAAAAAAAAGATGCAGAATTTCATGAAAAGGACACCTCTCCAACCGTTAAGCACGCAAGTAGATCGATCATGTTTTGGGCTTGTGTTGCAGCCAGTGGTACGGGGAACATTTCACTGGTAGAGGGAGGAATTAATTCAATTAAATACCAGCAAATTCTGGAAGCAAGCATCATACCGTCAGTAAAAAAGCTGAAGATGGAAAGAGGATTGCTTCTGCAGCAGGACAACGATCCTAAACACACCTCAAAATCCATAATGAACTACCTGAAGAGACGCAAGTTGAAGGTTTTGCCATGGCTCTCACTGTCACCCAACCTAAACATCATCGAAAATCTGCGAATCGACCTCAAAAGAGCAGTGCATGCAAAACGGCCCAAGAATCTCACAGAACAAGAAGCCTTTTGCAAGGAAGATTGGGCGAAATTCCCCAGACAACAACTGAAAGAATCTTAGCCAGCTACCAAAAGCGTTTACAAGCCGTAATCCTTGTCAAATGGTGTGTTACTAAATACTGACCGTACAGGGTGCACACAATTTTGCTTCTGGCCCTTTTCCTTTTTAGGTATTTTGAAACTGAAAAAGATGCAGATACAAAATTAATCTTGCATAGAATATTAAGAAATGTGTCATCTTTTTTTATGCCTTTTGGAAATTGGGTCATCTTTTACTCGCTTTGCTATTCACTGTAGCAACATTTTGACCAGAGATGCCCAAACGTTTGCATGCCACTGTATAATAGAGCAAACAATAATGGGAATTTAGAGTTTTGGGAAGATTTTAAAAATCAGCAGAAGGGAATTAGAGAGGTCAATAAGATGGTAAAGGTGGAATACGAAAGGAAGCAAGACAATAATGTTAAAGAAGAAGCTGGAGAGTTAGTAATGGGGACAACGAATTGGTGAACGAATTGAATAAGTATTTTGCATCAATCTTCACGGTGGAAGACATTACTAATATGTTGGAAGTTCAGGAGGTCATGAAGTGTATAAAGGTGTCATAACTAAAGGGAATACTTTTGGGAAACTGATATGTTTGAAGGTAGATGAGTCACCTGGATCAGGTGATCTGAACGAGGTGGCTGAAGAGATCGTGGATCTATTACTAATGATCTATCATGTATCACTAGACTCTGAAAATTTTCTGAAAAGCTGGAAAATTGAAAATGTCACTCCTCTATTGAAGAATTGAGAGAGGCAGAGAAAAGGAAACTATAGGTCTGTTCTTCTGACTCTAACGGGTGGGTAGACGTTGGTGTTGATTATTAATGATGAGATCGCTGGAATCCCTAGAGAGCATAATGTTCTCAAAGGGAAATCTTACCTGCCAAATCTCTTGGATTACTTGAAGGAATAACAAGCAGGACAGACAAAGGAGAATCTGTGATGTTGTATGCTGTGGTGAGGAAGGCAAATGCGAGGTTGGCATTAATTTCAAGAGGACTAGAATATAAAAGCATGGGAAGAATTTTGATGTTTTATAAACCACTGGTGAGACGTCACGTAGGGTGTTCTGAGCAGTTTAGGAGGTTCAGGAAAATCATTCCAAGATTGAACCACTTAGCATATAAAGAGCACTCTGAGCCAGTATTCATTGGAATTCAGAAGAATGAGGGGTGACCTAACTGAAACATATTGAATGGTAAAAAGCCATCATAGAGTGGATGTGCCTAGGTTGCAGAGTCTAGGACCAGAGCAGACCGCCTCTGAATAGAGAGGTTTCCTTTTCGCATGGAGATGAGAATCGATTTCGTTAGCTGGGGAGTATTTAATCTGTGCAATCCGTTGCCACAGGCAAGCGGTGAAGCCACGTCTTTATGAAAGTTTTAGGCAGCGGTTAGTAGATTTTTGATTTGTCAGGGCACAAAGGGATACGGGGAGAAAGCGGGAGATACGGATCAACCGTGATGAAATTGCAGGATCGACTCGATAAGCCAAATGATCAAATTCTCCTCCTATATCTTATGGTCTTAAAGACCTGCAAGGGACAAATTGGTCCTCGAGAAGATAAGAATGCCGAAAAAGATGGGGCAGATCAAAAATGTTTTTTACATATTAATGAGCTTAGAAGACGGACACAGGGTCTATACATGAGAGACAAAGTAGCAGGATCTTCATGAACCGGATAGAGTTTACAGATGAAGAGGTGTTTGCTGTCATGAGGCAACATAGTGTGGATATTTCACCATATCCTGACATGGAGTTCCCATCTATTGAAGACACTTTTAGAAATTGCAAGTGTCCCAGCAGTCCTGTGGACTGCTGCCGTGGAATGCAGGATATCTAATGTTGTTCTCCTGTTTAAGTAGCGCTCTAAAAATAAATTATAGGCTGTTGCGCCTGACATCAGTTTTGGGAAAGTCTCTGGAAGCTATTCCAAGGGGCGAGATATATAAGTAGTTGGATAGACATGGCCTGATGAGGATCAGTCAGCAAGGTTACGTGCGTGGTTAATCGTATCTGAACAATATTACAGTTCTTTTCTAGATATTTCCAAGAAAGGTGATAGTATTTTAGAAAGATTTTCACAAGTTCGTGCATGGGAGTTTGCTCAAGACGGTTCAGTCGCTTGGTATTTACAGTGAGGTTGAAAATTGGAGTAGACTGTGGCTTTGCTGGAGAATCCAGGGAATATTAGTTGATGGTTGACTCTCTAACTGGAGTCCTGTGAGTAGCAGAGAGTCACAGGGATCAAAGCTGGTCGGTTGTTGGTCGTCATCATTATCAATGATCCGGATGATAATGTGGTTATTTGGATCAGCAAATGTCGGATGAGAGCAAGTCTGGGGATATAGTATAGATCGACGAATCGCAACCAGCTGGAAAACGTGCTTAAAAATAGCAGGTGGAATTCAATGCGAAGCGTTGCACTCCTGCAGGACCAAGCACATAGCTATTACACGGTTAACGGCAGGACACTGGGAACAAAGGGATGGGGGAATACAGGTCTATAATTTAATGAATGTAGCGTCACATGTTGAAAGGGTCGCAAAGAATCCTTTTAGCCTGTTGACCTTCATAAATCAAAGGTTTGAGTACCCGGAGATGGGAAGTTATGTTCATGTTCACTAAGACGCTGGCGAGGCATAATATGGAACATTATGTGCAATTTTGCTGGGGTGTCTACGGGAAAGAGGTAAGTAGGTGTGAAAGAGTATAGAGGAAATTTTCAATGATAGTGCCTGGACTTCAGGAAGGTAATTTTAGTGATTTTGGCCTTGGAATCATTGTTAGTGCCTATCGGGTGGTTTGAGTATCTCAGAAACTATTGATCACCTGTCATTAGGAAGCGCAACCGTTTTTTGAGTTTACAAAGAATAGTGCCAGAAAAAGAAAACATCCAATGAACAGCAATTCTGTGGGTAAAAACATATTGCTAATTAGAGAGGTCAGAGAAGAATGGCCAGATTGCTGCGAGCTGAAAGTAATGTGATGGCAGTTACAATGGTGTGCAGAAAAGCGTTTCTGACCACAGAGAATGTCCAATCTCGAAAGAGTTTGGTTAGAACAATAAAGAAAACGAACATACTGTACACTGTGTCTACTAAACTAGGTACAGAACGTCCATAAGACCATGAGACATAGGTGGTGAATTAGGCCATTCAGCCGATCCAGTCTGCTCAGCTATTCCATCATGGCTCATCCCGCATCTCACTCAACCCCGACACCAGCCTTCTCGCCATATCCTTTGATGGTATGACAGATCCCGAAGCTACCAACTTCCATCTTAAATATACTCACAGACTTGGCCTCAACGGCAATCAGTGCCAGAGTATTCCACAGATTTACTACTGTCCGACTGTCCGGCTAAAAAGAAATATCTTCCTTGCATCTATCCTAAATAGTCGCTCCTCAATTTAGAGGTTGTGCCCTCCAATTCTGCTCTCCCACCACATGAAATATCCTCTCCACATCCATTCCATCTGTCCTTTCAATATTTCAATGAGTCTCCGTCCCTACGTTCTTCTAAATTTCAGTGAGTACAGCCACAAATCTGCCAAACGATCTTGATATGTTAACCCCTTTATACCCGAAATCTTCCCAGTGAACCTCCTCTGGGCTCTTTCCAATGACAGCACATTCTTTCTGAGATATTGGGCCAAAAACTGTTGACAACACTCCAATTGCCGCCTGACTAGTGTCTTATAAAGGCTCAGCATTATCTCCGTGCTTTTATATTCTCTTCCCCTTGAGATAAATGCCAACATTGCATTTGCCTAGATAGCACAGACTCAACTTGTTAATTAAACATCTGAGAGTCTTGCAAGAGGACTCCTACGTCCCTCTGAACGTCTGACACTTGGACCTTCACCCATTGAGATAATAGTTCGCACTTGTGTTTCATTTACCAAAGTACATTAGCATACATTAACCTAAATCATTGAAAAACATTGTGATAAAGTATCGGTTCCAATACTGTGAAGCACCACAAACACAACTGGAGCCAACCAGGAGCCTTTTATTCCCACTCATTGTCCGCTGTCTGCCCGCCACTCTGCTGTCCATAGCGGTATCTTTCCTGCAACGCCATTGGAATTTATCTCGTTAAGCAACCTCCTGTATGGGATCTTATCGAACGTCTTATTGAACATCCAATGCCTTTTTCAACACTACCTGTTATGTCCGCTAAGAATTCTGACAATTTCTCAGGCAAGACTTCACTTGACAGAAACCATGCTGACATTGACTTATTTTCTCATTAGTCTTCAAGACCTTGAAACCTCATCCTTAAAAATAGAATCCAGAAATTTCACAGCCACTGAGTTTAAGATAACTGGCCTAAATCCTTTCTTTTGCCTTCCCCACTTCTTAAATAGTGGATTGACATTTGCAACCTTCCAATCCTCCGAGACCGTGTCAGAATTGAATAGATTCTTGAAAGACCATGAACGATGCATCCGTTATCTCCTCAGAAAACTCTCCCAGGTCTCTGGATGTAGTCCACTTGGTCCAGATGACCTATCCACCAACTGACCTTTGAGTTTGCCTCGCACTTTTTCCTTTATATTAGTAATGCCACTCATTCCTACTCCCTGACACTCACGGACCCATGGCACAGTGCTAGTGCTTTCCGCAGTGAAGACAGTTGCAAAGTCCTCCTCTGCCATTTCTTAATCTCCCGTTACAACCTCACCAACATAATTTTCCAGTGGTCCAATATCAACTCTCCCCTCCATTTTACTCTTGATTTAACTAACAAGAAACGTTGATATCATGCTTTTTATTTGGGCAGTATTTCTTCTTCTCTTTCATACGGCATTTTTAGTTCCCTTTTGTCAACAAACGAACGAAAATAGGAAGGAGCACAGTTTGCTGCTAACGTAATACATGAGCTGAAATTTCGGAAGTATTCAACAGGTCACGGAGCTCTGAACTTTAAATCTCCACGACTTTCTATTGTTTTCACCACGTTTTGCACTCTCTGAAATCGCGAGTTGTTTTGCTGTGATCTATGCACAAGGAGATGCTTTGGATTTCACACACAAAGCTTTATATCCTTATCCTGAAGGTAGACTAAACAAATCATTATGTCAATTTTGTTGAGTGGGAAGTATTGGTAACGTGGCCAGGTAATAATACGTTGCATGTCTGAGCAATATTTTCACTTCTCACAAAAATACGGCTAACCGGATTTCCAATAGCAAAGTTTCGCTCGGGCTCCGGGATGGTTGCCAATTATTATGTTGCCTAAATAAATGATTTAACTGTGAGTATTATTTCCCATTTGCTGTCCAGCTTAGGGGCCTTTCATTCAAACGTGAAAATAACGCAACAACTAACTATTACATCTCTTTATATGCAGATTCGGAAGATCTAAAGAAACAATTTACTGAAGTTGGTGAGT
The DNA here is from genome assembly GCF_048418815.1 of Hemitrygon akajei. Taxonomy (NCBI): domain Eukaryota; kingdom Metazoa; phylum Chordata; class Chondrichthyes; order Myliobatiformes; family Dasyatidae; genus Hemitrygon; species Hemitrygon akajei. The sequence goes on along the minus strand of NC_133125.1, from coordinate 172,114,563 downwards.
AAACTTTCTAATGATAAAGATTGGCGGCTCCTTTGGATTGTTGATAATAATGTTCACAGCAACTGACAAAGAACATTTCTAATCTGTTTTCCAACCCAGGAAGGTGCGAACAGTCAATTTGTTCAAGATTGGATATGATTAACGTGTATATCTCCCCAATGCATTAAACAAGAGGTGACCGATCAGTGTCATTTTGTGATCTAACAATAGTGGCAAACCTTAAACTTTGTCGGTGAAAAATCTTGCCCTGTTCCTCCCTTAGGAAAAGTGGCATGGTATTTGGACACAGTTGACATCATATATAGAACTCGGTATAAGACAATATTGGAAATCTTTTTCACATACAAACATGGATAAGGATGTATCTTCCAAATAGAGCATCCTTTTCCGAAACATTAATAAGTTGCCCCACCATACATTTTAATCTGACGTAATAAAAAATTATTTATGCTGCTTAATAGCATAAAACCTTTTTTTTTTGCATTGTATGATTAATAATGTTCTGGATCGCCAACACAAATGGAAAAAAACTCCACTCTGTACGTTGTAATAAACAGTATAACGCAAGGCTGCAATAACACTCCCAGATGTTCGGCTTTAAGTCGTCTTTATTAAATTTCCCTCTATTTTCGTCAATGATGACAAAGGGTCGCCTGCGCATTTTTCAATTACGAACATTTCTTTCGTTTGACATATACGAAAATAGCGTTTTAAAAAAAACCATTGGACTTAATGAAACTCTCAATTAGATTGATTCATATTTACAATTCCAGAGTAAAAGTATGAAAATGAATAGGAACCTATTATAATTTCAATGTGCTGCCAAATTATAATAAGTCTAACGATTCATTGTACCGATCAAAACATCAATTCTGAAACCCTTCATGTAATAATATTACTAATGAAATCGAAGCTGAAAGCATTGTCGAAGAAAAAAAGGGAAATCAAATATTTCTTGACTTTGCAGTGGTCTTCAGTGGCGATGTTTACAGGTTACATACCGGATATAAATGAGTTACTTATGAACACCAAGTAAACAATAGGGTGCGAGCGTGCAATGCATCTACTTAATACACTTTGTTTTTAAGGAATGCTGGCAAATCTGCATCGCAGCTACTGCTTTTTAAAGAAACAGAAATAGAATAATTTTCATTCATAGTTTTCTGCTGAAAAGTAGCGGCCATTGGAGGCTAAATACAACACTGAAAAAACTAACGAAAGGTCACTAATCAATTCGTTATTGCAAAACATCTCCTTCGATACACTAAAAGGACTCGTGACCTGAGTAGTTATATAGCATGGCAGCAACCATCAGAGCTAATGAGTGTCTTATGCACCACCGCGCCATTCACCAAAAGCGGAAATTTCCAGTAGCCAAACATCTTAATTCCGATTGCCATCTCTGTTCAAATATGTCAGCCCATTGTCTTTTATGCCACGATGAGGCCACTATCAGGCTACAGAAGAAACAGCTTATATTCCGTTTGGGTAGCTTCCAGCCTGATGACAGAAGCATCGACCACTCCTCCGGTAATCCCTCATGCTCCCCTCTTCTTCGATTCCACTCTACGTCTCTTCCTTTTTCTCATCTGGTAGCCCTCCACCTTTCCTTTCATCAATGTCCACTCTATCATCACACTGTTACCCCGTCAGACGTTTATCTTTGCCATCAACCTAGCTTTACTTATCATCTTCTAGCTATCCTCACTCTGCTATCCTCATCTTGTTATTCTGGCGCCTTCTCCTTATTTCCTGTTCGTAATTAACAGTTTATCCCTGGCAGGTTGTCAGTTTACATGGATACGGCTCGGCCTGCTAAACTCCGCACTAGTTTTTCTGTATGTTGTTTTGAATTTCCAGCATCTGCAGTATTGGTTGTGTTTAATCGCTCATACTCGGTTGGGAACGTTGATGGATTCAGTATTATTGCACTGTGGATATATTTGTAACCCGGCTCAACAGCTTTCTATGTTTTTTTTTTGACGCACACACATTGACCTCTTTGCATTCCCTTCCAGCTAATGAGTTAACTCGAAAAGAGCAAGGTAACATGATTTATCTCAAAGAAAATGTTCTGCGTGTTACTGAAAATTAACATTACAACTATTCCTATTAATCAGCACTGTTTCAAAGATACTGAGATACATACTGTATATGCAGTTGAGTGCAATGTTTAATCGACATTTTAATTTATTATTTAATCGAACGTCGTTGTGTGCAACAAGGTAAATTTGATCCTTTGTCCTCTTCAAAGGATCCTCGGCATCCTTTGTCATGTGTCATATGCAGAATTATATTGGCATTTACAGCATAACTAATACAAATCCCTAGCAGGTGACAAAGAATCTGGTTGTGATTTGAATGTTTATTTTTACTGAAACAATCTGGTTATTATTTTGTCTTTAGAATTAATAACACTGAAGAAGGACCTCCTCGAGAAAGGTGGGCATGAAGTCGAATGCTATGATATGCCAAAAAAATGCAGTTAATAGCGAGAGAAACGTAACTGAATACGGGATAGTTTAACAAACTCCCAGTGCTATCAAATGTTGGCAAAGAGTGATTCACATAAAACGCTGAAGGAAGAATTATCTCGACCTTGGAGCATAGTGTAATATTTCAAAAGAGAGTGCGGGTTTGTCAGTAAGCTTTTGTATGCCTCATGGAAACATTACACTTAGAAGATATGTACACATGTCAATAAAAAACGCAATAGGAGGCATGTTGCACATTACGTTCAGTGTCACGTTAATAAATAGAATGCCATGTCGAAAGCTGAGGACACCTGTTCAACATTCTGTGCGTTGTGCATTGACGACCCCATTGGTGGAGATTCACAACCACTGCAAATCAGTTGGTGTTTCAGTTCTGCCATGATGGCGTAATTACGTGAAGGATTTTCCGTGAGCTTAGTGTTCAGTTTTTAATATACAACTGATTTTCCACGGCTAATTCTTATACATATAACATCTCTGGGGTTTTATTTGTGTAAACCGACGGATTTGTCGGCCAATGCAGTCGCTTTGAAACTGTCTAAGTTTAGGGTGCAAAGAGCCCGGTTCGTATAAGGCAAGACCCAGTATGCGTAGCGGGAAATTACCGCCGGCAACATCACGTATTTCTATCTGTTAGCGTCGCTCGGTAATTCAACGGCTGCGAGACTGGTGATTCTATCAGCACAATCGCCTAAACACGATAAAATACCGATCACTGAAGACTCACGTGTTACAGACTTTTAGACAGTCAGAGTTCGAGCTCGCCAAACAGCTACTCTCCTTGTCTGGCCTTACCGATGCTAAGCCAGGAAATCCTGTCTATCCTGGAAAGTCACCATCCTTGTTTTCTTTCAAAAGAACACATTATGCAGCAAAACCCAGATGAAATTTGCATAGCCCTCGCTAATGCACCCGTGAAGGCATGTAAAAAGTTTGCTAAAGTAGTCTAAATAAAAAACACAAAATGCTGGCAGAACTCAGCAGGCCAGACAGTATCACTTCCTCCCATAGATGCTGTCTGGCCTGCTGAGTTATGCCAGCATTTTGTGTTTTTTATTTATTTCGAGCATCTGCAGATTCACTCGTGTTGCCCTAAAATAGTCTACACTCAGCTTGACAGAAGTGCAACGCTCTTCCTCATTGTTCTACCACGGTAAGCCCCGCCAACAAGGATCAAAACATAAGTACATCCACCCCTGCAAAACAGACGACACCAGGCCTGCGTTTTTACCACGCTCGCTTTAGTGCAAACGCAATGTAGTCCTGATAGGTTTACAGCTTCGCAATTGCCTGCGCATCGCGTCACCGGAGGGATGTGAGCACTGTGGGATACAGTTGCCAGGGTCGTCAACTGTTCAATATGGACATCATTTCACTGCGACGCTTCATGATTGCTCATGTGAGTATGCTGCCGGCATTGCCAATTCTTAGGAAGCCACAGACCGACGAAACCTCGCTGTAGGTCGCCAACAGCAGCGTGATCCAGAGCTACGGAAGACGAAAGGTGCTGCTCTGTCTCTGTAGCAATGTTACACATGGGCCTTCTTCCTGGTTAAAGTGGTTACATCCCTGCTTGGTGTAGATTTTCTTTGTGCCCAGGGACTATTGGTCGATCTTAATAAACTCTGGCTTGTGGGTCGTTACCCAGCTCCCCCAATTAGTTCCCACAAGGACTCTGTCAGGTGCATACACCATCACATATGAGGATACCGAACTGCTGAGCAAAATCCCAAATCTCACCAATCCGATATTCATCACTACATTCACAAACATGCGGTCGGGCAACGCATTTCTACAACTACCCACACGCGTAGTCTGGACACAGAAAAGCTGGCAAAAGCGAAGACCGAGTTTGGCAACTTCGAAAAATATGACATTCTGCACTGATCAAATAAACCCTGGGCTTCGCCCCTCTATGTGGTTGCTAGGACCTCTGGTGGTTGCTAACCAAGTGACCATTGCTCGCCTTAATGAGCCCACCCGACACTGTACTCACCCCCGATCCTTAACAGGACCCACGCATCCAGAACTTTTCGGCATGTTTAGCTGGAAAGTTATTTTTTTCCAAAGTCGATCTAGTGAGGGTCTACTATCAGCTGCTGGTGTGCTCAAAGGGCATTCAAAAAACGGCAGTGATCACTATGCCCGGCATCTTTGAGTTTCTGCGCATGCAGTTTGGATTGCAAAATGCAGCACATTCTTCACAACGGCCGATGTACTCGCTACTAAACATCTTAATTTATCTTCTTGTTTACCTGGGTGACGTACACTTCGCCAGCGCATCCAACCCTGAAGACGTACCTCATTTCAGTACACATTTAGACCTCTTAAACCATCAAGGTTTCAATAATAACACTACTGAATTCCATCTTTGGTTGTCAACCATTGACATTCCCGACCATCACGTCTCGGCAGAAGCTGCCAAAACCCTCCCATCAACAATAGTCGTTATAATGGATTTCACACCGCTCAGCACTGGTAAAAACTACAGGAGTTTTTAATCATGGTAATCTACCTCACCGCTTTATTTTGTGAGCTGCTGAAATTCCTCCTCTATAATGCACGTAAAGGCAATGCCCCTGATCACGCGCCTGACTGGTCAGCGGACTGAACCTGGACATTCGATGATACCAAACGAGCTTTTTTTTAAAGCGACCCTACAGGTGTACCTGCTGCCCAATGTATCCATTACCATTAGTACTGACGCCTTAGTCTAGCCTGTGTGTGTTGAAACAGTTCAAAAGAACATGAACGTGGAAAATCTAACCTTAACAAATTTGTTTTTGTTTCGGTGATAAAAAGGTAATATCACATTAATTAACTGTGAAAATCACGGAAGGTCGAATGAGCATAATTACTATGAAATGGGAAAAGTAATCAGAAATAAATTCTGTTGCGTGAACCATGCTAACTGACATATCAAGGACTGACGACATGTCTAGCTTTAACCCTGGAAACAGATTACATAAACATGAATAAGCACATTTATTGCAAAATAGCTTCGCGTAGATTTCTTCCACCATTTTATCGATCTGTGAACGGGCAGTTATCAAAGTTACATTTTGCTCTAACTAACGCCATTGTTATGCCTTGGAAAAGAATGAGACCATATACATATAAGTGTGTGAGTAGGGCCACAAGGCCCCGACGCCTGCCCTATCATTCAACTTGGACGTTATTTTTACTTCTATGCTGGGTTTTCATAACTCATAATTCCATATTCTCTGAAACACTCCTACTTCTTCTTTCGATGTCCGTAATAATTTAACCTACCAAAGAGTCTGCCCTATTGAAATCTACCACCATCTCCATCCCATTTCCGAATTCGTGCTTTTGATTTGTTTCTCTTACTTTGATTTCACAGAGGAAGAACTGAAACGTAAAGAAAAAGGTAACAGTTAATTTGATTTATTCAACCACAAAATATTATTTCCTTTTGGTTAATGAGTTTAAATTATTGATATAATCACTTTTAAGCTATAGCAATGACAAACATGTTATTGCATATTACTTTATTGAAGCACTGTGTTGAAATATCTTTTTTCAACAGAAGCGAAGACACACGTGCAACGCGACGGTGAGTTAAGTCCCTGAATTCATGTGATGCATATTAACCAAAACATGATGATTTCAGAAACTAATGCCCTTTGCAATTTAATCAAGAGGAAAACCGAAGAAACCCACTTTCGAATTTAGCATAAGCAAACAGTTCTTTCTATGCTGTTCAATACTAGTAAGTAGTGGAAGCGTTCATCAACATCATTGGGATCTGACAACAGTAATAACTTATGAGATAGTTTAGTTGCTGAACAAACATTCTGACAGTTCAGCTAATGGGATTTCCACAGAACATGGATCGAAAAGACTTGTGATTCTTCGGAAATTGCCTTGAATTTAGAACTTTATTCTTTAAGTAGTTGTCAGCAAAGATCTGATTGATCGCTGCTTGGAGTAGCAAAAGCCATTTGCAGTTGTACTCAGGAAATACTGAACAAATATATATGTTATTAGTGAGCATGCTCGAAAAGAGAGAATTACACTTAGTTCTTGACGTTCAGCACAACTCACTTTCGATATTTCACCTTGCAGAAGCGAAGTTAAATGAATTGAGAGCAGGTAAAGCTAGTAATCAACGTTTTTTGGTGGTATTATTTACTAATATGATTCGCAATTTACATTATGTGCGTATAAGCAAAAATAAAACGCATTATATAAATTATTTAAAGGCAACTCAACGAATAATTTTTACTTGCCATTGCTGTCCAGTATTTTCTGCAAAATACTACTTCTGTCCATGGGTTAACTTCAGTAATGATAGTTTACCTCAGCCAGTTTTGTTCTGGTTCTACATAACTTCCAGGTAATGTGTTCTCTCTCCAGTAATACTAAAGGGGCTCAGGTAGTACTAGTCGTGAGCTCCCTTCTTCCAAGTATGCTGCTCACATTCTCTCAGAAAATTAATTGGAAATGCCCAGACATTGCATGTTCCTACTGATTTTAATCCTGAAAATTTATCTTGATGGGTTTTTTTATATACAGTATTTCTGTTTTCGCACGATGTTTTAATCGATTCAATATATAAAATTAATTTACCTGTTTATTTATTTTTTTCTGCTAGATTATGTATTGCTGAACTGCTGCTGCTCAGTTAACAAATTTCAAGCCACATTCCGGTGACAAAAAAACTGATTCTAATTCAGATACTGAATTAATTAAAGACATATCAATGACCGTATAGTTTAATATTCAGGATAATTGCTATATGCAAATATCCTTATTTATCTACAATATTTTACATTACAAAAATCGCCTTATTTTTGATGTGGCCTTCGATTTAGTACTTGGAATAAAATTCGATGAGTGCCAATGCATCACCAACAATCTACTAATTTTATACAAGATATAGATGTATACTTTGGAGTAAGTTTAGTTATGTTTAAGTTTCTATCGTTTCTGTGAAAATATGATATATTTTTACTGGTTTTGGCATTGGCATCCTTTCTATTCAAGAAATTAAATGAGGACTTCTAATGACGAGATTGGTCATCAATGTTGATATATTTCAATCTCTAACCATCAGGCTTTACTCAGGAGAATAATTGAATGAAACTCAGCAACAATAGAGGATCGCCACCAGCAGATTAATCTAGTCTGATATCAAATTATTTTTTCCTTTCTTGTATTATTGTCACAAATGTGTCTATACGTTTACAAAAATCAAAATAATAATTCGTGTGTTATCTAGTATAATCAGAATTAGCGAACTACCGTGCCTCGATACATCCAATATGATCCAAAAACAATGTCACGGTTGCCTAGGGAGTTAGAGTAACGCTTTATAGCGCGGGAACTAAAGGATCGAGTTTCCACTTCGCCACTATCTGTAACGAGTGTGTACGTTTCCCTGTGATGCGTGAGTTTCCTCATTTTGCTTCCGATTCTTCCCACATGCCAATGACACAATGTTCGCGACAGTGAGCGTTGGACGAGTGGCGACTCTTGCGAACTGGGCAGCCAAATTGTCAAATTGGTACAAACGATGATTATATTGAAGGGTAGGTGAATATAATAACATCGAATTGAACCTGAAGAGTGAGGAGAGACTAAAGTCAGATGTGTCAGTAATACTGTAGAGAAAAGGGATTCACAGAGATATGAGAGAAGAGTTGGCCAGTGTAGAGTGCAAGAGGGCACTGACAAGGAGCACCGGAATGGCTGAAATACCTGAAAGTAATTTAGAATGCACGGGTAATATACATCCCAAAGACGGTGAATTCTGAAGAAAACATGACACAACGGCAGATAACAAAAGAAGTCAAGCCAACATAAAAGCCAATCCATGCAGAATTCTAGACACTGCGGTCACAATTTCTGTTACTGTGAATAGTTAAGTGAGCAGAAGATGAACTGATCTTCAAAAGTCATAAAGTTAAAGATGAAACATTCTTTTCAACATTTTAAGCAAGATTAGTGTATTATTTTTGTTTTGTACAATTTTAGAGTGAAAAAAAGAAAGGAGCACCATGAAAAAGTTCGGGAACCTCAAGCGATTTGAGCTCTCAGATAACTTCTACGAAGATCTCAAACATTACTTTGCTTGTTAGGGCTATGGATTGTTCACGGATATCGTAAGGAAAGGCCAGGTGAAGGAAATTCCAAAGCTTTCTAAAGAAAGAGAGAACTACTCGTAGGATTGCTAGAAAGTCAAATCAACACCCCCATTTGACTCAAAAGACCTGCAGGAAGATCTGGCAGACCCTGTAGTTGTGGTGCACTGTTCTACTGTGCAGCGACACCTGCACAAATATGACCTTCATGGAATAGTCATCAGAAGAAATCCTTTCCTGCGTCCTCACCGCGAAATGCAACGTCAGAAGTTTACAAACTGACTGGTGCATTTGCAAAATGCCTGATCTATTTTGGAAACAAACCTGTGAACTGATGAAGATCAATTAGAGCTTTTTGGCCGCATGGGCAAAGATATGCTTGGAGAAAAAAAGATGCAGAATTTCATGAAAAGGACACCTCTCCAACCGTTAAGCACGCAGGTAGATCGATCATGCTTTGGGCTTGTATTGCAGCCACTGGTACGGGGAACATTTCACTGATATAGGGAGGAATGAATTCAATTAAATACCAGCAAATTCTGGAAGCAGACATCACATCGTCTGTAAAAAAGCTGAAGATGGAAAGAGGATGGCTTCTATAGAGGACAACGATCCTAAACACACCTCAAAATCCATAATGAACTACCTCAAGAGACGCAGGTTGAAGGTTTTGCCATGGCTCTCACTGTCCCCCGACCTAAACATCATCGAAAATCTGCGGATCGACCTCAAAAGAGCAGTGCATGCAAAACGGCCCAAGAATCTCACAGAACTAGAAACCTTTTGTAAGGAGGATTGGGCGAAAATACCCCAGACAAGAACTGAAAGAATCTTAGCCAGCTACAAAAAGCGTATACGAGCCGTAATCCTTGTCAAAGGGTGTGTTACTAAATACTGACCGTGCAGGGTGCACAAAATTTTGCTTCGGGCCTTTTTTCTTTTTAGTTATTTTGAAACTGAAAAAGATGCAGATACAAAATTAATCTTGCATAGAATATTTTAAAAAGTGTCATCTTTATATGCCTTTTGGAAAATGGGTCATCTTTTACTCGCTTTGCTATTCACTGTAGCAACATTTTGACCAGAGATACCCAAACGTTTGCATGCCACTGTATAATAGAGCATAAAATAATGGGAATTTAGAGTTTTCGGAAGATTTTAAAAATCAGCAGAAGGGAACTAGAGAAGTCAATAAGATGGTAAAGGTGGAATACGAAAGGAAGCAAGACAATAATGTTAAGGAAGAGAGCTGGAGAGTTAGTAATGGGGAACAATGAAATGATGAACTAATTGAATAAGTATTTTGCATCAATCTTCACAGTGGAAGACATTGCTAATATGGTAGAAGTTCAGGAGGTCATGAAGTGTGTAAAGGTGTCATAACTAAAGGGAAGACTTTTGGGAAACTGTTAAGTTTGAAGGTAGATGAATCACCTGGATCAGGAGATCTGAAAGAGGTGGCTGAAGAGATCGTGGATCTATTACTAATGATCATAATCTTTTTATAATTTCATATAAAAAACAGGTCCTCGAGAGGATAAAAATGCCGTAAAAGATGGGGCAGATCATAAATAATTTCTTTACCTATTAATGAGCTTAGAAGATGGACACAGGGGCTATACGTGAGAGATAAATCAGCATCAACTTCCTGAACCGGATAGAGTTTACAGATGAAGAGGTGTTGGCTGTCATGAGGCAACATAGTGTGGATATTGCACCAGGCCTGACATGGTGTTCCCATTTACTGAAGACACTTTTAGAAATTGCAAGCTTCCCAGCAGTCCTATGGACTGCTGCCGTGGAATGCAGGATAGCTAATGTTGTTCTCCTGTTTAAGTAGCGCTTTAAAAACAAATTATAGGCCGTTGCGCCTAACATCAGTTTTGGGAAAGTCTCTGGAAGATATTCCAAGTGGCGAGATATATAAGTATTTGGATAGACATGGACTGATCAGGATCAGTCAGCAAGGTTACGTGCGTGGTTAAACGTATCTGACAAATCTTACAGTTTTTTATTAGATATTCCCAAGAACACTGATTGTATTTTAGAAAGAATTTCACAAGTTCGTGCATGGGAGTTTGCTCAAGACGGTTCAGTCTCTTGGTGTTTACAGTGAGTGTGACAATTGGAGTAGACTGTGGCTTTGCTGGAGAATCCAGGGAATATTAGTTGATGGTTGACTCTCTAACTGGAGTCCTGTGAGTAACAGAAAGTCACAGGGATCAAAGCTGGTCGGTTGTTGGTCGTCATCAATATAAATGATTTGGATGATAATGTGGTTAATTGGATCAGCAAATTTCCTGATGAGAGCAAGTCTGGGGATATAGTAAAGATCGACGAATCGCAACCAGCTGGAAAACGGGCTGAAAAATAGCAGATCGAATTTAATGCGAAGCGTTGCACTCCTGCAAGACCAAGCACATAGCTATTACACGGTTAACGACCGGGCACTACGAACAAAGGGATCGGGGAATACAGGTCCATAATTTATTGAATGTAGCGTCACATGTTAACAGGGTCGCAAAGAATCCTTTTAGCCTGTTGACCTTCATAAATCAAAGGTTTGAGTACCCGGAGATGGGATGTTATGTTCAAGTTCACTAAGACGCTGGTGAGGCATAACATGGAACATTATGTGCAATTTTGCTGAGGTGTCTACGGGAAAGAGGTAAGTAGATGTGAAAGAGTGTAGAGGAAATTTACAATGATGGTGCCTGGACTTCAAGAAGGTAGTTTTAGTGATTTTGGCCTTGGAATGATTGATAATGCCTGTCGGGTGGTTTGAGTATCTCGGAAACTGTTGATCACCTGTCATTATCACGCGCAGCTGTTTATTGAGTTTACAAACAATAGTGCCAGAATAAGAAAACATCCAGTGAACGGCAATTCTGTGGGCAAAAACATATTGCTAATTAGAGAAGTCAGAGGAGAATGGCCAGTTTGCTGCGAGCTGAAAGTAATGCGATGGCAGTTGCAATGGTGTGCAGAAAAGCGTCTCTGACCACCGAGAATGTCCAATCTCGAAAGAGTTTGGTTCGAACAATCAAAAAAAAATCGAACATACTGTACACTCTGTCTACTAAACGAGGTACAGAAAGTCCATGAGACCATTCAGCCCATCCAGTCTTCTCCGCCATTCCATCATGGCTCATCCCGCACCTCACTCAACCCCCGACATCTGCCTTCTCACCATATCCTTTGATGGAATGACTGATCCGGAGACTATGAACTTCCACCTTAAATATATTCACAGACTTGGCCTCCACGGCAGTCGGTGCCAGAGTATTCCACAGATTTACTACTGTCCAGCTAAAAAGGAAAAACCTCCTGGCCTCTCTCCTAAATACTTGTAATTCATTTAGAATGCACGGGACATATACATCCCAAAGAGGTGAATTCTGAAGAAAACATGACACAACGGCAGATAACAAGAGAAGTCAAGCCAACATAAAAGCCAATGCATGCAGAAGTCTAGACCCTGCGGTCAAACTTTCTGTTACTGTGAATAGTTAAGTGAGTAGAAGACGAACTGATCTCCAAAAGTCATAAAGTTAAAGATGAAACATTCTTTTCAACATTTTAAGCAAGATTAGTGTATTATTTTTGTTTTGTACAATTTTAGAGTGAAAAAAAGAAAGGAGCACCATGAAAAAGTTCGGGAACCTCAAGCGATTTGAGCTCTCAGATAACTTCTACGAAGATCTCAAACATTACTTTGCTTGTTAGGGCTATGGATTGTTCACTGTCATCGTTAGGAAAGGCCAGGTGAAGGAAATTCCAAAGCTTTCTAAAGAAAGAGAGAACTACTCGTAGGATTGCTAGAAAGACAAATCAACACCCCCATTCTTCACGAATATTTAGCAGACCCTTGAGTTGTGGTGCACCGTTCTACTGTGCAGCGACACCTGCATAAATATGACCTTCATGGAATAGTCATCAGAAGAAATCCTTTCCTGCGTCCTCACCACGAAATGCAACGTCAGAAGTTTACAAACTGCCTGGTGCATTTGCAAAATGCCTGATGCATTTTGGAAACAAACCTGTGGACTGATGAAGATCAAATAGAGCTTTTTGGCCGCATGGGCAAATATATGCTTGGAGAAAAAAGGATGCAGAATTTCATGAAAAGGACACCTCTGCAACCGTTAAGCACGCAAGTAGATCGATCATGCTTTGGGCTTGTGTTGCAGCCAGTGGTACGGGGAACATTTCACTGTTAGAGGGAGGAATGAATTCAATTAAATACCAGCAAATTCTGGAAAGAAACATCACACCGTCTGTAAAAAAGCTGAAGATGGAAAGAGGATGGCTTCTATAGAGGACAACGATCCTAAACACACCTCAAAATCCATAATGAACTACCTCAAGAGCCGCAAGTTGAAGGTTTTGCCATGGCCCTCACTGTCCCCCGACCTAAACATCATCGAAAATCTGCGGACCGACCTCAAAAGAGCAGTGCATGCAAAACGGCGCAAGTATCTCATAGAACTAGAAGCCTTTTGCAAGGAAGATTGGGCGAAAAACCCCAGACAAGAATTGAAAGAATCTTAGCTAGCTACAAAAAGCGTTTACAAGCCGTAACCCTTGTCAAATGGTGTGTTACTAAGTACTGACCGTGCAGGGTGCACAAAACTTTGCTTCGGGCCCTTTTACTTTTTAGTTATTTTGAAATTGAAAAAGATGGAGATACAAAATTAATCTTGCATAGAATATAAAACAATGTGTCATCTTCTTATGCCTTTTAGAAATTGGGTCATCTTTTACTCGCTTTGCTATTCACTGTAGCAACATATTGAACAGAGATGCCCAAACGTTTGCATGCCACTGTATAATAGAGCAATAAATAATGGGAATTTAGAGTTTTGGGAAGATTTTAAAAATCAGCAGAAGGGAACTAGAGAAGTCAATAAGATGGTAAAGGTGGAATATGAAAGGAAGCAAGACAATAATGTTAAAGAAGAAGCTGGGGAGTTAGTAATGGGGAACAATGAAATGATAAACAAATTGAATAAGTATTTTGCATCAATCTTCACAGTGGAAGACATTGCTAATATGGTAGAAGTTCAGGAGGTCATGAAGTGTGTAAAGGTGTCATAACTAAAGGGAAGACTTTTGGGAAACTGATAGGTTTGAAGGTAGATGAATCACCTGGATCAGGTGATCTGAAAGAGGTGGTTGAAGAGATCGTGTATCTATCACTAAAGATCATAATTTTTATATAATTTCATATAAAATTAGTCCTCGAGAAGATAAGAATGCCGAATTAGATGGGCAGATCATAAATTATTTCTTCACATAATAATGAGCTTAGAAGACGGACACAGGGGCTATACATGAGAGACAAAGCAGCATCAACTTCCTGAACCGGATAGAGTTTATAGATGAAGAGGTTTTTGCTGTCATGAGGCAACATAGTGTGGATATTTCACCAGGGCCTGTCATGGTGTTCCCATCTATTGAAGACACTTTTAGAAATTGCCCGGGTCCCAGCAGTCCTGTGGACTGCAGCCGTAGAATGCAGGATAGCTAATGTTGTCCTACTGTTTAAGTAGCAATTTAAAAACTAATTATAGGCCGTTGCGCCTAACATCAGTTTTGGGAAAGTCTCTGGAAGATATTCCAAGTGGCGAGATATATAAGTATTTGGATAGGCATGAACTGGTCAGGATCAGTCAGCAAGTTTACGTGCATGGTTAATCGTAACTGACTAATCTTACAGTTTTTTTCTGGAAATTTCCAAGAAAGGTGATAGTATTTTAGAAAGAATTTCACAAGTTCGTGCATGGGAGTTTGCTCAAGACGGTTCAGTCGCTTGGTATTTACATTGAGGTTGAAAATTGGAGTAGACTGTGGCTTTGCTGGAGAATCCAGGGAATATTAGTAGATAGTTGACTCTCTGACTGGAATCCTGTGAGTAGCAGAATGCCACAGGGATCGAAGTTGGTCGGTTGTTGGTCGTCATCAATATCAATGATCCGGATAATAATGTGGTTAATTGGATCAGCAAATTTCCGGATCAGCGCAAGTCTGGGGATATAGCAAAGATCGACGAATCACAACCAGCTGGAAAACGGGCTGAAAAATAGCAGATGGAATTCAATGCGAAGCGTTGCACTCCTGCAGGACCAAGCACATAGCTATTACACGGTTAACGACAGGGCACTACGAACAAAGGGATCGGGGAATACAGGTCCATAATTTATTGAATGTAGCGTCACATGTTAACAGGGTCGCAAAGAATCCTTTTAGCCTGTTGACCTTCATAAATCAAAGGTTTGAGTACTCGGAGATTGGAAGTTATGTTCAAGTTCACTAAGACGCTGGCGAGGCATAATATGGAACATTATGTGCAATTTCGCTGAGGTGTCTACGGGAAAGAGTTAAGTAAGAGTGAAAGAGTATAGAGGAAATTTTCAATGATGGTGCCTGGACTTCAGGAAGGTAATTTTAGTGATTTTGGTCTTGGAATGATTGTTAGTGCCTGTCGGGTGATTTGAGTGTCTCAGAAACTGTTGATCTCCTGTCATTATCACGCGCAGCTCTTTATTGAGTTTACAAACAATAACGCCAGAAAAAGAAAACATCCAGTGAACGGCAATTCTGTGGGCAAAAGCACATTGCTAATTAGAGAAGTCAGAGAAGAATGGCCAGTTTGCTGCAAGCTGAAAGTAATGCGATGGCAGTTACAATGGTGTGCAGAAAAGCGTCTCTGACCACAGAGAATGTCCAATCTCGAAAGAGTTTGGTTAGAACAATAAAAAGATCACGAACATACTGTACGCAGTGTCTACTAAACTAGGTACAGAACGTCCATAAGACCATGAGACATAGGTGGTGAATTAGGGCATTCAGCCCATCCAGTCTGCTCCGCCATTCCATCATGGCTCATCCCGCATCTCACTCAACCCCGACTCCAGCCTTCTCGCCATATCCTTTGATGGTATGACGGATCCGGAGAATACGAACTTCCTCCTTCAATATCTTCACAGATTTGGTCTCCACGGCAGTCAGTGCCAGAGTATTCCACAGATTTACTACTGTCCGGCTAAAAAGGAAAATACTCCTTGCCTCTCTCCTAAATAATCGCCCTTCAATTTTGAGGTTGTGCCCTGCAGTTCTGCACTCCCCACCACAGGAAACATCCTTTCCACATCTACTCTGTCTGCACTTTCAATGATTCAATGAGACTCCGTCCCTACATTCTTCTAAACTCCAGTGAGTACAGCCTCAAATCTGCCAAGCGATCTTCATATGTTAACCCCTTTATTCCCGAAATCATCCCAGTGAACCTCCTCTGGACTCTCTCCAATGGCAGCACATTCTTTCTGAGATATGGGGCCAAAAACTGTTGACATCACTCCAATTGCCGCCTGACTAGTGTCTTATAAAGGCTCAGCATTATTTCCGTGCTTTTATATTCTATTCCCATTGAAATAAATGCCAACATTGCATTTGCCTACTTTAGCACAGACTCAACTTGTAAATTAAACATCCGGTAGTCTTGCAAGAGGACTCATACGTCCCTCTGAACCTCTGATGCTTGAACCTTCACCCATTTAGATAATAGTTCGCACTTGTGTTCCATTTACCAAAGTACATTAGCATACATTTACCTAAATCATTGACAAACAATGTAAAAAGTATCGGTTCCAATACTGTGAAGCACCACTAACTCAGCTGGAACCAACCAGGACCCTTTTATTCCCACTCATTGTCCTCTGTCTGCCCGCCATTCCGCTGTCCATAGCAGTATCTTTCCTGCAACGCCATAGGAATTTATCTCGTTAAGCAGCCTCCTGTGTGGGATCTTACCGAACGCCTTATTGAACATCCACTGCCTTTTTCAACACTGCCTGTTATGTCCGCTAAGAATTCTGACAGATTCTTAGGCAAGATTTCACTTGAGAGAAACCATGCTGACATTGACTGATTTTCTCATTAGTCTCCAAGGACCTTGAAACCTCATCCTTAATAATAGACTCCGGCAATTTCACAGCCACTGAGTGTAATATAACTGGCCTATAATATCCTTTCTTTTGCCTTCCCCACTTCTTCAATGGTGGATTGAGATTTGCAATCTTCCAGTTCTCCGAAAACAAGCCAGAATTGAAGAGATTCTTGAAAGAACAGGAGGACCAATGCATCCGTTACCTCTTCCACAACCTCTCTCAGGTCTCTGGATGTAGTCCACCTGGCCCAGATGACTTCTCCACCAACTGACCTTTGAGTTTGCCTCGCACTTTTTCCTTTGTATTAGTAATGCCACTCATTCCTACTCCCTGACTCTCACGGACCCATGGCACAGTGCTAGTGCTTTCCGCAGTGAAGACAGTTGCAAAGTCCTCCTCTGCCATTTCTTTATCCCCCATTACAACCTCACCAACATAATTTTCGATTGGTCCGATATCAAATCTCAACTCCATTTTACTCTTGATTTAACTAGAAAGAAACCTTGATATCATACTTTTTATCTGGGTAGTATTTCTTCTTCTCATTCATATGACATTTTTAGTTCCCTTTTCTCAACAAACGAACGAAAATAGGAAGGAGCACAGTTTGCTGCTAACGTAATACATGAGCTGAAATATTACTCAATGTTCCTTACTGTCCAGACTACTGTACATGTTTTCATTTATCTTTCCATAAACAGAGAGCGAGAAACTTCGTAAACATTGTGGTAAGCGTTGTTTTTATTCCAATAAAAATTTCGGAAGTATTCAACAGGTCACAGAGCTCTGAACCTTAAATTTCCAAGGCTTTCTATTGTTTTCACCACGTTTTGCACTCTCTGAAATTGCGAGTTGTTTTGCTAAGAACTATGCACAAGGAGATGCTTTAGATCTCATACACAAAACTTTATATCCGTATCCTGAAGGTAGACTAAACAAATCATTATATCAATTTTGTTGAGTGAGAAGTATTGGTAACGTGGCCAGGTAATAATACGTTGCATGTCTGAGCAATATTTTCACTTCTCACAAAAATATGGCTAACCGGATTTCCAATAGCAAAGTTTCGCTCGGGCTCTGGTATGGTTACCAATTATTATATACACGACGTAAATGATTTAACTGTGAGTATTATTTCCCATTTGCTGTCCAGCTTAGGGGCTTTCCATTCAAACGTGAAATAACGCAACAACTAACTATTACATCTCTTTACATGCAGATTCGGGAGATCTAAAGAAACAATTTACTGAAGTTGGTGAGTAAACTTTCTTATGATAAAGATTGGCGGCTCCTTTGGATTGTTGATAATAATGTTCACAACAACTGACAAAGAACATTTGTAATCTGTTTTCCAACCCAAGAAGGTGGGAACAATCAATTTGTTCAAGATTGGATATGATTAACAGTGTATATCTCCCCAATGCATTTAACAAGAAGTGACCGATCTGTGTTATTTTGTGATCTAACAATAGTGGCAAACCTTAAACGTTGTCGGTGAAAAATTTTGCCCTGTTCCACCCTTAGGAAAAGTGGCATAGTATTTGGACACAGTTGACATCATATATAGAACTCGGTATAAGGCAATATTGGAAATCTTTTTCACATACAAACATGGATAAGAATGTATCTTTCAAATAGAGTATCCTTTCCGAAACATTAATAAGATGCCCCACCATCCATTTTAATTTGACATAATATTACTAATGAAATCAAAGCTGAAAGCATTGACAAAGAAAAAAAGGGAAACCAAATATTTCTTGACTTTGCAGTGGTTTTCAGTAGCGATGTTTACAGGTTACATACCGTATATAAAAGAGTTACTTATGATCACCAGGTAAACAATAGGGTGCGAGCGTGAAACGCATCTACTTAATGCATTTTGTTTTTAAGGGATGCTGGCAAGTCTGCAACATAGCTACTGCTTTTTGAAGAAACAGAAATAGAATAATTTTCATTCATAGTTTTCTGCTGAAAAGTAGCGGCCATTGGAGGCTAAATACAACAGTGAAAAGACTGACGAAAGGTCACTAATCAATTCGTTATTGCAAAACATCTCCTTCGACACACTAATAGGACTCGTGACCTGAGTGGTTATATAGCATGGCAGCAACCATCAGAGTTAATGATTGTCTTATGCACCACCGCGCCATTCAACAAAAGCGGAAATTTCCAGTAGCCAAACATCTTAATTCCGATTGCCATCTCTGTTCAAATATGTCAGCCCATTGTCTTCTCTTATGTCACGATGAGGCCACGATCAGGCTAGAGGAGAAACAGCTTATATTCCGTTAGGGTAGACTCCAGCCTGATGACAGAAGCATCGACCCTCATCCTCCCCTCTTTTTCGATTCCACTCTAAGTCTCTTGCCTTTTCTCATCTGGTAGCCCTCCACCTTCCCTTTCCTCAGTGTCCACGCTCCTCTAGTATCTCACTCTTTCCCCATCAGAACTTTACCTTTCCCATCAACCTAGCTTTATCTATCATCTTCTATCTATCGTCACTCTGCTATGCTCATCTTGTTATTCTGGCGCCTTCTCCTTCCTTTCCTGTCCTTAATTAACAGTTTATCCCTGGCAGATTGTCCGTTTACATGGATGCGGCTTGGCCCGCTAAACTCCCACACTATTTTTTCTGTTTGTTGGTATGGATTTCCAGCATCTGCAGTATTGTTTGTGTTAATGATGATCTTAATTGCTCATACTCGGTTGAGAACTTTGATGGATGCAGTCTTATTGCACGGTGGACATATTTGTTGCCCAGCTCAACAGCTTTCTATGTTTTTTGACGCTCTCACATTGACCTCGCTGCATTCCCTTCCAGCTAATGAGTTATCTCGAAAAGAGCAAGGTAACATGATTTATCACAAAGAAAATGTTCTGCTTATTACTGAAAATTAAGATTACCACTACTCCTGTTAATCAGCACAGTTTCAAAGATATTGAGATACATACAGTATATGCAGTTGATTGCAATGTTTAATCGATATTTTAATTGAATATTTAATCGAACGTCGTTGTGTGCAACAAGGTAAATTTGATCCTTTGTCCTCTGCAAAACGTCCTCTGAATCCTTTGTCATGTGTCATATGCAAAATTATATTGGCATTACAGCATAGCTAGTACAAATCCCTAGCAGGTGACAAAGAATCTGGTTGTGGCTTGAATGTTTATTTTTACTGTAACAATCTGGTTATTATTTTGTCTTTAGAATTAATAACACTGAAGAAAGACCTCCTCGAGAAAGGTGGGCATGAAGTCGAGTGTTATAATATACCTTTGTGCAATGTAGGAGACTTACACAATCCCAGAAAATGCAGTTAATAGCGAGAGAAATGTAACTGAATACGGGATAGTTTAACAAACTCCCAGTGCTATCAAATATTGGCAGAGAGTGATTCACATAAAACACTGAAGAAAGAATTATCTCTTGACCTTGGAGCATAGTGTAATATTTCAAAAGACAGTGTGGGTTTGTCAATAAGCTTTTGAATGCCTCATGGAAACAGTACAGTAAGTATACATGACAGTAAAATACGCAATAGGAGACGTAATGTACATTATTTTTAGTTGTCACGTTAATAAATAGAATGCCATGTCAAAAGCTGAGGACACGTGTTCAACTTTCTGTGCCTTGTGCATTTGCGACGCAATTGGTGGAGATTCACAACCACTGCAAATCAGTTGGTGTTTCAGTTCTGCCATGATGGCGTAATTACTTAAAGGATTTCAGCAAGCTTTGCGTTCAGTTTTTAATATATAACTGATCTTCCCCGGCTATTTCTTATACATATAACATCTCTGGGGTTTTATTTGTGAAAACCGACGGATTTGTCGGCCAACGCAGTCACATTGAAACTGTCGATGTTTAGGGTGCAAAGAGTCTGGTTCGGAAAGGCAAGACCCAGTATGCGCAGCGGTTAATCACCGCCGGTAACATCACGTATTTCTATGCGGTAGCGTCGGTCAGTAATTCAACGGCTGCGAGACCGCTGATTCTATCAGAACACCAGGCTGAACACGATAAAATACCGATCACTGAAAACTCACGTGTTACAGACTTTTGGACATTCAGAGTCCGAGCGAACCAAACATCTACTCTCCTTGTCTGGCCTTACCGATGCTAAGCCAGGAAATCCAGTCTATCCTGGAAAATCAACATCCTTTTCTTTCTAAAGAACGCATTATGCAGCTAAACCCTGATCAAATTTGCATGGCCCTCGCTATTGCACCCGTGAAGACCTATAAGGAGTTTGCTAAAATGGCTGATAGTCTACACTCAGCTTGACAGAAGTGCAACGCTCTTCCTCATTGTTCTACCACGGTAAGCCCCGCCAGCAAGGATCCAAACATAAGTACGTCCACCGCTGCAAAGCAGACGACACCAGGCCTGCGTTTTTACCACGCTCGCTTCAGTGCAAACGCAATGTAGTCCTAATAGATTTTCAGCTTCGCAATTGCCAGCGCATCGGGTCACCGGAGGGATGTGAGCACCGTGGGATACAGCTGCTAGGGTCGTCTACTGAAGCGTACGGACGTTATTTCACTGCGACGCTTCATGTCTGCTCATGTGAGTATGCTACCAGCATTGCCAATTCATGGGAAGCCACAGACCGACGAAACCTCGCTGTAGGTCGCCAACGGCAGCGTGATCCAGAGCTACGGAACACGAAAGGTGCTGCTCTGCTTCAGTGGCGATGTTACACATGGGTCTTCCTCCTGGTTCAAGTGGTTTCATCTCTGCTTGGTGTAGATTTACTTTGTGCCCAGGATCTATTGGTTGATCTCAATAAACTCCGGCTTGTGTTTCGTTACTCTGCTCCCCCAGTTAGTTCCCACAAGGACTCTGTCAGGTGCATACACCACCACATATGAGGTTACTAAACTGCTGAGCAAAATCCCAAACCTCACCAAGCCGATTTTCTTCACTACATTCACAAACATGCAGTCGGGCACCAGATTTCTACAACTACCCACACGCGTGGACTGAACCCAGAAAAGCAAATGCGATGTCTGAGTATGCCAACTTGGGAATACACTGATCAAATGGATCCTAGGCTTCGTCCCTCTATGTGTTTGCTAGGTAATCCGGTGTTTGCTAACCAAGTGACGATTACTCGCTTTAACATGGCCACCCTACACTGTGCTCACCCCCGATCCTTAACAGGACCCACGCATCCAGAACTTTTCGGCATATTTAGCTGGGAAGCTATTTTTTTTCCAAAGTCAATCTAGTTAGGGACTACTATCAGCTGCTAGTGTGCTCAAAGGCCATTCCCAAAACGGCAGTGATCACCATGCTTGGCCTCTTTGAATTTCTGCGGATGCAGTTTCGAGTACAAAATGCAGCACATCCTTTACAACGGCTGATGGACAGTCGACTAAACATTTTAGTTTTCCGTCTTGTTTACCTGGGTGACATACACGTCGCCAGTTCATCCAAACCTGAATAGGTACCTCATCTCAGCACACGTTTGGAGCTCCTAAACCAACACGGGTTGAATATTAACACTGCTAAATTCCAGTTTGGGTTGTCGACCATTGACCTTCTCAGCCATCACGTCTCTGCAGAAGCTGCGAAAACCCTCCCATCAATAATTGCCGCTATTATGGATTTCACACCGCTCCGCACTACTGAAAACTACAGAAGTTTTTAATCATGGTAATCTACCTCACCGCTTTATTTTATGAGTTGCTGAAATTATTATCCTTCCTCTATAATGCACTTAAAGGCAATGCCCCTGATCACACGCTTGACTGGTCAGCGGACTTAACCTGGACATTCGATGATACCAAAAGAGCTTTTTTTCTAAACCGACCCTACAAGTGTACCTGCTGCCCAATGTTCTCATTACTATTAGTACTGACGCCTCGGTCCAGGCTGTGTGTGTTGTGCCCAAACAGTTCAAAAGGATATGAACGTGGAAAATCTCACCATAACAAATTTGTTTTTGTTTCGGTGATAAAAAGGTAATATCACATTAATTAGGTGTGAAAATCCACGGAAGGTCGAAAGAGCATGATTACTATGAAATGGGAAAAGTTATCGAAAATATATTCTGTTGCATGTACTAAGCTAACCGGCATATCAAGGAGTGATCTGCAAGGACTAGCCAGCTTTAACCCTGAAAACAGATTATATAAAAATGAATAAGCACATTTATTGAATAAAAGCTTCGCATAGATTTCTTTCACGATTTTCTAGATGTGTGAACAGGTAGTTATGAAAGTTACATTTTGTTCTAACTACAGCCATCAATTATCCCTTTGAACTGAATGAGACCATATACATATAGGTGCGTGAGTAGGTCCACAAGGCCCCAAAGCCTGCCCTATCATTCAACTTGGACGTTATTTTTTCTTCAATGCTGGGTTCTCATAGCTCATAATTCCATCATCTCTGAAATAATCCTACTTCTTCTTTCGATGCCAGTAATAATTTAACCTACAAAAGACTCTGCCCTATTGAATTCTACCACCATCTCCATCCCATTTCCGTATTCGTGCTTTTGATTTGAGAGTCTCTTATTTTGATTTCACAGAGGAAGAACTGAAACGTAAAGAAAAAGGTAACAGTTAATTTGATTTATTCAACCACAGAATATTATTTTGCTTTGGGTAATGAGTTGAAATTTTTGATATACTTACTTTCAAGCTATAACAATGACAAGCATGTTATTGCATATTTCTTTACTGAAGCACTGTGTTGAAATGTTTTTTTCAACAGAAGCGAAAACACACGTGCAACGCGACGGTGAGTTAAGTCACTGAATTCATGTGACGCATATTAACCAAAACAGGATGATTTCAGAAAATAATGACCTTTGCAATTTAGTAAGGAAGAAAACCGAAGAAACCCACTTTCGAATTTAGCAAAAGCAAGCATTTCGTTCAATACTGTTCAATACTGGAAACTAGAAGAAGCGTTCATCAACATCATGAGGATCTGACAACTGTAATAACTTATGAGATAGTTTAGTTGCTGAACAAGCATCTTGATAGTTCAAACAGTGGGATTTCCACAGTTCATGGATCGAAAAGACTTGTGATTCATCGGAAATTGAATGAGTTTAGAACTTTATTCTTTAAGTAGTTGCTGTCAGCAAAGATCTGATTTATCGCTGCTTGGAGTTGCAAAAGCCATTTGCAGTTGTACTCAGGAAATACTGAAGAAATATATATTTTATTAGTGAACATGGTCGGATAGAGAGAATTGCACTTCGTTTTTGACGTTCAGCGCAACTCACTTTCAATATTTCACCTTGCAGATGCGAAGTTAAATGAATTGAGAGCAGGTAAAGCTATTAATCAACATTTTTGATATTATTATTTACTAATATGTTTCGCAATTTACATTATGTGCGTAAAAGCAAAAACAAAGCATTTTATTTCAATTATTTAAAGGCAACTCAACAAATAATTGTTATTTGCCAATGCAGTCCATGATTTTCTGCAAAATGCTGCTTCTGTCCATGGGTTAATTCAGTAATGATAGTTTACCTCTGCAAGTTTTGTTTTTTGCTCTACTTAACTTCCAGGTAAGATGTTCTCTCTCCAGTAATACTAAATGGGCTCAGATAGTGCCTTTCGTGAGCTACCTTCTTCCAGGTATGCTGCTCATAATGTCTCAGAAGATTAATTGGAAATGCCCAGACATTGCATGTTCCTGCTGATTTTAATCCTGAAAATTCATCTTGATGGGGATTATTTAGATGCAGTATTTCAGTTTTTGTACGTTTTTAATCTATTCAATATATATATAATTGATTTACCTATTTATTGATTATTATTTTTTCTCTGCTAGATTATGTATTGCATCGAACTGTTGCTGCGAAATTAACGAATTTCACGTCACATTCCGGTGATAATAAACCTGATTCTGATTCGGATACTCAATTAATTGAAGCCATATCAATAACCAAGTAGTTTAACTTTCAGTTTAATTGTTATATGCAAATATCCTTATTTATCTTAAATATTTTACATTACAAGTAGGATATGACCTCACATTTTTAATGTGATCTTCGATTTAACTGTTTGGTACTTGGTATAAAATTCGATGGGTGCCAATGCATCACCAACAATCTGCTAATTTCATACAAGATAAAGATGTTGTAACTATGTGGTTCTGTGCAGGTCTTGTAGCTGTAGCTTTTGGTCTTGTTTTGTCTGCTGGGTTTGAAGCTCCTTTCCGGGGAGCTCCTTTCTTGTATTATTGTCACAAATGTGTCTATATGTTTACAAAAATTTAAAATAATAATTCGCATTATTGCCCAGTATGATCAGTATTAGCGAGCTACCGTGCCTCTATACTTCCAATATGCTCCAAAAAGAATATAACGGTTGCCTAGGAGGTTACAGAGGTATTGGCCAGAGTAGACCGGAAGAGGACACTGACAGGGAGAACAGCAATGGCTGAAATACCTGAGAGCAATTTGGAAGACACTGGTTAGAACATCCCAGAGAGGAATAATTCTAAAGAAAAGATAACACAACGGCAGGTAAAAAGAGAAGTCAGGCCAATATAAAAGCCAATGAGAGTGTATACAGTGGCATGCAAATGTTTGGGCACCCCGGTCAAAATTTCTGTTACTGTGAATAGTTAAGTGAGTAGAAGTTGAACTGATCTCCAAAAGTCCTAAAGTTAAAGATGAAACATTCGTTTCAACATTTTATGCAATATTAGTGTATTATATTGTTTTGTAAAATTTTAGAGTGAGAAAAGGAAAGAAGCACCGTGCAAAATTTTGGGAACTCCAAGAGCTCTCAGAGCTCTTTTACCAAGGTCTCAGACATTAATTAGCTTGTTACGACTTGTTCACAGTCATCGTTAGGAAAGGTCAGGTGATGCAAATTTCAAAGCTTTATGAATACCCTGACTCCTCAAACCTTGTCCCAACAATCAGCAGCCATGGGCTCCTCTAGGCAGATGCCTGGCACTCTGAAAATTAAAATAAATGATACCCACAAAGCAGAAGATTGTAACAAGATAGCAACGCGTTTTCAGGTAGCCGTGTCCTCAGTTCGTAATATGATTAAGAAATTGCTGTTAACAGGAACGGCGGATGTCAAGTCGGTCTGGAAGACCAACAAAACTTTCCGAGAGAACTGCTCGTAGAAAGGCAAATCAAAACCCCCGTCTGACTGCAAAAGACCTTCAGGAAGATTCAGCAGTCTCCGAAAAGGTGGTGCACTGTTCTACTATGCAGCGACACCTAAACAAATATCACCTTCATGGAAGAATCATCAGATGAAAACCTTTCCTGCGTCGTCACCACGAAATGCAGCGTCAGTAGTTTGCAAACTGCCTGATGCATTTTGGAAACAAGTCCTGTGGATTGATGAAGATCAAATACAACTTTTTGGCCGCAATAAGCAAAGGTATGCTTGGAGAAAAAAGGGTGCAGAATTTCATGAAAAGATCACCTCTCCAACCGTTAAGCACAGGGGTGGATCGATCCTGCTTTGGGCTTGTGTTGCAGCCAGTGGCACGGGTAACATTTCACTGGTAGAGGGCAGAATGAATTCAATTAAATACCAGCAAATTCTGGAAGCAAACATCACACCGTCTGTACACAAGCTGAAGATGAAACGAGGATGGCTTCGATAACAGGATAATGATCCTAAACACACCTGAAAATCCTCAATGGACTACGTCAAGAGGCGTAAGATTAATGTTTTGCCATGGCCCTCACAGTCCTCCGACCTAAACGTCATCGAGAATCTGCGGATAGACCTCAAAAGAGCAGTGCATACAAGACGACCCAAGAATCTCACAGAACTAGAAGCCTTTTACAAGGAAGATTGGGCGAAAATCCCCCAAACAAGAATTGAAAGAACCTGAGCTAGCTGCAGGAAGCGTTTACAATCTGTGATACTTGTCAAAGGGTGTGTTACTAAATACTGACCATGCAGGGTGCTCAAACCCTTGCATCGGGTCCTTTTCCTTTTTAGTTATTTTGAAACTGTAAAAGATGGAAATACAAAGTAGTCTTGCTTAAAATATTAAAGAAATGTGTCAAATGTGTCATTTTTTATGCCTTTTGGAAATCGGGTTATCCTTTACTCGCTTAGCTATTCACAGTAACAGAAATTGTGACCAGGGATGCCCAAACGTTTGCATGCCACTGTATAATAGAGCAAAAAAAATAATGGGAACTTAGAGTTTTCGGAAGATTTTAAAACCAGCAGAAGGGGACTAGAGAAGTCTATAAGATGGTAAAGGTGGAAACGAATGTAAGCAAGACAATAATGTTAAAGACGATGCTGGAGAGGTAGTAAACGGAGACAATGAAATGGTGAACGAATTGAATGAGTGTTATGCATTAATCTTCACAGTGGAAAACATTACTAATATGGTGGAAGTTCAGGAGGTCATGGAGTGTGTAAAGGTGTCATAACGAAAGGGAAGATTTTTGGGAAGCTGAAAAGTTTGAAGGCAGACGAGTCACCTGGATATGGTAGTGTACACCACAGAGTTCCAGAGTTCTGAAAGAGGTGGCGGAAGAGATCGTGGATCCATTACTAATGATCTATCAAGTATCACTAGATTCTGGAAATCTTCTGGAAGGCTGGAAAAGTGAAAATGTCACTCTTGAAGAAGTGAGAGTGGCAGAGAAAAGGAAACTATAGGTCTGTTCTTCTGACTCTAGCGGATGGGAAGACGTTGCTGTTGAATATTAATGATGAGGTCGCTGGACTCTCTAGTTAGCATAATGTTCTCAAAAGGAAATCTTACCTCCCAAATCTCTTGGAATTACTTGAAGAAATAACAAGCAGGACAGACAAAGGAGAATCTGTGATGTTGTGTGCTGTGGTGAGGAAACAAATGCGCTGTTGGCATTCATTTCAAAGGACTAGAATATAAAAGCACGGGTTTAATTTTGATGTTTTATAAACCACTGGTGAGACGTCACGTAGAGTGTTCTGAGCAGTTTAGGAGGTTCAGGAAAATCATTCCAAGATTGAACCACTTAGCATATAAAGAGCACTCTGAGTCAGTATTGATTGGAATACAGAAGAATGAGGGGTGACCTAACTGAAACATATTGAATGGTAAAAAGCCATGATAGAGTGGATGTGTTGAGGTTGCAGAGTCTAGGACTAGAAGAGACAGCCTCAGAATAGAGGGGTGTCCTTTTCGAATGGAGATGAGGAATGATTTCTTTAGCTGGAGTGTATTTAATCTGTGCAATTCGTTGCCACAGGCAAGCGGGGAAGCCACGTCTTTATGAAAGTTTAAGGCAGTGGTTAGTAGAGTTTTGATTTATCAGGACACAAAAGGACACGGGGAGAAAGCGGGATATAAGGATCACCCATGATGAAATGGCGGGACAGACTCGAGGGGCCAAATGGTGAAATTCTCCTTCAATATATTATGGTCTTAAAGAACTGCAAGGGACAAAGTTGGTCCTCAAAAAGATAAGAATGCCGAAAAAGATGCGGCAAATCATAAATGATTTCTTTACCTAAATGAGCTTAGAAGACGGACACAGGGGCTATACATGAGAGACAAAGCAGCATCAACTTCCTGAACCGGATAGAGTTTACAGATGAAGCGGTGTTTGCTGTCATGAGGCAACATAGTGTGGATATTGCACCAGGGCCTGACATGGTGTTCCCTTCTATTGGAGGCACTTGTAGAAATTGCAAGGGTCCCAGCAGCCCTGTGAACTGCTGCCGTGAAATGCAGGACAGCTAATGTCGTTCTCCTGTTTAAGTAGCGGTCTAAAAACAAATTATAGGCCGTGAGCCTGACATCAGTTTTGGGAAAGTCTCTGGAAGATATTCCATGGGGCCAGATATATAAGTATTTGGATAGACATGGACTGAATAGATTTGTCAGCTGTTACATACCCATGGGTATCTTGTACTTGTCACGTGACAGTGGTGTTGAAGCTATTCTGGACTTAAGGTAATGGTCTTGTGATGGTGGAGTGACGTCATTTTCCCGCCAGTAGAGATCATGTGACAGGTTTGTTTTTACAAGGTATAAAAGGAGGACCCCTCCCTGTGAGGAGGGGCAGTTCATGGATGGATTTGCCAGTTTGACTCCATGCTACTGCGTGGTCCAAAATTATGACGCAGTTCCGTTGAAAGACTGGGTTTTTTTTAATGCCTAAAGTTTAAAAGGTCATTGCCGGCAGTTTCTTTATAATACTGCCAATTAAAAATCAGTGGAGAGTGAAGATCGGAGCTCAGGAGTTAAAAGATCGAGGAAAATCGATTTCGACGGTGAAACAGGTTTGACCTTGTTTGATCCTCATTCGGAAGGAATTCATTGGCTGTGCCCGCGTTAGCCCTTGCTCTGAGACCTGAAAGGGTTTGGTGCACAGTTTCATCAAGGGAAGGTCAGTGCCTTTAAGCCATTTCATTTTCATCTTCGTAAATTCTCCGGGAAAAGTATAGTTCGACTGGGAACCGCAACAACACGACGGGAAAGAGAATTTAAATCGTCTAAAAAAGTATTTCCTTTAATGGACTGTAAGCATTTTGAACTTTTGCAGTACTACTTTGAAGAACTGATTTTGCAACATCGCTTTAAGAACTGTTTTCGCTTTATCACTTTAAGGACTGTTTACGTTGCCGCACAGCAGCTGATTTCCGGTTGCGTTAGCCGTTTGTTTACTTTTGGGGGTTGTTTTTCAGTGTTTAATAAATGTTTTATTTGTTATAAAAAACCCTGCCTCACTTATATACTTATTGTTGCTGAATCCGTAACACAGCAAAGTTACAACCTTACAGTGTTTTCTGAAAATATTCTCTAAAAGGTGATAGTATTTTAGAAAGGATTTCACAAGATCGTGCATGGGAGTTTGCTCAAGAAGGTTCAGTCGCTTGGCACTTACAGTGAGGTAGAAAATTGGAGTAGACTGTGGCTTTGCTGGAGAATCCAGGGAATATTAGTTGATGGTTGACTCTCTAACTGGAGTCCAGTGAGTAGCAGAGTGTCACAGGGATCGAAGCTGGTCGGTTGTTGGTCGTCATCAACTTCCTTAGAAGGTTGGCGTCATTCAATGTCTGTAGTGAGATGCTGAAGATGTTCTATAGGTCAGTTGTGGAGAGCGCCCTCTTCTTTGTGGTGGTGTGTTGGGGAGGAAGCATTAAGAAGAGGGACGCCTCAGGTCTTAATTAGCTGGTAAGGAAGGCGGGCTCTGTCGTGGGCAAAGTACTGGAGAGTTTAACATCGGTAGCTGAGCGAAGGGCGCTGAGTAGGCTACGGTCAATTATGGAAAACTCTGAACATCCTCTACATAGCACCATCCAGAGACAGAGAAGCAGTTTCAGCGACAGGTTACTATCGATGCAATGCTCCTCAGACAGGATGAAGAGGTCAATACTCCCCAATGCCATTAGGCTTTACAATTCAACTGCCAGGACTTAAGAACTTTTTAAAAGCTATTATTAATGCTTTTTGAGATAGTGATTTAGATGCATATCATATTTTTTACTGAGTTAAGTATTGTATGTAATTAGTTTTGCTACAACAAGTGTATGGGACATGGGAAAAAAGTTGAATTTCCCCATGGAGATGAATAAAGTATCTATCTATCTATCTATCTATCTATCTATCTATCTATCTATCTATCTATCTATCTATCTATCAATGATCCGGATGATAATGAGGTTAATTGGATCAGCAAATTTCCGGATGAGCGCAAGTCTGGGGATATAGTAAAGATCGACGAATCGCAACCAGCTGGAAAACGTGCTTAAAAATAGCAGGTGGAATTCAATGCGAAGCGTTGCACTCCTGCAGGACCAAGCACATAGCTATTACACGGTAAAGAGAAAAATTACCAGGATGTTACCTGGGCTTGAAGAATGTAATTTAAGTGATTTTCTCCTTGGAATGCTTGTTAGTGCCTGTCGTTTGAGTTTGAGTATCTCAGAAACTGTTGATCACCTGTCATTATCACGCACAATCGTTTTTCGAGTTTACAAAGAATAGTGCCAGAAAAAGAAAACATCCAGTGAACAGCAATTCTGTGGGCAAAAACGCATTGCTAGTTAGAGAGGTCAGAGAATAATAGCCAGATTGCTGCAAGATGAAAATCAGGCGATAACAATTACAATGATGTGCAGAACAACATCTCTGATCGCAGAAAATGTCCAGTCTCGAAAGAGTTTGGTTAGAACAATAAAAAGATCACGAACATGCTGTACACTGTGTCCACTGAACTAGGTACAGTAAATCCATATAACCATAAGACATAGGAGCAGAATTAGGCCATTCAGCCCATTCAGTCTGCTCCGCCATTCCATCATGGCTCATCCCTCATCTCACTCAACCCACGACATCTGCCTTCTCGCATTATCCTCTGATGGTATGACGGATCCGGAAAATATGAACTTCCACCTTGAATATACCCATGGACTTGGCCTCCACGGCAGTCAGTTCCAGAGCATTCCACAGATTTACTACTGTTCGGCTAAAAAGAAATATCCTCCTTACCTCTCTCCTAAATAGTTGCCCCTAAATTTTGAAATTGTGCAATCCAGTTCTGCATTCCCCACCACAGGAAACATCCTTTCCACATCCACTCTACCTGCCCTTTCGATATTTCAATGAAACTCCGTCCCTACATTCTTCTAAATTCGAGGGAGTACAGCCTCAAATCTGCCAAACGATCTTCATATGTTAACCCCTTTGTTAACGAAATCCCTTTGTGAACCTCCTCTGGACTCTCACCAATGACAGCACATTCTTTCTGAGATATTGGGCCAAAAACTGTTGACAACACTCCAATTGCTTCTTGTAAATTAAACATCAGGTGTCTTGCAAGAGGACTCCTACGTCCCTCTGAACCTCTGATGCTTGAACCTTCTCCACATTTAGATAATAGTTCGCACTTCTGCTCCATTTACCAAAATGCATTCACATACATTTTTCTAAATCATTGACAAACAATGTGAAAAGTATCGGTCCCAATACTGAGAAGCACCACTAACCCAATTGGAGCCAACAAGGCTCCTTTTATTCTCACTTATTGCCCGCTGTCCAACCGCCATTCCGATGTCCATAGCAGTATCTTTCCTGCAACACCATTGGAATTTATCTCGGTAAGCAGCCTCTTGTGTGGGATCTTATCGAACGCCTTATTGAACATCCACTGCCTTTTTGAACACTGCCTGTTATGTCCTCTAAGAATCCTGACAGATTTTTTCAGGCAAGATTTCGCTTGAAAGAATCCATGCTGACATTGACTTATTTTCTCATTAGTATCCAAAGAACTTGAAACCTCATCCTTAGTAATAGAATCCAGCAAATTCCAAACCACTGAGTTTAAGATAACTGGTCTATAAGATGTTTCATTTTGCCTTCCTCACTTCTTAAATAGTGGATTGACATTTGCAACCGTCCAGTCCCCCGGAACCATGCCAGAATTAAAGTTATTCTTGAAGGACCATAACCAATGCATCCGTTATCTCCTCAGCAACCTCTCTCAGGTCTCTGGATGTAGTCCACCTGGTCCAAAAGACTTATCCACCAACTGACCTTTGCGTTTGCCTCGCACTTTTTCCTTTGTATTAGTAATGCCACTCATTCCTACTCCCTGACACTCACGGACCCATGGCACAGTACTAGTGTCTTCCGCAGTGAAGACAGTTGAAAAGTCCTCCTCTGCCATTTCTTTATCCCCCATTACAACCTCACCAACATAATTTTCCAGTGGTCCGATATCAACTCTCACCTCCATTTTACTCTTGATTTAACTAAAAAGAAACCTTGGTATCATTCTTTTTATCTGGGTAGTATTTATTCTTCTCATTCATATGGCATTTTTAGTTCCCTTTTCTCAACAAACGAACGAAAATAGGAAGGAACACAATTTGCTGCTAACGTAATACATGAGCTGAAATATTACTCAATGTTCCTTACTTTCCTGAGTACTGTACATGTTTTCATTTCTCTTTCCATAAACAGAGAACGAGAAACTTCGCAAATATTGTGGTAAGCCTAGTTTTATTCCAATAAAAATTCCAAAGGCATTCAAAAGAACAGGGAGCTCAGAAACTTAAATTTCCAGGGCTTTCTATTGTTTTCACCACGTTTTGCACTCTCTGAAATCGCGAGTTGTTTTGTGTATGGTTTCTTACACAAAACTTTATATCCGTATCTTGAAGACTAAACAAATCGTTATGTCAATTTTCTTGAGTCAGAAGTATTGGTAACGTGGCAAGGAAATAATATGTTGCATGTCTGAGCGATATTTTCACTTCTCACAAAAATATGCTAAACGGACTTCCAATAACCAAGTTTCGCTCGGGCTCTGGTCTGGTTACCAATTATTATGTTCACTAAATAATTGATTGGACCTTGAGTATTATCTCCCATTTGCTGTCCAGCTTAGGTGCTTTCTATTCAAACGTGAAAATAACGCAACTACTAACTATTACATCTCTTTACATGCAGATTCGGAAGATCTAAAGAAACAATTTACTGAACTCTGTAAGTAAATTTCCTAATGATAAAAATTGGCGCCTCCTTTAGATTGTTGATAATAATGTTCACAGCAACTGACAATGAACATTCGTAATCTGTTCTCCAACCCAGGAACCTGGGAACAGTCAATTTGTTCAAGATTGGATATGATTAACAGTGTATATCTCCCCAATGCATTTAACAAGAGGTGACTGATCAGTGTTATTTTGTTATCTAACAATAGTGGCAAACCTTAAACTTTGTCAGTGAAAAATTTTGCATTGTTCCTCCCTTAGGAAAGGCGGCATGGTATTTGGACACAGTTGACATCATATATAGAACTCGGTATAAGACAATATTGGAAATCTTTTTCACATACAAACATGGATAAGGATGTATCTTCCAAATCGAGCATCCTTTTCCAAAAAATTAATAAGTCGCTCCATGATCCATTTTAATCTGACATAACATGAATTTATTTCTGCTGCTTAATAGCATAAAACCTTTTTTTTTCATTGTATCATTAATAATGTTCTGGATTGGCAACTCAAATGAAAAGAAAAGACTCCGCTCTGGACGTTGTAATAAACAGTATAACACAATGCTGAAATAACACTCCCAGATGTACGGCTTTAAGTCATCTTTATTAACTTTCCCTCTGTTTTTATCAATGACGAGAAAGGGACGCCTTTGCATTCTTCAATGAAGAACATTTCTTTCGTTTGACATATACGAAAATAGCGTTTTTTAAAAAAAATATTTGACATAATGAACCTCTCAATTAGATTGATTCATATTTATAATTCCAGAGTAAAAGTATGAAAATGAAAAAGAACATATTATAATTTCAATGAGCTACCAAATTATAATTAGTCTAAGGATGCATGGTACCGATCAAGACATCAATTCTGAAACCCTTCATGTAATTAAATTGCTAATGAAATCAAAGCTGAAAGCTTTGACAAAGAAAAAAAAGGAAACCAATTATTTCTTGACATTGCAGTGGGCTTCAGCAGCGATGTTTACAGGTTACATAACGGATATAAAAGAGTTACTTATTATCACCAGGTAAACAATAGGTTACGAGCGTGAAATGCATCTACTTATGTTTACATAAATACAAAATGCATTTTGTTTTTAAGGGATGCTGGCAAGTCTGCAACGCAGCTACTGCTTTTTGAAGAAACAAAAATAGAATAATTTTCTCTCACAGTTTTCTGCTGAATATTAGCGGCCATCAGAGGTTAAATACAACAGAGACAAGACTGACGAAAGGTCACTAATCAATTCGTTATTGCATAACATCTCCTTCGACACATTAAAAGGACTCGTGACCTAAGTGGTTATATAGCATGGCAGCAACCATCAGAGTTAATGATTGTGTTATGCACCACCGCGCCATCCACGAAAAGCGGAAATTTCCAGTAGCCAAACATCTTTATTCCGATTGCCATCTCTGTTCAAATATATCGGCCCATTGTCTTCTCTCATGCCACGATGAGGCCACAATCAGGCGAGAGAAGCAACAGCTTATATTCCATTTGGGTAGCCTCCAGCCTGATAACAGAAGTATCGACCACTCCTCCAGTAATCCCTCATCCTCCTCTCTTCTTCGATTCCACTCTAAGTCTCTTGCCTTTTCTCATCTGGTAGCCCTCCACCTTCCCTTTCCTCAATGTCCACGCTCCTCTGGTATCTCACTCTTTCCCTATCAGTCCTTTACTTTTCCCATCAACCTAGCTTTTCCTATCATCTTCTAGCAATCCTCACTCTGCTATCCTCATCTTGTTATTCTGGCGCCTTCTCCTTCCTTTCCTGTCCTTAATTAACAGTTTATCCCTGGCAGATTGTCAGTTTACATGGATGCGGCTTAGCCTGCTAAACTGCCGCAATTTATTTCTGTTTGTTATTTTGGATTTCCAGCATCTGCAGCATTGTTTGTGATAATGATGATCTTATTTGCTCACACTCGGTTGAGAACGTTGATGGATTCAGTATTATTGCACTGTGGACATATTTGTAGCCCAGCTCAACGGATTTCTATCTGTTTCGACGCTCACACATTGACATTGCTCCATTCCCTTCCAGCTAATGAGTTATTTCGAAAAGAGCAAGGTAACATGATTTATCACAAAGAAAATGTTATGCTTATTACTGAAAATTAAGATAACCACTCTTCCTATTAAACAGCACTGTTTAAAAGATATTTAGATACATACTCTATATGCAGTTGAGTGCAATGTTTAATCGATATTTTATTTGAATATTCAATCGAACGTCGTTG
The DNA here is from genome assembly GCF_048418815.1 of Hemitrygon akajei. Classification (NCBI taxonomy): domain Eukaryota; kingdom Metazoa; phylum Chordata; class Chondrichthyes; order Myliobatiformes; family Dasyatidae; genus Hemitrygon; species Hemitrygon akajei. Next base: position 172,079,305 of record NC_133125.1, on the reverse strand, counting down.
TATGCAACAAGGTAAATTTGATCCTTTGTCCTCTGCAAAGGATCCTCTGAATCCTTTGTCATGTGTCACATGCAAAATTATATTGGCATTTACAGTATAACTAGTACAAATCCCTTGTAGGTGACAAAGAATCTGGTTGTGGTTTGAATGTTTATTTATACTGAAACAATCTGGTTATTATTTTTGTCTTTAGAATTAATAACACTGAAGAAGGACCTCCTCGAGAAAGGTGGGCATGAAGTCGAGTGCTATAATATACCTTTGTACAATGTAGAGGACTTACACAATCCCAGAAAATGCAGTTAATACCGAGAGAAATGTAACTGAATACAGGATATTTTAAGAAACTTCCAGTGCTATCAAATATTAGCAGAGTGTGATTCACATAAAACACTGAAGGAAGAATCATATCTTGACCTTGGAGCATAGTGTAATATTTCAAAAGAGAGTGTGGGTTTGGCAGTAAGCTTCTGAATGCCTCATGGAAACATTGCACTTAGAAGATATGTATACACGACAATAAAATACGTAGTCGGAGACATATTGTACTTCATGTTCTGCTGCCACGTTAATAAATAGAATGCCATGTCGAAAACTGAGGAAACATGTTCAACTTTCTGTGCGTTGTGCATTGGCGACGAAATTGTTGGAGATTCACAACCACTGCAAATGAGTTGGGGTTTCAGTTCTGCCATGATGGCGTAATTACGTAAAGGATTTCAGCAAGCTTTGCGTTCAGTTTTTAATATATAACTTATTTTCCAGGGCTATTTCTTATACATATAACATCTCTGGCGTATTATTTGTGAAAACCGACGGATTTGTCGGCCAACGCAGTCGCTTTGAAACTGTCGATGTTTAGGGTGCAAAGAGCCTGGTTCGGAAAGGCAAGACCCAGTATGCGTAGCTGGAAATCACCGCCGGAGACATCAAATATTTCTATGTGGTAGCGTCGCTCAGTAATTCAAAGGCTGCGAAACTGGTGATTCTATCAGAACACTCGCCTGAACACGATAAAATACCGATCACTGAAGACTCACGTGTTACAGACCTTTGGACAGTCAGATTCCGAGCGAACCAAACAGGTACTCTCCTCGCCTGGCACCCTGCTCCCCCAGTTAGATCCCACAAGGACTCTGGCACCGTATTTCTACAACTACCCACACGCAGTTGACTGGACCCAGAAAAGCAAACCCGAGGTCTGAGTTTGCCAACTTTTGGTAGAAAGAGCATAATTACTATGAAATGGGAAAAGTTATCGAAAATATATTCTGTTGCGTGAACTAAGATAACCGGCATATCAAGGAGTGATCTGCAAGGACTAGCCAGCTTTAACCCTGAAAACAGATTACATAAAAATGAATAAGCACATTTATTAAATAATAGTTTCGTATAGATTTCTTTCACGATTTTCTAGATATGTGAACAGGTAGTTATGAAAGTTACATTTTGTTCTAACTACAGCCATTAATTATCCCTTTGAACTGAATGAGACCATATACATATAGGTGCGTGAGTAGGGCCACAAGCCTGCCCTATCATTCAACTTGGACGTTATTTTTTCTTCTATGCTGGGTTCTCATAGCTCATAATTCCACCATCTCTGAAACAATCCTTCTTCTTCTATCGATGCCAGTAACGATTTAACCTGCAAAAGACTCTGCCCTATTGAATTCTATCACCATCTCCATCCCATTTCCGTATTCGTGTATTTGATTTGAGATCCTTTTATTTTGATTTCACAGAGGAAGAACTGAAACGTAAAGGAAAAGGTAGCAGATAATTTGATTTATTCATCTATAGAATATTATTTCGTTTTGGTTAATGAGTTTAAATTTTTGATATAATTGCTTTTGTGCTACAACAAAGACAAACATGTTGTTGCATATTTCTTTATTGAAGCACTGTGCTGAAATATCTTTTTTCAACAGAAACGGAAACACACGTGCAACGCGACGGTGAGTTAAGTCACTGAATTCACGTGATGCATATTAACGAAAACAGGATGATTTCCAAAAATAATGACCTTTGCAAATTAGTAAGGAAGAAAACCGAAGAAACCCACTTTCGAATTTAGCAAAAGCAAACAGTTCGTTCAATACTGTTCAATACTGGAAACTGGTGGAAGCGCTCATCAACATCATTAGAATCTGACAACTGTAATAACTTATGAGATAGTTTAGTTGCTGAACAAACATTTTGACAGTTCAGCCAATGGGATTTCCACAGATCATGGATCGAAAAGACTTGTGATTCATCGGAAATTGAATGACTTTAGAACTTTATTCTTTAAGTAGCTGCTGTCAGGAAAGATCTGATTTATCGCTGCTTAGATTTGCAAAAGCCATTTGCAGTTGTACTCAGGAAATACTGAAGAAATATATATTTTATTAGTGAACATGATCGGATAGAGTGAATTGCACTTCATTCTTGACGTTCAGTGCAACTCACTTTCGATATTTCACCTTGCAGATGCGAGGTTAAATGAATTGAGAGCAGGTAAATCTAGTAATCAACATTTTTGATAGTATTATTTACTAATATGTTTCGCAATTTACATTATGTGTGTAAAAGCAAAAACAAAGCATTTCATTTCAATTATTTAAAGGCAACTCAACACATAATTGTTATTTGCCAATGCTGTCCAAGATTTTCTGCAAAATGCTACTTCTGTCCATCGGTTAACTTCTTTAATGATAGTTTACCTCAGCCAGTTTTGTTTTTGCCTCTACATAACTTCCAGGTAAAATGTTCTCTCTCCAGTAATACTCAAGGGGCTCAGGTAGTACCTGTCGTCAGCAACCTTCTTCCAGGTATGCTGCTCATAATGTCTCAGAAAATTAATTGGAAATGCCCACACATTGCCTTTTCCTGCAGATTTTAATCCTGAAAATTCGCCTTGATGGCGATTATTTAGATACAGTATTTCTGTTTTTGCACGATTTTTAATCTACTTAATATATATAATTGATTTACCGGTTTATTTATTCATAATTTTTTCTCTGCTGGATTATGTATTGCATCGAACCGCTGCTGCTCAGTTAACAAATTTCATGTCACATTCCGGTGATAATAGACCTGATTCTGATTTGGATACTCAATTAATTGAAGACATATCAATAACCGAGTAGTTAAATTTTCAGGATAATTGCTATATGCAAATATCCTTATTTATCTTAAACATTTTACATTACAAGTGGGATAAGGCCTCACTTTTATTTTTGATGTGATCTTCGATTTAACTGTTTGGTACTTGGTATAAAATTCGATGAGTGCCAATGCAGCACCAGCAATCTACTAATTTCATAAAAGATAAAGATGTTGTAACTATGTGGTTCTGTGCAGGTCTTGTAGCTTTAGTTTTTGGTCTTGTTTTGTCTGTTGGGTTTGGAGCTCCTTTCCGGGGAACGCGCTAAGATGGTAGCGCGATATTAATACGCAGCAGCATCTCCAGACTCTGGATTAAGGATTGCCAAACGTTATATGGATTTCTTGGTGTAGTCTGTTTTGTCATGTGTTTTTGTGATATCATTCTGGAGGAACGTTGTCTCATTTTTAACTGCATTGCATTTCTGGTTTCCAAATGACAATAAACTGAAACTGAACTGAACTGAACGGAATCTTTGTTGCAAGTTTAGTTATGTTTACGTTTCTATCGTTTATGTGAAAATATGATATATTTTTACTGGTTCTGGATTTGGCATCCTATCTCTCCCTGAAATTAAATGAGTACTCCTAATGACGAATTTGGTCATTAATGTTGATATATTTCAATCTCTAACCATCAGGTTTTACTCAGGAGAATAATTGAATGAAAGTCACCGACAATAGAGCATCGCAACCAGCAAATTAAACTAGTCTGATATCAAATTAATTTGTTCCTTTCTTGTATTATTGTCACAAACGTGTCAACATGTTTACAAAAATTTAAAATAATAATTCGCGTGTTTGTCCAGTATTAGCAAACTACCGTGCCTCTAAACTTCCAGTATGTTCCACAAAGAATGTAACGATTGCCTAGGGGGTTACAAAGGTATTGGCCAGAGTGGACTGGAAGAGGACACTGACAGGGAGAACCGCAATGGCTGAAATGCCTGAAAGCAATTTGGAAGACACGGGTTATATACATCCCAAAGAGGAATAATTATAAAGAAGAGATAACACAAACCCAGGTAACAAGAGAAGTCAAGCCAACATAAATGCCAATGAGAGGGTATACAATGGCATGCAAAAGTTTGGGCACCCCGGTCAAAATTTCTGTTACTGTGAATAGTTAAGAGGGTAGAAGTTGAACTAATCTCCAAAAGTTCTAAAGTTAAAGATGAAACATTCGTTTCAACATTTTAAGCAATATTAGTGCATTATTTTTGTTTTGTACACATTTTAGAGTGCAAAAAAGGAAAGGAGCACCATGCAAAAGTTTGGGAACGCCAAGAGCTCTCAGAGATCTTTTACTAAGGTCTCAGACATTAATTAGCTTGTTACGACTTGTTCACAGTCATCGTTAGGAAAGGTCAGGTGATGCAAATTTCAAAGCTTTATGAATACCCTGACTCCTTAAACCTTGTCCCAACAATCAGCAGCCATGGGCTCCTCTAGGGAGCTGCCTAGCACTCTGAAAGTTAAAATAAATGATACCCACAAAGCAGGAGAAATTTATAACAAGATAGCAACGTGTTTTCAGGTCGCCGTTTCCTCAGTTCGTAATGTGATTAATAAATTGCTGTTAACAGGAACGATGAGGTCAAGAAGAAGTATGGAAGACCAACAAAACTTTCCGAGAGAACTGCTCGTAGAAAGGCAAATCAAAACCCCCGTCTGACTGCAAATGACCTTCAGGAAGATTTAGCAGACTCCGGAAAGGTGGTGCACTGTTCTACTGTGCAGCGACACCTAAGCAGATATCACCTTCATGGAAGAATCATCAGAGGAAAACGTTTCCTGCGTCGTCACCACGAAATGCAGCGTCAGTAGTTTGCAAACTGCCTGATGCATTTTGGAAACAAGTACTGTGGATTGATGAAGATCAAATACAACTTTTTGGCCGCATTGAGCAAAGGTATGCTTGGAGAAAAAAGGGTGCAGAATTTCATGAGAAGATCACCTCTCCAACTGTTAAGCACAGGGGTGGATCGATCCTGCTTTGGGCTTGTGTTGCAGCCGGTGGCACGGGGAACATTTCACTGGTAGAGGGAAGAATGAATTCAATTAAATACCAGCAAATTCTGGAAGCAAACATCACACCGTCTGTACACAAGCTGAAGATGAAAAGAGGATGGCTTCGATAGCACAATAATGATCATAACACACCTCAAAATCTTCAATGGACTACGTCAAGATGCGCAAGCTTAATGTTTTGCCATGGCCCTCAAAGTCCCCCGACCTAAACATCATCGAAAATCTGCGGATAGACCTCACCAGAGCAGTGCATGCAAGACAGCCCAAGAACCTCACAGAACTAGAAGCCTTTTACAAGGAAGATTGGGCGAAAATCCCCCAAACAAGAATTGAAAGAACCTTAGCTGGCTGCTGGAAGCGTTTACAATCTGTGATACTTGTCAAAGGGTATGTTACTAAATACTGACCATGCAGGGTGCCCAAACCTTTGCATCGGGTCCTTTTCCTTTTTAGTTATTTTGAAACTGTAAAAGATGGAAATACAAAGTAATTTTGCTTAAAATATTAAAGAAATGTGTCAAATGTGTCATTTTTTATGCCTTTTGGAAATCGGGTCATCCTTTACTCGCTTAGCTATTCACAGTAACAGAAATTTTGACCAGGGATGCCCAAACGTTTGCATGCCACTGTATAATAGAGCAAAAAAATAATGGGATCTTAGAGTTTTGTGAAGATTTTAAAAACCAACAAAAGGGAACTAGAGAAGTCTATAAGATGGTAAAGGTGGAATATAAAAGGAAGCAAGACAATAATGTTAAATAAGATCCTGGAGGGGTAGTAATGGGGGACAACTAAATGGTGAACGAATTGAATAAGTATTTTGCATTAGCCCTCACAGTGGAAGACATTGCTAATATGGTGGAAGTTCAGGAGGTCATGGTAAAGGTGTCATAACTAAAGGGATGATTTTTGGGAAACTGAAAAGTTTGAAGGTAGATGAGTCACCTGGATTAGATGGTGCACACCACAGAGTTCCAGAGTTCTGAAAGAGGTGGCTGAAGAGATCGTGGATCCATTACTAATGAACTATCAAGTATCACTGGATTCTGGGAATTTCTGGAAGGCTGGAAAATTGAAAATGTCACTCCTGTCTTGAAGAAGTCAGAGAGGTGGAGAAAAGGAAACTATAGGTCAGTTATTCTGACTCTAGCGGATGGGAAGACTTCGGTGTTGTTTATTAATGATGAGGTCGCTGGAATCTCTAGTTAGCATAATGTTCTCAAAAGGAAATCTTACCTCCCAAATCTCTTGGAATTACTTAAAGAAATAACAAGCAGGACAGACAAAGGAGAATCTGTGATGCTATATGCTTGGATTTTCAGAAGGCCTTTGAAAATGTGCCACTCATAGGGCTGCTTAACGAGCTACGAGCCCGTGCTGTTACAGTAAAGGTTCTGGCTTGGATAAAGCAGTGGATGATGGGCAGGAGGAAAATAGTGGGAATAAATGGAACCTTTAATTGCTGTCTGCTGGTTAGTTAGTGATGTTCCACAGGTGTTTGTGTTGGAACAGGATCTTCCTGTGTTATGTGTCAATGATTTCGATGACGGAATTGATAGCTTTGTTGCAAGGTTTTCAGACAATCGGAACACAGGTGGACGGGCAGGTGGTTCCGAAGAATTAGAATGGCTGCGGTAGGACTTAGACAAATTAGGAGAATGGTCAAAGAACTGGCAGATGGAATGCAATGTCGATGTGCGTATAGTCATACGGTTTGGTGGAAGAACGGAAAGGGCTCAATGTTTTCTAAATTGAGAGAAAATACAAGAGAAAAAAAATAAGGTGCAAAGTAACTTAGGAGTCCTTGTGTAAAATCCCTTTAAAGGTTAATTTGCCGGTTGCGTCTGAGTTGAGTAAGGTCCAGCGTTTCGAAGGTACAAGTTAGTACATCTTGAAATGCTTATTCTTTGCAAACATCCACGAAAACAGAGGAGTGCCCCAAAGAATGAACAGCGGCTAAATATTAGAACGCCAAATTCCTCCACTCCAACTCCCTCTTAACAAGGCAAATACAATGTTCGCTCTCATTTCAAGAGGACTAGAATATAAAGGCAATAATGTAGTTTTGAGACTTTATGAAGCACTTTTGAGGCCTGACTTCACGTATTATAAGTAGTCTTGGCCCCCTTGTCTTAGAATGTATGTGCTGAATCTCAAGAGGCTTCAAGGGATGGTCACGAATGCGATTCCAGGATTGAATGGCTTGGCATATGAAGCGCGTTCGAAGGTTCTCGGCCTGTATTTGCTGAATTTCGGAAGAATGAGGAGTAATCTCAATGAAGCCTATCTAATGGTGGAAGGCTTTGATAGGGTGAATGTGAAGAGGGTTTTCCCATGGTAGCCGTTTCGAAGGCCAGAGGACACAGCCTCAGAATGGGAGTCCTTTTAGAAGGGAGGTGAGGAGGAATTCGTTCAGCCAGAGCATGGTGAGTCCGTGGAATTCCTTGCTACAGGCAGCTGTGGAGACAAAGTCGATATGTATATTTAAGGCAGTGGTTGATAGATTCTTGATTGGTCAGGGCACGATGTGACACCGGAAGAAGGCAGGAGATTGGGGCTGAGAGGAAAATTGGATCAACCATAGTGAAATGGCGGCGCAGACTTAATGGGCCAAATGGCCTAATTCTGTTCTTATATGTTATGGTCTTATGGTCAAAGTACAGTTAAAAATGAAATTAGATCAACTGTAAAAATTCCATTAAAGTAATTGCAAATATCCTTTCCCTTCTTAGAACATCAAACATTACAAATAATTCGCCAAGACCTTGGTAAGAAAAATTATTTTGAAATGTCTGTTCAAGTATTTGTTATTCCTGCAATTGCTGTTCTTGACATTGAATAAATTCAATCATAGTGGTAAAAGGTAGTTTAGCTGAGTTGTAACATGTTGCGAAATCTGTCATAAAAGTCATCACTTAAAAGGTCAGTTTAAATTCAAATTACCGTTTCGTATTCAATTAAGGCGTCTTCTTCTTCTGCTTCCTCTTAGCCCCATCACCCCAGAGGGATATATACCGCCGACTTCCGCTCGCCAGAGCACTAGGCCCAGGGCTGTGCGTTGATCTGCCCTGTGGTTTTCACGTTCAATACACGACTTTGTACGTTTTCAAGGCGACTAATCTTCTCCCAGAGATGAAATCTTTAGAGCTCTGTCGGCGTTTCTGTAACTCTGGTAGCTTACGGGTTGCGGTTTCTAGCCCTTATAACTAACCTCACTGCTTTCAGAGCAGGGCTTAGGACAGCCAAACTGAAGTTAGTTGAAGCTTAAAATGAACTCAAAATGTTTGGTCGCAATAATCAGATGTTCATTAGATAGGGGAAAAATCAAAAATATTCGATAAATTATAAATACATTAATCCTTAATAAAGATCACCTCAAATGATAATATAATCAAAAATTCGATGTTGTCTCTCTGAAAATAATATACACAATTAAATTATTTCATAAATCCTTCTGTTAAAATATACTACAAATGGCACCATAATCGGAGGAACGATGACTGTAAATGTTAAAATAAAATTAATCCAGCAATGTATATTATTTCATTCTCCTCAATTTTCTTTCTTCCCATTCTTTAAGCATCTATTTAACGATATGTTGTTATTGCAAATTCTGCGTCTGTCGATGAGATCCTATTTTGTTTCTATTTCCAGAAGAGTTCCTATTTTACAGAATAATGGAAACAACGGCTTTTAGAACCTTCATACTCTGTTTGAGCCCTTGTTGAACACTTAATATTCTAGAATGGGGTGACTTAAAATACTACAATTAGTTCACGTAGTGAGACAACTCGGAAGTATTTTTAGTATGTTTTATCTCAAAATCAGAATCCATTCATGAATGCATGAGAAATTTGAGAAGTGATTGTATTAGAACGTTACTGAAAAAGCAGGTTGGCTTTACTCTTATTTTAGCACATGACGGTCTTTGCTAATTGTTTATCGATTTCCCATGACGAAAATCTTTACACCATAGCTCCCCCATTTTCAATGTTTCCTGTTAATGCGAGTTTAACTCGTCAATACACCGTCCAATGTAAAAGAGTTTCACTCGTTTCAATTCAGAATTATTCATCTGTCGGAATGTTGAATGTTCAAGCCGAACATGTCTTAATATATTTGTGTAATTGATTTCTGATAGTACTGTCCATATGCATGTAAACTGCCTGAAGCATGTAGTTCATCGTATTTTGTCTTCGCAAAATCGCTAAACCACGCCACATTTATAAAATCGACGTCGTTTTCTTATTATTGAGGTGCTGCGATATTTGATAATTAACTTACATTTGATTAATTCAGTATGTCAACTCTAACTTCTTTTCTCTTCGACTTCAACCACATTAAGAACAACTACTGCGTTTAAAAGATCAAGGTAAAGTTTAAAATATCACCATTTTCATAACCGATATCAGGTTATTAAGAAATGTTTCAAATGTAATTGTTCAATAGGTACAATAGTTCCATAGTTCAATTTACGATCACAGAATGTATGCAGTGTACAATCTGAAATTCTTATTCTTCGCATACATATACAAAACAGAAGTAAAAAGACCCAACGAATGAATGACAGAAAATAAATGGACCTCCAAAGCCACCCTCTCATATCGGGTTAGAGTCAGGTTAAGTAAATGTAGCAAAACACATTGTCTGATGGTCTGTTTGACATTATTATGTCTGTCCACTCCAATTACAGAGCGGACATCGTTGGTGCGGATAGTGTTCAAATGGGGATTTTGAGGCTTTAGATCTTCGAGCCTTCATCAAGGAGACGTTTGAGTGAGAGTAAACAAAAAAGCTGTAGGTAGATTATTTCACACAGTCTCTTTATTGTTTTACCTTTTCAGTTAGAACAGTAGAGGTGCCAGGCAAGATAGTTTTCGTGGAATGTGGGAAGGCAGGGAGACTTGAGAGAAGTGCACCCAGTTACAGCTTGTAACACCCTACGTAGGAGTTGGAACTGGCTGAACCCCGGATAATTCGGGAGACCGAGGGGTAATACATACAATATATAGTGAGATAGTTATGCCGAAGGTGCAAGTGAACACAGTGAACTGGGTGACTGTCAGGAAGTAGAATGGAGCCAAGCAGCCAGAGCCGAATATCTTAACCCCTTAAAGACACTTGTTTGGATACTGTTGGGGGAATTTGAGGAAACTCACAGAGGTCGTCTCAGGCACTGAATCTTTCTCTGTGACTCAAAGGTGAAAGGCCTTGAAAGATGAAATTTTGAGAGTACAAAGCTTGCATTGCTTGTCAGAATAAAACATAAAGACAGCAGGTTTAGGGAAAGCTCGTTTTGAAGAGATATTGATGACCTGGATAAGAATAATGGAGGTGCAAGGTAGATATAGGAACAAACGAAGACGTACAAAAAAGCTGGATGAACTCAGCAGGTCGGCCAGCATCCGTTGAAAGAAGCAGTCAACGTTTCGGGTCGAGACCCTTCGTCAGGACCAAACGAGATGCTCATTGTCAAGAATTCTACGAGACGGCTTCAGAAATAAATCAGAAGATCTAAAGAAGGCGTGAATTCCCCTAGCAGGCAAGGTGAAGGAGAATCCTAATCTATTTCGATATTGTTGTGCCTTCTTTATGTTTGTTCTGTTAGAACAGTACGTGTGCCCGGCAAGATAGCTGAATGTTCCTCTTATGGAATGTGGGAAATGAGCTGTTATATTGAAGATTTATAAGACCTAGGTGAGGCTAATTTGGAGTATTCTGTGAAGTTTTGTTCACCTACCTTCACAAAAGATGTAAATTAGTCTGGCAGAGTACATCGAAAACTTACAACGGTGTTTTCTGAACTTGAGGGCCCGAGTTGTAAAGAAAGATTGAATAGCTTTCGGATTAAAGTTTTGGTGGGTCTACCTCCAGAGTTCGTGGGTTAAGGGTGATCATGGGGGAAAAAGGAGGGGAAACATATTCACTCAGAGGATCGTGAGAGTGTGAGAGGAGCTGACAGCACAAGTGGTACACGCAGGTTTGGTCTCAACGTTTAAGCGAGGTTGGATACGTACAGGCAGGGTAGGGATTTGGAGAACAATGGTCCCGGGGCAGATCGATTGCTGTATGCAGTTTAGCTGTTTCGCTACGGGCTATATGGGTCAAAAGACCTGTTTCTGTGTATACTTTTCTGTGACTCTGAGACTCAAAGAATATAAAATGAGTACGAGACTGTTATATGCGGAGATATTTAGCCATATATTTTCAAGTTCACGTCTTCTAGAGAATGTGGTGTAAAAGAAAATTCGGAATGAGAAAGAATTGTAATCGCAACAGAATAAGATAGGCCGACAAATCATGGAATCTTGCAATGCAGATGGAGAAAATATTAGACTTTGCATGACCTTTTAAGAAAGAGAGGGTTCTGAACAGAGAGATTTTTAAAAAAATGCCTTTAAATACAATGTCATTTAGGATGTGATGTGATGTGATGTGAGAACGTAGAAATTCAGCATAATTTAATTCTGTACAGCAGATCGAACTCCGTAGCCATATTTCAAAACACTTTCTTATTATTACCCGTAGATTGTAGTATTCGAAATCTGCTGTTCGGTTGATTTTGCCGACTAGAGTTATGGGTATTCAGCTAGAAATCATCAACTAGATTTCCATAATCGATCGAAACAAAGTCAGTTTTTAATGATATTAAGGACGTAACATGTTGCAGTTTCCTTTCACCCTCGGCTCGGTTTTGTTTATTCCTGCACTTTTCAGAACAGTTTATTGGAAACTGGCACGAATTTTCATCGCTTCCGTTAAATATATAACTTGTACTTTTGCTGTTATACTATTCCTTTAAATTACACTCAGTGTCCATTTTATTGTACAGACCAGTAAACCTGCTTGTTAATTCAAATAGGATGTTTCCTGGATTGGGGAGCATGCCTTATAAGAATATGTTGAGTGAACTCGGCTTTTTCTCCTTGGAGCGACGGAGGATGAGAGGTGACCTGATAGAGATGTATAAGATGATAAGAGGCATTGATCGTGTGGATAATCAGAGGCTTTTTCCCAGGGCGGAAATGGCTAACACGACAAGGCACAGTTTTAAGGTGTTTGGAAGATGGTATAGAGAAGATGTCAGGGGTAATTCTTTTACACAGAGAGCGGTGAGTGCGTGAAATGGGCTGCCGGCGGCGGTGGTGGAGGCGGAAATGATAGGGTATTTTAAGAGACTTCCGGATAGGTGCATGGAGCTTAAAAATAGAGGGCTATAGGTAAGCCTAGGTAATTCTAAGGTAAGGATATGTTCGACACAGGTTTATGGGCCGATGGGCCTGTATTGTGCAGTAGGTTTACTATGTTCTATGTTCTCTATATCTAACAGCCAATCATGTAGCATTAACTCAATGCGAAAAGAGCATGCAGTCAATTTCAAGAAGTTCGGCTGTTACTCACACCAGACATCCGAATAGGGGCGAAATATGATCTAAGTAACCATAACCTCGGAATGTTTGTTTGTGCCTGACGATTAGCTTGAGTATCTCAGAACATGATGACCTCTTGCCATTACCACGCTCAAACGTTTCTAGAGTTTAACAGAGAATCGTGGCAAAAAAAAATCCAGTGAGCCCCAGAACTCTGGATGCAAACGCCTGGCAACATTAACAACAATGGTGTACAGAACAATATATCTGAACGCACAGCAAATCAAACCCTAAAGACCACGATCATACTGTACTGAACCTAATTAAGTCACCACTGCGTGAACATGAAAGGAAGATTCCTATAATAAGTTATGCTACGTTATCATTCGTGTTAAAATATGAAAAACAATCAAATAAATGAACATTCATTGTTAAGTAAACCGAGAAAATTCGAAAATCTACGCTATGTAAACCAAGCAATCGACGTAAAGTGGACGCAATGACAATTCACAGCTAACTTTTGCAAAATGATGCTCCTTACTTTCTTGAATACTGCATACGTTTTCATGTTTACTTTCTTTCAACAGAAAACGAGGAACTTCGCAAACGTTGTGGTAAGTCTAGTTTTTATTACGGTAAACATTCAATAGAGGCATGTCGTTGGTGTATATTGGAGGGTAGTACTTCGAACGCGAACCCGATCATGTCGGCTGAATCTCACAACAATCACATGCTGTCTGAGACAAACAGAATGCAGCTGAAACTCCAACTGATCTGATGCAAAATTGAATCGTGGAGGTTGTAATTGGAAATAATGACGCAATTTAAGGATTTTTTTAAACTTCTTTGATGGGCCTATGAATCTAGAAGCCCTCGCTGTTCCAAATCCTTCAAAGCAACCCTCGAGCCTCTGTCGCTATTACAATCATGCCAGGTGCATCGAGGGGAAAGAAAGGCAGCTCGGTGGGCCGTTCAGAATTATTCCCCTCTAACGACAAATAACAGGCAGCGAATCTGGACAGGATGATTAGTTTGGCATATTTTAACCTAAACTTAAATTACGGATGCCTTCAACATGTCAGTATGTTGGAAGCCCGAATTTTCCAAAGTATTCTGTTGTTTTCTACAAATTTTGCAATCTCCGAAATAGTTGACTTGCTGTGTTCTCTGTACAATGACATGCTTTGGAATTCACACCAAAACCTTATACACTTATCCTTACAGTTACAGTAAACTTTAAAAATCATCACGTCAATTTTGTTGAGCCGGAGTACCGGTAATAAGACCAATACGCAAATATCTCGAGACAAGGAAATAATAAACGGCATGATTGAGTAATACCATCACTCCTCCCAAAAGTACAGCTTACGGGATTTCTAGCAACAGAGCGTTTCACCCGTTCTTGTGCGGTGGTCAATTACTATGCTCACTGAATATATGATGTTAGTTCAACTATTATTTCCCATGTGTTACCAGCTCAGATACCAGTCAAATGCGGAAAATAATGCAGAATTTTAGTATAAGTGTTTTTTTCTTGCAGACTCGGATGATCGAAAGCAAAAATTTACCGATGCCTGTAAGTAAATACGAACTTTCTTATGATAGAAAAAGACGGTTCACATGAATCGCTATTCATAATACTGGCAGAAAAAGAGCATTTTCATTCTGTTCACCAGCACAGGAAGCTGAAAACACTCAGATCATTTAAGACTGAATATAGTTAACGCAGTATGCATTGGAAAAGAGGTCGCTGGTCAGTGTTAGTTTGTTATATAATAACAGTGGCAAAGACTGAACTTTGTCGGAGCAAAATGTCATGAAACTGTCTTAAGAAACGTGTCATGGTGTTCAAACACAAGGACATGATATATAGAACTCAGCAAAACGCAACATTAAATTTATTCTTCACATACTTGAATAAGGATATATCTTCCAAATAGCACGGCGGTGATTACCATTTGCAGACAAAAGTTCCATTTATCCTGTTAAGGAATGGTAAGAATTAGCCCATTAACCTTTTTAATATGACCTTATAATACGAAATAAATTCTGATGCTTAAATGTTTTTGTTTTCATTTTATCATGAATACTTACTGGATCATCAACACAAGTAGAAAAGACCTCCAGCTAGGATCATTGTAACAACGCTGAAATAACGCTCAGAAATACTGGACTTGTCGTTTTTTTATTAAATTGGCCACTATTTTCCTCTAAAAGATATTTGTAATAAACACTGTACATTGACACAAAGCTGAAATACCACTCCCAAATTCATGGCCTTGGAGTGTTTTTTTTTATTAAATTGACCAGTATTTTCTTCTGGAAGTTCAAGTTAATGATCAGAAAAGGGCACCTTTGCATTCTTCAGTTGTGCGCATTTGTATTCTTGTCCAATTTGACATATATGAAAATAGTATTTTTAATATTAGGGTTTATGAAGCTGTCAATTAGATTGGTTCATATTTTCAATTCCAGAGGGTAAACGTATGAAAATGAATTAGATCCAATTACAATTTCAACAAGCTATCAAATTAAAATTAGTCTAGGTCTGCAAGGTAATAATCGAAACAATAATTCTAAAACTACTTGACCCTTTCTTGTGTTGAAATTGCTAATGAAATCCTACAGATAAGGTAAAAACATAGACAAAGAAAAACAAGAAAGGTATTTATTGCTTGGTATTGCAGTGAATTTCTACAGCGATATTTACAGGTTACTTTTTGATTTTAAAGCTGTTACCTACAATAACAGCGTACAGAGTAGCGTGAAAGCGTGAAATGCATCTAATCAATAAATTTTGTTTTCAAAGGATGCTGTCATGTCTGCAAAGTAGCTACTGTTTTGAAGAAAAAAACAGTAAAGTAGTATGTTTCTACCATAGTATCCTATTGAAGGCTAAATACAACATTGAATAGCGGGATGAAAGGTCACCAAACAACACCGCAATTATTGCTCCCCTTCGACATAGAACAGATACTCAGTGACCTGACACTTACAATGGCCAAATATTTTAATTCCGATTCCCATCCCCGTTCAGACTTATCGGTCCATGCCTCCTCTTATGCCACAATGAGGCCATCCTCAAGGTGGAGGACCAACACCTTATAAACCG
Source organism: Hemitrygon akajei (assembly GCF_048418815.1). NCBI lineage: Eukaryota > Metazoa > Chordata > Chondrichthyes > Myliobatiformes > Dasyatidae > Hemitrygon > Hemitrygon akajei. Next base: position 172,063,645 of record NC_133125.1, on the reverse strand, counting down.
TTTGGGTAGCTTCCAACCTGATGGCATACATATACATTAACATTCCCAGTAAAAATAAATCCTTCCCATCTTCTTTTGTTCCTGTCTAAGGTTCTTATCTTTTCTCATCTATTGGTCACCTCCGCTGGTGCCCCTTCTACTCCCCTTTCATCAACTTCCACTCTCCCCTCTTATCACATTCCTTCTCGTCCAGTCCTTTACCTTTCTAACCAACCTGACTCCACTAATCTTGTTATTCTGGGGACTACCCCCCCCCCATTCTCCCGCCCTGAAGAGGGTTTTCAGCCCTAAGCGTTGACTGTGTGTTCGTTTGCATGGATACAGCTGGACCCGCTGAGTTCCTGAACCATATTCGGAATGCTGCTTTGGATTTCCAGCATCAGCACGATTTATTGTTTTTATGATCATCTTCATTGCTGGAACTCGCGTGCTAACACTGATTTATCCGGTTTCATTGCACTGTGGATATACATGTAGCACAGCTCAGCTGCTTCCTGCGGTTTATGACGCTAACATATTGACCTCTCTGTATTGCCTTCCAGCCAGTGAATTATCTCGAAAAGACAACGGTAAAGTGTTTTCTCTCAAATGAAATGTTATTATCCTTATTGCCAAAAATTTACATTATCACCAATTCAATTAATCAGCATTATTAGAATATACAGCATGTAGTGGCGACCCTTAAACCCTGCCTCCCATATATCCTCCACCTTCAATTCCTCCATATACCTGCCTAGTAGTCTTTTAGATTTCACTAATGTATCTGCCTCCACCACTGACTCAGGCAGTGCATTCAACGCACCAACCACTCTCTGAGTAAAAAGCCTTCCTCTAATATTCCCCTTGAACTTCCCTCCCCTTACCTTAAAGCCATGTCCTCTTGTATTGAGCAGTGGTGCCTTAGGGAAGAGGCGCTGGCTGTCCACTCTGTCTATTCCTCTTAATATCTTGTTTACCTCTATCATGTCTCCTCTCATCCTCCTTCTCTCCAGAGAGTAAAGCCCCAGCTTCCTTAATCTCTGATCATAATGTATACACTCTAAACCAGGAAGCATCCTCGTAAATCTCCTCTGTACCCTTTGCAATGTTTCCACATCCTTCCTATAGTGAGGCGACCAGAACCGGACACAGGACACCATGTGTAAGCGAACCAGAGGTTTATAGAGCTGCATCATTACCTCGCGACTCTTAAACACTATCCCTCGACATATGAAAGCTAACACCCCATAAACTTTCTTTACTACCCTATGTTCCTGTGAGCCAACGTTCAGGGATCTGTGGACATGTACCCCCATATCCCTCTGCTCCTCAGGACTACGGTTTCCTCCCATTTACTTTGTACTCTGCTTTGGAGTTTGTCCTTTCAAAGTGTACCACCTCATACTTGTCAGCGTTGAACTCCATCTGCCACTTCTCAGCCCACTTCTGCATCATATCAATGTCTCTCTGCAATCTTCGATAATCCCCTACACTGTCCACAACACCACCAACCTTTGTGTCGTCTGAAAATTTGCCAACCTACCCTTCTTCCCTCACAGTCAGGTCGGTAATAAAAATCACGAAAAGTAGGGTCCCAGAACCTATCCTTGTGGGACACCCACTAGTCACAACCCTCCAATCTGAATGTACTCTCTCCACCACGACCCTCTGCTTTCTTCAGGCAAGCCAATTCTGAATCCACCTGGCCAAACCTCCCTGGATCCTGTGCCTTCTGACACTGAATAAGCTAACCATGTGATGCCTTACTAAAATCCATGTAGATCACATCCATTGCACTACCCTCATCCATATGCTTGGTCACCTTCTCAAAGAACTCTTATCAGGCTTGTTAGACACGATCTGCCTTCACAAAGTTATGCTGACAGTCCCTGATCAGACCATGATTCTCTAAATGTCCATAGATCCTATCTCTGAGAACCTATTCCAACAGCTTTCCCACCACAGACATAAGGCTCAATGGTCTATAATTACCCGGACTATCCCTACTACAGTTTTTGAACAAGGGGACAACATTCGACTCCCTCCAATCCTCCGGTACCATTCCCGTGGACAACGAGGACATAAAGATCCTAGCCAAAAGATCAGCATTCTTTTTCCTCGCCTCGTGTTGCAGCCTGGGGAATATTCCGTCAGGCCCCAGGGACTTATCCGTCCTAATATATTTTAACAAATCCAACGCCTACTCTCCCTTAATATCAACATGCTCCAGAACTTCAACCTCACTCATGTTGTCCTCACCGTCATCAAATTCCCTCTCATGGGTGAATACCGAAGAGAAGTATTCATTGAGGACCTCGCTCATTTCCACAGCTTCTTCTTACCTTTCTCTCTAATCGGTCCCACCTTCACTCCTGTTATCCTTTTATTCTTCACATAATTGAAGAATGCCTTGGGGTTTTCCTTTACCCTACTCGCCAAGGCCTTCTCATGCCCCCTTCTTGCTCTTCGCAGCCCCTTCTTAAGCTCCTATCTTGCTACCCTATATTCATTAATTGCCCCATCTGATCCTTGCTTCCTAAACCTCATGCATGCTGCCTTCTACCGCCTGATTAGATTTTCCACCTCACTTGTCACTTATGGTTCCTCCACCCTATCATTCTTTATCTTCTTCACCTGGACAAATTTATCCCTAACATCCTGCAAAAGATCCCTAAACAGCAACCACATGTCCATAGTATATTACCCTGCAAAACCATCATCCCAATTGACACCCGCAAGTTCTAGCCTTAGAGCCTCATAATTTGCCCTTCCCCAATTAAAAATTTCCCTGTCCTCTCCGACTTTATCTTTTTTCATGATAATGCTAAAGGCCAGGGAGGGGTGGTCACTGCCCCCCCAGATGCTCACTCATTGAGAGAGCCGTGTCCTAACCCGGTTCGTTACCTAATACTGGATCTAGTATGGCATTCCCCCTCGTCGGCCTGTCAACATACTGTGATAGGAATCCGTCCTGAACACACTTAACAAACTCTACCCCATCTAAACCATTGGAACCAGTCAGGTGCCAATCAATATTAGGGAAGTTAAAGCCACCCATGATAACAACCCTGTTATTTTTGCACCTTTCTAAAATCTGCTTCCCAATCTGCTCCTCGGTATTTCTGCTGTTACCAGGGGGCCTATAGAACACTCCCAATAGAGTAACTGCTCCCTTCCTGTTCCTGACTTCCACCCACACTGACTCAAAAGAGGATCCTGCTACATTATCCATCCTTTCTGTTGTTGTAATAGTATCCCTGACCAGTAATGCTATCCCTCCTCCCCCTTTCCCCCCTCTCTATCCTTTTTAAAGCACAGAAATCCAGGAGTATTGGGGATCCATCCCTGCCCTGGTGCCAGCCAAGTCTCTGTAATGGCCAGTACATCATAATTCCAATGTACGTATCCAAGCTCTCAGTTCTTCACCTTTTCCTGATGCTTCTTGCATTGAGGTACACGCACTATCGCCCTTCTACCTTACTACCATTACACCCTTTACTCTGCTTTTCTTTCCTCAAAGCCTCTTTATATGTTAGATTTGGCTTTACTCCATGCACTATACTTGCAGTTCTCGCATGACCTTTATCCTCCTTCACCTCACTATCTGCTCTAACACTCTGGTTCCCCTCCCCCGCAAATCTTGTTTAAAACCCCGGAGCAGCACTAATATATTAGTATAATATCACATAATATAATATAATTATAATATAATATAATATCTTTATATTATTCAGATAATATAAAGAGGTATATGTGCAAACGAGTGCAGTGGCTAATCAATAATTTGCTTGGATTTTTAATTGGAAGTAGTTATATATAATGAGGTAAATTTGACCCTTGCACTGCATCCTTTGGCACGCGGTCTATGCAAAATAATTTTGGCACTTAGAGCATAACTAATACAAAACCTTAGCAGATGATAATGGGTATAGGTGTGGGATAAATGTTTAATTTTAGTGAAACAGCCTGGATATTATTTTGTCTTTAGAAGTGAAAACACTGAAGGGAGACCTCCTCGAAAAAGGTGTGTATTAGGTCTATTGCTTTGGTATACTCTGGTGCATCGTTGTGGACTTAGAGAATGCCAAGAAATTCAGTTAATGGCGGGAGAAGTTTGTCTGAATAGAATATAGTTTAACTGCCTTTCAGTGCTATCAAGCATTGGCAAAGTGAGATCAATGTTAACGAGACGAAGAAAGAATTATCCATTGATCCTAGAGGAGTTACTGCAATATTATAAAATGCGTGCGGATTTTGTGGTGCGGCTTATGAATGACGCAGAGAACAATTACACCTGGACCTTAAATATATATGTTCATAAAATACGCAATAGGAGACACACATTATGTTCGGTTGTGATCTTAGAAACATAGAAAACATAGAGCACAATACAGGACCACAAAGCTGTCCCTACCTTATAACTACCTAGGCTTTACCTTTAGCCCTCTATTTTCCTAAGCTCCATGTACCCATCCAGGAATCTCTTAAAAGACCCTATCGTTTCCGCCTCCACCACCGCCACCGGCAACCCATTCCACGCACTCACCACTTTCTGCGTAAAAAACTTATGACTGACATCTCCTCTGTACCTACTTCCAAGCACCTTAAAACTGTGCCCTCTCGTGCTGGTCACTTCAGCCCTGGAGTAAAGACTGTGACTATCCACACGATCAATTCCTCTCATTATCTTGCACACCTCTATCAAGACACCTCTCATCCTCACTCGCTCCAAGGAGAAAAAGCCGAGTTCACTCAACCTACTCTCATAAGGTATGCTTCCCAATCCAGGCAACATCCTTGTAAAATCTTAATAAGTAGAATGGCATGCCGAAAAATGAGAAAATAAATTAATCTTTTGGAATGTTGGACCAAAACATACCGGAATAAATTTATTTACTGGACTGAGCCAAGGAAAGGACGATTGCAAAGGATTAAGCTCTTGGAAATCTTCACTAATTTCTCCAAGCCAACATCAGAAGCTAATTAAAGTCCTGCAGGAGAGGGAATCATTGGATCAAGTAAGGGGGCGGATGAACATATTAAGATGCGTAACCAGATACATTTCCAGGTGGATTGAACCCGCATCAAAATACAGTACTCGATCTGATTCACTCAGAACAGAAGGAATAGATGTCAGAGAATTATGGCATCATTTCGTAATCTTCTCTGTCCAGGTAATGGAAATGCTGATATTTCTATCGCCTTATTCAGCAAAGGAGATAGATATGGGTTTGCTTAATATCTGAACACCAGATGGTCATATAAATCTGTCACTTAGCAAATGAATTCGAGACATACTTATTGGAAAGACACCATCCCAGAAAGCGCAAAAACAACATGAGATACAGCAGTAGAATTATGCTCCCTTATTTCATCATGGCTGATCCTTTTTTTCAGCCCCACTCTCCTGCCTTCCCTCCGTATCCATTCATTTCCTGACTAATCAAAAACCTATCAGCCGCTGCCTTAAATATACAGTAAACCTCCACAACTGTCCGTGCCAACGAATTCCACGGATTTACTACTCCCTGGCTAATGAATGTCCTCCCCATCTCCTTTCCTAAAGGACGCCCCTCTATTTTGAGGCTGTGTCCTTTGGCCTTAGACACTCCCACCATAGGAAACATCCTCTCCACATCAACTCTATCAAAGCCGTTCTCCATTCGTAGGTTTTAATGAGTCAACCATCGGTCTTCTAAATTCGAGTGATTACAGGCCTAGAGACATCAAGCGCTCTTCTTTTCACAAGCAGTTTATTGCAGACATTATTTTCCTGAACCTGCTTTCAACCCTCTCCAGTTTCAGCTCATCGACCCTAAGATAAAGGGCACAAAAGTGTACACAATAATCCAAGTGAGACCACACCTGTGCTTCTTAAAGTCTCAACATTATATCCGTTCTTGTATGTAGCAGTCCTTTTGAAATGAATGCTACGGCATTCTTACCACAGATTCACCCTCCAAATTTCTTCAACCAAAATGCATGAATATCCACCTCCCGACATTGTATTCCATTCGCCACTTCTTTGCCATTCTCCTAATCTGTCTTAGTACTTCTGTAGCCTCACTATGTGCTCAGAACTACCTGGTTCTCCGCCTGTCATCGTATGGTTTGCCAAATTTGCAAGAAAACCATCAATTCCATCAGACAAATCATTGACATATAACGTAAAAATAATCGGTTCCAATACACAGCCCAGTAGAACACCACTGGTCGCCATCGGGCAATCAGAAATGGTTCGTTTTATTCACACTCCTTGTCTTGTGCCAGTTAGCTCTATCCATGCTAGAATCTTTACTTTACTTTACTTCATTGTCACCAGACAATTGATACTAGAGCGTACAATCATCACAGCGATAATTGTTTCTGCGCTTCGCGCTCCCTGAAGTATCTTTCCTCTTATACCATGTGCTCGTAGCGTGTTATGTAGCCTCACGTGTGGCACCTTGTCAAAGGCCTTCTGGAAATCCAAGCACACAACATGAATCTATTCTCCACTGTCTATCCAGCTTGTTGTTTCTTCAAATGAATCCAACAGGTTCATCAGGCATGATTTTCCCTTACGGAAACCTTGCTGACTACGGCCTATTTTATCATGTGCCTCCAAGAACCCTGAAATCACATCCTTAACAATTGACTCCAGCATGTTTCCAAACACTGAGGTCAGACTAACTGGCCTATAATTTTCCTTCTTCTGCCTCTCTCATTTCTTTAAGAGTGGGAGACAATTGCAAAGTTGCAGTTTTCCGGAACCATTCCAGAACATAGTGAATTTTGAAAGACCATCACTAATGCCTTCACAATCTTTTCAGCCACCTCTGTCAGAACACCGGGATGTACACCATCTGTTTTAGGTGACTAATCTACCTTCAGACAGACAGACATACTTTATTGATCCCGAGGGAAATTGGGTTTCCTTTCAGACCTTTCAGTTTACTAAGTGCCTTCTCTCTAGTAATGGTAACCTCACACACTTCATGATTCCTGACACCTAAACATTAGCCATATTGCTGGTGTCTTCAACAGTGAAGACTCATGCAAAATACTCATTCAGTTCGCCCGCCCTTTCCTTGCCACCTTACTATCTCTCCAGCATCGTTTATCAACGGTCTAACATCTACTCTGGCATCTCTTTTACACTTTATTTATCTGTTTATACTTTTGGTATCCTATTTAATGTTATCGACAAGCCTATCTCCGTATTCCATCTTTATCTTCTTAGTGACTTTTTAGTTGTCTTCTGTTTGTATTTAAAAACTTCCCACTAAGTTTAATCTATGTCATCTCCATGTCTTGCATTGTAATGTTGACTTCCTTTTTAGCTATGGCTGTGTCATCTTGCCTTTACTTAATTATTCCTGTTTGAGATGTCCATGTCCTATGTCATAGAAATTGTTTGCAGTAGTTCCGTACATTGCTGCTCTGCCGACATGCCTGCCAGTGTTCTTTCCAAACAATTCTGGCGAACCCCCTCTCATTCATGTGAAATTTCCTTTATTCCTCTGTAATACTGATGCATCTGACGTTAGCTTATCCTTATCAAATATCAGGGTGAATTCGATCACTTTATAATCTTCTATCCCAGAGGGTTTAAATCCCGAGGTAATGGGGATGTATAGTAATCTACCTGTATATTTTCGGTGCAATATACGTAATTGTCTTCGGTTCTGTTTTTGCATGAGTCGCTGTGGAGAGAACAGAAAAGTAATAACATGAGGCGCGTTTTCTTCCTTCGCTTCTGAAAAGTTTAAAACATATTTCTAAGTCAGACGAATGGATTTTACCATATATCCATTTATGCGGCCAACAGTTGTTCCTGTTACGTACAACTAGTAAACAAAAGTATTTATCACTAAAATTACTTTTGAAAACCAAATTTCCTGTGAAATGAATAATATAATCTTGCATATCTTATCGATTGCACGCAATCCTTTGAAATAATCTGTTTAGAACGTTTATAATTGATGGAGAATAAACTGTGTAGTTGGTAGTGAATTAAACATTTGATATTCCATCGAAATGTGTACTAAATGGAATTCAACACGTAATGTAGTAAAGTCTTAAGTGGGTTAAAGAAAAAGAAGAGGAGGAGGAGGAGGAGGAGGAGGAGGAGGAGAGAAGAAGAAGAAGAAGAAGAAGAAGAAGAAGAAGAAGAAGAAGAAGAAGAAGAAGAAGAAGAAGAAGAAGAAGAAGAAGAAGAAGAAGAAGAAGAAGAAGAAGAAAGAGCAAATGATAGAGGTCGAGCAAAGGAGGCAAACGCCATGCCTGTGGATGCAGAAACATTGGCAGTTTGGATAATTAACAAGGCACATTCACCACAGGACAGAAACGTAGATACTTAGAGACGTAAGTTACATCATAAGACTGAGAAACTAATTAAAATGTATGCATGCATGCATGTACAGTATATACGATACTTCAGATGGATCTCTGTCAATCGGAGGGAAGCGGTGGAAGATAAAAATTAATTCAATCAAGTATAACGTATCGATGTAATGCACGTTGGAAAGTCATGTTTTATTAAAACTTATACAGTAAACGTCAAGGTCCGAGCGGACATCCCTATACGGCAAAACCTTTGTATAGGCGATATTTGGTATGGACTTCAATTAATGTGCTCAAATCCATGTTTTAGTAGTTGAAGAAAATAACAATAGCGTGCTCACTGCATTAACTTTGCACTGTGAAATAACTTGCTCACTGAAAGCCTGGAAATGATTTTTAAAGTAAATTGGTAGCTATCCTAAAATAAGAGCCCACATCGCTTTTAAATCATATAATTTGCAGAAAAAAATATTTTCAAATAAATTTATTCAGTAGGTTCTCGTTTCTAATTTGTAATACATTATGATCCCAACTACCATTTTCCAATTCGAGCATTCCATTTAGACTATTTAATCGGCATATCATTTTGAAATTTAGGAGAATGTTGCCTTTTCTGAAATATCCTTTTGACTTTGAATTACCACAGTTAGCAGCGTGGTCACTGGATGTTCTCGCTTTGCTTTTTAATCAAAGACCTTTATTTTTCTCTGTAGAAAAGTCCTTGCTTAGTAAATCAACGGGTGAGTACATTGACATTGTCAGTAATGTGGCTAACAACTATCCTTAATATAGCAGCTTCAATTTTTCATCCCTTGGAATGTTTACAAGTAATCCAGAAATATACGTTGATGCTGGTAATGCGCACAAAATGCTTAAGAAATTCAGCAGCCCAGGCAGTATCTATGAAAAAGAGTAGAGTAGTCGTTTTGAGGTGAGACTGTTCTGAATTTTCTTGGCCCAAAAGGTCGACTGTACTATTTTCTATTGATGCTGTCTGGCATACTGAGTTCCCCTTGCTTGGATTTGCAGCATCTGCTATCTTCACTTGTTTTGATGCAGGTGGATGGCGTACGCTGTTTATTACTTCAGAGATGTTTTTAGGAATGGATCGTGCGAGCAACGATTTTTACTAGTGTTTTGCTGTGCAAATTGTCTTAGACCATGCAGCATTTGTACGGTGTTGTTTTTCGATAAAATTATTTTATTTTTATATCGAGTGTTTTCATTATTTCATGGCCGTCTTACGTCTGGTAGGATAAAATTATGGGAAGTTGTTGCATTAGCCATAATACAACTAGGGAATAGTCAACAACAATTTCAGTTTGTTAAAAATAGTTATTCTGCAATGCAGTTACTGATTAACTGCCTTAAAGTAGCTTGGTCCATGAATTACATCCTGCTTTTAGTTAGGCCGCATTTTCCTGCCGAGCTTAAAAAGGAATTACTCCCTATTCTATATGGTATGCGCGAAACATCTGCTTTCAAAAGTACTTCAATACGTTCTTGGGTATTGTGAAGAAATAGTTTTCATTGTTACACTTTCCAGTTTCATTTTCCATTACAAAAAGGAAAATTGTTGAAGATGGGAATAATGATTTTAATTTTTATAAATTTTAAAAATTTCACAGCAGTCAGATAAAACTTATGAGGAAGTATTTTCATCAGCGTAAACAGCTTTCTGCATTACAGTGGAGCAGATACCATTCTGATAAGAAATATACGAGTTCCACAGCCACCGAACGCTCCTCATATGACAGGCTTTGCAAACCAGAAATCATTTTCGTGAACCTCTTTTGAACCCTCTCTAATTTCAGAAATTTCCTTCTTAGATAAGGGGCCCATTACTTCCTCAGCATTATCGAAGTCAGGTCTCACCAATGCTTTAAAAATCTCGATATTATATTCCCGTCTTTGTTTGTATTATATCCTCCCTCTCTCCCACTCTCTCTCTCTCTCTCTCTCTCTCTCTCTCTCTCTCTCTCTCTCTCTCTCTCTCTCTCTCCTCTCTCTCTCTCTCTCTCTCTCTCTCTCTCTCTCTCTCTCTCTCTCTCTCTCTCGTGATTGTGCAGGGAAATTACCAGCATTAATTCATTAGCTTCTTTCATTATTAGAGCTAGATTTCATGCCGAAAACATCATGTTGCATATATAGTGTTTCCGTGAACACTTTTCCTTTAATCCAATTTATGAAAATGCATACCATTATGTTTCAAAATGCGAAAACATCTCTTGCAATCAGATGGAGCACACTTTACAACACGTTAATTCTGACTCTGATATAAAAAATGCAGAAAGACCTTTGCCAAAGAATCAAAACTCCTCCTGACTATTCGATATTTCTGCGTTTTTTATTGCATCATAGGGAGTTATATGGTTCTCATTTCGTATTAGCGCATATTATTTACCCTCTGGAATGATTTGTGGATGTACACGACAGATGCTCTGATTTGTGCCTTGAAGAAAATCATCTGGAGGGCAAAATTGCATCTGCCTTGTTTGTTTGAAAATATATTTGATTCAATGAAGCATGTACACGTCCATACTTTCATGGGCAGTAGCGAAATAAGTAGTGGTAATTTAATGACTGGAATTTAAAAGAATACGGGGGTATCAAATTGAAACCCACCGAATGTTGGAAGGACTAGATAGAGTGGATATGAAGAGGATGTCTCCTTTGGTGAGGCTATACAGAACTAGAGGGCACAGCCTCAAAATTGAGGCCGACCTTTTAGAATAGTGGTAAGGAGTAATCTTTTTTAGCCAGATAGTAGCGAATCTTGTGTATGCTCCGCCACAGACTGCACCGGAGGCCAAGTCAGTGGGTATACATAAGGCGGAGTTTGATCGTTTCCTGATCGGTGAGGCATCAAAGGATATGGTGAGAAGGCATGTCTATGGATTTGAGTGAGATCCAGAATCAACTGATGGAATGGCGAAGCTGAGTCGATGGGCTGAATGGCCTAATTCTGCTCCTAATCTTATGGTCTGAAGGAAATCTCCTCGCTCGAAGAGAGATGCAGGAGTGTTCAAACATTATAACAACGTGAGGAGTAATTTGTTTCTCTCTCAGAATAGACGTATCAATAGAAAGAATACAGAATCTAGGCGAGAGAATGAAGCAAGCCATTTTCCATGAAATTCCAGAGTTAGCAACATAGATAATGTAATAAGAACGTTTTGAAAACTTACGAGAGGTCTGTAAAGCGTTGCTGATGAGGTGACATGAAGAATATTGGATAATCGTCAGAAATAACAGTGGAGCTGAAATACATTTATTGACTCCATTATTGCCACAATGATGTAAGGCAAATTAGCACCATCCTTAAAACTTTGGGCGGATATTGCAAGGTTCAAAGACGAGGAAACTATGTTGGAAACGCGCAAGAGGAAATCTTACTATTTAAATCCTTGCTACATCTGTCAGAATCCTGCAAAAAATGTTTCCGAATACACTATTAAAAAGGCAGCATGCTGCATGTATCAAAAAGAATGATCGTCAAAAGGAAGATCCCTTGTCCTTTTAGTGTTTGGATATCGTGCGTAATAATGCATCAGAAAGAATGTTCGTGATTTGGCTGCGAGATATGACAACTGACTTATATCAAACGTAGCCAGAGACGGACATCTGGCTAGGTTGTCGCTGAACACCACGAAGCAGAGCAGACTTAGGAAGACGTTGCATCCTATGGTGCATTATGATCTTATAAACATTACATAGCTCTTATTGCATTTTGAACATTATTTGTATTGCGATGCATTCAATAATTAATTACACGATGTAACCAAGCACGTCTTATAATATTAGCAAAATTCTAAGCATTACCAATAAATAAACAAATAAGTTAATCACTAACATATTCCATATTATCTGTGTTGTTACTCAAAGTGATTCGGAGGGCAGCTGGCCTTATGAATTTGTGTAACTTGACGTGAAGTGGGCTTAGAATATACGGTCATATCAGTGCAATTATTCCACGACAGAACACCTTAGCGAATTGTACTCATAAGTTTTCAAAATTTGTTCCAAGTTTAGAAGAAATCCCTCCTCCATAGGTTAGGCACTATATATACTTCTAGAACAATGAAGGTTCTTGCTCCTTTCTCTTAGAATTGGTTTATTTAATTGACGTAGTTTGATTGAACTTAAATTTAAATCTAAATAGAGAACTAAAATATCTCTAACAGACGATAATGCAATATGAGTGTTCCTTTGTCTCTCCAGAATTAGAGAAAGTAAAAGAGGATCTGGCAAAAACAGGTATGAATAGAATAATGCCACGTTTATCTTTGTGCCTTAGAACAGTGGTGAAATAAGTAGAAGGAAAAGTACGAAGTGCAACAGAAGTTTATTATTAAAGTGTATATATCGCATGATATAAAACACTGAGTATTATTTTCTTGCGGGCATTCACAGTAATTACAAGAAACACAATAGAATAAATCAAAGACTGTCCCCAACAGACCCGATAAGCAATCAACCTGCAAAGGTCAACGAGCTGCAATAAATAAACGCATCAACGAATGAATGAATAAACAACAGATATCTAGAACTTGAGTTGAAGAATCATTAAGTCTATATGTTGTGGGAACTTCAGTTGTGGGGAGAACGAATTTGAGTGAAGTTAGCACACCTACTTCAAGGTGTGCTAACTTCAAGATAAAAGAAATACTACCAAACATTGTCGGTCTCCAGTAAGATAATTATCATGCAACCTGCGTGGCCATTGAATACAAGATTAGATGTTATAGCAGTAAAATACCCTCGGCGTAAAATCCCTGCAATCATTGTACTTTTTATATATTTCTAACTGAATTCTCCATGTAGAGCAACTGTTAATTTACAATTAAGTGTGATGTTGAAAGGAAAATTAAATATTCTGCTTGCAAATTACGACATGATCACAGCGTTGTTAAACATGTTATACCTTGTTTACAGCGGAAGCACTGAAAAAGAAAGAGGAAGGTACAATAGAAATAATTTTCTTCTGAAGTGCATGTTTCCAGAAACTTTTTAATCACTTGAAGTACACACTAGTTGTCTTTAATTTTTCATTATACTTAACATGGAATGTTCAACAATACTTCTTCAGAGCTCATGGAACATCTGAAAAACGATGGTGAGTAAAGACAATACATTTAATATAAGGGAAATCAGATAACATTTTTCAACGCTGTCAACATAGGTTAAGGCAGAAATGAAGCTTTGGGATATCAGCGTTTACAGAAATCATTTGTATAGAAGTTACAGTTGACGATAGGCAGCAAAGACCGTGCTTCCACTTTGCATATTTACAGCCCCCTAATGTTGAAAATATTTCTAAATTCTGCTGAAGATTTAAGTCTATTTGATGATAATACCATTAACAAACCTATCTCAATAGTTGTACACCCTGTTCTAGTCTGTGCACCAGAATGTTGACAGAATATGCAGAAACTCCCTAATCTTTACCTACCTCTAAGGCATTAACTTGGATACATATGAGTTTAGTCATAGCCAAATATAATAAATATCTGAAGACTATATGATTACCAAGATATGAGAGGTTCTTCGTATTATCTCAATATTCTTCTCTTTTGCGATATGGGAAAGTGTTTCTTAAATTCGAGTTCAATTATCATTCAACTGAACATGAATGCCCACGAATGCAGTCAAACAAAACGAGTGACTTGGTCTGTAAATTAATTGTACATTGATTATGAACGGGTGTTATGGGCAAAAACAAACAGTTCTCGGCAGTCTGCAGACGAACTACGTATGTGCAAGTGCAATCCAGTTTATTTTGCACCAAGCGACCACCAGATGGCAGCACCGACGGGATGGCCCAGGCCCCAACCCAGCATTAACGCCGCGCTACACCCCTCCAGCGTCTGGTCTCGAGGTCTGCTGCAACAGTCAAGCCCGCGGCTTGGGGCCTAGTCGGAGGTTCGCAGCTGCCCTGCCATCTGTTTTCCCAACAAACAAGGTAAATGAACTTGCAGTATTTTGCATTGCCAAGGTCCAAAAGGAGCTCACATTCGCAAAGGAAACGTCCAAGACAATCACTCATTGTTAGAGTGTCCACCGCTGTCGCACACTGACTTCGATGCCTCTCTGAAGCAGGCAGTAACAGGATGAGCAAATTAGTTGTTAAAAAAGGCAAAAAAAAACACCTTTAGTTGGCCATAGAGGTCGGTGGGTCCGAATACGCCGCCATAATACTGGAAGGTTGTTCTAATTCCGTCGCCCCAAATGGGGCATAGACTACGACAGGTGCTCGTCGGAGTCGTCAGTCGTGGACTATCAAAGTATCCCTATGTATGCACCATCTTGAAAGATCAATCCTCTTCCACGAATGAGGTAATTTGATAATTTGTTGGCGTTTCTGTAGCTATAAGTTTCTACTAATTCCCTGAAGAATCCTTCTTTTGTTGCTGGGCTTGAGACCGACATGGCAGAGTAAAGAAAGTTTATTTAGATTTTATTATTGTTCGGTATAATCCTATTTTCTATTTTTCGTTTGAATTTTAATTATTGTCTCTTTTAAATTATCAGAGAACCGTTTGAGGGAATCTAAGGCTGGTTAGTATTTTTTTAATTCTTCATATTGATAGTACAATTAAGTTCTCTCAACCAATTCCAGTCAAATTCGAACAGTTTCGGTTCTTGTTGTAAGGTGCGTCTTATCAAATATCTTTCTATCACTGCAGTCCGGGGCACTTTTTTGTCAAGCAAATTTACAGAAATAAATATTCTGTGCACACACTGAAGAAAATAGGGATTAAAAGCGCATTTAATTTATGCAAAAGCATGGGATTTTTAAAATATTTTATTGGGTATATTATTGGATTATGTAATCAGTTGTAGACGAATGTTGTCCGTAGTTTTCTAGGGAGAAAATCGATAATACCGCCAATGACCACTAGATAATGGTACACAAACTTTGAAAAGATAGATGGGTAACCCTCAGGCTCGGCCAGCTCTTGTTCATCTAGGAGTAAACACGCTCTGGGCCCGACAAACTGAGAAATCACGTTTGTGTGGATGCTGTGTAGTGTACCGCCCAGTTAAACACCCACAACGCAAAATATCAGACAGTACACCATATGCAATTAAATGATTGAACTTTGTGAATCTTAATCTGAATATAGGGTTAGTAATGAAAATAAAAAAGGCCCATTTCAGGGAAACATCAAAAGTGCACGTTGGAGCTCACTCATTCACCATTCTTCCACCATCAATCTCCTCCGAGTGTCACCGACCTTTGGACCCTCAGATCCCAGTCCACTTCGTCTGGTGGTCTACCAGCTCTCTCCGCACGTGTCTTCCCTCTTCACCTTTTCTCGACCAAAGACGGCAAAAAATTCCTTCCAGATTCACAAGACAGCAACACTGTCTTTTTGGCTAACATGCATACCACAGTCCTATTATCTCCAGCCATAACCCAAACATTGCTGCTACAGAGAAACCGTTACCTCAGCAGTGAACATTACAGAGAAGCCATTACATTAGACTTAGCAGTGAAACATTACAAAGAATCCATTACATTAGCAGTGAATCATTATAGCACGTTAGAAATGTAATTGTGTTCTCTTATCAGTAGGAGTAGGGAAAGTATAGTTATATAGTGTGCGTGCTGTATGTGTCTGGTTGGCATAAGTTCTATATATTGAAACGACATTAAATGCTGACACGCAACAAAATGTTCTAATTTCAGAATTGTCGAAATTAGAAGAAATTCAGAAGGACATCGGTAAGAATTGAATTCGCTTTGTTGCACAGTATGACTTCATCTACACATTAGTTTTGATTAATTGTGCAAATTGAGGATTCAATAATGTTTTCCAGGCGTTTCTGTAATGCCACTATCCATTAGAAGAAATGCAACGTTTGGTGACTACGCCAGTCTAATGCAATATGATAGAAAATGCTATGCTGTGAAACTGACAGTGCAGTTATTAATATAATCAAATATACACGTTGGAAGATGGAAAAAATTGCCTTCAGACATATTTTATGATTATTTTCCACAAATATCTGAGCTGAGTCAGCTGCGTGTATTTGCTGTTCTGTAAGGCTAGACATTCATATCGCAAGATGTTCAAACCCATTATCTTTACCTGTACATCTGTAGATAACTACTGATAATACATTATCATTTAGCCGTACATTCACTGGCCTTTGCTCCCTCGCTAAACATCTCTGAAATTGGCTTGTGCTCCAACTCCGTATCTGCACACCTTTAGTGCTGGCATCAATTTCTCGAATTAAGTTGCAAAATGAAATTTCCCTATGGTCTTTCAAGTTTAGATAGACCAGACATTTGACGCCTTTTCTTGAATTACCCTTAATTTCAAAGGGAGGGTTTTCATCTGCCGTGCAGTGTTGCTCTTACACGGATATCCATTAGTTTGCCTTTGAGGTTGGCTCGGCCCTGCAGCGCAGAATTACAGACAGCAGGGAAGGCAGCTGCTCGTGCATTTTCCCCTCCCGCTCTTAGCGAAGTTAATTCATGGATGTTTACGCAAAATGTGATTTCCAATGCATTCATTATTGCTCTTTTTATTAGAAATGCTTGTGTTTCCAAGAAGCATTCAGAATTGAAATCAAAATCAGGTTTACTATCGTTGGCATATGTTGCTTTGCGGCAGTAGTACATAATAATAATAATAATAATAATAATAATAATAATAATAATAATAATAATAATAATAATAATAATAATAATAATAATAAACTATTAACTATATTAAAATGAACAAAAAGGGAAATATAGTGCGGCTGTGTAAATCAGTTCTTTGTTCATTCGGAATTCTGTTGGCAGAGGGGAAGAACATAGAAAATAGAACAATACAGAACAGTACAGGCCCTTCGACCCACAATGTTGTGCCGACCCTTAAACCCTGCCTCCCATATAGCCCCCTACCTTAAATTCCTCCATATACCTGTCTAGTAGTTTCTTAAATTTCTCTAGTGTATCTGCCTCCACCACTGACTCAGCTGTTCCGAAAACGCTCAGTACTTATCTTCGGGCTCATTTACCCCTTCCATGATGGCAGCAATGAGAATGGAGTATGTTCTGGCTGTTGGGTGTCCTCAATGATGAATACCACCCTTTTTTAGACATCGCATTTGGAAGATGTCCTCGATGCAGGAGAGGCTAGAGATCACGATGGAGTAGGGTGTCTGCAAATTTCTGTAACGTATTCCGATCCTAGTCAGTGGCCTCTCCATATCAGATGGTGATGTAACCAGTTGGAATGCTTTCCACCGTATACCTGCAGAGATTTGCGCAACCCTTTGGCGACACATCAAGTATCCTCAAGCTCCTAATGAAACACTATTGCTGTCATGCCGACATTGTAATAACATCAATATGTTTGGCCTAGGATAGATTTGCATTGACGTTGACACAAAGGAACCTGAAACTGTTTAACCCTTTTGCTGCCTATGACCCAGTGGGCACTGTAGTGTGTTCCATTGACTTCTCTTTCCAAAAGTCGCTGTTGTGATAATGCTAGCTAGCTAATTCATCTCACTCCTTTACGCCTCTTCGTCACCATCTGAATTTGCGGCAACAATATTTGCGTCATCGGTAAGTTTATAGATGGGTTGGGGGTGGTGTTGAGCTGTGCCTAGCTACACAGTCCTCAGAGTAGAGATAGTAGAGCAGTGGGCTAGGCGTGCACGTAGCCAGTGTTGATTAACAGTGTTGAGGAGATATTATTTTTTATCAGCACTGTCGGTGGTCTTCCGATGTATAAGTCAAGGATTCATTGCAGAGGGGGTACAGAAGCTTAGTATTTGGAGCCTGTTGATTGGTAGTGAAGGTATGGTGCTATTAAACGCTGGGCTATAGTCAATAATTATCAACCAAATTGCAGGTATTGCTATTGTCCAGGAGGTGATGCAAAGCTCTGTGGATAGCCAGTTAGAATTGCTCAATGAAACATTAGAAAATATAGAGATATAGAAATTACCTTCTGAAAGATTTTTAGTGGTATCAGCTGTATCCAAACATCTCTCCATTGTCTAACTGTATGTTAAAAACGACTCATTAATGTAGTAGCATCATAAGCAAGTTAGCAGACAATATATACAATCGGTTGGCGTGTCATGATCTGAAAAAAGCTGTTGGTTATTAAATATACTGTGTGTGTCAGTTCCACTACGCTGGTGAACTGTAGGACAGCAGAGGAGCTCGGCAGATTGAGCTTATTGTGCATGTCATTGCCTGCTTCGGACCCCGTGAGCAACGTCGCAGGAACAGATGCACATGGAAAGGATACAGGGTAAAAACGCATTGGAATCCACGAAGGACCGAGGCCAAAACTTTTCAGACCGGCTCTCCCCGCGTTCTTACTGGCAAACATCCGCTCACTTGAAAATAAAATGGACTACTGCGCCTGAGACTTAATCAGCGAAAGTAAAACATCAGGTCGCTCATACTCAGGGAATCATGGTTTAATGAATTCATCGCAAACCCAGCCATCCAGATGGAGAGGTTCAGCGCATTTTGGGCTGTGAGAACTCCAGGGACCTCACGCAGGACCCGCGGTGTCGGAATCTATATTTACATAAATAGGAAATGGCGTCCAATTGTGCACCGATGATGGAGTTTATTTTTTGACGTGCAGACCATTTTACATACCGAGGGAGTCACTACAATTCTGCTGGTGGCTGTATATCTCCCCTCCCCAGCCAACCCCCCCCCCCCCTTTGCTCCTGCCTGCAAGACACTGCCTGAGCTCTACAGTGCCATCAGTAAATTTCAAACCAAACTCTCCGACGGTATCGTCTTCATCGCAGGCGACCACGCCAACCAAAAGATGTTTGATTATGGGTACATTCATCACTTTATGTGTGATTAATCTGTAGATTTTATCCTTACCTTCATAAGTTATCGTATGTTAAATGCTTTACAGCCTGGTTTGTTGTCTCGTTTCGGTGTATATTATAGGGTTACATACATGTATGTATGCATTTAAATGACAATAAACTTGTCCTGACTTATTGACAGCGAGGAGTGCACTACATGATGTTTGAAAGTGGAGTGCGGAGTGGACTGCAGGTCCTGAATCCGTTACATCATCGACCGGAATTCTATTTGCTTTGAAAAGCCTCAAAGCTGCAGCTGCTGCTCTAATTTCATGCGATGGTCAATTATGAAGCTAAAAACAGATCAAACGTAATTCTGATCATGTTTTTTTTAAACGACGTGTAATGCATAAACATCTGGACTTCTAGTGTCCAAATTGTGCCTGCATAAAAAAAATTGAGAACAGTAAAAAATAGTTGGCGAATGAATATTAATGTTCGCACATTTCGTATATATTCTAATGCATCGCATATGCATTAACTTCTAATTCCAAGGAACGTTATACTATAAACCGAAGCAATTACAACTCATAGGACAGCATGGCCATTCTTTCGGCATGTGTGCATTTTCAAGCATACAATAATTGTCGATTCGGTTCTTGCAAATATTTGCAGAAGTAAAACGAAACGTTAAAACGTTGAATATTTTCTTACTATGATGAAAATTAGTGTCTAATAGCATATTCTACTTCCAAATATTAAAAATTTTAAATAATATTTTTATTTTCAGAGGCGATTGTGCAGGAGAAGAATGATGGTAATGTACCTCATCCTTTCATTTGTTTCCCAGTTCTCATTCCGAACTAATTATGGCATGAACAGTAGACTTATGAAGGAGATTATCACTGGCCTTAACGCTCGCAAAAAAGTAAGGAATAATAAATATTTTAAGCATATTCAGAAAGCAATGCAAATCTTAGATCTAAAAGCTGTCAACTTATTTCCTCTCAAAAGAACATCACTTTGAGATAGCAATTCAAAATGAATATGAAGGAAGGTTGAGAATGAATAATTAGATTAATAATTAGCCAGAGTAAAGTGATGAATGTACCCATAATCAAAGGCGCATGAGAGCCAATCCTTTTAAAAGACGGATAACTGTGCGGTATTTATCAATCAAGATCAATATTGTTTCGTGCCATTGTGAGCAATATGTAGCTTTTCATGGCAAAATACAGCAAAACACCTTGCCATATTGTGGTGATATTGATAGTGATACGTTATACAGAATGGAAAGAGGCTCTTCAGTCCAACTTATCCATGTCGTAGAGAGCGTCTTTTTCAGCTAGTCCTTTTAACCTATAGAACTCTGAACATAATAAACAAATATCTTTTAATGTTACAAGGATGCTGCTCGGACTGGGGAGCACGCCTTATGAGAATAGTTTAAGTGCACTCGGCCTTTTCTCTTGGAGCGACGGAGGATGAGAGGTGACTTGATAGAGATGTACAAGATAATGAGAGGCATTGATCGTGTGGATAGTCAGAGGCTTTTCCCCAGGGCTGAAATGGCGAACACGAGAGGGCACAGTTTTAAGGTGCTTAAGTACAGAGGAGACGTCAGGTCTAAGTTTTTTACGCAGAGAGTGGTGAGTGCGTGGAATGGGATGTTGGCGGCGGTGGTGGAGGCGGAGACAATAGGGTCTTTTAAGAGACTCCTGGATGGCTAAATGGAGCTTAGATAAAAAGAGGGTTATGGGTAAGGCCTAGGTAGTTCTAAGGAATGGACATGTTCGGCACAGCTTTGTGGGCCGAAGAGCCTATATTATGCTGTATGTTTTCTATGTTTCTATGCTTCTATGTCTAAAATTGTCTTTACCTCTGTCACTTTCTCTGGCATATAAATCTACAGAATAGACTCATCAGCCTTGGTGTAGAAAAAAATGCCCCTCGTTTTCTCTGAGGGTAACAGGAATACTTTGCACACCTCTTCTTATTGATCGGCCCGATGAATGCAAGCATGCATATGTATTCTTCACCAGCTTGTTCACATGTGACGTCACATATAGAACAATACTGCACTGTACAAAAGACTAAGGCAGCTGTAGCTAATTGCTATGCCCAAGGCTTTTACACAGTACCGTAGAAAGTTTCTGTATTGCACTATATTGCTGCTGAAAGAAAATCATGACATGCGTCCATCACAACCAGGGATGATCTTTAATAGGTATGTTTTTTGTCAGTTAGCTTGTGGACTGTATTTTTTCCATGTTACCTCATGGGTGTGTAGTGCGCTTAGACCGCTTACTTTTTACGTTTAACTGATTATCTTTGCACTAGCTCTACTACGTTTTGAAGTTGTATCATAAATCGTATTGTTAAACTCTGATTTTACCACTTATTTGATTGAAATAATTTAATTAGTACGTTAATATCAACGTCTGGAATCCCTGCGTGCTCCTTGGTATATTTCGGGATGGGGGCATGCCAAACCCTTTTGTTTGGTCGTTGTGATTCCTCGTCCGGTGAAACTCAGACTGAGTTCTTTTGTGTATCGTCAGTGATTTCTTTTCAAGATTCAGTATTGTTTGCATGAGCTCTTGTTAGTGTTCCTAGTGAACTTTTGTCGTTAATCTTTAGTTTTATTTTATTTATCGAAGTCTCCTTGAATCCTGCAATTGAGTTAGCGAGTAATCCTCACAACAAATGTGAATGAACTGAGAGTGAGAAGGGCTGGGGAGAAAGGAACTATTGTTTGGTAAAGGGAAGGGAGAGGTGCGTGTGTGGGAATCAACGGAGAGACATTCTGTAATAACCAATTGTTTGGCGTCAAACTGTTTTGGTTGGTGTCTCAGCGTTGTGCATGTCTACACACCCACCACCCACCGCTGGCACTCGTCGCTGCACCTGTCACAGACTCCTCCCCTGATTCTCCAATCCATCCATTTCCAACATTCTTTTCTCCCACTAGATTTACAAGCGCTTCCTCCGCGCTCCAGATTGACTGTTGGTGTATGCCTAAGATCTTACTTGTACCCTTTAGTCTCTTTATTCAAAAACTCTTCCATGGCCATGTATTTTACTCTGTGGCCTGCGCTGTTTTAACTTTCCTATCTGCAGTTTTCTTAGTCCAGGTGCACAGCTGATCTAGCTTCTGTTGTAACCTTGCGAAGACTTCTTAAATATCAAACATTCCAACAATTTTACACACAGAACCTAATGCAAAAACGTGCATTCTCATAAAAATCATTGAAATATATGAACATAACAAGAACAGAGAATAAAGCAAAAAGCCTCGGGGCTGCCGTCCAGTAAAAGGACAACAGCTTGAGGAGCATCCCTCAGCCACGATCCTTTGACTCTTACCAAGAATATTTTTCATTCCGTTGGAGAGCTCATGGGGGAAAAATTGTATAATTTTACTGCTGAAGTTTAGGGATTGGGAATATTTCACAGAAAATGCAGAACGAAGCACGAAAGAGATTTCTATCTTCCCAGCGTCTTCCTGCGTTGAAATACAATGCTCGTTCTGTTTTCTTTCCCTCAGAACTGCAACGGCTTCGAAATTTTATTAGTAAGTAATGCCATTTAATTCTCTATTCAAGAGTGCGTCCACTTTGGTTTTATTTTATATCTTATCGCACAGTTTGAATGATGAAAATGTTTGATTTGTACTATCCTTTATATATTACTTGGGACACTCATCGAAACATGCAGAGATTTTGATAGTGAAATTTGAGCCAAGGATACTTAGAAGAGATTTTTGCTTGATTTTATTTCAGATTCCAATTCTTTTGTTTAATTTCTCTGTTCATGATGATCTTGATACTGTATACAGTATTTACTAAATTACAATTCACGAGGGGAGGAACATATCAAATGCAACATAATGTAAAAAGATGAGAAGTAATTGCTAAACAAGTTGAAAAGTAGTAATTTTTCATGGCTGAAATCTGGCTGAATTTTGATGTACAATATGGAACACAGATCATTGAATGGCAAAATGCAATTAACAAAGCAAAGTATATTGTGATAGGAGTTCAGTACCCGAATAATCATTTGATCTGACCATTGGTGGTATACTGTTTGATCCGTATCGAATTCATCCTTGGACATCATAACTGATGTTCAAATACTGTAAGGTGGAGAAGTCTCGAATCACAATGTCACCTAATCCAAATTTAATCATTTTATTATCACGAATTTTATATGAATACAAATTGTCTTCTTACTGCCGTTCTTCTGACGTCTTCCAATTGAAACAGTAAGGAGATATACTTATGGTGTCAATATTTAGAATTTCCAACGCAAACAAAAAGCATAGAGAATAGATTACCTGTTAATTTTAAAATGATATCCAGCTTTAACATGCGGATGTACATCCAAAGTACATATCTAAAGATGTGGTAAAGGTGAGTCATGGTGTCATTGATTTCCAAACCCAGATATGGAACTACCTTCTCTGTTCTCATGAACCTGCAAGGATTTCATAAATCAAAACAGTTGATGTTATAGAACAGAATTGGAGGTGTCCTGATACTCTCTACGTTTTAAAAATGAAATAAACATAAGAATGTGGTTGATGAAGAATCGAAATTAAATAATAACATTATAACAAAACAACTGTAGTAGATTGGCCATAGGGAATATATACCCCATAATGATAATAATGTAAATTATAAAAACAAGACAACTATATTGTTGCCATCATGGTGAAATCGGGATCTGATATGCTGATTGTCAGTTCTCGGGGATGAAGTCACAGTGCTACACAAACTTGACATTGGCCATAGCGAATGATTGTCCCTGTTTGTACTGCCGACCTGTTGACCTATGTGAAGGTAAAGATGGAAGCAAATAGTTCTACCCATCTCATTAGTAAGATTGTACAGTAGGTAAGAATCAACATTTCAAAAGGTGCAATTAGGATATGCTTAACAATCTATTGTCTGCATATTCAACACATTTAGCACAATTTCTACAAAATTCTCTGATCAGTTTGAAAAAGAAACAATTGATGTGTTCTTGGGAGAGAAACAACTGATATGAAGTGTAAACGAAATCAGGCACTTGGATTGAATGAATATTTTATACACTAAACAATCAGTTGGTAAAACAATCCTTAACGGGCATTTCACTCTCACTAATTGCATATCATTGACGTTTACAAATTCTGTTTCTTTGTAGAAGAGCGGGAGAGAAATATGACAGGTAAATCATATCCGTGTACATTTAAACAGCATTTTTTGGTTTCTTTGCTGCATAAACTAATTCCAATAAAAACCGTATCTGCTGCGTTTAAAATAAAAATACATGGACAGTTTGAAGAAGAAGAAATAATCTTTGAAGAAACTGAAATAGTCTTAACGTGAATTACTGAGAATACATCAATAAATAGACATGGTTAGAAAAAATGCAAGTAAAACATTGGTGACCGGATGGTAGGATGGAAAGAAATTCATTCCAAATTTGAAGGAATACATCCCGGTTTATAATGTTTCCAGAATACTACAATTGTCGAAGAATACATTTTCAGAAACATGACCTCCACAAGCCTATTTTAATAAAGATACGGCAAAATGCTTGTCTTCATATATCTGTACAAAAACGCATTTCAAACATGAGTATGCAAATTTGATACATCTTGAATTTATATCAATGATCTCCTGCACAATATTCACTTTCGAGATAACTGAGCTATTGTATTATACACAACTCTCAGTTGCCTTCTTTTATTGTCTCCAAAGAGCATAATTTATTTGCATTGTACTCGGGCTCCACTAAGATATGATTACATTACATCCTTCTCGATACATTGCTATTTTAAGAAGGCAAAGAACAAAATATTAATGTGTTCAATGTATTCAATCTAGGCATCGATTTATCCATTTAAATAAAACAAAGCATAAGCACATTGGGCTTTTGTACTCCCCTCGGCCCAGCAAACCTGCTCCATGATTCAGTATATGAAAGGTTGATATTCTTCAAGTTCCATCTTCTCTTCGGATCCAGCTCCCAAAACCGTAAATTCCCAATATTTCAAAAAAATCCTGATTATATGCACAGGTTTATGTAACTTTCACATACATGGTGGTAGTCCATCAGTTAACTCACCTTACTTTTCATGACCGTCATGTAAAGTTACAACTGTCACCTGTAGTTTGATATTATCTCACAATGGAAATGCCTTGAAATATATATTGCAGCCCGCTAAAATTTCAGGTCAATCTTCATTGAGGGCTTAGCGGTAGCGTAATGATTAAGGGCAACGCAATAACGCGCCAGCTGCAGATACGGGATCAATTCCCTCCTCTGTCTGTAGAGTTTACCCGCGCCTGCTTGGCATTTCTCTGGTGCTCCGGTTTCGCCCCACATTCGAAATTTGTATGGTTAAAGTTAGTGATTTATGGCACGCTATGTTGACGATGCAAGGAATGTAGGAATTGTGGACTGTCCAGCACTAAATCGAATATTTGATTTGATGCAAACAACGTATTTCACTCTTTATTTTGATGTACATGTGACGAAAAAGCTAATCTTTTGTTGTTACAGTGTAATTGAGGATTGACAGTCCCCTGAGGCCTATTCACCGCATTGGCATTGCTGCCACATTCCTGGGAGCTGAGGGGAAATATTCCTATTTCTAACCAGTACAATCAAATTTGATGCAGTCTAATAATATTAAAGGTAAACGGAGGTGGCAGGCGAAAGCAGGAAGATTCGATTCAATGTACAAGAGAACCAAAAGGTATAGGCCATTAGCAAATGGCCAGGAACAGCCATTGTGCACTCTTCTCAAAATTTCACTGTGTCATATCCATTAAAATGTAATTAAGTGTTTCCGTTTATATATGCTTATTACCTATACGATCTGTTATATGTTGTCTCATGTTACTTACTTTTGATTACAGGTCTGATGTGATCTATTATGCCTCTGCAGTATTGGAGCTGATAAAAATATCATTGTTTATTTCTATGAGATTTATTCGGTTTTTATGTATTCACATGTCTCTTTCATTATATGGATTGTTCATTAAAGTGCAAGACCTGCTTTCCAATATTGAAGCAAATGTTTCATCACGTAAAACTTACCTACTTTTACAAATATTTGGAAGATTGCAGAATCATATTTTTCAAACTCTGAATTCGATCACTATGAGCTCAATAAGTGCATGTACTCGTGGAATTCTAAATGATAAATATACCAATAGCATTATGTGCCAGAAGGAACTTATGTATCCGCAAAAGGAAATGTATTTCTTATTATTCTGACCTGAATGCATGGTATGAAAGAAAACGAAACACAGATTTCCTGGGCAATGTTTTAGCATCTACTACTTTCCTGTATGTGATTCGAAAAGGGAGTGATTCTGGAATACGTGTTACTTGGATTGCTCGGTTAAATGGAGAGGTGATTCCTTTGGGAAAGAGGAGCCTAATAAATATGTTCTTAACGAGATTTTTGGTTTGTTTTTCTTTTGTCTTATTTTCTGGATTACGTATGACAGAATATAGCAACGAATTGGAATTAGCTTCTATGAAGAAAAATCTAACTGGTGGAGCATATGATTACTCCATGATACCCGAGTAAGAAGACCGGTTAAGAATTGAGAGCTGTGACGGACTGAGTTAATGTTTACAATGGTGATAATTCAATTCTTCTGAAAAGAGCGATGTAAAGATTAAGGGACAAATCGCGTTTATCTCTTGGAGCAAGTATATCTCACCGCATAAAGCTCTGAGTTTCGTTTTATCATACACATAAAATTCAAAAACAGTTATGGAACCAATGAAAGACCTTACACAAAAAACAATTTACTAAAGACAAAAAAAACTCCGCATATAGAAAATAAAGGAGAAAACGGTGTAATAATAATTAATAAATAAGTAATAAGTATTGCGATCACGAGAGCAGAGTCTTTTTGAAAGAGTCTATAGGTTGTGGAAGCAGTTCAGTGATGGGGCAAGTAAAGTAGAGTGAATGTATCCCCCCAGGTTCAAGAGCCTAATATTTCAGAGGGTAACAAATGTTCCCGAATCTGAGGACGTGAATCCTAGGCTTCT
The DNA here is from genome assembly GCF_048418815.1 of Hemitrygon akajei. Classification (NCBI taxonomy): domain Eukaryota; kingdom Metazoa; phylum Chordata; class Chondrichthyes; order Myliobatiformes; family Dasyatidae; genus Hemitrygon; species Hemitrygon akajei. Next base: position 172,036,483 of record NC_133125.1, on the reverse strand, counting down.
GTATCTTCTTCCATATGACTGCAGAGAGAAAAGAGAATTACCTGGGCGTTGAGGGCTTCTAATAGATGCTGCTTTGATGTCCGTACCCTACGTCGATGTGCGCAATGGTGGAGATGGGTTTACCCATAACAGAATGTGCCGTATCCATTACATTTTGAAGGATTCACCGTTAAAATGTGGTGGTGGTTCTCTACCAGGCTGTGAGGAAAGCAGTCAATACATTCTCAATCACACATCTACAGCGGTCTGACAAAGGTTTACATGTCAAGCTGAATCTTCGCAAACCTCTAAGGAATTAGACGCGTGCCGTGCTTTCTTCATAATTGCACTTACGAGCTGGGATCTGGACAGGACTTCAAATGATAACGCCGAGGAACTTGCAGACCTTCTTCATCTCCGATCCTCGGTGAGAACTGGTTCATTCTCGACAAGATTCGTCCTCCTCAGGTTAATCATCGGCTACTTGGTCTTACTGACAGAGATTGTGAGGTTGATGCTGTGGCACTACTCAGCCACATGTTCAATATCTCCTCTATCAGCTAATTCGTCACCACGTTTGATACGGCCAACGCCACTGGTGGCGTCAGCAAATCTAAATATGGCAGTGGAGTTGCGCTACGTCACAGAGGCATAAGAATAATGCGATCAGAGCAGGGGACTAAACTCATAGCCTTGTGGAGACTTGTTCTGATGGAGATTGTAGAGGATATGTTGTTTCTAATGTGAACTGACGGGAGTCTGCAAGTGAAGAAATAGAGAATCCAATTATGCAACCAGCTGTTCAGGTCAAGGTCTGGAAGCTTACTGATTAGCTACAACGGAATGCTAGTATTGAGTGCCGAGCTGTAGATGATAAATAATCCCCGATGTCTAAATTTGCAGTGTCCATATTTCCTGAGTTTAGTGATGATCCAATGAAAATGCATCTGCTGAGGACCAAGGATGCCTGTAGGTAATCTGGCCCCATTCCAAGTCAATTCTCAGACAACAGTTGAATACCAACCCCTCAAAGCACTTCAGCACAGTGGGTGTCAGTCACAGTGGTTGATAGTCATCGTCACGTTACCATGTTGTGCTTAGGTGTCCGTGTAATTCAAGCTTGCATGAATCAGATGGGTAACTCAGAGTGGAGAAGTGAGAGGTTAAAGATGTCGGTGAACCAAATGATCACCACAGATTATTAGTACTCGGCCAAGTACCCCATCTGGATGGGGTGCTTTCCGTGGATTCACCTTCCTGAATGATGCTCTCACGTCGGCCTCAGAGACTGAAATCACACAGTCAGGAGGATCGATTGGTCGAACGTACTTTTATGTTTGGATGGCCAAAGTGAGAATGAAAGACATTGAATGCAGTGAACGAAACCTTGTTGTCACTTACGTCGCTTGATGATATTTTGTAAGAGGTAATATCATTCTAGCCTTGTCACCTCTGTTAAGTATCCTTCATTGATTCAACTTATTCAGAAATTGCCTTCACCCGTGAGATATATTTCCAGAGATTGTATCTGCACCTCACGTCTCTTACTTGGACGCTGGACCTGAATGTCCTCTATCTGGCCCACAGCAGATTGTGGATCTCATGGTTCCTCCAGGACTTTGGGTTCATGACTTCTAACATGTTGAGCAGGTCCAGAATGTGTGTGTGTGTGTGTGTGTGTGTGTGTGTGTGTGTGTGTGTGTGTGTGTGTGTGTGTGTGTGTGTGTGTGTGTGTGTGTGTGTGTGTGTGTGTGTGTGTGTGTGTGTGTGTGTGTGTGTGTGTGTGTGTGTGTGTGTTTTACAGTGTCAATAGCAACATTTTTTTAAATTCAGGAATCCCAAATTCAATTATAGTTAAAAGATATTAGCTATATTCAAACCAATACTTTCGAAAATACAAACATAAAGTAATACATTCCGTTTCCAATATGAAGATTTCTGATAACTTCTGACGTCTAGACTGAAATTGCGTCGCATTACCTTTACTTAGTTTGTGCGGTTAACTTGTAAACAGTAACATAAAGTAAACCTCAATTTTATTCTCAACAATTCGTATCCATCTCTAAAAGCCAGTTAGTGAGTTTCTGCTGTCACTGCATGGTCATTTTATTAGTTAAAACAATTTCACTTACTCACACAAACAAATTTTCATTTCAGGTATTATAAACATTGTTTTGAACTGAATAAAAATAAAAGTGTACAATTTGTCTGTTTTTTAATAACCTGAAAGAAGCATAATGCACTCAATCGTTTGCCTTTGGAGAAACGTAACCAAGTCAATAGCGGGAGATGAATGCAGGTGCTGGAATTGACTTCGGATGACCCATAGTTCAGCAATACATGAGATTGACACCGGTTATAGGCTCTTATAAGACACCCCCTACTCCGCCACGAGGCATGGGAGACCGCAAGGGTTCCTGGTCGCACAAGGAAGCACACTCCACAGAAATGCACTATTATCTGGGAAAAATAACAAAATCCACTTTCACAATACAGAGTCAACTATTAAAAGATGTATATTTAGGAACATGTTAAGCATTACAAATTATCCAATACGATTCAACTGAATAATGAGCTAAGAAGTTTAAAAATCATAAGGACAGACACTCGCAGCATTAAATTACTGCTTACTTCTGCTTTTTTGCTGAAAACTAAAATCATGGAACTTTCTATTGTCATTCCTGAAGAATTCATATGGATGTTCTGTGATGTTCGAATTCATTACCGACTGCACGCCTAAAATCTGCACATTTAAAGACTAACTATGGTAGCAGTCTGTTGGCGGAGTCCTCTAGGTTAAACCATTGGAGCATGGCCAGGTCAATCAGAAAGTTCAAACTCCGTGTGTGGTGACACATGTCTATGTTAAACAGTTGCAAAGATTTGGCCATGCATATATCAAGGAATAGAATTTCGCTGTATGTGAATACCGAATGCCATCTGAATAACGCAGTGACCTCTCCTGAAGTTACACAAATTGCAAAACATGTGCAAGGAGAACTTACCAATAACAACATTCGGACAATACATACGATAGGTATCATTTAGACATGTTTCCCAAGCAATGAAATTAGTGCTTTATATGGAAATACAATACATTGATCATGATTTACCGTAAAATCACATATTCTCAGACAAGCCAAATGTACAATATTATATTATTCATATCAACATATCCCAGCGTGAAAATACAACGTGGATGCTGCCGAGCAAAGGAAAATACATTATTTTAAAAAAGGTTCTGAATTAGTGCTTAAGGAGAGCAAGCAAGTGAATTATATTTGAACTCCGAACAGTAGGAAACTATGGGCCCAGAACATGTTTGTCTACTTCAAAGAACAAATAAACAGTTGTTGATTTAATATTTTATTTAGCGTAATAACCTGATGTATATTGAGAATATTTAATATGTGGGGCAGGAATCAGTAATGCAATACGAGGGAATATCTGAATAAAGCAACACTGTTGCAAGATAACACAGAGGCAGCATATATCATCAGCCCCAATCTTCTGATTTTGAATAATAGAATCTGGATCAGGATATCAATATACTCTGATCGACTCGAGTTAGGAAGGAACGAATAGAAATTAGTCCTCAGAGCACACATTCGCCTCAGAACAACTCATGATTAAAGAAAGGAAAGGGTTGACTTGGATTTGTTATTAGTTGAAGAGCGATTTCTGCAGACAATGAACCGGTCTAACAAGTTCTCCCTGTGTGGATAGAAAAAACAATAGCCACTAGCATATCCAAACTGCTTTATAGTGATCGAAGCAAATGGACGCGCTGTGGTGGCTGGAGGAGTTTAAATGTGGAGCCAGAGCAACACTAAATCCTATGCATTTAGGACTATTTAAGGGTGGAATAAACCATGCAACCAAACAATGTTAAATTATATATTTGGAATTTAGAGGATTAACCTGTGCCAAAACAAAACACGTGCAAGAGAAGCGGTTATTTTAAAGGGTATCGTCCATCATGTGTCGGGCAGGAAGGTACTATACAGGCAAGATGTGCCAAGATGAGAGCATCCTCAGAGTGAAGGAGCAACATCTTATATTCCATCTGGACACCATCCAACCTGATAGCAAGAATGATGATTTCTTCTTCCAGTGAATTCCCTTCTCGCTTCTTCTCGTCCTCATTCTGACCTTCTGTTTCTTCTCAGCTTACTATTACGTCCCACTGGGTCCCCTTCCTTCCCTTCCTCCTATTTTCCTCTCTCGTCTCTTATTAGGTTCTTTCTTCTCCAGTTCTTGTTCATTTCCACTCACCTGGCTTTACCAATCACTTTCCAGATAGCATCTTTTCCTTCCCACACCATTCCCACATGGCATCTCCTCCCTTCCCTCTCAGTCCTGAAGCAGCGCCTCTGCTCGAAACGTTGGCTGCTTACTATTTTCCATTGATGCTGGCTGACCTGCTGAGCTCCTCCAGCACATTGTGTATGCAAGATATTAAGAGGAATAGATAGAGTAGACAGCCAGCGTCTCTTCCCCAGAGCACTGCTGCTCAATACAAGAGGACATGGCTTTAAGGTAAGGGGTGGAAAGCTCAAGGGGAATATTAGAGGAAGGGTTTTTACTCAGAGAGTGGTTGGTGCGTGTAATTAACTGCTTGAGTCAGTGGTGGAGGCAGATACACTAGTGAAATTTAAGAGACTACTAGACGGGTATATGGAGGAATTTAAGGTGGGGGTTATCTGGGAGGCAGGGTTTAAGGGTTCGCACAACATTGTGGGCCGAAGGGCCTGTACTGTGCTGTATTGTTCTATGTTCTATATTGCAGCAAATATAAGACATTATAGGCACTGAATGAGTACATTAAGTAGCACTAGGACAGTCGTCTTGAATGGGGGGATGTTGTGGAAGTTGTTCGACGTTACATGGAAACAGGGATGTTCCATGTGTCCCACTAAAAAGAAACAAACCAACCATAGGCTCATGAATTTTCCATAATTGCATCGTAGATCTGAATAGACTGAGAGTAATCAAAGGATACAGCGCCAAATGTGATAACATGTGCAGCCTGGAAAATAAATATGCTCCTGCAGTTAAACTGGACAGCCTCTCTTTGATCTTTTTTTGCCATAAATGGAGACCGCTCACGGTGAATGCAATTACATGAAGTATAATGTTTAGTGGCCGAATCTACATGACCAATTACTACGGATATAATATCACTGGCTGGAAAGGACATAGAATATCGCCATGTGTATAGTACAACCACAGATATATCTGAAAAGAAATGCAAAGTAAAAACTCTTGACGAAGTCTCAATATGATGAAACTCTTTCATGCGAAATAATAGAGTATCTTCTATATATTTACAAGTTTTAAAACAGGTTGACCTGAATGAGGTCGTGTACACTGCTAAATAAATGATTTACTTCTTTCTTCCCAATCACCCGCATTTCTTCCCTCCCTCCCTCACACTTTTTCCTCCCTGCCACATCTCCTTCCTTCTGTCCCTCCTCTCTTCCTTTCTTCCTGCCCAGAAGCTCCAGAGATGATTGTAAAGCCGAGGAGATTGATTTCACGGTCGATCTGTTTCGTGGGAAGACCAGTTGCAGTGCGTTATGTTTGGCGGGAAGGCTAGAGTTAATATGTAAGGTTTCCAGTCCTCTGAAACTCATCATGCATTAAATTTCATTTGTAATATGACAACCTTCAATTTCGTCCGCTCTCTGATAACGCTGACAGAAAGAGTTCTTGAATGCAAATCTCACGGTTTATCTATAAAATGTAGCTATTAAAAATGAAATAATTCTTCTCAAGCCAGTGAAACCCAGTGATAATACATTAGAAATTGTTGTAAACATTTTCTCAGTTAATAACAGCATCAACATAGCCTAATACCGTAACACTCTGCACCTCCACTCAAAATCACGCCGCTTTTCAGACAGACATGAATTGCTAAATTGCTAATACACTGGAATTTAGAAGAATGAGAGGGGATCTGATTGAAACATATAAGATTATTAAGGGATTGGACACGCTGGAGGCAGGAAGCATGTTCCCGCTGATAGGTGAGTCCAGAACTAGAGGCCACAGTTTAAGAATAAGGGGTAGGCCATTTAGAACAGAGATGCGAAAAACCTTTTTCACCCAGAGAGTGGTGGATATGTGGAATGCTCTGCCCCAGAAGGCAGTAGAGGCCAAGTCTCTGGATGCATTCAAGAGAGAGTTAGATAGAGCTCTTATAGATAGCGGGGTCAAGGGATATGGGGAGAGGGCAGGAACGGGGTACTGATTGTGTCCGATCAGCCATGATCACAATGAATGGCAGTGCTGGCTAGAAGGTCCGAATGGCCTACTCCTGCAAATATTGTCTATTGTCTATTGTCTAAAGCTTAACATCAAATGAGGACTCACGCTAGAACGGTGCCTTATTGCTTCAAAACAATATTGTTGGATTTTGGATCAGAGCCAAGTAAGGGACTCATTTCTCCACGAAATTCAGCGAGAGACTGAAGGAATCAAAGCTTAGAAATTTGCTCACTCGGCCATAGTTTAAAGTGAACTGCATTTTTTAAGGGTTTGTATTTTTTTCTTCTTTCTTCTGATGCCATCATCTGGGTGAATGTTCAATGTGTTTGACAGAGAAGCAGTTTCAGCGACAGGTTACTGTCGATGCAATGCTCCTCAGACAGGATGAAGAGGTCAATACTCCCCAATGCCATTAGGCTTTACAATTCAACTGCCAGGACTTAAGAACTTTTTTTAAAGCTATTATTAATGCTTTTTGAGTTAGTGATTTAGATGCATATCATATTATTACTGAGTTAAGTATTGTATGTAATGAGTTTTTGCTACAACAAGTGGATGGGACATTGGAAAAAATGTTGAATTTCCCCATGGGGATGAATAAAGTATCTATCTATCTATCTATCTATCTATAACTTCTTGCTTTTTGCCCCTGGATCAAGTTCACTGCATTATTTCTATCGTTCCTTCTAAGCATTGAACTAATTCCAATTATATTACAATTGAGAAATATTTAGTTTTGTGCGCCACAGATCCGACGTTTTTCCCAATGTAGTCATGCAAATTTATGTGTGCTATATCATATTCTTTAAAATGATCATATCTATGGATTCTAATCTCCTTCTCCGGATTTGCATTCCCTCGCAACTGTCAACAGCTTTGCTGTAACATTTTGTAACATTCCAGTGCATATTGTGCTTAAAAGAAGCGAGTTTCAAGGTCCAGTTCAATAAAGACTCTGTTGCGAAATGGCAAGATTTCTGATTAAGAAAGTGGAAATATCTAAGGAAGAAATAGATGGATGGATTTAAATCGTGTTAGAAGCAAATATACATTCCATGAAAATTTGTCCATGAATTTAATGTTTATCTAACGTTTTTCGTAAGGGGTATGAGATGAGAATAGCCCATTTACGATAAAATTTTAAGAAACACAATAGCGAGTTTAGTACGGGATAGGCCAGAGGACTTCGAAGTGCATTTAATTGCATGACATATTTACAATTGCCATGAAAAGACTGCAGGAGTTTAGCTATGATTTTGCCTTGTAATATTTACTTCCCTATTACGATAAAGGCTCAGGAACAATTAGCAATGATATATTTCCCTTGAGTCAGATCGTAAATAACCTGACGACTAGAATAAAAAGAGACAGCGTACAAAACGAATAAACTAAATTTGGATGGATAAGATTTTCAACCTGACAGTATGAGCATTTATATATCAAGCTTCCGTTAATTTCTTTACCCCACCTCTTTATGCATTCTTCATTGTCGCTTCCATTATCTCTTTAATTGACTACATCTTTTTCTCCGGTGCCAATTCTTCTTCCCTTTCTCTCATGTGCATCTCTCCTCTCCTATCATATTCCTTCTTTTTCAGCCCTTTACCTTTTCCGCCTATCCACTGCATGCTTCACAGTTAATCTCTACTTCCCACCTACGCACATCCCCTCTCTCAGCCCGCTTCACCTATTACTATGCAGCTCGCAGTCCTTCCCTTCTCCAATCCTCTTATTCACCATGCCCACCCCCCTCCTCCACTGACTTTCTAGTCCTTATAAAGAATCTCATTCTGAAGCGTTGACTCTTTATTACTGTCCACAGACACTGACCCATCTGCTGCTCCTTCAGCCTTTTGTGTGTTAAACTGGATTTAGAGCATTTGCAGAATTTCTTGCGTTTTTTAATACATTTTTATATTAGCTTGGATCAAACAAAGTAATAATTCTGTTTGTGAAAGCATAAATCTTGCAATCTCCAAGTGCCACACAAGTTTCAAATTATAACAAACTGGAAAATGTCAGCATTTCTTTTCAATTAAGTCACTTACAACGAAGCTGTAGAGTTCGTGAAACCGGTGGTAGGCAAATTGATACTTTAGACACTTACTTCCTGGAAGAACTGTGAACTTGCAATATATTTTGCAGAATATGATACAATGAACAACTTTTGGTAACGATGAAATCGAGTGGAATGTGACTTCTGCCATTCATATACTTCTGAGTGCAATACATCGGGTACACATTGAAAACGAAATAATCCAAAGTACGTTCGAAGAAGGTGGGTACGTTTACAAAAATATTATCGAATGCTTTGAAGAGAAATAGTTGTGATAGTTAGAGAGTTGCTCTTGTAAATACGGGAAGAAATTTACATTGCGACTTAATACATTCAAACCTTTTATTAAATGTACTGCATTATATTTTGATGGTATCTCCTGGTTTCACAGAGGAGAAATAGCTGTAAATGTATGTATGGAATTTGGCTGCATTCGTCTTGTAATCTAATTTATAAAATCAAGTGCAAGGAATACTATTACCCCGTAGATCTCAGAACAGGATTAGAACTGTAACCACAGCAAACAAACCTAATGGTTTGAAATGAAAGCTGTAGATTTGCAAAAGAATGAGAACCTGAAATCGTGTGCTTTGGGGAAGAAGTGGTTTATTGTGCCCACTTTTTTCACTTACTTTCTCATCGCACAGAGTAAAGGTTTGTCAGAAATCGCAGAGCGAATGCTATCTTTCAGAAGAATTTTAAATGGTAATAATAGAAAAAAATTATGGTAGTGGAACATACAGCATTTCTGTCCTATATGTTAAAATGACACCTGGATTAAATAAACAATGCAAAGTTTGTAATTGGCATTATTATTTTTATTATTATTTGCCGCGGTAGTTGGATACGTATGTGCAGTATTCGTGAGAGTATCAGCTGCAGTACCATATCTAACTGCAGACTATTAATCTTTGTGGACACCACACGAATAACCGATCAGTGAAAAACAGGGTGGCTTGCAACGACGTCAATTATTTAACGACACTAACGTTGTTCAATATATTCAGACGCTTCTTCCCCAGCAGTTATTTTGTCTGCTGTACAAGTGATTTGGAGAAACTGGGTATAAACGGAAAAGCATAATGAAGGGAGCAGGCAAATTACGGAATATACCTAGGCTTAAGAAACAGCACATATGTGAGAATTTAGCTATTTTAACGAGGCCCCAAAATAGCAAGGAAACAAGTGATTTCTCCTTCGCTGAAACTCAATATTGTTATCTCAGGCTAATAGATATTTCAAAGTTGAATAAGAAACAAGAAGTAGCTATTATAGATTATTATTCATATATGGTCAAATTGAGAAAGACATGTGGTCCCTTAGCGAAGAAACAAAATGAAATATATAAACTGAAATATTCGCAAATGTGAAAATCGGAGAAGCAAAAGCATACAATCGGATTGCAAACATTTACAGTAAATGTTGGACAACTGAATGAAATGGTAAGGACTGACGGGTGCAACTGTTTCATCCCATTTTGTAATTTTAGATAGATCATGTTCATGCTCTGTATTTTGCATTTTGCTTCAATTTTTCGCAGTCGCTGAAATTAAAATGGCGGCCCCTGTTGATGACTACATGAAAATTGGAACAGAGTCCATCGATGAAAAAAAATTCAACCAAGCAGGCAAAGGCGAAGCTGGAATGAAGTGTGCATCACTCATCTCAAAAGGTAGCTGCAAGCCACAGATTATTCAATACAAATTATCAAAGCACACGCGCATGGATTTCTTCTTCAGCCTAGCAATACTTATAAGACCAAAGCCGATAATTCCAACCGTTCAATCAGCGGCAGGAACAAGCCACGGCAACGAGTTTGCTTGCAGTTCAGAATGGATAAACAAGGCGGTCATAGTTGGGAGTAGGCCAGTGGTCTCTCTTACTGTACCTAGTGCAGTAAATAGCCGTTGTGTGTTTTTCATGTCACATTTATGAGTCTTTGGATACCCAGAGTGCCCTAGGGAAATACATCTGCGTAGCGCATCCAGCTGCATCTCCTTGAAGACTGTATTAGGGATCTGGAATAGCAGCTGGATGACCTTCGGCTGAAACGGGAGTGTGGGGAAATAATTGATCAGAGTTACAGGGAAGAATTCACCCAGAAGATGCAGGAAGCAAGCAGCTCGGTTTTTGTCAGGAGAAATGGAAATGGAAGTTGGCAGTCAGCGCAGAGCACCCTGTGGCCATTCCCCTGAATGATATGCATACAGTTTTCGATACTGTTGTGAGGGATGAACTCCCAAGGGAATGCCACGGAGACTAGTTTACTGCCGCTGAGCATGGGCCCGTGGTGCAGAATAGAAAGAGGAAGAAGAGAGGGACGGTAGTGATAGGGTTCTGAAGGAAGTAGCTGGAGAGATTGCGATGATCTTTCAAGAATGGATAGATTCTGGTATTGTACCGGATGACTGGAAAATTGCAAATGTTACTCCGCTATTTAAGAAGGGTGGGAGGAGCAGAGAGGAAACTATAGACGTGTTAGCCTGACATCAGTGGTTGGGAAGTTGTTGGAATCAATTGTCAGGGATGAGATTACGGAGCACCTGGAGGCACATGACGAAATAGGCCAAAGCCAGCGTGGTTTTCTGAAAGTAAAATCCTGCCTGGCAAACCTACTGCAAGATAAAACGTGACGTATATGGATTTACAGAAGCCCTTTGACAAAGTGCCGCACATGAGGCTGCTTAGCAAGGTAAGAGCCCATGGAATTACAGAGAAGTTACTAGCATGGGTGGAGCATTGGCTGGTCAGTAGAAAACAGATAGTGGGAATAAATGGATCCTATTCTGGCTGGCTGCCGGTTATCAATGGAGTTCCACAGAGGTTTGGTGTTGGGACCGACACTTTTTACGATGAATGTCAATGATTTGGACTACGGTATAAATGGATTTGTTCCCAAATTTGCCGATGATACAAAAATAAGTGGAGGAGCGGATAGTGCTGAGGAAACAGAAAGCCTGCAGAGAAACATATAGTTCAGGGGAATGGGCAAAGATGTAGCAAATGAAATACAATGTTGGAAAGTGTATGGCCATGCACTTTGGTGGAAGAAATAAATAGGCAGACTATTATTTAGCTTGGGAGAGAATTCAATTGCAGAGATGCAAAGGGCCTTGGGAGTCTTTGTGCAAGATGCCCTAAAAGTTAACCTACAGGTTGAGTCAGTTGTAAAGAAGGCGATTGCAATGTTGGCATTCATTTCTAGAGATATAGAATATAAAAGCACGTATGTCATGTTGAGTCTCTATAAGACACTCGTGAGTTCACTCTTGGAGTATTGTGTGCAGTTTTGGGCTCCTTATTTTAGAAATGATACACTGGTATTGGAGAGGGTTCAGAGAAGATTCACAAGAATGATTCCAGGAATGAAAGGGTTACCATATGAGGAACGTCTGGCAGCTCTTGGGCTGTATTCCCTGGAGTTCAGGAGAATGAGGCGAATCTCATATAAACATTCCGAGTGTTAAAAACCTGAACAGATTAGATATGGCAAAGTTATTTCCCATGGTAGGGGATTCTAAGAGAAGAAGGCACGAATTCAGGATTGAAGGACGTCAATTTAGAATTGAGATGCGAAAAAATTACTTTAGTCAGAGGGTGGTAAATCTGTGGAATTTGTTTCCACGGCTGTGGAGCGGCTGTGGGGCCATGTCATCGTGTACTTAACGTAGAGATAGATAGGTTCTTGATTAGCCAGGGCATCGACAGGTATGGGGCGAAGGCAGAGGATTGAGAATAATTGGAAGAAGTGGGTCAGCTCATGATTGAGTGGCGGAGAAGACTCGATAGACCGAATGGCCTACTACTGCTCCTATATCTTATGCTCTTATGTTCTTATGGACACTCAATAGTCAGTGGAACACACAGAAGATTCTGTGGACGTAAATTGGACACCCAAATGGTCTGTTGCCTCCGTGGTGCCAGGGTCAGTGACGTATCGTATCGTGTCCACGGCATTTCTGAGGGGGACGGAGAGCAGTGGTACATATTGTTACATATTGCTATCAATGACATAGGAAGAAAAAACAAAGAGGTACTCTAAAGAGAATTTGGAGGGTTATTGACAAAACTGAGAAGCAGGACCCCTTGTTTATTTGAGTTTGCTTTCGATGCGTGGCTGAGAAGCTGGTACAGGGGGCAGGGTTTCAGATTCTTGGATCATTGGGATCTCTTCTGGAGAGCTATGACCTGTACAAAAGTGATAGGTTGCACCTGACCATGAGGGAGAGCAATATTCTCACGGGCAGATTTGCTACTGCTGTTAGGTGGGATTCCACAAATTTGGCAGGAGGTGTGAAACGGAGTGAAGGAACTCGGGACAGAACGGACGGGGAATAAAAAAGCAAAGATAACATGCAGTCAGACATTCAGGAAGATGATAGGACAAAGTTGCAGCCCGGATGCTGCGTATCCGTTAGGGAGGCAAAAGGGTAGGAACTATGGTACTCAAAATTTTACATCTCCAGGCAAGGAGCATGAGAAATAAGGTGGACGACTATGTTGCATGCTTTCAGATGTTCAGGCATGATACTGTGGGCACCACTGAATCGTAGCTGAAGCATGATTACAGTAGGGAGCTGAATGTGCAAAGTTACACGTTGTGTCAGAGGGATAGGAAGGTTGGCAGAGTGGGTTGCGATGCAGTGCAGTTAAAGATTGACATCAAATCAGTAGAGCGATGTGACATAGGATCAGAATATTTTGGATCCTTGTGGATTGAGTTAAGAAACTGCAGGTGTAAAATGACCCTGATGGCAGTTATATGCAAGCCTACCAACAGTAGCTGCGATGAAGATCACAGATTACAACGGAAATAGAAAAGGCAAATCAAAAGGACAATGTTATGAAAGTCATGGGAGATTCAATTCGATCGGGAAAATTTGGTTGGTAATTGGGAATTTGTTGTGTACCCTCGAGATGTCTTTATAGAGCAGTTTCTCGTTAAACCTACCGGGGATAGTTTATACTGAATTGAGTGTTAAATGATAAACCGGACGTGATTTGGGAGATTAAGGTAAAAGAACCCTTAGGAATCAGTGAACACACAATATGATCGAGTTCGACTTGTAATTTGATAGGGATAAAGTAAAGTCCGACATAGCAATATTTTAGTGGAATAAAGGAAATTAGTGGTATGAGAGAGGAGTTGGCCAAAGTAAATTGGAAGGAGATGCTGGCATGGGAGACAGCAGAGCAGCAATGTCATTAGTTCCAAAACCCCTAATGCAACTGTAGCAGACAAGGGATGTTAAAGCTCATGTAAAAACAAATGAGACAGCATACAATTAAGCAAGAATTAACATGAAGATAGAGGATTGGGAAGTTTTTAAAAACCCACAGAGAGCAAGTAAAATAGTCATTAGGATGGAAAATGAAATATATGAAAGCAAGTATGTAAAAACATTAAAGAGAAACGTGATAAACGGGGTAAGGAAATGGAAGATGAGCCAGTTTACCAATGTGCCAGATTTTGAAGTGTGTGAGGGAAGAGAAGTGGCACACCGATAAACTGGCTCATCTTCCATCTCCTTACCCCGTTTCTCTAGCAGCATTTTCTAGCAGTCCCGTATCTACTCTCATTTGCCTTTTATTTTTTACCTACATGCTAGTTTGCTTTCTAGAATACAAGAGCAGGGATCAGATGTTGAGAGTTTATAAGGCATAGCCGAGGTCTCAATTTGAGTATTGTGAATAGTTTGGGGCTCCACATACAAGAAAGGATGCACTGGCATTGGAGAGGTTTCAGAGGATGATTTGGGGAATGGAACGGTTATCATATGAGGAACCTATGATAGCTCTTGGGTCGCTGGAATTTCGAAGGATGAGGTGGGATCTCATTGAAACCTTTCGAATGTTGAAAGGTCTGGACAGAGTAGATGTGGAAAGGATGTTTCCCATGGTGGAGGAGTCTAGGACAAGAGGGCACAGCCTCTGGGTGGAGGCACGTCCATTTACAACAGAAATGTAAGGAACTTTCATTCGCCAGATTTGCGATTTGACTCGCTGCCCATATCTGTTCTAAAATTATATGTGAAATGGAAAAGGTAAAATCGGGCATCATACTCAATGCATTATTCGGCAGTGCGCCACTTTATATAATTCTCGATCGAAGCTTGCAGTTATCGGCATTGTCAGCTCTAATATCGCTGAAGTTATTCCAACGCGAATCAGTAAAGCCTCATCTCGAGTTAAAAGCCGTCAGTTGCAATATTCAAGGATTCATTCGATGCCTTGTCTGATTGTACTGAGCCGTCTGAAGCATGAGTGTGTATAACCTATATGATTGCTCTCCCTCTTTTGTTTATTTTCGTTGTTGCGTGAATGAAATCACCGGAGAGAGAGTTACTGGTAGATACAGCGCAGCTTCTTTATTCGACAAAACCAGGTGCAGCAGGCATCATACGGATACGCTTTCGTTGGAAAGGTCTGCTGGCCCAATGAGGGGCTCAATATTTATTTGCTAAGCACAAAGGACAATTCTATATTTACAAAGTATAGACAACGCTTTATTTTGAAGCTACAAGCAAACTTCACACTTTCTGGTTCACATTCATCCCACCGACGCCAGCATAGTCTATGGACTGGGATTCACAGATTTTAGGAAATGCATTAAATCCACAATACATTATAAAGTAACAGAAGACTGGTAGCCAAAGCCATTTGCTAAATATAAATGACATAAACTCAAAAATCACTCTAACAATTTTAATTTAAGATGATAACTTTTTACCAGGCACGATTCATAGGTATGTTTCAGCAAGGGATAGTGTGATTCGCTGATCGCTGGCTGCTCGAAGTGGAAAAGGATCATGGCGAAGTCAATGAGGACCTCAATACATTAAGATATTTAATTAAAATCTAGATTTCGTTTAACATTACTTAATTAAATAACCGGCTATTAATGTCCTGCTATAACCTTTGATAGCTCTCCACACTATCCACAACACCCCCAACCTTTGTGTAATCGGCCAATTTACTAACCTATTCCTCCACTTCCCTATCCAGGTCATTTATAAAAGTCACAAAGAGTAGGGGTCCCATAACAAATCCCGGAGGCACACCACTTCTGCACCGGCCTCCATGCAGAATATGACCCGTCGAAAACCACTCTTTGCCTTTTGTGGGAAAACCAGTTCTGGATACACAAAGCAATGTTCCCTTGAATCTCATGCCTCTTTACTTTCTCAATAAGCCTTGCATGGGGTACCTTATCAAATGTCTTGCTGGAACCCATATACACTACATCTACTGCTCTGCCTTCATCAATGTATTTAGTCACATTCTCAAAAAATTCGATCAGACTCGTAGGCACGACCTGCCTTTGACAAAACCATGATGCCTATTCCTAATCATATTATGCCTCTCCAAATGTTCAAAACTCCTGCCTCTCAGGATCTTTTCCATCAACTTCCCAACCATTGAACTAAGACTCACTGATCCATAATTTCCTGGGCTATCTCTACTCCCTTTGTTGAATAAGGGAACATCTACAATCCTCCAATCCTCCGGAACCTCTCCTGTCCCCGTTGATGATGCAAAGAGCATTGCCCAAAGGCTCAGCAATCTCCCCCGTCGCTTCCCACAGGAGCCTGGGGTACATCTCATCCGGTCATGGAGACTTACCTAACTTGATATTTTCCCAAACCTCCAGCACATGCTCTTTCTTAATTCTTTATGTTCAAGCTTTTCAATCCGCTGTCAGTCATACACACAATCATCAACACCCTTTCCCGTAGCAAAGTATTCATTAAGTACTTCAGCTATCTCCTCGGGTTCCATACACACTTTTCCACTGTCACACTTGATTGGTCCTATTCTCTGACATCTTATCCTCTTGCTTTTCACCTGCATGTAGAATGCCCTGTAGGTTTCTTTAATCCTGCTTGCCAAGGACTTCACATAGCCCCTTCTGGCTCTCCTAATCTGATTCTTAAACTCCCTCTTGCTAGTCTTATAATGTTCTAGATCTTTATCATTACCTAAGTTTTTGAACGTTTCGTAAGCTTTTCTTTTCTTCCTGACTGGATTTTCAACAGCCTTTGTACACCATGGTTCCTCTACCCTACCACCCATTCTTTCCCTGCCTCAATGGGACGTAACTGGGCAAACGCCATGCATGTATCCACATTTCTGCCGTACACCTTCCTGAGAACATCTTTTCCCCAGTTTCCTTTCATTTTCCTCCTTATTTCTTAAACAGCGGAATGACATTTGCAATTTTCCATTCCTCAGGAACCATGCAAGAATCTGCTATCTCTTCAGCAACTTCTTTCAAAATTCTGGGATGTCGTCCATCTGGTCCAAGTCACCTACCACCTTAAAACCTTTCAGTTTGGACTCGCACTTTTTCTATTCTAATAGCAACGGCACGCACTCCTCCTCCCTGACACTCACGGACCTCTGGAAAATCGCTAATGTCTTACACAGTGAAAACTGATGCAAAGTACTCATGAAGTTCATCTGCCATTTCTTTATCCACCATTACTACATCACCAACATCGTCATGCAGTGGTCCAATATCAGCTCTCGCCTCCACTTTACTCTTCATATAACTGGGAAGAAAATTTATTTTTAGTATTTTCCTTTGTAATATCGTGTTTCATGTTTCATCTTTCCCCTTCTTGTGGTTCTTTGCTGCGTTTTGTTGGATTTTAAAAACTTCCCAATCATCCAACTTCCCACTCACTTTTGCTACCAGATTTGCCTTTTTATTAGCTTTTATGCAATCCTTAGTTTCCCTCGTCAGCCACGGTTGCCTACCACTGCCATTTGAGAATTTCTTTTTTTGTGAGACGGATCTATCCTGTGCCTTGTGAAATATTCCCAGAAACCTCGGCCACCTCCGCTCTGTCGTCATCCTTGCCACTTTAATCCACATGGGAAAGCTCCTCTCTCAAGCCTCAGTAATTCCTTTTATTCCATTGCGATACTGATACATATGACTTAAGCTTCTCCCTCTCAAATTGCAGTATCAATTCAATCATATTGTGATCACTGGCTCCTAATGTTTCTTTACCTTAAACTCTCTAATAAAATCCGGATTATTACACAACACGCATATTTCCCGGAATAGGATCAAGCACAGGCTGCTCTAAAAAGCAATCTCGTAGGAATTCAACAAATTCCCTCTTTTGCGATCCGAAGCCAACCTGATTTTCCCATTTTCCCTTGCATATTGTAGTGTCCCTTTACAATTGTGACATCACCTTTACTACACGCCCTTTCCTGCTCCCTTAGCAATGTCAACGCCACATCTTGGTTGTTATTCCGAGACCTATATATGCTTCCCACAATGTTTCTTTTTTCAAGCTTGTGGTTTCTTAACTCCAGCCACAAAGAATCTACATTCTCTGACCTTATGTCACCTGTTCAAAATAAGTAATTCCATCTCATACCAACAAAGGAAAACCACTGCCTATACCTTGCCTCATGTTCTTTCAATACAACATATATCCTTTTATATTTAGCTCCCAACTATGACCAGTTTTCAGTCATGACTCGGTGATGCCTACAACATCGTACCGACCAATCTCCAACTGCGTCACGAGTTCATCCACCGTATTCGGAACACTATGTGCATTTAAAAATGGCAGCTTTAGTCCTGCATTCTTCCTCCTTTTGAATTTGGGCATGCACACGCAGAAATCCTGCGATTATTACCCATAAGGTCCTGTTTCTCAATATCCTTCTTAATTCCTCCGTTCTGTGCTCACGATCTCCTCCTTTTTTCTGCCAGTGGATACCATGACTTTAGGATATTATGATCGCGTTCGGAAACATCGCAGACCCTGGCATCTGGGAGACAAACGATCACCTGTGTTTCTTTTTCGCATCCACTGAATCTCTTCTTTCGCAGCTAACTATAGAGTCCCTTATTACTGGTGCTATCCTCATCAGTTCTCTACGCTATGTGCCACGGAGCCAGACTCAGAGCTACAGGCACGGCCGCTTTGATTCCCCCAGATTGGTGGACTCTCCAATATGTACTCCCTCAAAATGGAATACTTATTGTTAAGGGGAATGGCCATAGGGGTTCTCTCCACAATTTGATATTTTGCCATCTCTCTATTGGCAGTCATCCTTTTAGCTGTTTCCCGTAGCTTTCCCTAACAAGCCGAAGGTCAGCGAGCTGCAGCTCCATTTCGTACCGTCTCTTAGGAGCCGCATCCGGATGCACCTGGTGCAGATGTGGCCACGGCGGCGGATGGCAGTTTTCTGGAATTCCCACACCTGACAGCCAGAACGGGACACTGGCCCTCATACATTCCTGATATTCTTTCAAGAGTTAAATCAGTAAAAGAAATAAGATATTAACTTACTGACTTACTTCATCTCCGCCTGTACTCGTCGAAGCCTGTTGAGCTAAAGCCTTACCACTATAACACACACGATTTCGACGACAACCGTACGGTCAATAGTACTTCTATTTTGGGTGGTCTGGCTTTTCAAGCTCCGCTCCTGACCTGCGCAGGAACACTGGTATTACGCCTGAGCCGCTGTCTGATCAAAGACGTCCGCTCATGTTTGCATCATTCGAAGGGGGCGTTCACCTGACGTCAAAACATATCCTAAATCGATCTTTTGGATCGATCATTGACAATCCTGCCACAGAAGCCATTGCTAACTATATGCAGTGGATATAGTTTTATCGTTGTCCTTACTTTAAAACAGGTCTGTAATGAGCTCAGAACACATAAATATTTTACTTGTGTGCCTCGGTGATGTGGATTTATTTCACTCTTTTTCAGGAGTCCAAAATATCTCCTTACCTGCGGTCTCAAAGACTAACTCTTATTGAGACACGAGGGACAGCAGATGCGGGAGAAACTCAAATAATGTTATCAATCGGGGGCAATAAAAATCCTGATTTAATTGTAACAATCATTGAAAACTTGATTGAGAGCAAAATTTAACCAGTCATATATAATGATAAGCACGTGAGCATATTTTCGACTGAATGAATTTGTGTTTCAGAAATGGCAATACAAATGGAAAATTTTAAAGATTTAGGTAAGTCATTAAGCAATCGGAAGAGGACAGAATTGTGCAGGTAATATGTCTCTTCGCTATTATGATGAATAATAAGACCATAGACCACAAGACATAAGAGGAGAATTAGGCCATTTGGCTGCGCCATTCAATCATGGCTAAATCTTTTTTCCGCTCCTTAACCCCACTCCCTAGACTTTTCCCGTAACCTTTAATGCAGTGTTCAATCAAGAACCGATCAAACTCTGTCTTAAATAGACCCAATGATCTGGCCTCGACAGCTGCATGTGCTAATAAGTTCCACATATTCACCATCCTCTCTGGCTAAATAAATTTCTCCGGAACTCTGTTTTAAATGGTCCACCCCTCTATCTTGACGGTGTGCCCTCTCAGCCTAAACTCCCCACCATGGGAAACATCCTTTCCACGTCTTCTCTATTCAAGACTTTCAACAATCGGAAGATTTCAGTGAGGGCCCCCAGTCCTGCTATGTTCCCTCGAGTACTAAACCAGAGCCATCAAAAATCCCTCGTATGATAATCCTTTCTTTCCCGTAATCATTTTTGACAAACTCTACTTAACCCTCTCCAATATCAGCACATCTTTTCTTAGATCAGGAGACCAAAACTGTACACATTACTCAATGTGAGGCCTCACCAGTGCCTTATAAAGTATACGCATCACATCCCTCCTCTTGTATTCAAGACCTCTTGAAATGAATGCTAACATTGCATTTGCCGACGACACCACTGCTTCTACCTGAAAGTAAACATTTAGAGTCTTTCACACGGGGACACTCAAGCCCCTTTTATATTTCAGAATTTTCTCCGCGTTTAGAACCAAATTGCTTGAGCAAATTTTACAACATCGTATTTCATTTGTCACTCTCTTGCCCGTTCATCTAATCTGTCTACGTCCTTCTACGGCCTTTTTTGTTTCCTGAACACCACCTGCCCCTCCACCAATAGTCATATCATCTGCAAACTCTGCATAAAAGCCAACTATTCCATCATCGAAATGATTGATGTACCGCATAAAAAGAAGCAGTCCGAACTCTGACACCAGCAGAATACCACTAGTCACTGATAACCAACCAGAAAAGGATCATGTTATTCCCACTCGCTGCCTCCTGCCAATCGGCCAATGCTCTAACCATGCCAGTAACCGTCCTGTAAGGCCAAGGGCTCTTAACTTGTTAAGCAGCCTCACGTGTGGAACACCATCAAATTGCAAATATTCAACATCCGCTGCATCTGTTTGATCTATCCTACTTATAATTTCCTCAAAGAAAATTCCAACAGGTACGTAAGACAAGATTTTCTCTTCGGGAAAACATGCTGGCTTTGTTCTATCTTGCCCTGTGTCACCAGATACTCCATAACCAAATCCTTAAAAGTTGACTCCAACATCTTACCAACCACTGAGGTCAAGCTAATCATCTAGAGTTTGCTTTCTGCTGCCTTCCTCCTTTCTTAAAGAGTAGAATGGCACTTACAATCGCCCAAGCATCTGGCACCATGGCAGTGTCCAATGATTATCGAACGATCATTACTAATGCCTCTATGAACTCTACCGCTACGTATTGATGCACAATGAAGACTGATGCAAAATATTCATCTGCCATCTCCTCGGCCACTGTTATTACTTCTCAGGCTCCATTTTCCAGTGGTCCTATATCCTCTTTCATCTCTCCTTTATTTTTTACATTCTTGAAAGAGATTTTACTATCTACTTTGACATTTTTGCTAGCTTGCTTTGTTATTTCATCTTTTCCTAACGATTCTTTTAGCTGCGCTGTGTAGGGTTTTAAAGCTTTCCAATCCTCTGTTTTCCCATTAATTTGTTGTACATTTTATACACTTTTGAGCAGGTCATAACCCCGCGGAAGAGGTCCCAATGATCCTAGTCCCTGCGGCAGGTTCTTATCCACACATTAATTTGCCAAATCATCCAGTTTCTACCCTTACTGGTGCGTCGGACAGGCAACAATCCAGAAATTACTACCCGGGAGATCTTGCTTCTCAAGTTTCTTCTTAGCTCCCTTAGAACCAATGCACCTAGCTGCTCTCCTTTCTTCTCTAAAATGTTGTGAACGCGCTCCGAGTCGTCCCTGACCCTGGCAGCTCGGAGGCAACACACTATTTGGCTGTCCCGTTCACGTCCACAGAATTCCCTTTCTGTTCCCCTGACTATTGAGTACCCTATTACTATCGCCCCCCCCCCCCCCCGACTTCTTCTCTTTCCCTTTCGCACCACAGATCTATGCTCAGTGCTAGTAAACCTGTCTCCGTGACACTCCCTTGCAAGGGCTTCCCCCGCAGCAATATCGAAAGCGGTATACTTATTTTTGCGGAAAATAGCCAGAGGTGTGCTCGGTGTTAACTGCATATTCACATTTCCATTTCTCCTGACAGTCACACAGCTACTCGACTTCTGCAATTTATGGGCGACTACTTCCCTGTAACTCTGATCGATTAGCTCCTTACTGCTGCTCCAGATTTCAGACACTGGCTTCAAGGAGCAGCTGCCGGATGCACTTCACGGAAATGTAGATGCCGGCATAAAGAATTCACAACAGCCATTTACTACACCAGATACAGTAGACGAAAGAAAGAGAACCAGGATAGGAAGTTATAAAGAGCCTCATGCGAGCCGAAGCCTCCTTTGAGCCAGAAGCGGGCACTCCTACTCTTAAAACTGGCATCCTCTTAACAATGGCCTCCCTCATAATGGCCGGCCAGCTTGTCCTTTCTGTACTTTTACAGAAGCGACATCAACCTGCAAGAAAACTTGTTACTGTGTCCTGCTCCCGCCATTGATTGGACAGTCGGAATAAGCCTCAAAGCCCGCAAATTTAAAAGATGTTTAAATTAATAGCATTCCATGTCACTATTTTCTATATTTGCAATCTGACAAATGTACATTACGCAGCCTGGTGTAACAGCTTCATAATTAGCAAATTTTGTTCATTGAATCCTCATTGTTGCACATACAATAATAATTGTGTTTGTTACTTTGTTGAAATCCTTACCTTCTCGTTTCAGAAAACAGGCTCAGTTTAAGAGAAAAAGGTACATTCAAGATTTAAGATTAATCACTTATCAGTTAATAGGTTCCATCCGTATCCTTTACCAACCATTCATGTCATAAATCAATATATATCTAGGCACGGAGTTCGCATCTAGTGTTGGTCGAAGATTTTGTTTTATTTTGCTTCATTCATACTTACCAAAATAAATAAATTATCTAGAATTTTTGGCAGATTTTATTTGAAAAGTAGTTTTGCTAGTGACCTATGGAAATAATATTCGGGGAACTGGTATATGAACGTTTCGCGATTTCGCTTACTCCGATTGGAGAGAAAGGAGAATATTAATCATCAGAACTCTGACCACCGGGAAACAATCTCTCTCTCTCTCTCTCTCTCTCTCTCTCTCTCTCTCTCTCTCTCTCTCTCTCTCTCTCTCTCTCTCTCTCTCTCTCTCTCTCTCTCTCTCTCCACCCCCCCCCCTCTCTCCCTCTTATTAAATATATTTTGATGGATGTACATAAACTTTTGGAAACTTAATCGTCGGTAAATCTTTGTCAACATTTGTCCATGCTTTATCATGAGACGGGCCTGAAAATGCTAATAATTTCGGCTAGGCAGGTAGATTATTTTAATTCTGAGTGAATTAACTAGAACGGTATACGTAAAGGCACGCGCAGAATTCAGTAGCAGAAATCTATACAAGCATACTTTGACTGTCACGACGATCGGAACTTGAAATATTAGTATTAATATGAAATATCTTGCAAACCAGATGAAATTAAACATTGGAGTATAACGTCAACATTCTTGTCTATTTATTCACTCAGAACTGAAAAACGTCACAGAAACATTAAGCTATAAAGGTCAGAAAGAGAAATGTAACACACCTTTCTGTCAACATGGGTTCAGGTTTACATACATATTACTTATTTTCAATTGAAAGCAAATTTCTCAGGATTTTGTTGGTTTAGTATCTTATTTTATATGTCAGAAATATTAACATTGTGATAATCAAATTGTTCATCAGTCGATTAAGGATATTGTAGAGTTAGGTTATGGAACTTAAATTAATGAAAAATACGATTTTTGCTTCAATTCTTTCTACGTTATGAAAATTATCAGACTTAACTTTCTCTCATTCATTGACAGAAAATATGCTCAAACTTCAAGAGAAAGGCAAGTAATTATATTTTTTTCAAAAATTGTGCTGCCCTGATGTGCAAACGCAGAGTCGCGGCCACATATATTTAACCCTAATGCAGCTCTTCATGCTGTGCCTCCACTTATTTCGTAATTCCTTTAATTTCGTCACATTCATGCCAATGCCTGGGGTTATTTCCTGGAATCTGCTGCGAAATAGAGCTGTTAGTTCGATTCTAGTGTTATATGTTCGATTGCTATCGTAGACAGAAATAGCACAGCCAGCAACAAAGAATTTATCTTGCTATAGTATATTAGCCATTGCAACGTTGTTCCATAGTTTGTGCTCGACTGTATTTCGCCGGTGTTAAAGTGAATTTTGCACCAAAAGTCAATAGAGATGACGGGTCATTTCCATATCTTTTATATAATTCCATGTAGTTAATAATTTTACCATGTTGCTTTAATTGTATTTTAATTCCGTAATTACTTTTGTCGATTTTATTTTTAAAGTTGTTGAGGAAGAGGAATGCTATTTGAAACGCCAACCTGGATTATAATCGATTTATCTTAATTTATTTTCAGAGCTGGGATATCTGAGAGAGAGCTACAAAAGCATGCGTGAGGAAAAATTTGGAGCGCCTCACTTTAACTGTGGAAACAATGATTTAGATAATTATAGAATATTTGAAAATAATTTTAGCATTAAACAAATAAACCTTTCCTGTTACAGATAATGTCAACAGCCAACTTAACGTAAAATAAACAAGACAATAGGGACGTGTCTGTAGTCGATATAATGAAATAACGTAATTGATAATATTTAAATATTTAAATGTCCTGAGAGATCGAACAATATACGTTTAAGATGTTTTGTCGGAGGGTGAGCTCTGTCATCATTCAGTCTTCATGTCCAGCGCAGTTTCTGCTGGTACTTGAGCTAACACCTGTAAAGAAGTACAGACACTTTTATATCAAATCTCCAGCATACAGTATATGTCATTTCATCCTGAAATGTTATAAGTTAAGGTTTCCTTTACCTTTTATCTGAATAAGAGCGATAGGTAACACTTTTGCTTCTAATTCATGTGCACTATATAAAACATTATATTTTAAAATAAATAGTTAAACCTTGAGATAATAACTTTTATCATTATTTTTATATTTCAGTTTCTATTTCCCTTGGTGATTTCATTCCCTAAATTTTAGTGGTTTATATCTGACATTTTATATTTGTATTGGGTTCAGAAGCAGCAACTTATTTTTGAAATGTGATAGGGTTTGACGTACCAATTCCTTTATTCACATTAACCACCGACAATAATCTACTCTAAATTTCATAGCAGGGCATACCTAGATTTTCCGTGGAAAACAGTGATGCTCCTCAGGCTGAAATTTCCAAATGATTACTCTCAAAATTTATCACCATAACATAGCAACCGCCTATAGTTTAGAGGAAGATGCCACTGTTGATATCTAAGTAGCATTTTCAGGCAGTTCTTGTGATAACTTCATGGCGATAATCTGGAAAAACTCTCATTGTCCGGTCTGTGAAGTCTGCATTCCGGCTCTCGGACCAGTCCGTGGATTCCAGACTCCGGTTCTTCCGGCTGCCCCTTCTCTCATTTGGGGCTTAATCGTCGGCACCTGATTCTCATCATGGGGCCGGGAATAAAAGTGGCCCTGGGTTCGAGTGTGTGGGCAGGTTCGTCTTGTCAGTATCCTGTCCTCGCCTCCGTGGAGTAAGTCAAGCCGTCCTTGCCATTACCCTACGGTGGGATCTGTCCCTCCTGGCCCTTGCCTCCGTTGGGTGAGTCAGGCCGTCATTGCCGTTACCCTGAGGCTGGACTGTTCCCTTCCCTCCCTCTGAAGCACTGCCGGCTACCCACTCCCGAAGCCCTGCCGGCTACCCACTCCCGAATCTCTGCCGGCAACCTGTGTCTGGAGCCTTGCCCTGCAACCTGTGTCTGGAACCTTGTCATGATTCGCCTTGCCTCTGCCTGGAGCCTTGCCTCGCCTCGCCTCGCCTCCGCCTGGAGCCTTGCCTCGCCCTGCCTGTGTCTGGAGCCTCGCCCTGTTTGCAACTGTCTGTCCGAGTCCATGCCTTCGCTAGGTAGGTCCGGCCGTTTCGCCGCTACCTAGCGTTGGAAACTGTCTCGTCATATTCAGCGTTCTGTGTAATGAGTCCCGGGCCTAGTCCTGTATCCAAGGAGGGGTCCTGGCTCGGTGTCCCATGTTCCTGTCTCTTCCTCGGCTCTGTGTTCTGCGTTCCTGTTCTCCCTCGACCAAGGCTCTGTGTTCTCGTCTTGTCGATGTGCCTCGCCCAGTCCAGGAGTACCTTGCCCAGCCCGGTGCTGGGATTACCAGTCCTGTGCTGGGGTTCCCTTGTCTCACGTCCAGCCCTGTGCCTTTCCTCGTCCTACAGCCACGTCTTGTCCTCGCCTGGTTCTGGAGTCCGAGCCTGAGTCAAGAACCAAGTTCTGGGTCCTTGTCCAGTCTCTGGCTCGGAGTCCAAGCCCAGGCTCCTAGTTCCCAGTTCCATGTCCTGGTTCCGCTATCCTTGTCAAGACCTAGCCCAACCCCGGAGTCCTTGTCTCGTCCGGGGCCTGTGTCATGTCCAGCGTCCTTTCTTCCTCACTTTCCTTGCTTCCTCCTCACGCCTAGTCATGTTCCTGGTAGTTCAGTGTCTGTGTCTCGCTTTTGAGTCCACTCACAACGCCCACATTATGACAAAAACATGTAGCTATTTTGAGTTCTAATCTGCTCTTTTAAAACTAGCAAATAATAATTGCTGTTATAAATTTTCGATTTCCCTTCATGCCCAGAGAGGAATAGAGTGTGACTGATAACATTGTTAAAATATATATTTACACCACCTGAAACAGTAAAAAAATGATATAATTTTATTCCTTTGGACGGAAATGCTTTGCATATCTTTCCTAAAGGTCTGAAAAAAGGGTGAAGTGCAGTTAATGATAAAGTATTGCTTTAAGCAACGTTTCATCTGTATATCAGTAACTTGGAAATTATCCTCGGGAAGTTAAATAAATTTACGTGCATGTAATTTCAGTGTTTTAAATTAACATAGGCAGTTTCCGAAATTTGGAACACTTAATCGTGACTGCTATGCCTATGAAAGCCCTTCGTCCAATTCATTATAGCATTGCGATTCATAATTTCCTTCCAAACAAATCGGAAACGGCCACATTTTCGTAACATCACCTCAATGACAATCGTAGAGGTCAATAAATGAGCTAATTTTGCTACAGGAATTTGTGCGAGAAAAGCAAAATATCCTGAAGGGAGCAAAAGGAAATCCTCCTCAAACTTTGGTACCTTCATGAAGTTCATTACAGACCAGTCAGTCTAACACTAATAGTTTTGTGATTTTGGGACGGACCACAAAATAACTTACATGCATACATTTATCCAAAATATTCCAGATAACAAGCTGGTTTTAAACCCGGCCGTAATGTGCGGTATTCTTCCCAAAGGATTTGCCGTCATGTTGCACGCAACGTTCTTAGGACTAACATTTAAGGATCTCTGAATGGAATATTGCATAATGGATGTCAACTATTTGAAGTACAAGTCAATTTACAGCATGGAATAAATGAAATGCTAAAGAATAAGCATTTTATTTCCGTTTTATATGCTGCAAGAATAAAGTCTATTGAACCACTACTGATACGAACAGGATAAATGAAACAACAGTGGTATTTAGTTCTGCATCGCATTGGGAAAACTACTACAAGATTCACTAACTTAAGCAAAAAAAATTGAATAAAAAGGCGCAGATGACTGCTACTATTGGTATAACTTCCGCGATTAAGAAATCATTCTGATCATATCAGTTGCAGATTTCTAACTGGGATTTATTTCCCACAAAGAGCTGGTCAGTGATCACTAAAATATGATATTTTCTACTTTATAGATGGAGCTCTCACACAGAAAGAAGCAGGTAAATTATATTTTTCATATTCCAAGAGGTAATTTAGTCGAAACACGATAATGCACCTATAGTAACGGATGTTAAACTGGATTAAATGCACGGAATGCAGGTAATAGAAAGACAGTGAATTATTCTGTGTTCCATTGCCTGATCCCCACCTCCACTGTCTCTATTAACAGGTTCTGAACTATTTAGTACAACCTAAGAAAACTCCATACTAAAATACTGGAAGAAGAATGACGCCGATGTTACTTTACAGTCAGCATTTATAACGGATTGATGAGAAAAGAAAAAGGAAATTTGAATTAACGCAAGAATAAGCTGATTTGTTTCTCAGTCGGGAAAGAATTCCACGTGGATGGTGATCCTGTGCGTTTCCGTGTTCCCGTGAATCTACTATAGTATTTTGTTCTCAGTACTTGTACATGTCATAGAAAAAAACAACTGTGCTTCAAGAATTCGAAGGGGAAAAAAAACAATGTATCCTGATGGGAGTACATGGTGTAACAGGAAATCCTCTTGGCACTTTCTTATCTTCATGAGTGTTATTACAGATCCGTCAGTCCAACAGCTGGCAAGACATTAGAAAAAACAATTTCGATGTTCATGTTTAATCCAGATTTGAATAGATAATGACTCACCAAGGATGATCAGCATGAATCTACTGCTGGGCGATCCTGACCGACTAATTGAATCGAGTTTGTAAAGAGAGTTGTAACGACACCTGCAAGAATTGCATCCAGCTGCAGCTCCTAACAAACCGCGTTAGGGAACTGGAGCAGGAGCTGGATGACCTCCGTATCATTCGGGAGTTGTGAGGAGTTTATAGATAGTAGTTTCAGGGAGGTAGCTACGCCAACGGAGAAGGGCGCAGGTAATTGGTTTACCGTCAGGCGCGCGAAGGGGAAAGGGCAGGCAGAGCAGGGTTCCCCTGTGGCTATTCCCTCCAACAACAAGTATACCGATTTGGATACTGTTGGGGAGGGGGATGACTTACTTGGGAAAAACTGCGGCAGCCGGATCTCTGGCATTGAGTCTGGTTCTGCAGTGCAGAAGGGATAGTGGAAGACAGCGGTAGTGAGAGGAGACTCGATAGTTAGAGGTACAGACAGGAGGTTCTGTGGTCGTGGCAGAGACTCCCGGATGGTTTGTTACCTCCCAGGTGCCAGGCTTCGGGATGATTCCGGTCGCGTGCACAGCATTCTGAACTGCGGGGGTGAGCAGCCAGATGTCATGGTACACATCGGTACCAATGATGTAGAAAGAAATAGTGAGGAGGTCCAGAAGAATGAGTATAGAGAGCTTGGTAAGAAGTTAAAAAGCAGGTACTCGAGGGTACTAATCTCAGGATTGCTACCTGTACCACGTGCCAGAGAGGGTAAGTGTAGGATGCTCTGGACGATGGCCACGTGGCTGAGGGACTGTTGTAGGGAGCAGGGTTTAAAATTTTGGATCATTGGGACCTCTCCTGGGGCAGGTTGGACCTGTACAAGAGAGGAATTGCACCTGAATTACAGGGGGACCAATATCATTGCAGGGAGGTTTGCTAGTACTGTTGGGGAGGGTTTAAACTAGATTTGCAGTGGGTTGGAAACTAGCGTGCCAGAGCAGATAATGGAGCGGGGGTGAAAATAAATGATGTTAAAAGTCCATGCAAAGTCACAAATATAAGGATTGTGTGTGGTGATAATAATCTTCTCAAATATGTCTATTTCAATGCGAGGAGTATTGTGAGGACGGCAGACGAGCTGTGGGCGTGGATTCACACATGGAATTGTGACATCATAGACATTAGTGAAACTTGGCTACAGGAGGGGCAGGACTGGTTGCTTCATGTTCCGGTGTTCCGATAGACGTCATAGAGACAGAGGGATGAATGGTGGTGGGGTGACATTCCTAGTCAGGGAAAATGTTACGGCAGTGCTCAAGCAGAGCAAATTAGTGGGCTTCTCTACCGAGGCCATATGGGTGTAGCTGGGAAACAGCATAGGTATGACCACATTCATTGAGGGCTAAAAGAAGACGTGAGGTTGCTTTGGCTGTCAAGGTGAAGGATAATCCTAAGAGCTTCTACAGGTATATTGAGCAAAAGGATACTAAGGGATAAAATTGGTCCTTTTGAAAATCAGAGTGGTCGGCTATGTATGTAACCAAAAGAAATGGGGTGAGATCTTAAATGGGTTTTTGCGTCTGTATTTACTAAGGAAACTGGCAAGGAGTCCAGGAAATAAGGCAAACAAGTAGTGAAGTCATGGAATCTATACAGATTAAAGAGGAGGAGATGCTTGCTGTCTTGATGCAAATCAGAATAGATAAATCCCCAGAACCTGACAGAGTATTCTCTCGGACGTTGAAGGAGACTAGTGTTGAAATTGCAGGGGCTTTGGCATATATATTTAAAATGTTGGTATCCACCGGTGAGGTGCTGGAGGATTGGAGGATAGCTCACGCTGTCCCGTGGTTTTAAAAAAAAACTGTAAAACTAATCCTGGAAATTATAGCCGGTAAATTTGACGTCAGTAGTAGGTAAATTATTGGAAGAGTACCAAGAGATAGGATCTACAAGTATTTGGACAGACAGGGACTTATTAGGGAGAGTCAACATAGCTTTGTGCGTGGTAGATCTACAAGTTTCAGGTCATCGCCATCATTCCGGTGACAATCAAAGCGGTGCTAACCGGCCTAAGCGATTACCACCCGGTGTCACTGACATGCATAATCGTGGTATTTTGAACAGTTTGTTACAGATCTTATAACAGCTGACATTCCGGCCAAATTAGACTCTTTTCAGTTTGTCTACCTTTCAAACGGTGCACTAACGATGCATCATACTCCAGGTTATTATTCACTTCAGATCGACGGTTAAATAAATCATGGCTCAGAGGCTGCTTGGTAAACCGTCATTGTTGGGACTCAACACTCATGTCTGGAACTTGATCATGGATTTCGTTATGGAAACACCTCTGTCAATCAGAATTAACAGCATCATCTCAAGCCCTAACACGCTGAGTACTGGTGCAACCCAGCGCTCTATGCTTATCACGGTGCTGTTCACGAAGCTTACTCACGACTGCACTGCCAGATCAAGCTCAAACCGCGTCATCAATTTCGCTAAAGATAAACAGTGGTTGACCTCATCGACAACGATGATGCGAAGACATGCAGAGACGAGGGAGACTGGTGTGAGAACAACTTGTGCCTCAGCGTGGATAAGACAAAAGGGATTATTGTGGCCTACACGAAGGCGTTGGTCGAGCAATTTTCCTTGCTCGTCAACTGCTCTGTGGCAGAGAGAGTGGAGAGTGCAACGCTCCGTGGTATGCACATAACAACGATCTAAACTGAATCCATATCATCTCGTCAATTGTCAAGGTTACACCACCATCTACACCTTCTGAGGAGTTTGCGATGAGCAAGGAACCCCTCCTCCATTCCAACAGCTTTATCCAGAAGCATTGTCTAGCCGATTTGTGGTGTGGTACGGAAGCTGCAAGACATCAGACTGCAAGTCCTCTTAAAAAAGATCCTCTTGACCATGGTAGTCTTTAAACTTATTGTATTCTTATTTCGTCCAAGAAGATCTAACAATACATTTATTTTCTTTTATCATCATGCCAAGAATGCGTGCCTCATTAATTACAAAATTAAAAAAATATATTTACCTTACCAGAAGTCGAGCAACTGATAACAAAGCTTAAAAATGCAGGTGAGTGTTTTCTTTTTAACTTGTTGCTGCTAGATTATGCAATGCTCCGTTTTTCTATGTTGTTTTAAATGGAATCGTGTCATCTTGGGGAAAAAAGCTGCTCTTTCCACAACGGGACTGTCGACAGAATGTGCAGAATAAAATCCGTCCAGGAATCTAGAGCTTATGCAAATAAATGATGATCCTCTTATTGAATCTGGGGAAAACTGGAGTGTATCTGCAGATTCTTCAATCCGTAAAGAGTCTGTGAAGAATCTTTTCCAGAAACACACAGGTCAAGAAGCGATGGATAGGAAGGAAATGGTTCAAAATCAAAACACGTCATAAGAAATAGCTGTTTTCTCGGCGCGAGTACTTAATTATTGTAATATATTTCTGGTGTCATACTAGAAAGCAGGCACTCACCAATGGAAGTCAGAGACAACAGCTCAAAATAAATAATTTCAAAGCCAGTAGGAATAAGTTAGAATCTTTTTCTCAACGGATGGCTCTCAAAAAGAGGTAAGATTGCTTTCTTCGAAATGGCTAAGTGTTTACATTTTCTGTTAGAAATTTGTGCTATTCATACTTTATTTGAAGTGCATCAGAAAACATCCACGTAGAACAGTTGTGATGTTATTCTACAGTAACAATTTACAAATGTATGCATAGATTGCGAACTATCGTGGACTATATTTCGTCCGGAAAATGCTCAGTTAATATTCAAAATGAAAACGTTTGCGGAAAAATACTGGAATTTCTGATGTTAAGCTTGATTCAACTAGAACACCCAAAAGCCCCATAGCACGTACAAGAAAACTCAAGGACTGATCCTATAGGCCGTCATAAACGTCAATATTCGATAGTATGGAATCTTGAGCTCAGAATGCACCTGCTTATCAACGTGGAAGTTATTCTCTCTCTGCATTGCACTTTTTTTCTGCATTCAGTTGTTGCTTTCACCTGTTTTGCCTCAATGCACTATTGTACTGAAATCCCTTGTATGGACGGCATGGGAAACCAGGTTTTATTCATAATGTACATCGGTGGATTTGATAATAATCTACCAGTTCCGGTAATAAACAACCCGCAGTCTCAGAGTAATATAACTGACTATTTCGAAGTAAGCGGTTGTTTTAAGAGATGAATGGTGGCGAGCTCAATGAAGTATTCAAACACTCCTTCATTCATAAATAATAACCCGAAAAAGAAGAGCAAATCCATTTCTAAGTTGCAGACGTACTTTCGCATCAAAAACCAGTTGTTTTTGCAGACAGCAGAACAGCTTTCGAGAGATTATTGGATAGAACGCAGCCAAGGAGCACTTTTTATTTCTGTAATTCTGTTTTATTTCTGTAATTCGCCCCTTTTGTCACTGAGTGTTTCTGACTACCTGTGCCAGCTGCATTATTTGACCTAAAAAGGTAGGAGTGTTCAGCTGCTGGCCAAGGATTGTTCCAAACTGAAACCAACTCTTGCGACTTCTTCCATTCCGCTCTATGCTCCAGCACCTGCAAAGAAAGCATAAATTCTGAGAGATACTATATCAAAATTACTGCATTTCATGGAAAGGTGACAGCCGATGCCGTGGTAGGTAGCATGAAAAAGAACGTCGTTAGCATGTGACTTCCTTGCTGAACAATTACTGTATTCTCTCTCTCTCTCTCACTCTCTCTCTCTTTTACTCTCTCCCTCTCTCCCTCTCTCCCTCTCTCCCTCTTTCCCCCTCTCCCCCTCTCCCCCTCTCCCCCCTCTACCCATCCCCCCCTCTCCCGTCCCTCTCTCTCTCTCCCCTCTCCCTCTCTCTCTCTCCCCTCTCTCTCCCCTCTCTCTCCCCCCCTCTCTCTCCCCCCTCTCTCTCACTGCTTTGTCATTCATCATTTCTTCAGTTATGTTTTTATACTTTCTGCTTTCATATTTCTTCTCCCTTATATTGTACCTCTTTTTGTTTATAAATTAAGTGATTAATTATATATTCATCCCATTCATTGTAAGATGGTGTTGGATTTATATTGCAATATTACATGTCCGATATTTTCTTTCTCAGAACTGAACGCTGGGAAGCAAATGTTGGAAATAACACGTGAGGAAAACTTTTCTTCAATTAAAATATTTTGTTGCAAGCGCGGTCACTGGGAACACAGAAATATATTACATCGAAACACAATATTTTAACTTAAATGCAACCGACTATTTTTGATATCACAAATAGGTTTCATCGAAATCAGCGCTTTAAGGGAAGTAAAAAGTCACCACTGCATGTAGATTATCCCTGGCTGGTTCATACACGATCTGCATCATTGCTCTGCATCCATTGATAATCCCTGTTCGCAAAACAAACCACTATGTTTATATTAAACGTTAACCTCATTACTTTGCAGAAGAAAGTCATAAGCAAAGGGGAAAAGGTAACCAATGGTGATTTTCACAAAACTCAAACAATTACAGTGCTTCTAAGAATAATTGATAATTTCGTCGGCATGTATTCATTATTCAAAGATGTACCAAAGATGAGAAGAAGTCTTGCTCCGCGAACAGCAGGTAATGCACAATCTTCTCGGAAATTAGTACTTAATTAATGCAGGAATAACACATGCAAGCGACGTGACATCTGGAATTAATAGAGTTTACATCTGACTATTGTAAGCGTTGTTGATTGCTTTGTCAGCTTTAATAGATATTGTATAATTTATTTAGATATTGTATATCGTATCAGATTATAACTGATTTTATATTTTTCACACTTAATTGGGATTTCCTTGAATCTAAGAACAGATATAGAATAGCAAATAAATATAATGAACATAAAAAATTTTAAAAATTGCGCAGAGGGAAATGAAAAATAACGTTCCTTGGAAGTCTCTCCGCCAGTAAACCATGCATTATTACGCTGTAGTCACTAGAACTGATGGTTCAATGGGCATTGAATCAGGCCTTCGAGAGGGAAGACTCTTATTTCTGACAGAGCAGTATTAATATGACTAAATAACCTTCAAGCCATATTTATCAATATCTACGTAATATATGGTCATAACGGGAAAACAAAGATTGCGGAGAATTTAAAAGGGAGTCGGAATAAGCAGACACTGAAGTTCATCTAACAATCGTGAAGATGAGCGGACATAACAATTTCAAGAATATAGATATAATTTCGATTGTTGATTTTATATGCTGAGCTTCATGTAGCTTATTATTTAGTAATATATACGCACCATGGAAATAAAGGTTTATTTGCAGGTATCATGTGATTCTTATCTCACTTCCTGCCTGTTTGTATCGCTGGAAGGATTTTGATATATTTTATTCAACATTATGTGGGTGTTTACTGAAATTTACATTGTGTGACCTCCGTCGGTCGTGGTCGATCATTGGTACTGCGCCTCTGGTAGTCTCCAGGAGTGGCTTCTCCAAGGCGCAAGCCAGGTCAGAGTTGATATGGAGATCCGCCTGTGCCCATGCAATGGGACAACCCCCCCCCCCCCCCCATGCTGATGACAGGTCCAAAGGAATGACGAAAGTCGATACAGTTTGGTGTCAGCAGCACCCGCGCCGGTGCTGGGTACAGCAGTCAACCGCCTCCGGGACTCCGACTTCCCATTTTTCCTCGGGGTTTACTCCCAAAACCTTTCTCCGCAAGGCAGCAGAGGTTTGAAATCGGAGTTTTCCCTCTCCTAGATGAGCTACCATCCATCGTTCACGAGCCCCATCTGCCCCGAGCAACTGGTTTTAAAGCGCCAGTGGTCCGTCTTTGCCCCTTCTACTATTACTGAGAACAACTCCGCCGGGCGTAAGAACTATGCCACACTTGAAGGCCAGGAGTTGGACGTGGTTGTCAGAGGCTGTTTGAGACGCACGCCATGAACAGCATTTGTTTAGCAGTGGGAGGTCCTTCCCACTACCACCCTGCGGCTATCACTGCCCTTGGAAATGTACATTATGATCAAAATAATTTAAGGTATTATAATTGGTTGTTCTTTAATCGGCTCAATTTTGGGAACAGGAAATGTCTGTATGTTAAACGATATTTGAGACTTCAAGTAAAATAAACTATCTCAGCAATGTTATTCTCCCACATTTCACTTTCATCTGCTCCTCCGTAATAACATCATACACACACATAATAATAATGAAATCTATAATTATGTCACCAATGACGCTGGTGCTGAAGTATATAACAACATAGAACATAGTCTATAAACAGTATTTAGTATTGTGAGCAGTTTCACAATCGTCACCTTGAGTATTGTGATCACTTTTGGGCTCTTCATCTTAGAAAAGATATGCTGGTATTGGACAACCTCCAGAAGAGGTTCACAAGGAGGATTCAAGGAACGAAAAGGTTATCATACCAGGAACGTTTGAAGGTTCTGGGTCTGCACTCGCTGGAATTCAGAAGGATGAGGTGGGGGTTGGGGGATCTCATTGAAACCTTTCGCATGTTCAAAAGACTAGCCAGTGCAGACCTGGAAAGGATGTTTCCCATGGTGGGAGAGTCCAGGACGGGAGGACACAGCCTTAGTATATAGGGACACCCTTTTAAAACAGAGATGCAGAATAATTTCTTTAGGCAAAGGGCGGTGAATTTGTGGAATTCGTTGCTACATGCAGCTGTGTATTTAAGGCAGATAGGTTTTGATTGGACGTGGCATCAAAAGTTATGGGTTGAAGGTCGGAACTGAGGTTGAGGAGGAGAAAGAAAAGGATCAGCCATGATTGAATGACGCAGCAAACTCGATGGGTTCGATGGCCTAATTCTGTTCCTATGTCTATTGGTCGTACTGTACTAAAATAGGCTTGTCGGCCCTCAGCTCTGTACCGGTCAGCTAAGAAAGCAAATCAAAAACATCTGAGCACTTATCCCTCCTACCTACGAAATGTCGATATCCACGCCCCCCCCCCCCCCCCATTTTTTGAAACCGTGTGTTTATCCAAACGTTTCTCAAAAACCTCTGATGTATTTACATACCGCTATACCAGCCAACACATTCTATGCATTCAGGACTCTCTGAGTACAATATCAACCCACCCCTTGAACCTGTCCCCTCTTGTCTTCAATGCATGACCTCTGGTATTAGAAATTGCAAACGTGAGAAACAGATAACGCACTATATATCTATCTATGCATCTCATAATCATATAAGCCTCACAACTGCACTCAAGCTCCGGCGCACCAGAGAAAACAAATCAAGTTCATCCAGCCTCTCATGGTTGCTCATGCCCTCTAAACCAGGCAGTGTCCAGGTAAACCTCTTCTGCGCACCCTCCAAACCGTCAACATTTTACCTATAACGGTGCGAAGAGAACTGTATGCAAAACTCTAGATGTGGCCCGACCAGAGTTTTATGCATTTGCAATATAACTTCTAATAAAAATTAAAACCCCGTAAGCCTTCTTAACCACCTTATCGACCTATGAAGGCACTTTTACATTGTTGCTGAGCAGAAAGACCTTGGGATACAAGTTCATAGCTCCTTAAAAGATCTTGCCCTTAACAGTACACTGTCTCCCTGCATTCGTCCAGCCGTGGGACAATACCTCATATATATTTGGGTTAAACGCCATCTGCCACTTCCTTGCTCATATCTGCAACTGATCTATATCAAACTGTATTCTTTGACAGTCTTCTACACTATCCACAACACTACTAATCTTGGTATCATCAACAGTTCCCCATCTACGAGTTCATCAGGTCAAGTATATACATGATAAACAGCAAAGGTACTGGCACAGATCCCTGCGGAACACTACTAATTACAACCCTTCAGCTTCAATAATTTCCTTCAACCACTAAACTCTGTTTTTATAGAAGCCAGTTCTAATCCAAACAGCAAATTCGACGCTGTCCCCATGCATTGTAATCTTCTGGATTAGCTTCCCACGACAGTCTTTGTCAAACGCTTTACTAAAATTCATGTAGTTATCATCCACCGTCTTCCCCTTAGTTTCTCGACACCTTGTCAAAACACTCAGTCAGGTTGGTAATGGACGATCTGCTGCGCACAATGCTATGCTGGCTCTCCTAGAGCAGGCTATAGGTTTCTAACTGCACATATATCCTATCCCTCAGATTTTGTCTAGCCATTTTCTTGCAACTGGCGTGAGGCCTTCCTACGAAACAGGTTACAAGTTTCAAGGCAAATAGGACAGATAATTTAACAGCTTTACCCGTGTTAGACCAGGATGGAACAAAGAACCATTGTTCTGAAAGTCATGGAGTTTAACTTTTTGACCTTATGCTCTAAGAGACCACTCAGTTCCGTTAGTGGCTGAGAGGTAAAAAAGTGAAATTCCATTGTTCAATGGCTATATATTTGGAAATACCGATGTAATATTTCTGATATCTGCCAAAGTTCTGATAGATTTTCAGTCCTTTTGTGACTGATGCTCGGGTGCGAAAATGCCTGCATCCACTTACGTTTCATTCGTCCACCTGTTCATAATGCATGCAGTTAATTTTGCTTGGTTAACAAAGTCAAATTAAATTGGCCGAGGTGCATAAACGTGAGCGCAAAATCCCAAAGGAGATTATGATCTTTTTTATTTTCCAGGAATTAACATTCTTCGAATTCAATTCAGTAAATTATTTGCCTTGCATAATATGATGTATAAAATCGCATTTAAGGAATCCTGGAGCTATTCAACACATAATCGGGACATTTTACCGACGATGTTACACTCAGGCCTTCTAGTTTATCTGTGCAATCTAATTATTCTGCATTAAGCTTTTTATAACCCTACGCCGTGTCTGTCTAAATGTCTCATTCCAGCTCCTGCAGAAAAAAAAGCATGCCCCCAGCTCCAATTAAAAACTACCATCTTTCAACAAGTCCTCTATCAATTGTTATAATCAATACAGGAAAAAATATCTATCTATCCTTTTGCATGTTAGGATCTTATATACTTCACATAGGCTACATCTCTGCGTTCTTTACCTCAGAGAAATTAAGCCTAGCTAATCTAACCTGTCCGCTTAACAAAAATTATTCAATTTATGCGGAATGTCGGTAGCATTTGTTATAGTGGAATTATACGCTTCCTGTGATGTGGTAACCAGAAACACATGCAATACTCCAGATGTATCTTAAACTGGTGAAATAAGTTTTGGATATTTCCAGTCTCTTTTATTTTATTATCCTTTGCAAATGTAAGATGAACAAGCCTATTTCCAAATATAGCATTCCATTATTAGTTTCAAGTACCAGATATTAAGTTGTCAAGTCTTCATTTTTTTCCGTTTCCATAAATTTGCTTAGCAAAGAGACTTTTTCTATTTCCAATCATTATTTGTATTCTGTAGAATGTTGCTTCTCTTTAAGCTCTTTACACAATAATTGTTGATCTCTGAAGGACTTCAGCAAAATCAGTGTATGTAGTCCTACTGGTATCTGTCAAGTTCACTTATGGTAACAGTCTTTTAGTTGCCACAATGAATGCACGTAGGAGCGCCCTGTGACACCTTTATGTCTTAATATCCCAAACAGTCAATAAGATTGCTCCAGCTAACGGTAATGCTATAACCGAGTTTATGTATAAATCTTCGGCAACTCTATTATTAAATATTAGAATTTCATGGGAAGGAGTGACTGCACATTCAGTGTAGCTTGGAATTCCAGAAATTAATACGTTTTAATTCAGTACAACTAACTAATTTCATCATTAAACTAAATCTCAATAACTCTGTAAGATTTCATCAATAGATTCCAGTCGTTGACAAATGATAAAGCAATTCAATATACAATTGTGTTTGTGTGTGTGTGTGTGTGTGTGTGTGTGTGTGTGTGTGTTTACATGTAAAGAACCATTATTGCGGTAGAAACTTTTATACCTTGGTTTACAAGGGAAAATAATCAAGAAAATAACTGCTTATCATAGTCACCATTATGTGTACGTTTACAGTTTTAATACAATGTGAGGAAACGAAAAGTAACATACATTCGTTATATAGCGATATTTTGTAACAACATTTTTACATGAAGTAAAGAAAATTCATTAAAGGGGCAATTTCGTGTAATGCACCCAGTTATATAAATTCAGACACTACTATACAACATATTAACTTTACCACGTACAAGAGAAAATCTGCAGATGCTGGAAATCCTAGCAACACACACAAAAAGTTGGAGGAACTCAGCAGGCCACGCAGCATTTGAGAAAACAGCACAGTCAACGATTCGGGTAGAAACCCTTGGCAGGTCCGGAAAAAAATAAAGCTGAGGAGTAGACCGAAAAGGAAAGAACAGAGGGGAGAGAAACACAAGGTGATTGGTGAAACATTAGCGGGAAGGATGTAGATCTGGTTGGTGAAAGCGACAGAAGGCCATGGAAGAAAAAAAAGTTGGGGGGTTGGGGAAAGAGCACTAGAGGGTGGCGATAAGGCAAGGAGATAAGGTGACAGATGGGAAATGGTGAAGGAGGGGTGGGCAGCATGGAAGAACAATGTTGAAATGTTCAGTACTGCATCATCTCGTCACCGGCCCGTCGGTGAACTGCTTATTGCTCTGCTTTGCCCTATTTTCAACATCACTTTGGCAGAATATGGAAAATAGTTGCCCGAAAGCATTTGTCCACAGCAATATCATCTGACGGCACCTGTGCCTCAGCAAGAGAATCTGGGTTGGAAGCAGAGTGAAAGGTAAATGACAGAGTTAACGAATGGTGGTCCATTGCTACGGAAAAGAATATACTTCAACTCATGATTACCTCAGAGTTTATTCTATAGATCCTGTCCTCGACTTAACGTACTAAAAAAATTTAAAAAATCTCAACTCGCAGTAATCTGAGCAAAATCTTTGCGACATTCCTTGGCTGATTTTCCCAATTCATCTATATCTTACTGGTCATCTTAAATAACCTCCTCTAATACAGAGGGAAAATTCGTGTTATTCGTTTTCCTCCAAAGTTGCGTACCTTGATAACGACACTCGATCTATCATCAGGGACCACCACCACCCAGACATGCTCCTCTATTCGTTGCTGCCATCAAGGAGAAACTGCCAAGAGCCTGTGGACTCACACCACCCTTCAGGCTCTGGAACCAGAGGATAAATACTCACTTACCTTTACTTCGCCCATCACTGAAATGTTCCCTGAAATGAAGGACTCACTTTAAAGTGCTCGTCATTTCATGTTGTCGACATGTATTTGCACAGTGGATGTCCGCCCTGTTGATCCGGTCCTTTATTAATTTTACTATGGTGATTGGATTTGTTTTCTATACTGGCAAGAAAATAAATTACAGCTTTATATATGGAGATATATATGTACTTTGACAATAAATCTACTTTGAAATTTCAAATATAGAGTAGCAACAGTGGACTCAGCACTGATAGCATGTCACAGAATTGGCTTGTTATCCGTTCTCCTTCTCCTTCGTCTATTTTGTATTCAATTTGTCTATCCCTTTGTTTTCAACGTGATCTAAAATTCCATATAATAACAGACCATAAGACTACAAGACCATAGGGCATAAGAAAAAAATTAGACCATTGAGCCCAACGAGTCCGTTCTGCCATTCCATCATGGCCGATCCCGGATCCTATTCAACACCATACTCCTGCCTTCACGCCATATCCTTCATTGCCCTGATCAATAATGAATCTATCAACTTACGCCTTAAGTATACCCACGGACTTAGCCTCCACCACAGTCTGTGGCAGAGCATTCCACAGATGCACTACTCTGCGGCTAAAAGAAAAAGTCCTTTCCTCTGTACGAAAAGGTCGCCCATCAATTTCGAGGCAGTGCCCCCTTGTTCTGGATACCCCCCACCACCACCACCAGGGGAATCATCCTGTCTACAACTACTATATGAAATACAATGCCAAATGAAAAACAATGTTGGAAAATGCATGGTCATGCACTTTGGTAGTAGAAATAAATGTGCAGACTATTTACAAAACGGGAAGAAAATCTAAAAATCTGAGATGCAAAGAGACGTGTGCAGAAGAGCCTAAAGGTTAACTTGGTTGAATCAGTGGTGAAGAAGGCAAATGCCATGTTAGCAATCATTTAAAGAGGTCCAGAGCCAGAGATCCGGCTGCCACAGCTTCTCCCATGTTATGTCATCCCCCGCCCCCACCCCCACCCCCAACAGTATCCAAATCGGTATATTTGTTGAGGGAATGTCCACAGGGGAACCCTGCTCAGCCTGCCCTTTCCCCTTCCCTCGCCTGATGGTAACCCAATTACCTGTGAGCTGCTCCTTTGGGGTAACTACCTCCCCGAAGCTCCTCATTCTCCCGAATGATCCAGCTCCTGCTCCAGTTCCCTAACGCGGTTTGTTAGGAGCTACAGCTGAATGCACTTCTTGCAGGTATCGTTGTCAGGGACACCGCAGGTCTCCCTGACTTTCCACATCCTGCAAGACGAGCATTCCAACATCTTGCCTGGCATTCTGTTTACTCTAAACGAACAAATACAAAACTAATCAAAACCTACCCTTGCCTCTGCCTGTTGAACCAAAGCCGTCTCACGCTGCTCCCTCTCACAGCGCTCTCAACGCTGCCCGCTGGATATGGTGGTCGCCTTTTTAAACCTTTGGCGCTCTACTGGCTGACGTCACGCGCCTGCGCAGACCAGCCACTTTTCCACGCGCTGCCTAAAAAGAATGGCTTCTCTCCGATATTCCTTACTCCTTCACTCTCAGCCTATAGCTCCGATTTAAAAGTACATATATATAATAGGGAGAGAATTCCACAGATTCAACACTCTCTAGGAAAAACAGTTTCTCCTGATCTCCGTCCTATATCTTCTCCCCTGAATCTTGAGGCAACGTCCCCTAGTTCTACTCTCACCTACCAATGGAAGCAACTTTCCTACTACTGTCTATCGATCCCTTTCAAAATTTTGTATGTTTCTGTCAGATCCCCTCTCATTCTTCTGTGCTCCAGAGAGGTAGTCCCAGGCGGCTCAATTTCTCCTCATAGGTTAACCCCTTCATCCCCGAAATAGACCTGGTGAACCTCCTCTGCACTGCCTCCAAAGCCAGTATATTCTTCCTCAAGTATGGAGACCAGAACTGCACACAGTACTGCAGGTGCGACCTCACCAGTACCCTGTATAGTTATAGCATGACCTCCCTGCTCTTGAATTCAATTCCTATAGCAATGAAGGCTAAAATTACGTTGGCCTTCTTAATAACCTGTTGTACCTGCAAGCCAACTTTTTGTGATTCATGAACGAGCACTCCCAAGTCCCTCTGCATAACACCATGCTGTAATCTTTCACTATTTAAATAATAATCTGCTCTTTTATTATTCTTTCTAAAGTGGATGACTTCGCATTTACCAACGTTGTATTCCATCTGCCAGACCTTGGCCCACTTACTTAACCTATCTATATCCCTCTGCAGACTCTCCACATCCTCTGTACAATTTGCTTTTCTACTCATTTTAGTGTCATCAGCAAATTATGCTACGCTACACTCAGTCCCCTCTTCCAAATCATCAATGTAAATGGTAAGCAGTTGCTGGCCCAGCACCGACACCTGCGGCACCCCACTCACCACAGACTGCCGACTGGAGAAACACCCACTTCTTCCAACTCTCTCCCTTCTTTTGGTTAACCAATCCACTTCCTCCGACTCCATGCATTCGTTTCTTATTTATAAGTTTCTTGTGCGGCACCATATCGAACGCCTTCCAGAAATCCAAGTATACGATATCCACCTATTCCCCTCTATCCACTGCACTCATTATGTCCTCGAAGAATTCCAGTAAGTTTGTCAAAGCGGACCTTCCCTTTCTGAATCCATGCTGCGTCCGTCTAATGGAATCACTTCTTTCTAAATGTTTCGCTATTTCTTCCTTAATGACAGTTTCAAGCATTTTCCCGACTACAGATGTTAAGCTAACTCGCATATAGTTGCCCGTCTTTTGCCTACATCCTTTTTTAAAAAGTAGCGTGACATTTGCTGTCTCCCAATCCGCCCGGACCTGCCCAGTGTCTAGAGATTTTTGATAAATGATTACCAACGCGTCTATTATAACCTCCGCCAGTTTCTTCAGCACCCTGGAATGCATCCCATCAGGACCAGGGAATTTAAGTACCTTCAGGCCTTCTAGTTTGCTTATCACTATCGCTATCATTATCACTGTCGACAAAAAAAATCCGTCCAGTGCAATTTATTCTTGTATATGGGAATTCCAGCATCTGCACTCCTCTTTTAAATATCGGCATTGCATGGCTACACTGTTCGAGCAGAAACATGGACACCTGCTGTACAATTAATAATGGTCGTATCATTAGATATTTGGATGCAAGCATTTAGTGTATCATGGAAAAAGCGAAAGCATGTAGTGTCTATGTTATTAGCAAAAAAAATCGAGAGAAGTATCAAACTTCCTCCATGCGCGCAGGATGTATAATCAATATATTGTTTAGAGTTGTGTGCCACGGTTGCACAAAACTAAAACAGGAAAGTGCGGAGGGAATATGGAAAATGTAGCAATGATTAGAAGACATCAGTATCAATAATCTACTTATTACACTTATATCAACTCATTAATTGTTCGTCAAATCACAGCACTGTGTCAATTCATACGTTTTCAGTTCTACAAAGCGAAAATTCTAAACTAAACTGAAGAGTGGTTAGGTGCTTTATGCAGCGAAAAACATGCGATTGATTCAGCACTTTATTATCACCGCTATCCTTTTTCAGAGGAAGAACACCACGAACATCAATTCGGTAAATTACATTCAGCATTTTAGATTCATTGAATGACTTTGCTTAGACTTGTGTGGGATATACAAATTTTACCCTTTATAATTAACCTTTAGATTACCCCTTCTTATCTTGTACTCACATCGATCCACTGTAGTCCTCTGTAATACTGGTTTATATCGAAGGATTTGAGAAATTAACGTCAAATATGAAAGACATCATTGAAAATAGGCATTGATTTTTTTTTCTTAAATCGGCACATGTAAATTTGGAAAGCATCATAATACATTGTAGTTCTTATTCTTTCAGCATCAGAGAGCGCCTTGCAGAAAAAAGGTAACATTGGAAACAAAGAAAACATAGAAAACCTACAGCACAATACAGGCCCTTCGGCCCACAAAGTTGTGCCAAACATGTCCGTACCTTAGAAGTTACCAGACTTCCCTATAGTCCTCTATTTTTCTAAGCTGCATATACCTATCTAAAAATCTATTAGAATACCCTATCGTATGCACCTCCACCACCGTTGCCAGCAGCCCATTCCACGTACTCACCACCCTTTGAGTGAAACAATTACCCCTGACATCACCTCTGTATCCACTCCCCGGCACCATAAACCTGTGTCCTCTTGCGGCAACCATTTCAGCACTGGGAAAAAGCCTCTGATTATCCACACGATCAGTGCCTCTCATCATCTTATATACCTCTATCATGTCATTTCTTATCCTCCGTCGCTCCAAGGAGAAAAGGCCGAGTTCACACAACCTATTCTCGGAAGGCATGCTGCCCAATCCAGAAAACATCCTTATAAATCTCCTCTGCACCCTTTCCACATCCTTGCTGTAGTGAGGTGAACAGAACTGAGCACAGTGCTCCAAGTGGGTTTTGACTGGGGTCCTATATAGCTG
Source organism: Hemitrygon akajei (assembly GCF_048418815.1). Classification (NCBI taxonomy): domain Eukaryota; kingdom Metazoa; phylum Chordata; class Chondrichthyes; order Myliobatiformes; family Dasyatidae; genus Hemitrygon; species Hemitrygon akajei. Next base: position 171,991,812 of record NC_133125.1, on the reverse strand, counting down.
CAACATTACCTCTCGGCTCCTAAATTCAATTCCACGATTAATGACGGCCAATATACCGTATGCCTTCCTAACCACAGCGTCAACCTGCGCAGCTGCTTTGAGCGTCCTATCGACTCGGACCCCAAGATCCCTCTGATCCTCCACGCTGCCGTCTTACCATTAACACTATATTCTGCCATCATTTTTAACCAACAAAATGAACCACTTCACACACAGCAGGGTTGAACTCCATCTGCCACTTCTCAGTCCAGTTTTGCATCCGATCCGTGTCCCGCTGTAACTTCTGACAGCCCTCCACACTATCCACAGCACCTTCAAACTATGTGTCATCAGCAAACTTACTAACCCATCCCTCCACTTCCTCATTCAGGTCATTTATAAAAATCACGAAGAGTAGGGGTCCCAGGACAGATCCCTGAGGCACCAGTGGTCACCGATCTCCATGCAGAATATTACCCGTCTACAATCACCCTTTGCCTTCTGTAGTCAAGTCAGTTCTGGATCCACAAAGCAATGTCCCCTTGGATCCGTTGCTTCCTTACGTTCTCAATAAGCCTTGCATGTGGTACCTTATCAAATGCCTTGCTGAAATCCATATTCAGTATATCTACTGCTCTTCCTTCATCAATGTATTTAGTCATATCCTCAAAAAATTCAATCAGGCTCGTAAGGCACGATCTTGCCTTGACAGAGGCATGCTGACTATTCCTAATCATGTTATATCTCTCCAAATGTTCATAAATCCTGCCTCTCAGGATCTTCTCCATCAACTTACGAACCGCTGAAGTAAGAGTCACTGGTCTAAAATTTCCTGGGCTATCTCTAATCCCTTTCTTGAATAGAGGAACAACATCCGCAACCCTTCAATCCTCCAGAACCGCTCCCGTCCCTATTGATGATTCAAACATCATCGACAGAGGCTCAGCAATCTCCTCCCTCGCCTCCCATAGTAGCCTGGGTTACATCTCACCCAGTCCCGGCGACTTATCCAACTTGATGCTTTCCAAAATCTCCGGCATATCCTCTTTCTTAATATCTACAAGCTAAAGCTTTTCAATCCAATGCAAGTCTTCACTACAATCACCAAGATCATTTTCTGTAGTGAATGCTGAAGCAAAGTATTCATTAAGCACCTCTCCTATTTCCTCCGGTTCCATATACGCTTTCCCACTGTCACGCTTGGTAGGTCCTATTCGTTCACGTTTTATCCTCTTGCTCTTCACATACTTGTAGAATGCCTTGGGGTTTTCTTTAATCCTGCCTGCTAAGGCCTTCTCATGGCCCCTACTGGCTCTCCTAATTTCCTACTTAAGCTCCTTCCTATTAGCCTTATAATCTTCTAGATCTCTAACATTACCTAGCTCTCTGAACCTTTTGTAAGCTTTTCTTCTTGACTAGATTTACTACAGCTTTTGTACACCACAGTTCCTGTACTCTACCATAACTTCCCTGTCTCATTGGAACGTACCTATACAGAACTCCACACAAATATCCCTTGAATGTTTGCCATATTTCTTCCGTACTTTTCCCTGAGAATATCTGTTTCCAATTTAAGCTTCCAATTTCCAGCCTGATAGCCTCATAATTCCCCTTACTCCAATTAAACGCTTTTCTAACTTGTCTGTTCCTACCTCTCTCCAATGCTATCCAACTTGATGCTTTTCAAAAGCTCCAGCACGTTCTCTTTCTTAACCCTTACATACAGTTCATATTCTATACCTTCACAGTATGGTTCGGGTCAATTTTGACCTGGCCCAAGAATCCCTTCATAACAAGTGTCTATACCAAATTTTGAACCACAGATTTTTTAGGAAAATATAAATAGCCTATCTGACATTAATAAATGTGTGATTAACTCATACTTAATGTTTCAAAGATGTAAAATCCATTTCAATAGATGCGGGTCAAATTTGAACCGGAGCAGCCTCAATGTACAAAAATTTGTAGCACATGTACAAAAGTATAAAAGTTTTAAATATTTTCATTTTTGCGCATTTTTGGTCAATTTAGGAAAAGTCATCAAATTTAAGATAAAAAAAATGGCATTTAGGGTGTTTTGACTGCTCTCAAATGTCAAAACGGGTCACATCTGACCCGAATAGTAGGTAAGAGTTAATATCTACTTGCTCAAGCTTTTCAATCGGCTGCAAGTCTGCACTACAATCACCAAAGTCCTTTCCCACAGCGAATACTGAAGTAAAGTATTCATTAAGTATCCCTGCTATTTCCTCCGATTCCATACACACTTTCCCACTGTCACACTTGATGGGTCCTATTCTTTCACGTCTTATTCTCTTGCTTTTCACATACTTGTAGAATGTCTTAGGGTTTTCCTTAGTCCTGCCTGCCAAGGCCTTCTCATGGCCCCTTCTGGCTTCCTTAATTTCATTTTAAGCTCCTTCCTGTTAGCCTTATAATCTTCTAGATCTCTAACATTACCTAACTCTCTGAACCTTTTGTAAGCTTTTCTTATCTTCTCGACTAGATTTATTACAGCCATTGTGCACCACTGTTCCTGTACCCTACCATAACTTCCCTGACTCATTGGAACGTACCTATACAGAACTCCACACAAATATCCCCTGACCATTTGCCACATTTCTTCCGTTTCTTTCCCTGAGAACATCTGCTCCCAATTTAAGCTTCCAAGTTCCTGCCTGTTAGTCTCATAATTCTCCTTACTCCAGTTAAACGCTTTTCTAACTTGTCTGTTCCTCTCTTTCTCTCCAATGCTATTGTAAAGAAGATAGAATTATGATCACTATCTCCAAAATGCTCTCCTACTGTGAGAACAGACACATGAGCAGGTTCATTTCTCAAGACCAAATCAAGTACAGTCTCTCCTCTTGTAGGCCTATCTACATATTGTGTCAAGAAACCTTCCTGAATACACCTAACAAACTCTACCGCATCTAAACCCTTTGCTCTAGGGAGATGCCAATCGATATTTGGGAAATTAAAATCTCCCATCACGACAACTCTGTTATAATAACACCTTTCAGGATCTGTTTCCGTATCTGCTCCTCGCTATCCCTGTTGCTATTGTGCAGCCTTTAAAAAACACCCAGTAATGTTATTGACCCCTTCCTGTTCCTAACCTCCACCCACAGACACTCCGTAGACAATCCCTTCTTGACGTCTGCCTTTTCTGCAGCCGTGACACTATCTCTGATCAACAGTTCCATGCCCCCATCTCTTTTGCCTCCATCCGTGTCCTTTCTGAAACATCTAAAACCCGGCACTTGAAGTACCAATTCCTGTCCCTGAGCCGTCACAGTCCCTGTCCCTGAACAAGAAAGGATATTTCTTATTATATTGAATTGAAGAGTTGATATTCCTGGACAATCCACCGTATTTTATGAGCTGATAACACTTCCGATTTTCTTATCCCTAAACAATTCTCGGCAAAATATTGAATCATTAAAATTAGCGCCAGCGATTTCCTCATTGCATCCGCAGTTTTTTGAAGTCTGGCTGTATAGCTCTAGCATGTTGCACATGATCAGGAGATTACACTGGAAGCAGTCTCTAATTCCACACAAATTCACCAAAACTAATTGTGGGCAGTAGTGAAATAAAATATTTTGTTAATTTAGTTATCTTCACCGCCTAATAATCGAATCAACCGAGAACAGGAAAGGATCCGAAAACAGTAAGGGCAAAAGGACCCAATTGGGTGTTGTCTACAGGCCACCAAACAGTAGCATGGATTTTGGTTGCAAGTTGAATAGGGAGTTAACATTGACATGTGGCAAAGGTAATGTCGCAGTAGTTATGGGGGATTTCAACATGCAGGTGAACTGGGAGAAACAGGTTGGTGCTGGACCACAGGATAGGGAGTTTGTAGAGTGCCTACGGGATGCATTCTTGGAACAGCTTGTACGAGAGCCGACCAGGGACAAGACTATTCTGGATTTAGTGTTATGTAATGAACAGGATTTGATAAGCGATATCGCAGTAAAGGAGCCATTAGGAGGTAGTGATCACAATATGATAAGCTTTTATCTGCAATTTGAGAAGGATAAGGGCAGCTCGGAGGTGTCAGTGTTGCAGATGAACAGGGGAAACTATGGAGCCATGAGGGAGGAGCTGGCCAAAGTTGACTGGAAGGATAGCCTAGCAGAAAAGACAGTGGAACAGCAATGGCAGGTATTCTTGGGAATAATGCACAAGGTGCAAACTCAGTTCATTCCCCAGAGAAGGAAGGATTCAAAGGGGGGGAAAGGGGCCTCATTGGTTGACAAAGGAAGTCAGAGACTGCATAGCATTAAAAAAAAAAGAAATATGACAGAGCTAAGGTGAGTGGGAGGACAGATGATTGGGAAGTTTTTAAGGAACAACAGAACTTAACTAAAAAGATAATACGGGGAGAAAAAATGAGGTACGAACGCAAGCTAGCCAGGAATATAAAGGAAGATAGCAAAAGCTTTTTCAGGTATGTGAAGAGAAAGAAGATAGTTAAGAACAATGTTGGGCCCTTGAATAATGAATTGGGTGAAATTGTTATGGGAAACAGAGAAATGGCAGAAGAATTTAATAAGTACTTTAGATCTGTCTTCACTAGGGAAGACACAAGCAATCTCCCAGATGTATGGATGGGCCAAAACATAGGGTAACAGAGGAAATGAAACAGATTGACATTCGGAAGGAAACGGTGATGAGAAGACTGATGGGACTGAAGGCTGACAAATCCCCAGGTCCAGATGGTCTGCACCCTAGGGTACTAAAGGAGGTGGCTCTGGAAATTGCGGATGCATTGGTAATCATTTTCCAATGTTCCTTAGATTCAGGATCAGTTCCTGAGGATTGGAGAATGGCTAATGTTATCCCACTTTTTAAGAAAGGAGGGAGGGAGAAAACAGAGAACTATCGACCTGTCAGCCTCACATCGGTGGTGGGAAAGATGCTAGAGTCCATTATTAAGGATACAATTGTGGCATATCTAGATAGCAGTGATAGGATTGGGCCGAGCCAGCATGGGTTTACCAAGGGTAAATCATGATTGACTAATCTGTTGGAGTTTTTCGAGGATGTAACCAGGAAGTTAGACGGGGGAGATCCAGTGGATGTAGTGTACCTCGATTTTCAGAAGGCATTTGATAAGGTCCCACATAGAAGATTGGTGGGTAAAATCAAAGCTCAGGGCATCGGGGGGAAGACATTGACATGGATAGAAAACTGGTTGGCAGACAGAAAGCAAAGGGTAGCGGTGAATGGGTGTTTCTCGGAATGGCAGGTGGTGACTAATGGGGTGCCACAGGGCTCGGTATTGGGACCACAGCTGTTTACCATTTACGTTAACGATTTGGATGAAGGCATAGAAAATAACATCAGCAAATTTGCTGATGATACTAAGCTGGGTGGCAGTGTGACATGTGATGAGGATGTTAGGAGAATTCAGGGTGACTTGGATAGGCTGGGTGAGTGGGCAGATACTTGGCAGATGGCGTTTAATGTGAATAAGTGTGAGGTTATCCACTTTGGGAGTAAGAACAGGAAGGCAGATTATTATCTGAACGGTGTAGAGTTGGGTAAGGGAGTAATACGAAGAGATCTCGGAGTCCTTGTTCATCAGTCACTGAAGGTGAATGAGCAAGTGCAGCAGGCCGTGAAGAAGGCTAATGGAATGTTGGCCTTTATTACAAAGGGAATTGAGTACAAGAGCAAGGAAATCCTCTTGCATTTGTACAGAGCCCTGGTGAGACCACACCTGGAGTATTCTGTACAGTTTTGGTCTCCAGGGTTAAGGAAGGACATCCTGGCTGTAGAGGAAGTGCAGCGTAGATTCACGAGGTTAATTCCTGGGATGTCTGGACTGTCTTACGCAGAGAGGTTAGAGAGACTGGGCTTGTACACGCTGGAATTAAGGAGATTGAGAGGGGATCTGATTGAAACATATAAGATTATTAAGGGCTTGGACAAGATAGAGACAGGAAATATGTTCCAGATGCTGGGAGAGTCCAGTACCAGAGGGCATGGTTTGAGAATAAGGGGTAGGTCCTTTAGGACAGAGTTAAGGAAAAACTTCTTCTCCCAGAGAGTTGTGGGGGTCTGGAATGCACTGCCTCGGAAGGTAGTGGAGGCCAATTCTCTGGATGCTTTCAAGAAGGAGCTAGATAGGTATCTTATGGATAGGGGAATCAAGGGATATGGGGACAAGGCAGGAACCGGGTATTGATTAAGAATTGATCAGCCATGATCTCAAAATGGCAGTGCAGGCTCGAAGGGCCGAATGGTCTACTTCTGAACCTATTGTCTATTGTCTATTGTCTATTGATCCATTCGACCTATCACATTCATACCGATTGTAATACTTTTCCCTCTCTCCACCCTCCCCACCACCCATACCCCCGCCCCACCCCAAACGCCGTCCCATACAGGTTTAGGCACCACGACTTCAGTTAAAAAAGGATGTTGTTAATCTTTCTTCTTTATTATTATCGTTATCATATTTGCGTCTTCTGTAAAATTGGCCAGAGAACTCACAGTTCCGTTATCCGGATCATTGACGTATAATATTAAAAGAAGGGGTCCCAACACCGATGCCTGCGAACACCACTAGCTACCGACATTTAACAGCACGAAGCCCTTTTATTCCCACTCTTTGTCTCATGCAATCTTCTCTCTATGTTAGTATATTTCCTGTCATAACATGGCTTGTTATCTTGTTTAGCACCCCCTTATGCAGCACCTTGGCAAAGACCTTCTGGAAATCTAAGTAAGCAACTACCACCGATACTTCTATATGTTATTTCCTTAAAGAATTCCTAATGCCATGAAACCTCATCCATAACAACGTACATACAACGGAAATCGGGTGATTTAGCCTATAATTGCTGATCAGGCGTCAAGGGCCTGTTTTCTTTAACTCTATGGGAAAATAAATGTCTTTACGACGATCTAATCAGCCATAGAATGATTAATCGTTCCCCTTTTACAAGATTTCTTCATATTCCTCAGAACTTACCGGACCGGAATTAGCAATAAAGTTCGAAGTCATAGCACCAGTGACTATTGATTCAAATGTGTAATACGCTGCTTGACCATATAATACAGACAATTACATCTGTTCTCTTGCAGGACATTACTACAATTAATCTCACGAAATATCAATTTTCCAGATTCCGCTGAGAAGACAGAAAATAAAATAAATCACGTCTCAAGAAAAAAGATTTGAAAAACAACAAACAAAGAAAATCATATACGCAGTACTCCTTGGAACGGAAAACGTTTTCCTGGGACTGTGCAAAATGCTTCTGATGTTTGCGTATATTGCAACATAATCTACTGCTCTAAATTTGATTTGGTGTTGATTGAACAAGAAGCTTGCCATCGCAACGATCAAAATTACTAACAAGATATCCAGAAACTTAAATTACAAATAATCTCCATATTTCCGTGTATTGGATTATGTTTTCATGTTTAAATAGAGCGAAAAATAATGTCCAATATACTCATTGGTTTTGACCTATTCCTCAGAATTTACCTGAACGGAATTTACGATTAATTCAATGTCATGTTATTCATGACTTCTGATTCAAATGCGTAATTGGTTTACTTAGCCACATACTACAGGCAATTACTATACATCTATCCTCACGCAGCGCATTATTATAACCAATTATATGATATATTAAAGTCATGGGAATTGACTAAAGCATAAGCGTTGGGATGTTTGTCATTAATTACACACTCACACGATACATGATTTTTGTGCAAAATAATGCAATGAAACGAATCGTCCAATGAGTATAATCGGCTTCACATTAGAGTAAAATCTTACTATCACACCACACAGTCAGAGAGACACAAATTCCCTGGCTCAAGTGGAAACAGAGTTATTTGCTTGTTTTCCATTTTATCCCATTTGTCTCTTGTTTAAGCCAAGAAGCAAATTATTTCCCATGCAGATGAATGCAAAAGTTATAACCGATTATGCACTGAGAGAAAATGTGTTCTGGAGTGAAAGGAGGCAGGTTAGATAAATCAAAGAAAGGTAAATTACTCACAAATAGCTACAACCTTCAACCATTGCAAAAGTCATAAATTTACACATTGATTCCAGACTGTAGACGTGTGAAACTTTAGACTGCATAGCATGTTCATTGTGGAACCGAGCCTGAAAGCTCAGACGTCATGCAATGTCTCTGTTTCTCTGTATTTCTCAGTAAACAGGGATAACTGTCCAACCGGCGTTGTCAATAATATGACTTACTGTTGGCAGATCTATAAGAACTGATTGTCTCCAACTACCAAGATTGATGTCAAATTCACTGAGATATTAACTGGACTTAAAGAGCAAACACGGGGAAATCTGCAGATGCTGGAAATTCAAACAACACACACAAAATGCTGATGGAACTCATCAGGCTGGGCAACATATATGAAAAAGAGTAAACAGGCGATGTTTCGGGCCAAGACCCTTCCTCTGGACCCTATTCATTACCTGCACCCTGTACATTTAATTATTTCACTCTTATATCATATTTGCAGCAGGTTGCAGTTATACCTTCGCTATTCACCAGCGCATAAATGTTGTCACCCCAGCCTTTATTGTTTGTTGGGGTGGAGGGTGATGGGTTTCGATCACTTTCTCAAAAATGAGACTACACGTTTTATAGGTGAGCATTGAAAGTGTTCACCAGAACTTGAAAAAAAAAACACTTTATTTCCCGTCGCAATGTGATGTGATGTCGTCAACGTATTTTCCTCGTCACGGATTTCAAGAGTACAGTTTATGCCAAGGTGTGCTTGATATTTCTCAATTAGGGCAGAATATGACCCGTCTATAACCACTCTTTACTTCTATGGGAAAACCAATTCTGGATCAGGAACGCAAGATTCCCTTGGATCCCATGCCTTTTTACTTTCTCAATATGCCTCGCATCGGATACCTTATCAAATGTCCTGCTGAAAGCCATAAACACTAAATCTGTTGCTCGACATTCATCAATGTGTTGAGTCAAATCAACAAAAAATTCAATCAGGTTCGGAAGTCGCGACCTGACTTTCACAAAGCTAATATAACTATTCCTAATCATATTATGCCTCTGCAGATGTTCACAAATCCTGTCTCTCTGAATCTTCTCCACCAACTTACCAACCGCTGAAGTAAGACTCACTGGTCTATAATTTCCTGGGTTATCTCTAATCCCTTACTTGAATAAGGGAACAACATCCGTAACCCTCCAATCCTACGGAACCTCTCCCGACCCATTGATGATGCAAAGATCATTGCCAGAGCATACGCTATCTCCTTCCTCGCCTCCCACAGTAACAATATAACCATATAACAATTAGAGCACGGACACAGGCCATCTCGAACCTTCTAGTCCGTGCCGAATGTCTACTCTCACCTAATCCCACTGACCTGCACTCAGTCCACAACCCTCCATTCATTTCCTGTCCACTATACGGACAGTTTACTTTACCGAACCTGCCTCTACCACTTCTACTGGAAGCTTGTTCCACACAGCTACCACTCTCTGAGTAAAGAAATTCCCATTCGTGTTACGCCTAAACTTTTGCTCCGTAACTCTCAACTCATGTCCTCTTGTTTGAATCTCCCCGATTCTCAATGGAAAAAGCCTATCCACGTCAACTCTATCTATCCCCCTCATAATTTTAAATACCTCTATCAAGTCCCCCCTCAACCTTCTACGCTCCAAAGAATAAAGACCTAACTTGTTCAACCTTTCCCTGTAACTTAGGTGCTGAAACACAGGTAACATTATAGTAAATCTTCTCTGTACTCTCTATTTTTTTGATACCTTTCCTATAATTTGATTACAACAACTGGACACAATACTCCAAATTCGGCCTTACCAATGCCTTGTACAATTTTAACATTACATCCCAACTCCTATACTCAGTGCTCTGATTTAAGAAGGTCAGCATACCAAAAGCTTTCTTCACCACCCTATCTACATGAGATTCCACCTTCAGGGAACTATGCACCATTATTCCTAAATCACTCTGTTCTACTGCATTCTTCAATGCCCTGCCATTTACCATGTATGTCATATTTTGATTAGTCCTACCAAAATGCAGCACCTCACACTTATCAGCCTTAAACTACATCTGCCATCTTTTAGCCCACACTTCTAACTGGCCTAAATCTCTCTGCAAGCTTCTAAAACCTACTTCGTTATCCACAACGCCACCTATTTTAGTATCATCTGCATACTTACTAATCCAATTTACCACCCCATTATCAATATCATTAATGTATATTACAAACATTGGACCCAATGCAGATCCCTGAGGCACACCACTAGTCACCAGCCTCCAACCTGACAGTTATCCACCTCTACTCTCTGACATCTCCCATCCAGCCACTGTTGAATCCATTTTACTACTTCAATATTAATACCTAATGATTGAACCTTCCTAACCAACCTTCCGTGCGGAACCTTGTCAAAGGCCTTACTGAAGTCCATATAGACGATATCCACTGCTTTACCCTCGTCAACTTACCTAGTAACCTTTTTTTAAAATTCATTAAGATTTGTCAAACATGACCTTCCACGCACAAATCCATGATGACTGATCCTAATCAAACCCTGTCTATCCAGATGATTATATAAACCTTCTCTAAAAATACTTTCTATTAATTTACCCACCACTGACGTCAAACCTACAGGCCTATAATTGTTAGGTATACTCTGAGAACCCTTTTTAAACAATGGAACAACATGAGCAATACGCCAATCCTCAGGCACCATCCCCGTTTCTAATGACATTTGAAATATTTCTGTCAGAGCCCCTGCTATTTCTACACTAACTTCCCTCAAGGTCCTAGGGAATATCCTTTCAGGATCCGGAGATTTATCCACTTTTATATTCCTTAAAAGCGCCAGTACTTCCTCCTCTTTAATCGTCATAGTTTCCATAACTAATCTATTTGTTTCCCTTACCTTACACAATTCAATATCCTTCTCCTTGGTGAATGCCGAAGAAAAGGAATTGTTCAAAATCTCCCCCATCTCTTTTGGCTCCACACATAGCTGTCCACTCTGAATCTCCAAGGGACGAATTTTAACCTTCACTATCCTTCTGCTATTAATATAACTGTAGAAACCCTTTGGATTTATTTTCTCATTTCTTGCCAAAGCAACCTCGTATCTTCTTTTGGCTTTTCTAATTTCTTTCTTAAGATTCATTTTACATTCTTTATATTCCTCGAGCACCTCATTTACTCCATGCTCACTATATTTATTGTAGATATCTCTCTTCTTCCGAAACAAGTTTCCAATATCCCTTGAAAACCATGGCTCTCTCAAACTTTTATCCTTCCCTTTCAACCTAACAGTGACATAAAGATTCTGTACCCTCAAAATTTCACCTTTAAATGACCTCCATTTCTCTGTTACATCTTTCCCATAAAACAAATTGTCCCAATCCACTCCTTCGAAATCCTTTCGCATCTCCTCAAAGTTTGCCTTTCTCCAATCAAAAATCTCAACCCTGGGTCCAGTCCTATCCTTCTCCATAGTTATATTGAAGCTAATGGCATTGTGATCACTGGACCCGAAGTGCTCCCCAACACATACTCTGTCACTTGACCTATCTAATTCCCTAAAAGGAGATCCAACACTGTCCATTCTTTAGCTGGTACCTCTATGTATTGCTGCAAAGAACTATCCTGCACACATTTTACAAACTCCAGGCCATCCATCCCTTTTACAGCATGGGCTTCCAGTCTATTTGTGGAAAATTAAAATCTCCCACAATCACAACCCTGTGCTTATTACAAGTATCTGCTATGTCCTTACAAATTTGCTCCTCCAAGTCTCGCTCCCCATTAGGTGGTCTATAATACACCCCTATAAGTGTTACTACACCTTTCCCATTCCTCAATTCCACCCAAATAGCCCCCCTAGACGAGCCTTCTAATCTATCCTGCCAGAGCTCCGCTTTAATATTTTCTCTGACAAGCAATGCAACAACTCCCCCTCTTGTCCCTCCGATTCATCATATTTCCAGGTATCAATCCATGCTCTAGCTCATCCACCTTTGTTACAATGTTCCTAGCATTAAAATAAATGCATTTAAGTAATTCTTCACTTCTTACTCTGTTTATCTCTAACGGTGCAAACAACTTTGCTATCTTCTTTTTCTTCCTTCTCGCATACATCTGCTCCTACACTCTGGTTCCCCTTCCCCACCTCCACCCCCGTATCCAGTTTAAATCCACTGGAGCCTCTCCAGCAAACCCTCCTGCAAGAATATTTGTCCCCATCCAGTTCAGATGTAAACCGTCCCGCCGGAACAGGTCCCACCTTCCCTGGAAAACTGCCCAATTATCTATGAATCTGAATTCCTCCCTCTTGCACCGTATCTTCAGCCACGTGTTGATCTGCGCTATCTTACTATTTCTAAACCCGATTGCACGTGGCACTGGTAGCAATCCTGAGATTCCTATCCTGGAGGTCCTGTCCTTTAACTTGGCGTCTAACTCTCTAAACTCACCTTTCAGGACCTCCTCACTCTTCCTACCCTCGTCATTGGTCCCTACATGGACCACGACATCTGGCTTTCACCGTCCCTGAGAATATTGAGAACTCGATCCGAAATATCGCAGATCCTGGCACCAGGGAGGCAACGGACCATCCGGGATTCTCGATCTCTTCCACAGTACCTCCTATCTGCCCCCTTAACTACCGAATCCCCTAATACTACTGCTCTCCTCTTTTCCCTCCTTCCCTTCTGAGCTGAGGGTCCAATCTCAGAGCCAGAGACGCAACCACTGCAACTTGTCCCTGGTAGGTCGTCCCCGCCAACAGTATCCAAAACGGTATACTTATTATTGATGAGAACGGCCACAGGGGTGCTCTGCTCATTTTGTCTAATCCCGTTCCCTCTCCTGACAGTCACCTGGCTACCTGTCTCCTGACTCTTAGGGGTGACTATCTCCCTGTAACTCCTGTTTATTTCTGCCTCTGCCTCCCGAATGAGCCGAAGTTCATCCAGCTCCAGCTTCAGTTCTCTAACACGGTTTGTCAGGAGCTGCAGCTGGATGCACCTTTTGCAGGTGTAGTCATTAGGGACAATTGTGCTCGCCCTGACTTCCCACATACAAACGTAGCACTCGACTGCCCTAACTGCTGCCTCCATTACCTACTCCTGAGGTAACTAAATTAATCAAAGGAGCTTACCCGGCCTTACCTCATTTGGAGTGAAGCTCGTCCTGCTCGCTTTCTAAATTCTCCCGCTGCCTCACGGGCCGACTTTCACGCGCCTGCGCAGTCTAGCCTCTTTTCCCCGATCAGTTAAAAAACCGGCTTCTCTCCGAGACTCCTTCCCTCTCCGCCTCTTGCTTCGATTTAAAAAGTAGCCTGGGGTATATCTCGTTCGGTCCCGGTGACTTATCCAACTTGATTCTATCCAAAAGCTCCAGGATATCCTCTTTATTAATGTCTAAATCCTCAAGCGTTTCAGTCCGCTGTAAGTCATCCCCACAATCGCCAAGATCATTTTCCATAGTAAGTACTGAAGCAAAGTATTCATTAAGTACCTCGGCTTTGTCCCCCGGCTCCATACACACTTTCCCACTGTCACACTTGATTTTTCCTATTATCTAACATCTTGTCCTCTTGCTCTTCACATACCTGTAGAATGCCTTCCTGTTCGCCAAGGCCTATTCATGGCCCCTTCTGGTTCGCCAAAGTTCATTCTTAAGCTACTTCCTGCTAGCCTTATGATTTTCTAGCTCTCTGTCATTACCATGTTATTTGAAACTTTCGTAACTTTTCTTTTCTTCTTGACTAGATTTTCAGCAGTCTTTGTACACCATATTCCTTTGCAAAATATTTACAATCACAAATGCATTTGTTTGATATACGATGCATAATGCCTTAATAAAATTCAAGTGGTTACATATTCTTAGCGGTGCCAAGATACCAGCAACAAATAAGCGAAAGGAGAATTCAACAATCATGAACTTGCATGTACTTAGTAAAGTTAGAAGTCACTGAAGCGGCCATCCATACAAAATTCTTCGAGATTGGGAAAACACCTTTTTATAAAAGTTTATAACGAACATTCTGGCATTCTTTGTGCTCCCATCCTTCTGCAATACTTTAAATTACAACGAAAGTTGTGTTGAAACAGTAGGAATTCGCACGACATGATTATATCTATCCACGGATTTCAAACATTAATCTGGATGAAGTGTTCAGATACTATATATTGACGACAGTATGAATTCGCCCTGGAAAGAATGAATGGAAAAGGGGTTATCTTTCATAGCAACGTATGCAAAACGCTGGCTGGATTCAGCAAGTCAGGTAGCACCTCTGGAAAAGTGTACACAGTCAGCTTTTCTACCAGAAACCCTTCTAAAGGACTGGAAAAAAGTGGGGGTGAGTCGGTGAATAGAAAGGGGAGGGGAAGGGAAATAGGCGAGCTCCAAAATGGTAGGTGAAGCCAGGTGGATGGAAAAGGTCGAGGACTGAGCAAGAAAGTACCTGATATGAAAAAGGAGTGAACAATAGACGAAGTAGAAAGAGTAGGGTCCGAGAGGGAAGTCGTAAGCAAGTGTGAAGAAGTGAACAAGCTAGTACCCAGACGGAATATAAGATGTTGCTTCTCCACCCTGAGGGTGGACTCGTCCTGACACAAGACGGGTCAATGGATCGATACGTCGGAATGGGGATGGGATCAGAATTAAAATGTTTGAACTCTCGGATTACCCGTTTGTGTGGATGACGTGGAGGTGGTCGACGAAGCGGGTCCCAATTTACGCTGGGTCTCACTAATATAGAGGAGATAACAGACACAATAAACAGCTCCAGCAGATTCACAGTGAAAGTGTTGCTTCAGCAGGAAGTACTGTTTGCGGCCTAAATGGAGGTGAGGGAGGAGGTATATTGGGTAGATATGGCACTTGAACGGCTTACAGGGATACGTGCCAGGAGTGTGGTTAGTACAGAGAAACAAATGGACAAGGGTATCAAGAAAAGGAGATCCCTGCGAATAGCAGTGGCAGCGTGCGATGGTTGAACGTAAGTATATGCTTGTTGGAGGATTCTAAGAGGGACCATATCACTATTATGGCAGCGGGAAGATTGGGTGAGTGCAGATGCACTGGATATGGAGGGGTCCTCCTCGAGAGTTGGGTAGGATGAGCATTTGAGAGGTGCTGCATGGCCTCGGTAACGTAAATGTCAGCATACCACAATTGAACAGCGCCCACCTTGTCTTCGTGAGTCATTTCTGGATCTAACTTCCACCCTGACCTTAAATTCACATTTCTTTTATAAACGACACTCCCAAAATGATCATGGAACTCAGCAGGCCAGGCAGCATCTGTGGAATAGTGTAAACAATCGACGTTTCGCAACTAGACACTTCATTAGGACTTGAAAAAAATATGAAGAGTAAGAAGTGATGGAAGGGAAGGAAGAGTACAAGGTGGTGGGTGATAGGTGAAATCGGGAAAGGGAAGCAGTGAAATAAAGAGCTGGTAAATTGATTGGTGGAAGAGATAAAGGGCTGGCGAAGGGCGAGTCTGCTAGGAGAGGGTAGAATACCAGAGATGAATGGGAAGGGCAAAAGCACCAGAGAGAGGTGATGGACAGGTACGAAGATAAGCTTAAGGTAAAGGAACCATTACGATGAGTAAATACAATATAATTGAATTCATAATGCAATGAGAGAGGGAGAAGCAGATGTATAGCTATTGCAATAAATTAAAGGTAGGACAGGAAAATTGCAAATGTCACTCTACTATTTAGAAAGGAAGCAGGCAAAAGAAAAGAAAGGAAATTATAGACCTGTTATCCAAACCTCAGTGGTTGGGGAAGTATTGGAGTCCATTATTGTGTACGAGTTTTCGGGATATTTGGAGACTAATGACAAATTAAGTCAAAGTCAGCATTGTTTTTATCAAGGGAAACCTTGCACGACAAGTCTGTTAGAGATCTTCGAGGCAGTAACAAGCAGGGCGGTCAAAGGAGAGGCAGTGGACGTCATTTACTTGGATTTTCAGAAGGAATTTGATAAGGTACCACACATGGGCCTGCTTAACACGATAAAATCCCATGGCTTACTGCGAAGTTACTGGCATGGGTAGAGAAATGGCTGACAGGCAGGAGGTGGTGTGTGGGAATAAAATGAGATATTTCTGATCGACTGTCAATACCTGGTGGTACTCCTCAATGGTCAGTGTAGGGACTGCCACTTTTCACATTTCTTGTCAATGATTGGGAAATGTAATTAATGGATTTGTGGCAAAGTTTGCCGATGATACGACGATAGGTGGAGGGGTAGGTAGCGCTGAGGAGGCAAGACGATTGCGGAAGGACTTAGAGATATAGGAAGAATGGACACAAAATGGCAGATGGATTACAATGTCGGGAAATGTATGATAATGCATTTTGGTAAAATGAATAAAAGTGCAGGCTACTATCTAAATAGGGAGAAAGTACAAAAGTGAGACTCGCAAAGGGACCTACTTGGGATTCCTCGCGCAAGACTCCCAGAAGATTAATTCTCAGGTTTAGTCTGTATTAAAGAAGCTAAATGTTTGGCATTCATTTTCAGAGGAATAGTATATTTTTTAAAAAGCAGATAATGGTGAAGTTTTATTAAACACTAGTCAGGCTGCGCTTGGAGTATTGTCCACAGTTTTGGGACATTTTATCTCAGAAAGAATGGGCTGACATTGGAGAAAGACCAGAGGAGGTTCACGAGGATTATTCTGGGAATGAAGGGGTTAACCTTTCAGGAGCTTTTGGATGCTTTGGGCGGGCACTCACTAAAATGCGGGGGTTGGGGTGATCTCATTGAAGCCTAACGAATGATGAAAGTACGAAATAAGGTGAAAGTGCAGAGGATGTTTCGTATAGTTGGATTGTCCAGAACTGGAAGGAATACTGATAGGTGAGCTTTTAGAACAGAGGTATGGATGAATTTTACAGCGCTAAGTGGAGAACCTGTAGAATGTTATGCCACAAACAACTCTGGAAGTAAAAAGGCCGTGGATGTATTTAAAGCGAAAATGGATAGGTTCCTGATTGGTCAGGGCATCAAAGTTTATGGCGAGAAGGGAGGTGGATGGGGTTGAGTGGGATCCGGGATCAGCCATGATGGAATGGTGGAGCAGACTCTATGGACTGATTGGTCAATTTCTGCTGTTGCGTCTATGGACTCTTTTGTCTAATAGATATATAAAGAGACAGGATATCCATAATGAAAGTAAGACAGTCAGGGCCATGGAACGAAAGGCTGCTGAAGAGACAGAAGCCATGTAACGAATCACAGATGTAGGTTAGAAGGGGTTGAACAATGAGGACAAAAAGGAGTCGAGGTAAGCAGACACAAGAGCACATTTTTATTTCCTTGATTTCCACGGTTCGAAATCCTGCACATTAAACGCTAAAAACACACACCATAATTCTCATCACATTACTTCGCGTGGTTAAAGAAAACGTTTGTATAATTTTCAAAGGACAAATTGGAAGCAGCAATAAATGTGATCCTTATATCCTGGAGCCGTCCCTCCAAAACGAAAAAGAGAAAAAAAGAGGGTAGACTATAGTTGCAGCTGTTGTCAAAGGTTATTTCTAAACGATTTTTGATCTACTACTTGTAGATGATCCGATGCTACTTCATATGATGTTCGATGTTTGGAGTAACTCTCTAATGCATAATCATTGTTTTCCATTAGCTGACTCCAGTTTATCAGTTGGAATGGCCAGATGGATTTGAAACAGCTTACCGTGTATATCTGGCCGAGTAGCAATAAGTGACCAACTGCAACCGCGTTCAAATCATGAAGTCCTGCTACAATGCGTTGTTTTGTGAGCAATCCTTACAATATAACAATCTTCACAAATGGACCTTGATATGAATTATGTAACTTTGTTTCTTGATATTCCGGTTGCTTATTCGCTTGATTTTTTGTGACTTGGAGCCCGGAGACCCATGTTAAACCCACACTGCTGTTGTTGTTTTTGTGGAGTTTATATTTCGCCCACTACCAGAAGTGTTCTCTCTAGATACACTAGATCCGTCCTACATTCGAATGTAAGTTAACTCCCAGCTGAAAAGAATTCTCATTGTGTTGAGTTAAGGGCAGGAATTAGCAGGTCTGTTGGAATGATGTAACATAATTGTTCACTGTTGCTTCTCGAATATCGAGGCTATTTCAAATTGTTTTTCAGAAAATTACATCCACGAAGAAAAAGTGCCCTCGGAAGTCTTTCCTGTGAAGAACGTTAAGTCCAATTGGAAATGGAACAAAAAGAATACGCCAGAAGTGGTCAGCTCTGTGATTCTGATTTTAAATGAATGAGTGCTGGACTGTTTCAAGCTTAACTGAGAGTAGGGTCGCTGGCAATATTCACCGTGTTCAATATGAACCAGCCCACTCAACAGCTAGCAAAGTTGTTATAACTTTTGGATAAAATTATTTCAGTGCACCCATCTAACCGGAGTAGTTACCTAAACTCTTGACAAATATGAACTATATATAAATTTATGATTTTCTTTATCCAAAACATGAGACTCACGCTCCTTCACAAACTAATAGCATGTTCTTTCTGTTTACCGAATGAACAACAACGAATTGCACGTTGAAAAATATTTCTGAGCAATGATTCTGAACGGAAGTGATTGTTAAAGGAGACAGAAATGCTTAGACCGAACGGCACTCCTCACTAACTGAAACCGCGCGTGCAAAAGGGTCTTCCTCGGTTTATATCAATTATCTAACTCAACTGCTTAGAATGAGGGTACTGATTAACGATCTCTGGGGTCTTAAGTTGTATTTTATTTTACAGTCCAGACTTTCATTCAATGTTGAACTGGGCAACAGTACAAAGCAATGAACAATAGTTAAATTCAATTCGAAGCTCAGATAGATGCATACGTAGTCACATGCACGCATTTAGTGCATACATGCAAACATGGATAGATATATAGATAGATAGAAACATACGTAGCTAGGGAGGGGAAGAGAGAAAGTACGACAGCAGTTGACAAATAGAAATATGAAACCGCAGGAGAAATTTCGAAAGAAACAACTCGAAGAAAACTGTCTCGGATAAATCTTTTGGTATGCTGTCCTTTATAAATCAGAGCATTGAGTATAGGAGTTGGGATGTAATGTTAAAATTGCACAAGGCATTGGTAAGGCAGCATTTGAAGTATTGTGTACAGTTCTGGTCACCGAATTATAGGAAAGATCCTTTCCTGTCCATATACCTATCCAATTTTACTTTAAATGACAATACCGAACCTGCCTCTACCACTTCTACTGGAAGCTCCTTCCACACAGCTACCACTCTCTGAGTAAAGAAATCCCCCCTCGTGTTACCCTTAAACTCATGTCCTCTTGTTTGAATCTCCCCTACTCTCAATGGAAAAAGCCTATCCACGTCAACTCTATCTATCCCCCTCATAATTTTAAATACCTCTATCAAGTCCCCCCTCAACCTTCTACGCTCCAAAGAATAAAGACCTAACTTGTTCAACCTTTCCCTGTAACTTAGGTGCTGAAACCCAGGTAACATCCTAGCAAATCTTCTCTGTACTCTCTATTTTGTTTACATCGTTATGGAGGGTTATGGGCTGTGTGCGGGCCAGTGGGACGAGGTGAGAGTAAGCGGTCGGCACGGACTAGAAGGGCCGAGATGGTCTGTTTCCATGCTGTAATTGTTATATGGTTATATGGTTATAAATCATGGGGAAATGTTCGGTATACAAGCTGAAAGAAAGCACGTTAGGATGATAAAACTTTGAGAGTGGCGCACATTGAAACGGACTTGAAATTCCAGGTGTTCTCGTGTGCTTAAAGTTACTGTCGTTTGTGGATATATTTTCCCGGTTATCTTTTTCGGACTGATTTTCAGCCATAACCCATTGCTTTCATCGTGCCCGATACGCGTATACTGCGGAAAATTAAAATGACAGCCATTGCTATCCCTTCGCCACGTTTCCATAATGGTTATACTACCTTCCAGTGAAGGGGGATTGACAGAAGTGTACAAAATTACGAGAGATATACAAACCTCTGAGAGACATAGAGAGGTTTAATCTTCGCTATATTTTTCCTTTGGCAGTTGACTCAACAGTTCAGAGGTATTGGTTTCAGATGAAAGGATTCAAAGAAAGATTTACATAAAGAATAGAGAATAATGATATTGGAACTTGAGGGGCAAAGTTTTTTTCAAAGAAAAGGTGGCATTTATATGGTGTAAGCTGCTAGCGCAAGCAGATGAGGCAGATAGGATACAAGCTGTTGAAAGGGATTTGGATTGGTCAAGCATTGGAAAAGTTTGGAAGGTTATGTGTCCAAAATTGACGAATGAGACTAGAATGGATTAAAAAAAATATGGTCAGCGTGTACGTTGTGGACTGCAGGACGTGTTGTCGTGCTGTATAATTCTCCAACGTTGTTATTATGATACTCCTTGTAGCAAAGGTCTTCATCCAATTCGCCTTCCTGATTATTGTTCATCGCCGTCACGTTAATGCTAAGTATTTCCGGAATCGTTTGCAGAAAAAGATTGCAAAAAACCTATTTCATAATCTACCATCGCGTGTATCCTGTCCAAATACCAGCTTAGTATGCAGTGTCCCTTCATGCTCAATCACGAAGCCCCAGCCCCAACCAAAACCAAGATCGTTCCGCCGATTCACGGAGATAACTCCTGTGACGTATGTCTAAAACGTAGCACATAGTTGCCAGACTGTCTAAGGAATGCGCGTACCAACAGAACTGATACATCTGTTAAAGCTTTGGACAAGAATTAAATCCAGCGGAAGTCTCAAAACTTATTTTATTAGTATATTTAACTAGATCAATGCCACATAAGAATTCAATATTCCTGTTGAAACATATGGAGATTACGTAAGTTCATCATTTACGAGCAAGCAAACAAGTATCAGAAATTTTGAGGCTACCAGCATTTTTGAGATTTGATGTGAACAAAATTTTGATCAACGTTTTCTCGCTGAATACGTCAAACTGTGATGAACGAAGTTGATAAACAAGAGAAAATGTGCATATGCTGGAAATCCAAGCAACGCACACAAAATGCTGGAGAAACACAGCAGGCCACGCAGCATCCATGGAAAAAACAAAATTATACTCGAAGTTTCAGGCCGAGACTCTTCGGCAGGACTGGAGAAAAGAAGATGAGAAGTAGATTTAAAAGGAGAGAAAAACACAAGGTGATATGTGAAACCGAGAGGGGGAGGGGCAAAATAAGGAGGTGGTGAAAAAGATACAAGAATGGTGAAAGGGGAAGTTCGATAGGAGAGAACAAAAGGTCATGGAAGAAAGAAAAAGGGGGAGGGACACCAGAAGGAAGCGATGGGTAGGCAAGGAAATAAGATGAGAGAGTTAAAAGGGGATGGGGAATAGTGAAAGAAAGTGGGGAAGGGGGCAATTACCGGAAGTCTGAGAAATCGATATTCGTGCCATCAGGTTGCAGGCTATCTAGACAGAATATAAGGTGTTGTTCTTCCAATCTGAGTGTAGCCACATCGCGACGGTAGAGGAGGCCATGGATCGACAGAATTTCCCATTTCCAGAATGGGATTGGGTAGTGGAATAAAAATGGATGGCCACTGGGAGATCCCACTACTTGTGGCGGATGGAGTCTCCCAGTCTACTTCGGGTCTCACCGATATACAGGAGGCCACACCAAGAGCACTGGATACAGTACATGACCCCAACAGACTAACATTTAAAGAGTCGCCTCACCTAGTGAGGGAGGAGCTATAGGGGCGGACGTAGCACTTTTTCCGTTTGAAAGTATAAGTGCCAGGAGGGAGATCAGTGTGGAGGGAAGAATGGACTAGAATCTTAATCGGTGCTTGGATCCTGTTGGAACTGGCGGAAGGTCCGGAGAATTAAGAATGGACGCAGAGGCTGGTGAGGTGGTAGGAGAGGACATGAGGAACCCTGTCACTGGTAGGGTGACGGAAGGATAGGTAAGAGCAAACGTGTGTAAAATGGAATAGATGTAGTTGAGGGCGTTGATGGCGGAGGAAGCAAAGCCTCTTTCTTTCAAAAAGGGGGAGATCTACTTCGTTCTAGAATGAAAAGCCTCGTCCTGAGAGCAGATGTGACGGAGACGGAGGAATTGAGAGAAAGGTGGCTTTTTTACAAGTATCAGGGAGGGATGAGGTATAGTCCAAGTAACGTGAGCATCTGTGGGCTTATTATAGACAGGAGTGGATAGGCTTTCTCCGGAGATAGAGACAATGACATCAAGAAAGGGGAAGGGGGAATGCAACTGCTCTCAGATTAATGTTTAAACAGTCCGATAAGGGTAATTCAACAATGTCTTCGGGGAGGGGGGGGTGTGTATGCATCATTCCGCGGCTGACAGTTTTAAGACACATGTTGTGGAGAATTTCAATCTTTCTTTTCGTTCCTGAGATGACAATTATCGTCAACCTGTCCAGCACAATATATTTAATTCCATCAAGGTCATTGTTTATGATTTAAAAATGACAGGAGCCTACGCCAGGAAAACTATTTCTGAAAATAACTTTATGCGATACACTCACACGTATATGCATGTGTTTCTGTGACGGGCATTTTCTTTTCTGGGTTTCTGTTACTATAAAAAAATAACATCTTCAAAAATGTATTAAATTGACAGACAGATAGGCAAGTAATCAAATATAATCACTTGTAAATTTAACTACATTTAAGGCTACATGCCATTGAAGATTTCTTTGCTAGTTTGCGTAACTAGTTGTGAAGGGTTATCGTTACAAATTTTATCAGCAGCAAAGATGTAATTAGTCCACTTCCAGTATTAAAAGTGATGATTCGCAATATTAAATCCCGTTTAAACATTTTAACGAAAGAATCAGTTTAGGACTCTATGCACCAAAATATCATAACTGGCATAAAATTGACAAGTAACATTGTAATCACAATTATGTCAGAAAATTACTTATTTCCTGAAACAGAAATCTGAGTCATCCTTTCCTGAAATTTAGTAACATTATTTCCACTACTCGCAACTTCCACAACAACACGAAGGTCACTAACCACAAGAAAATCGATTCATGAAGATAGAAACATGGAAAACCTACAGCACAATACAGGCCCTTCGGTCCACAAAGCTGTGCCGAACATGTACTTGCTTTAGAAATTACCTAGGGTTACACATAGGCCTCTATGTTTCTAAGCTCCATGTACCTATCACAGGAGTCTCTTAAAAGACCCTAACATATCCGCATCTACCACTGTTGCCGGCGGCTCATTCCATGCACTCACCACTCTCTGCATAAAAAAATTACCACTGACATCTCCTCTGTAGCTACATACAAGCACCTAAAAACTCTTGCTGTCTCGTGATAGTCATTTCAGCCCTGGGAAAAAAAGCCAATGACTATCCTCACGATCAATGCCTCGCATCATCTTGTACACTTCTATCAGGTCACCTCTCATCCTCCACCGCTCCAAGGAGAAAAGGCTGAGTTCACTAAACCTGTTCTCATAAGGCATGCTCTCCAATCCACGCAACATCCTTGTAAATCTTCTCTGCACCCTTTCTATCTTTCTATGATTTCCACGTCCTTCCTGTCGTGAGGTTACCAGAAGAGAGCACAGTACTCCAAGTGGGGCCTACCAGGGTCCTATATAGATGTAATATTACCTCTCGGCTTAAACACAATCTAATGGGTGATGAAGACCAATGCACCGTATACCTTCTTAACCACAGAATCAATTGTGCAGCAGCTTTGAGTGTTCTATGGACTCGGACCCCAAGATCCCTCTAGTCCTCCACACTGCCAGTAGTCTTACCATTAATACTATATTCTACCATCATATTTGAGCTACCAAAATGAACCACCTCACACTTACAAAGGCAACACGAGTGAATCTGCAGATGCTGGAAAAAATAAAAACACACAAAATACTGGCAGAACTCAGCAGGCCAGACAGCATCTATGGGAGGAGGTAGTGACGACGTTTCGGGCCGAAACCATTCATCGGGAGTGATGAATGAACCTCACACTTATCTGTGTTGAAATCCATCTGCCACTTCTCAGCCCAGTTTTGCATCCTATCAATGTCCCGCTGTAACCTCTGACAGCCCTCCACACTATCCACCACACGCCTAACCTCTGTGCCATCAGCAAGTTTCCTAACCCATCCCTCCACTTCCTCATCCAGGTCATTTATAAAAATCACGAAGAGAAGGCGTCTCAGATTAGATCCATGAGGCACACCTCTGGTCACTGACCTCCATGCACAATATGACCTGTCTACAACCACTCTTTGCCTTCTGTGAGCAAGCCAATTCTGGATCCACAAAGCAAGGTCCAATTGGATCCGATGCCTCCTTACATTGTCAAAGAGCCTTGCATGGGGTACCTTATCAAATGCTACTATACTGCCATCTGATAAACGCAGTACGGTCACTTGTATAGAATATTCCAGCCAGCATTTTTAAGTCTGTATCTGTACACTAGCATCAAAGAAGACATGAGCTGCCAGGCAAGAAAAGCGCCGCTATCGTTATTTAGCTCTCGACTGGTAATATTGTATAGTTTTATTTCATTTTCTCTCCTTCTAAATGATGAAACTACGGACACAACTGTACTTTAGGAGCACCAAAGTCTTGTCTACTTCAATGAAATCGGGAATGAAAAGAAAATCTGTCATGATCTGCCTTACCCAGCGTCGTTAAGCCCGTGTGCTCTTATTTCTGTCTCACTATGGGAGTCTGTCTTTCCTTCGTTTGTCAGCACACACCATGACACAATCTTACAGACAAAACCTGGAGTGGGAAATATTAATAAACTGCTAACAGTGACGCAGTTGCATGAGGAAACAAAAATAAAATGCACAGGTTTATGTTTCTTTCCACTAACTTCGTAACTTAACTTTCTCAAGGTATTCAACACAAAGCCAGTAAGGTCTTTTTAGGATCTAAACATTTGGTCATGTAAAAGCCAAGATAAAGTGAAGCAGGTAGATGAGTTATTAATACACCAATCATCAGAACAAATAGTAAATATAATCCCAAAGAAAATCCATAGACTATCTTTAAAATATGTGGGTGTGCTGCAAATTGCATACAGATTCAAAACATTTATTGATGCAGCACGCGAGAAAAACTTTATCTTCGGGCTCTGGAGATAAGACACCGGAGATACTGCAATACTCAGCAGCATGTAAAGGAACCGGAAATCTTAAGGTTACTTATACTCAAATAGAAAAAAAAAACTATTATGACTGACACTGAAAAATAATGTTGTAGAGAGTGTTAACTGGCAATCTGAAAAGTACAAAAAATGAAGATGTGTTCAAAATTGTTTGCCATAAACGTTCCAGATTTAACGTAATGAGATTGTAATCAGTGGAGGATCTATGTCAGCATTATAAGTTTATTTTATTCTTCACTTGCAACAGAAGCCAAGTGACTATGAGTATTATTGTTCCTAAAATGATACATTTAGTCACTATCTTCATTTATATGAAATATGAGCTATTTGGATTCATAATTTGATGAATCACTTAAACGGAATTTGTCTGCTTTATATATATGAGTCAAACCATTAGTGAATAGAATCACTGTGTTACACATTGATTGCGATTTGTAATGGAAGCTCGTTGAAAGAAGAAGGTACGTTTTTTTCTCTTTTGTTATTGCTGAAATGGATGTGGTTAGTTCTATTGAAAAATTTTCAAGTTTATACGCAAATTAACTGACAATTATGTTTATTTTCACAAGCAAAAAGATTATCTTGCTGTTTTCATTTTTTACCGTTGGACCATTATTCCACTGCGAAAGTCAATAACTTGAACGTAAGATTCAGCTGAGGACGTTTCTGACAAAGTGAACTTGTCTCAGAAACTTTGAACCATATTACAGTGTACTATACATTAACCAGAATGTTACTTGATTGTCTCCTGGAAAAAAACACTATTTAACGACAGAGTGTTTGGAGATAGCTAAATCTCATAAAGTGGAGACATATGGATATTTTAATTTTACAAATAAACGCATCTGAAGTTTTACCCTGTTTTTTACATTAAATTGTTTTCGTTTCTCTCTATTTCAAGATGAAACGTCAAATGAGTGACACATAGTTTTCTAAACTGATACAGTGATAATTAATATGCACAGAATTATATAGTAGAAAAATATGTTCTTCAGTCTCTTCCCTTTGAAAGTAATTTAAAAAGTAGTGCTCGCTAACGGATATGATTGTCCAAAATACATATATAAATTTCACTTTGGGGGTACTGAAAATAACAATACATTTCTTCGCCAAAATTTAGTCCTTAGTTTGCCAGTGTCCCTAGAGAGCGAACTAACGGAGTGAATCAAAACACCTATATCATTGTAGCATTTTTAAAACGTATGATTTTATTTCTGCACAGAAATGGCGGAACCGTCTGATGAAACCAACAAAATTGAAGCAGGAGATGGTGATGAAAACAATCAACAACAGATGGACCTTGCCGAAGACGATACAAGCAGTAAAGCTTTTAGTGCAAAAGGTATTTTAAGTGAAGTAAATTATTTTCCTTAAAGCCAACATTAAGTGTTTGACTATGCATTTTCGAAAGCTTAGACTAATATCCTAAGCAAGATGTTGATGGGAGAATACCTACTTCAAAAATTAGCAGATCATCCATTAACTTAATAACGTAAGAGATTTTATAAATCCAAACACTAAGCAACCCCCCCCCCCCCCCCCCGTTCCCCAAATACATTCCTTTACGTCTTAACAGTAGGTCCAATGAAAGCTACTGAGTTCCTAGCACTAGCAGCACGAAAAGAATGAACGACTCAACACATAGAACAGTACAGAATATTGCAGACCCATCGGCTCACGATGATATGTAGGCCATTTAAACCACTATGACATTAATGTAACCCTTACGAACCGCAAGCCCCTGCAGTTGTATTTCAGGTTTGAATCCATGTGTCTCCATCAAAATGTCCCTAATCTATCCGCTTCTAACACCACGACTAGCAATCCATTCCAGACGCTCCCACTATCTGTATCAAAAACTACCTCCTACATCCTGTCTCTCCATATTTTCACCTAGGTAGCTTAATGTTAAGCCTATTTGTATTAGCCAGCTGTACGGTTAACTGGATGCACGATCTATGCATCTTATCATCTTGTACTACTCCATCAACTTTGCCTCTTACCCTACATAGTTGCAAGGAGAAAGGCCGTAGATCGCTCAGATTGTTCTCACAGTTATGCTAACAACACACACAAAATCATAGAGGAGGTCAACATCTGTGGAAAAGAGTGCAATCGATCTCATTGCACAGAAAAAGCGGTTATTAAAAAAGCTGCAGGTAGTCAGATATCCACAACGTTTTTCATATCTGTGCTAACATGTGTTAAGAGTTTCAAATGCTACATGCTTACAGGTCCTGGACGAAGGTAAGTCGCAAGGGAAAGTGACCATGTAAATGTAACAAGGACCATGTTACATTTTACAATCTGTGGCAAGGAAAATTCGGACATATTTGATTCAATGTTTGTTTGGCCCATGAATATTGCGATGTTTTTACTATATATGCTAGTCGTCTTCAAGACAAATAAACTTATATTTGGATAAATGCTTATATTGATTCCTCTTTATGTACTCACTTTCTTTCAGAGGCCGTATTGAGTGAAAAGGAAGAAGGTATGTTATAAATGATTTCAGAATGTAACATAACAAATCAATTCATGACAAATTGACAAGAAAAGGTATTTTACATACACTACAACGAATTTCCATTCTCCAATAAGGTCACTTGCTCAGAGTATTCCAAGTGAACGACTGTGCCAAGGTGAATAGTACGTGCAGGGACTTCAAACGCACAGACGCCTTGATATCTTTAGTTAATTGGAACATATTCAATTGCAGTCAGTGCTCAATGAAGTGTATATCACTTCGACGTATGGGATTTATTCAGCAGTAGTACATAATTTCAGTTCAGTTTAACTGAGGATTGAGCTGATTTGCCAATTTGTAATATATCCCTCTTGTGAACGTTTGGTTCAGAATTGGCAGTGGGCCATGCCTTTCAAAACTTTCAGGCTAATTCAAGCACATTTGACAATATCCTGATTATACACAGCATATTTAGAGTTCTCATGTGAAAGACAAATCACAATATGTGTATGGGTGTATGACCTGACATTTGGCATATCATGCAGACTTACTATCTTCTTGATTCAATCTAGAACTGAAATAACAATTATTCCTCAAAATATGTGACCTTATTAATCAGGAAACCTGGGTACACTGTTTAATTCAGGACAGCTTTCAGAAAAAAAATCTGATTACAAAATGCATTATTTTCGAATAGTGTATGGGGTGGGAATTGAATTTACTTTTTATCATTTTTGTCATAATTCAGAATTCAGGAACATCGTTGCCACACTAAGGCTGAAAGGTGACTCATCCAAAAAGAATAATTTTAATTAGAAATACTCCAAAAATCACGGTATTTGTTTTTGCCGTGAATTCCCATTGCATGAAGAGCTGACAAATACATTGTGGTATAACCTGTCGAATACTTGTTGCTAATTCCTCAGCACAGTTTTGCTATTTTAATTTGGACCTGGTGGCATCACGTTATCCGTTTTATTCTCTCTGTACTTTTACCATGACTCAAGCAAAATCATACGCTACTTTCCTTCTTCCGTTCCGCTAGCAGTATAACATATCACAGGAAGTTGTGAATATTAGGATCACTTTTAATATTTTCCCTGCTATTTTTGAAATATTACATACTAATGAATTTTATTTGTTTTTTAAAACTTGAATTTCTGAGAAAAATATTAAAAGCAGATCTGAGTAATGACATAAGCTGCTGACTTTTTAAACTTGCAGGTGATAATTAATTAGCAGATAGCTTTGATTAAACTTGATGTAAAAGTAATACAGTGACGTTTCGCATACCATGACCTATGTAGAAAGCAGACTATGTCAAGTCTTTTACTCACATTTACAAGTAAATTAAGAAAATAATCATGTAATTACTATAGCATAATTCGCTTACCTAACACAAATGGCCGCAAAACAGCAGGTGAGCACAAGAAATTAAGTGCAGGGGTACAATATCAGGCCACCTAAACCTGTCCTGTGATCATGAATGATCTACGCTGATCATGACTGTTCTCGTCTGCCTGTTGTAAAGCCTTCGAATATTTTTGTGTCTCCACCTTCTATACCTCAAATGATCTTCGTCCGATGCTTCATCTTTCTTCCTATCAGATCCCACCATCTGCACCCCTTCGTTGTCTTCACCAGTCACGTCCCACCATCATTCAACATTACTGTACTTCCAACCTACGTCTGCCTATAATGTTTCCTCGTCCAGATCTGCATCGCTTGCAATTTAATGATTGAACCCTTCCTCTCATCTCTTCATACTAGCTATTTCTCCCATAGCTTTCAGACCAATGATCTCTCCCGACCTGAAACATCGTCTGTATTTTTCCCTCCATAGCTGCTGCCTGACCTATTGAGTTACTCCACGATCTATACTATTTGATTTTGATTTCATCGCCCTCGGACACACATTTATCCAGAGATATGCTTCTCTGTTTGTCTGATGATTATATTTGCAATTACCATGGAATCCTTTTTGTGAGCGATGGTTTTCTCATGAAATCAATTATTATCGGTTTTATTAGTTCTTTCTTTGAAAGGAGGTTTGAGATCGGTCTAATCTATCGCTAGAGTCAAAATCCGAATTTAAATCCAAGTCATCATCCTGAACAATATCTCTATCTATCTATCTATCTATCTATCTATCTATCTATCTATCTATCTATCTATCTATCTATTCATGTCTATCTCTCTCATACACACACACACACACACACACACACACACACACACACACACACACACACACACACACAATATCTTTGTCAGTTGGTCGCATTATTCTCTAATACACAAAACCATTAAAGTACATTTCAAAGGATTAGGGACGACAAAAAAGAGTCGTCCACTTTTTTTTTTTTTTATTAGTTTTTCAAAACATTTTACAAAATTAAAAACCCCAAATCCCAGTGAGGAGCATTAATACAGAGCAAGGTTAAGCATACAATAACAATATGCTACAAAGGAAGAGAATTTAACAAAAAAGCACCTAAATTAAAGACAAGTGAGCTTAGTGTCCTCCCCAAACCCCACAACACAAGAAAAAAAACAACAATTCCAGACCAACCACCACACAATATAGAGAGTATAAGTCCGGACAGTCAAACTCCCAGACTGTGAATACACTTAGCAACAGAGGATAATAATGCCTACTACCAGAAAAAAAAGGGAGCTGAAAGCAAGGGACCGAAAAGAAAAAAAACCCTAGTCAAGAGGAAGGTTATGAAAGTACTCGATAAAAGGCCCCCAGACCTTATGGAACTTTAAATCCGAATTGAGAACTGAATAATGAATTTTTTCGAGGTCCAAGCAGGCCATAATGTCGTTAAGCCATTGCGCATGAGTGGGCGGGGCAACATCTCTCCATCTAAGGAGGATCAAGCGTCTCGCCAGGAGAGAGGCAAAGGATAGTATTCGGCATTTGGTCGGACCCAGACATAAATCTGTCTCGCCCCAAAAACCGAACAGAGCAATTAAGGGGTTAGGTTCTAGGTGCTGATTCAGAATACCCGATAGTGTAGTGAAGACATTTTTCCAGAATTTCTCCAAGCTAGGACAGAACCAGTACATATGGATGAGAGAGGCCACGCCCCTCTTGCATTTATCACAGAGCGGACTAATGCCAGGGTAGAATCGAGATAGTTTAGATTTAGACATATGGGCTCTATGAACAATCTTAAGCTGTAAGAGACAATGGCGAGCACAAAGAGTCGTCCACTTTTTTATGCTCACTTGTGAAGTAAACTATTATGCTGGCTTAAAAGGTACAAACAACGGGAAAGGAATTGACAAACTAGGTTATTATGCCTTATTGTGCCTCAGCATCACAACCCTGTTCTTGTATTCTCGGCCTCGAAGTGAATGCTAAAAGCGCATGTGCCTTTTTCACCACCGACTCAACTTGCAAGTTAAGTTTTAGGGTATTCTGCACAAGGACTCCGAAATCACTTTACGTCTCAGATTTTTAGGTTTTTTTCTCCCAGGTTAGAAAATAGTCTGCACATTTATTTCTACTAACAAAGTGCATCACCATTCATTTTCCAACATTGTATTTCATTTGCACTGCTTGCCCATTCTTCTAATCTGTCTAAGTCCTTCTGCAGCAACCTGTTTTCTCAGCACGACCTGCCCCTCCACCAATATTCGTATCTTGGCTACAAAGCCATCTACTCCGTCATCTAAAAGCATTGATGTGCAACATTACAAGAAGCGGTCCTAATATTGACCTTTGCGGAGCACCACTTGTCGCTGGCATGCAAACAGAAAAGGATCACTTTATTCCAATCACCCAATGCTTTTACAATGCCAGTAACTTCCCTGCGATACGATGGGCACTTAACTTGGTAATCGGCCTCATGAGTGGCGCGTTGTTAAAGGCCTTCTGAATATCCAAATATACAATATCCACTGCCTCCCATTTATCTATCCTCCGTGTAAACTCCTCGACGAATTCCAGCAGTTTCTTTAGGCAAGATTTTCCCTGAAGGAGACGATGTTGAATTTGTCCTATCTTGTCCTGTGCCACCAAGAACTATATAACCTCATCCTTAGCAATTGACTCAAGCATCTTCCCAACAACTTAGGACAGGTTTAACTGGTCTATAATTTCCTTTTAGTTTATTACTCCTTTCTTAAAGAGTGGAGTGACATTTGCAAGTTTCCGGTCATCTGACACCATGGCAGAATCCAAAGATTTTTGATAGATCCACAATCTCTACCGCAACCTCATTCAGAACCCTAGGGTGCAGTACATCTGGCCCGGGTTACCTATGTTCCCTTAGGTCACTTAGCTTTTTGAGCACCTTCTCCTTTGCAATAGTAACTGCACACACTTCTCTTCCCTCATACCCTTCGACATCAGGCACACCGCTAGTGTATTCGCAGTGAAGACCGATGCAAAATACTCATTTATATCATCTGCCATCTCCTTCTCCTCCATAATTATCTCTCAGGCCTCACTTTCCAGCGGTTCGCTCTCTAGTCTCATCTCTCTTTCGTTTTTGACATGCTTGAAAAAGCTTTTACTACACATTTTGATATTTTTTGCTATCTTGGTTTCATCCTTCATCTTTTCGCTCCCAATGATTCTTTTAGTTGCTCTCTGCAGGTTTTTAAAAGCTTCTCAGTCCTCAGTCTTCCTACTAATTTTGCTTCATTGCATTCTCTCTATTGCTTTGACTTCCCTGGCAGTCACCGTTGTACTGGTTTGCCATTTGATTATTTCTCAACCTTCGGAATACATCGAATCTGCTCCTTCTTCATTTTACCCAGAAACTCATGCCGTTGCTGCTCTGCTGACATCCCCGCCAGCATCTCCTTCCAATTTATTTTGGCCAACTTCTCTCTCATTATAATTTCCTTTCCTCCACCGAAATGCTGCTACGTCGGACCTTATATTCTTCCTATCAAATAACAAGGTGAACTCAATCACATTATGACCACTGCCTCCCAAAAGGTCCTTCAACTTTAGCTCCCCAATCGCATCCGGTTCGCATTCGGTAACTCTGATCCTCCAGTTGGGTCAACGACAAACTACTCTTGAAAGCCACCTTGTAGACATTCAACAAGCGCAATCTTAGAGACCCGCCACCAACCTGATATCACCAATCGACCTTCATGTCAAAATCACCTATGACTATCATAACATTGTTCTTTTGACACCCCTTTTCTATTTCCTGTTCTAATCTGTGTTCCACATCCCAGCTACTGTTGGAAAGCCTGTATATAACGCCTTTTTAGCCGTGTAGTTTCTTAACGCAACCCACTAGGAATCAACATTTTCCGATCGTATGTCATACCTTTCTCATGATTTGATGCCATTCTTTACCAGCAGAGCCAGGGCACCCCCTCTGCTAACTTCCAATCCCTCCAATACAACGTGTAACCTTGGAAATTCAACTCTGAAATGCAACCGTCCTTCAGCCATCTCCTTGAACGTTCTCAATCATCCGGGTCGTTGTATATCAAGCAGCAGTAAATCAAGGCAACTGGACTTGCTGTGCTGTCTAGAAGACGTTCTTCCACTCATCCGAAAGGCTTCTTCAGTTCTGATGCATGGTGGATAGTTTCCGGCTTAATAACCCAGTGAGTTTTTTAAAGGTATAGCAATCACATGACTTACAATGCAGTCCTAACCCTGGCATCTCTATCCAGGCGTCTCCACAACAGTTCACACCTCTTTTCCTGCAAAGATAAGACTACTAAACTTTTCATTGCCTCTACGACTCTTAACGACCCTCGTGTGATTGATATACATTTAAACAACTCACAGAGTTTATAAGCCGGAAAATTACCAACCATGAATCTGAACTGAAGCATCCTCTCCGATGAGTAGTGAAACATCTTCGGGACAACACAGCAAGTCCAGTGCCTTGCTTTACTACTGCTTGATCTCTTTCAGCCATGTTTCAGTAATCGGCACAAAATCATACCTGACAATCTGTAATAGTGCAAAAAAGGTCATCCACCTTATTTCCTATGCTCCGTGCATTGAGATATAGCACTTTGAGTTTTGTATTTGCCATCTTTTTTGATTCTGAATCCCTAATGCGCTGATACTAACCCTGTTGGCTGCAATTTTCTCCTATTATCTTCTTGCCCTTCCAGACAGCCTGACTGCATCCTATCTTTGCTTTTATTTTTAACCATTCCTTCCTATCCCGATTCCCTTCACTCCGGATCCCACCTCGCTGCCAAATTACTCTCAACCCTCCCAAACGGCTCCAAAAAACCTGCCGGCAAGAACATTGGTTCCCATCGGGTTCAGGTGCAACCTGTCATTTTTGCACAGGTCATACCTTCCCTAGAAGAAATGCCAATCATCCAAGAACCTGAGCCCTTTCCCATTCATCAGTTTCTCAGCCACGCATTTACCTGCCGAATCATCCCGTTTCTACCCTCAGTGGCGCGTGGCAAAAGCAGCAATCCGTAACTTACTACTGGAGAGGTCCAGTTATTGGATTTTTTTCTAGCTTTTTAAATTATCTCTTCAGGACCTCTCTGCTTGTCCTTAGTATGTCATTGGTACCAATATGTACCAAGACATCTGGCTGCCCACCCTCGCCCTCCAGAATGTTGTAGACGCTATTGGAGATGGCCCTGACCGTTGCACCTGGGAGGCAACATACCTTCCGGGTGTCCAGTTCACGTGCACAGAATCTCCTGTCTGTTCCTCTGACTGCTTTGTGCCGTATCACTCCCGCTCCCCTCTTCTTCCACTTTCCCTTCTGCATTAATTACAGACGTCAAGACCGAAAAAAATCCCTACTGGCACTACTCGCTGCCTTCTATGTGCAAGTCATTTCTGAATCCCAACAGCACCCGCGGGCCCCCATGCATCTTTAGCCTCCCATGAAGACCTTTGTCAACTGCCTTACTAATAACCACGTAGACAACACCCACTGCTCCACGCTCTTCAAAGTCTCTCGTCACCTTGTCAAAATAATCAAAGAAGTTGGTAAAGCACAACATGCCACGTAGAAAGCCACGCTGGTTTCCCAAATTTGGCCACGGTTTCCAAATGCTCATATGCCCTATTCCTAAGAATTTTGTCAAGAAATTTTCATCCAACTGACTTGAGACTCATTGGTCTATACTTCCCAGGAATCTCACTTGTTCCCTTCGTAAATAGAGCCACAACATCAGCCACTCGCCCGTCCTCTGCGGCCGCGCCTGCGACTAGAGAGGACACTAAAATAGTAATGAAGGATCTGGTAATCTCGCCTCTTGCATTCTTCAATTACCTAGGGTAAATCCCGTTAGCCATTGTATACTGATCAACCTTAATGCTCATTCGGAGGACCAACGTTTCCTCCTCCATATCCAGTAAATGCCCTAACGTATTTATGCCTCAGCACGCAGATCTTCCGTATCCTTTTCCTTAGTACGCTCTATGATGTTCACGTTGATGTAAATGACGACATGAAGCATCGATTAAAAAAAACAAAGTTACCGTTTAATTGGAATTCTAAACTACTTGCTAGTCAAGGGCATCCTCTGTGATTATTTACTGTGAGTATTTACACTGCAATGCTTATATTGGGAGTTCGCTTAAGTGCCACTCACAAAGGTGTCTGGTGTGAGTTAATTTGCAATACACGGATAATCTGTGTAATACAGTTATCTTTGTTATCTGTTTCCACGATCACTACCATATAACCATATAACAATCACAGCACGGAAGCAAGCCATTCCGGCCCTCCTAGTCCGTGCCGAACTCTTAATCTCACCTAGTCCCACCTACCCGCACTCAGCCCATAACCCTCCACTCCTTTCCTGTCCATATACCTATCCAATTTTACCTTAAATGACACAACTGAACTGGCCTCTACTACTTCTACAGGAAGCTCATTCCACACAGCTATCACTCTCTGAGTAAAGAAATACCCCCTCGTGTTTCCCTTAAACTTTTGCCCCCTAACTCTCAAATCATGTCCTCTCGTTTGAATCTCCCCTACTCTCAATGGAAACAGCCTATTCACGTCAACTCTATCTATCCCTCTCAACATTTTAAATACCTCGATCAAATCCCCCCTCAACCTTCTACGCTCCAATGAATAGAGACCTAACTTGTTCAACCTTTCTCTGTAACTTAAGTGCTGAAACCCAGGTAACATCCTAGTAAATCGTCTCTGCACTCTCTCTAATTTATTGATATCTTTCCTATAATTCGGTGACAAGAACTGTACACAATATTCCAAATTTGGCCTTACCAATGCCTTGTACAATTTTAACATTACATCCCAACTTCTGTACTCAATGCTCTGATTTATAAAGGCCAGCGTTCCAAAAGCCTTCTTCACCACCCTATCTACATGAGACTCCACCTTCAGGGAACTATGCACTGTTATTCCTAAATCTCTCTGTTCCACTGCATTCCTCAATGCCCTACCATTTACCCTGTATGTTCTATTTGGATTATTCCTGCCAAAATGTAGAACCTCACACTTCTCAGCATTAAACTCCATCTGCCAACGTTCAGCCCATTCTTCTAACCGGCATAAATCTCCCTGCAAGCTTTGAAAACCCACCTCATTATCCACAACACCTCCTACCTTAATATCATCAGCATACTTACTAATCCAATTTACCACCCCATCATCCAGATCATTTATGTATATTACAAACAACATTGGGCCCAAAACAGATCCCTGAGGCACCCCGCTAGTCACCGGCCTCCATCCCGATAAACAATTATCCACCACTACTCTCTGGCATCTCCCATCTAGCCACTGTTGAATCCATTTTATTACTCCAGCATTAATACCTAACGACTGAACCTTCTTAACTAACCTTCCATGTGGAACTTTGTCAAAGGCCTTGCTGAAGTCCATATAGACTACATCCACTGCCTTACCCTCGTCAACATTCCTCGTAACTACTTCAAAAACTTCAATAAGGTTTGTCAAACATGACCTTCCACGCACAAATCCATGCTGGCTACTCCTAATCAGATCCTGTCCAGCCAGATAATTATAAATACTATCTCTAAGAATGCTTTCCATTAATTTACCCACCACTGATGTCAAACTGACAGGTCTATAATTGCCAGGCTTACTTCTAGAAACCTTTTTAAACAATGGAACCACATGAGCAATACGCCAATCCTCCGGCACAATCCCCGTTTCTAATGACATCTGAAAGATCTCCGTCAGAGCTCCTGCTATCTCTACACAAACTTCCCTCAAGGTCCTGGGGAATATCCGGTCAGGACCCGGAGATTTATCCACTTTTAAATTTCTTAAAAGCGCCAGTACTTCCACCTCTTTAATTGTCATAGGTTCCATAACTTCCTTACTTGTTTCCCACACCTTACACCATTCAATATCCTTCTCCTTAGTGAATACCGAAGAGAAGAAATCGTTCAAAATCTCTCCCATCTCCCTCGGCTCCACACATAGCTGACCACCCTGATTCTCTAAGGGACCAATTTTATCCCTCACTATCCTCTTGCTTTTAATATAACTGTAGAAGCCTTTCGGATTTACTTCCATCTTATTTGCCAAACCAAACTCGTAACTTCTTTTAGCTTTTCTAATCTCTTTCTTAAGTTTCCTTTTACATTCTTTATATTCCTCGAGCAATTCCTTTACTCCATGCTGCCTATATCTATTGTAGACATCCCTCTTTTTTCGAACCAAGTTTCTAATACCCCTTGAAAACCATGGCGCTTTCAAACCTTTAACCTTTCCTTTCAACCGAACAGGAACAAAAAGATTCTGTACCCTCATAATTTCACCCTTAAATGACCTCCATTTCTCTATTACATCCTTCCCATAAAACAACTTGACCCAATCCACTCTCTCTAAATCCCTGCGCATCTCCTCAAAGTTAGCCTTTCTCCAATCAAAAATCTCAACTTTAGGTCCAGTCCTGTCCTTCTCCATAATTATATTGAAGCTAATGCTATTGTGATCACTGGACCCGAAGTGCTCCCCAACACATACATCTGTCAGCTGACCTATCGCATTCCCTAACAGGAGATCCAACACTGCCCCATCTCTAGTCGGTACTTCTATGTATTGTTGCAAAAAACTATCCTGCACACATTTCACAAACTCTAAACCATCCAGCCCTTTTACAGAATGAGCTTCCCAATCTATGTGTGGAAAATTAAAATCTCCCACAATCACCACTTTGTGTTTACTACAAATATCTGCTATCTCCTTACACATTTGCTCTTCCAACTCACGCTCCCCATTAG
Organism: Hemitrygon akajei; assembly: GCF_048418815.1. Taxonomy (NCBI): domain Eukaryota; kingdom Metazoa; phylum Chordata; class Chondrichthyes; order Myliobatiformes; family Dasyatidae; genus Hemitrygon; species Hemitrygon akajei. Next base: position 171,953,992 of record NC_133125.1, on the reverse strand, counting down.
GTGGCCTATAATACACTCCTATCAGTGTTACTACACCTTTCCCATTCCTCAATTCCACCCAAATAGTCTCCCTAGAGGAGCTCTCTAATCTATCCTTCCAAAGCACCACCATAAGATTTTCTCGGACAAGCAATGCAACACCTCCTCCTCTGGCCCCTCCTACTCTATCACACCTGAAGCAACTAAATCCAGGAATATTTAGTTGCCAATCACACCCTTCCTGCAACCATGTTTCACTAATAGCTACAACATCATAATTCCAGGTATCAATCCACACTTTAAGCTCATCCACCTTTCTTACAATGCTCCTAGCATTAAAATAGATACATTTAAGATACTCTCCACCTCCTCCTCTCTTTTCATCCCTAGCAATGCATTCAAATTTATTATCCTTTTCTTTCTTCTCCCCTACAACTTCGAGCTGAGCGCATCCCTTCTCCATCACCTGCCTTTCCTCCCTCACACACTGTCTACTTACTTGCTCTACTGGTGAACTAACCTCCTCTCCCATAGTTTCTTCAAATTGATTTCCCCCCCCCCCCATCTTACTAGTTTAAAGTCTGCCCTGTAGCCCTAGCAAACCTCCCCGCTAGGATATTGGTCCCCCCAGGATTCAAGTGTAACCCGTCCTTCTTGACGTCACGCCTGCCCCAGAAGAGGTCCCAATGATCCAGAAACTTGAATCCCTCAACCACGCATTCATCCTCCACCTAATTCCATTCCTACTCTCACTGTCGCGTGGCACAGGCAGTAATCCCGAGATTACTACCTTTGCGGTCCTTCTTCTTAACTGCCTTCCTAACTCCCTATACTCTCGTTTCACACCTCTTCCTCTTTCCTACCTATGTCATTGGTACCTACATGTACCACGACCTCTGGCTCCTCACCCTCCCACTTCAGGATATCTTGGACGCGATCAGAAACGTCCCAGACCCTGGCACCAGGGAGGCAAACTACCATCCGGGACTCCCGATCACCTCCACAGAACCGCCTGTCTGAACCCCTGACTATCGAGTCCCCTATTACTATGGTCCTCTTTCTTCTATCCCTACCCTTCTGAGCTACAGAGCCGTCCTCTGTGCCGGAGGCCCGGCCACTGTCACTTCCTCCAGGTAGGCTGTCCCCCCCCCAACAGTACTCAAACATGAGTACTTATTGTCAAGGGGTACAGCCACTGGGGTACTCTCTAGTACCTGCCCCTTCCCCTTCCTGACCGTGACCCACCTATCTGCCTCCCGTGGCCCCGGAGTGACCACCTGCCTGTAACTCCTCTCTATCACCTCCTCACTCTCCCTGACCAGGCGAAGGTCATCGAGCTGCAGCTCCAGTTCCCTAACTCGGTCCCTCAGGAGCTGCAGTTCGACACACCTGGCGCAGATGTGGACGTCCGGGAGGCTCGGAGACTCCAGGACCTCCCACATCCGACACTGAGAACAACAAGCTGCCCTCACACTCATACTTCCCGAATAACTGAAAATAACAAGGAGAACTAAAAGATAAGCCTACTGTGCCCTCTTCCGCCTAAGCCCTCTGAGCCCAAGCCCTACACTCTGCTCCCGGCTCACTCCGCTGCCCGCAAACGAAGCTGCCCGCTGCTTAAGGCTGCGTTCTTTTTATATCTTCCCTCCTTCCCAGGCCTCCTTCACGCGCCTGCGCAGTCCCGCCTCTCAGAACTCCGATCTGAGAAGCAATTTGAAAATGGCCGCCGCCGCACTTCTTCTCAAAGCCTCACTGTCCTCTTCCAAAAGAGCAATCTTCCAAAAGAGCAATCTACCGTGTAGATTTTTTTTCAGTTTAGCGGTTAAAGCTTAATTTCTGATTCATGGTCTCATATTCAGCATTGATAGTTTCGAAGAAGAAAATCAACTTATCTTCTGACAGCATGGATACACTGTGAACACAAGAGTTTTCAAAGATGCTACAAATACAGAGTAACAGACAGAAAATGCTGGTGGAGCTTAGCAGGTCTGGCAGCATCTATGGAAATACATAAATAGTCGACGTTTCATCGTGACCTGACGAATGATCTTGGTCCGAAATGCCCACTGCTTAATAACTTTCATCGATGTTGCCTTATCTGCAGAACATACCGTAATTTAACCCATGCACAGATATGACTACAATGTTTTTGGAAGCAATTTGGCACTGGTTAGAAATCTGCGATTTAGTCATGCGCACAGAGCAGAAATTATAGATCCATTGTAGATAATACAACTTGTACATCTGAGTAAATAGCCTGACTAATTTCATTTAATTTGTATTTACTAGAAATAAAGAAGCTAAACGAGTGCCTAGAACAATCAGGTGAAATATGCAGTATTTTTTTCCGCATGTCATATCTGCACAGAAGCAGGTAATCTCTGACCACAATGATATGTCGACGATTGCAAGACCGTCCACCCCCATCTAGCCATTATATTTCTAGTGCATGTGCTTTAACACTCTTTGTATTAAATCATTGTATATGCCTGTTGGTACATTTCCTAGCAATTACGCTCGAAAGGAGAAAATTAAATATAATTGGCAAATTACACAGCGTAGGTATCACAGAAAAAAAACAGCGTGACTGACAAAGTTATAGAATTTCCTGACACGACCTTCCTACTTGTTACTGGTATTGGTATTGGTCTATTACTTATTATTTTACCAAGATGTATACTGTTTATACAGATCAAATCATTGCACAATGCATTGAACTGGAACAAGATGAAACAATGACAATGCAGCATAAAGTGCGAAAGCTATCGAAAAAGTGTAGTGCAGGTAAACGATAAACACCTTATCATAACGAGGTACTCTGTGAGGCGAAGCGAAAATTTCATCGTACAGGAATTCTGCTCAACAGGGACGAGAAGCTGCCCTTGAGCCTAGTGATACGTCTTCTACCCGATGGGAGAAAAGAGAACAAAGATATTTCCGGGGTGGATCGGGGCTTTCAGTTATGCTGGCAGTTTTATGCAGACAGCGATAAGTTTCCACGGAGTCCGTAGATGAGTGGACCATTTCTGTGATGCGCTTAACTGCGTCCAAACTTCTATGCAGTTTCTTACAGTCAGATGTTGATCAGCTGCACCCAGAAAGAATGCATTTCATGGCGTATCGATAAAACTTTAGTCCGAGTCAGACCACGGGGCATACTGAATTTCTTTATCCTTCCGAAGAAACAGGTACATGCTTGGTAAGAAGTTATAGCAAAAGCACAAGATGAAAATGATTGTTGGAGGGTTATATAATATCGAGTTGTCCATTGCAAATATATTCTCAAGGTTTACTTTTTTAGGGACAGAAGTAAAGAGCAAGTAAGACAGGGGAAGTGCGCTAAGTTGAAGAGTAATACCTTTTGGTTCCCAGTGCAGGTCGCACTTCTCAGTTACTGCATGACGAACACACATGTTCCTTGTCAATGCGGGACATTTATCAACAACTCTGTATCAAAATTCATTTAGTACAAAGATCAAACTTCCATGGGCTAAGCCTAATTCCAACTGCTCCTACAGAGATCCAATGAAAGATAAAACATCATCATTCTGCACTTACTATCAGAACATTTCAAATTAGAATATGCTTAACGGAGACTTGAGAGGTGTTTACGTTTGATGGGCATCAGAAATACAAATGCATTTGCCTGTAAAAAAAAAGATTCTTGATGTTAATTATTTGCATGCTATCATACAAGTACAGATTTTAAATCAAAAAATAATAATATTGTCTCTGCAACAGATGAAATACGCAAAGATCAAGAGAATGGTAAATGTCAGATAAATACTTTATTTAAATTTTTATGTACTCTTTTGATAAGAGAGCTAATAACTTATTCAGTTTAGCATAATTTCCAATTTGCATAAGCTCACCTTTGTGCACATTTCGTCAGTCATTTTTTAATTTCTTTTCCAAAACGCAGAAAGTGATTTCAGCCGAATTGCTCCAGACCATTCCCTAGAAATACCTGTAGCCTCATTAATTCTGTGCAACCCATAATAGCAAAGAAAAACACCTGTTGGAAATCACTGTGATCAAAATTAGACCATTCAACTTTTGCAGTGCCACAATCTGAAATCATATCGGATCCTTACTTTGATATTTGTGGGCTAAATGCAGAAAATTTATCACTCTTGGATTAATGTATTTATGTAATTGATAGTAGTTCCATGCGGTTACATATATTTATCTTACATCCACTTTTTTATATTTCTATACATCTCTGTTCAATAGACATATTCTGAAAGTGTCAATAACCTCTGAACAAAGGACCTTCAGGCCCTTATTGTGTCGACTTAGTACCGCATAATTACCACTCTGAACCCTGCTGAATATTCTGGAAAGTCGTGGCATATTGACCAGCACAATCTTAAAAGTCATTGGGTTGCATAATAATTATCAGCGAGTTTTAGTCAGGGTTGACCATGAAGCACAGTCCGCAATCATTGAGATGGAGTCTACTAAACCAAACTAGTCTGATGTACACTAGTAATAATGCAGAGTATTAAGCAAATTATATCAGCTTCCTATCATTGTCTTAACTTCAATGTTTCAATGTGCAATATAAGCTAATAGTGAAGAATCCGGACGTTTCTGAAATTTCCTCGTTCGGTTCACCAGGCAAAATTTATCTTACCACAAATAGAAAGGCAGGTGTAATGCGTGTAAAACAAACTGAGTATTAATTACTTTGAATACTTTTGGAAATTATTACTATGCATTCGAGAATTAAGAATTAGTTGTTATGCTATTCAAAATAAAGCATTTTCATGGGTATTTATAACAATCTTTCAATTATGGATTTTGTAAAATAATTCTGCGGACATAATACCATAGATATGGAAGCATAAATAGGCTATTCGGCCCATCGAGTCTGTTCCACCATTCAATCATGGGCTGATCCAATTCTTCTCGTCATCTCCACTCCCCTGCATTCTACACATGCCCTTTGATGCCCAGGCTAATCAAATACATATCTATCTCTGCCTTAAATGCACACAATGACTTGAGCTCCACAGCCGCTCGTGGCAACAAATTCCACAGATTTACCACCCTCTGACTAAAGTAATTTCTCCACTGTTCTAAATGGACGTCCTTCAATCCTGAAGTCGGGCCTTCTTCTCCTAGACTCCCTTAACATGGGAAATAATTTCGCCATATGTAATCTGTTCAGGCCTATTAACATTCGAAATGTTTCTTTGAATTCCCTCCTCACTCTCCTGAACTCCAGTGAATACAGCCCAAAGCTGCCAGACGTTCGTCATATGGGAACCCTTTCATTCCTGGAATCATACACATGAGTCTTCTCTGAACCCTCTCCAATGTCAGTATATCCTTTCTAAAAGAAGAAACCCAAAACTGCACACAATACTCCAAGTGTCGTCTCATGTTTGCCTCATCATCACAGCCCTGCTCTTATATTCTATACCTCTAGAAATGAATGCCAACATTGCATTCGCCTTCTTCTAGTCTCTTTGCAGGCTCTCTGTTTGTTCAACACTACCCACTCCTCCACCCATCTTTGTATCAGCAACAAATTTAGCCACAAATGCACTCACTTTTCACATTCAGGATCAAGTGAATCACAATACTGATTCAACTTTCCTGTTTGCTGCTGCTGTGCTCACATTTTGCCCGACCCTGATCCAATAGTTCTTGTAATCCAGAGTCAACAGACACATGGCTTCACATAACAGATTAGGCTTCATAGCTAATGGACTCGAGTAAATGCCGTATGTTTTTCTGTTATGTAAAGTAATTTTAAAATATGTAAAATCAAATCATTTAAAGTATTGAAAAAACACATGAAGCATTATCAATTCACTCTCTCAAATGTGCATATATCAAAACAGAAGTTTTCACCTTTAATATTTCCAGGCGAGGGTACTAATTCTAATTAAATATACTGCTACCATTTATTATTCCATTATTGTAGTAATGAATGGCATTGTATTGCACTCTAAGGTCAATGCTAAACTCATACGTGTAGTAGATCAGATATACTGTTCATATTTCTGCTTATTCATGATATACACTTTGCATTGTGAAAAAGCGAAAACGATGCCCAGTGATCTACAAAGCTAAGCCATAAAAATAAATCAGCTGACTTGCCACTACAGATCCTCAAAAACAAGTTGTAAAACTGAGCTTTGAACACAGAGTTACAACATCTTTTTCGGTTGGCTTCGTGCATTTCTGCATTTGTTCACTTCCAGTAAATTCTTAACACTCCTCAGTTTGCCATGTTTACCCTACAGTTATAGATAAACAGACAAATAATAACAGTAAGACCAAATCAATAATGTCCTTGAAAATTTATACATATAAATAATCATATAACTTCAGTCTTGTCTGCACCTGCCCTCACCAACCCAGGGAAATGGCCATAACAGCTGTGCCAAGGCAGAATCGCAAGATTCCAAGTAAAGTGGGCGCGTGTCAGTGGGATACATTGGAGTATTAATTATCATATGAACAAGAATGCACTCCAAGATACCTCATTTTTTCATTTATTGATTTTGAATCAATTGACCTCTCCGGGCAATCCTTCAATACCGTGGCCTTACTTCAGATAAACATCGAATTATGAATAACTCTACAATCGTCACACATCCTGTTTCCGAGTTCAAGTACTTCGTTCCTGACTCACTACTGGCATTAAAAGCAACAGAAGACAAAACTAATGAGATCAATCGCCCATATCAACTGTACAGGCCAAGCAAAATCACATTAGATGATCGACATAGAGTTCCTGGCTCAGAGTCCACGCCAAACACCAAAAAAGGAGGTCAACCAGCTGCGACTGTGCCACAGGTAGTGGTCCCCACGGATGCAATCTCAACTAACTCTGTGCAGCTTGTAAGCTCTCTTTGAGGGATTATTCTGTCAAACACCTATCTAACAATCGCAGGCAAATTAAAACAAAAAATATTTGAGTTAAATGTAAAGAATCAAAATATTGAAGCACTTACATGAATATAAATATAATACATTTTATTTAATGAAACTATTTTAAATAGCTGTTAGATAAATTAAGCAAATCAAAAACAAAATCTAACTGAAACAAATTTTCTCTGATTGGTCTTGTTGTGGACAAACACAAAAGGCTAATTCTCAATTACAATTGTACCCTTCAAAACCTGTAAAAATGTATTAAAATCAAATGTGACAAGCACGACATTAAATTATAATGAAAAATAAATTATAAAGGCAAGTAAATTTGGCATTGCCTTTCCAGAAATAGAAGAACTTAAAAAAAAGCTGAAGTATTCGGGTAAGACGACCGTGCGTGTGTGTTTGTGTTCTTTAATATATAATTTTGCGTGTATTTTCTGCAACGTGTGTTATACTGTATGTTATAGATTCTTAATTGAACAACTGTCGTTAGCAATCAATCAGAATCGTAAACACTTAATTCAAATAACATTGATTAATATCTCCTCTAAATAGTGGTGTAAATCTTTTCATTCCCAACTCATTTGCCACGGTCCATATTAACTGAGTTTCTCCAGAACACGAGAAGGTTTCAAACTCACATTCAATTTTCAATCTGTTGGACAATCTAATATTTTTCACAGTACCTTCGAGATAATCAGAAAGTTCAAACGCAGCAAATTCTCATGTTGGGTCCGTCAATTCTAATGCATTTCTCAGCCATGTCAAATTTGCTTAACAATATTGGTATTTTCTAAGTGCTTACAAATACCTTGACTATCGATATCTGAATATGAATAAAGATATGAAGTTAAGTGGTCTGTATATCATTAATTTGTCTGCCCACACTTTATGTGGCATCATTATATATGTTTCTTTCCCGTCTCTGCTAAAAGCTCAAGGAATTATAGAATTTTGGATGAAGACAGATACTTTAGCCAACAAGAAAGTAATAATTTTGGACTTTGGAATACGTAATTAAGTAAAGTGTCACAAATCTGGGAAGCTTTAAGGAACTGATAAGTTGACGAAATGCAATCGAAATATATTATCTATGTATATTATTATATTTTAGGCCAGCTGCTGGCGCAGTGACATCAGCGCCGGACTCCGGAGCAAAGGTTCCCGAGTTCGAATCCAGTTGGGCCGCTCCCGGACACGCTTTCCATCAATGTTGGGTTCAGTGTCGAGCTCGCAACTCGACCTCGTAAAAAAACACCGCGCTGTGAGAAGGACGTGATGGACCACTCACAGAATCTTTCCTCCAAGACAACCACTTGAAAAAATAAGTCGTCACCGAGGCTCTGGCAGAGTACGGCACACAAAAAAAATTATGAGACTGATTTCTATGATTATATCTGATTCTACCAATTTTGGTAAAGAAATCATTCTAAATAATGTGATGTCTTCAGAGTGGGATTTAAATGGAATATTGTTGTGTGTTTTAATTTGCTTCTTAGTTCGTTAATATCAGAAAATAATTAATTATGAGAATGTTACTTCCCTCTCTAGAATTCAGTTGGAATGAAAAGGAAAGGGGTATGTGATTTTGAAAAATATTCCACTTTCTATTCTCAAGAATTATCTTGGCAGAGCTAATTTTGCATCTTCCCAAGTAATTGTGAGTGGATCCATATATTAGTTTGAATTATTTATTTGAAATTATCGTTTAACATAACAAATAATCTTTATTATTTATGGCAGCATTAGCCTCAGACAAGTTAAGTCTAATTCTTGGCAAGTCATATGCTTTTACGAAGATATTGCATACCTGTAGAGAAAACACCAGTCAGTGTATAAAGTAATCCAATAGGTTTTCCGGTACTCTAATGCGAAACTAATTGTGCAACACATTAAGAATTTTAAAATACAATCAACCCTGCGTATATAGTGTTACATAGAGCAGTGTGATCGGCAGTTTTGAACCTGTTCAGGTGACAAGAAATAAATAAAGCATTTATCATAATTTAAACCTAAGACTGTTCCAAATTAATAAATACACCACATATTCATAGATTTTCAGGTCATTTTGGTGGTTTCCCTTGGCTGTACTTTCCAGACATAATAGTGTTTCAGGTTAAAAGCATCTCATCTCGAATAGTGGTCAGGATTTGAATCCAGCTGCGAAAGTAAATTTCTCAACTCGGGTGCTGAAATTGGATGGGGTCCGACATTTTTAAAAAACCAGTGAACCATTTAAATTAGGTCACCAAATTTCATTAAGGATCAAGACATTTAAGCTACTTAGTTGTTTCTCTTTCTCGCCTTACTTGATCTCTAATGTTTACTTCATTCATTTTTAGTTCAGAAACCCACCAATGGAAGGGACATAAGCTAAGATGAAGAGGTGCACCAAGGGAAGGAGCTCCAGCTGGCAGGTTATTAGTGAATCCAGATGTAGTGGAAGGTATGTGGGTGGGTTAGTGGAGAACGATGTGAGGTTAGGAGGTGAAAGAAGACGGAAAGGTCGAAAGACGTAGGAATATGATGTTGGTAAGGCCAAATTTGTAATATTGAGTGCAGTCCTAATCACCTAACCACAGGAACGATACCAATAATATTGATAGAGTGCAGAGAAAATATGTAGATCGTAGAATAAGAGGAAGTAGGTGGTAAAACAAGGGCGACGTTGGGGTGGTCGTGAGGGCGCAGATGGACGGAAAGATTCTGCATTGACAGAAAATGAACTATTTGACTTTGTCTCCCACATATCTATCTTCCACCTCATCTGGAATCGCTAGTAACTGCTAGCTTGTGCTCCACCACCTCCCAACTCAGTTTTATTATGAAGTCGGTGGCCTCCCTTTATAGACTTGATGAAGCGTCTGAGTGCGGAACATCGATTGTTTATTTCCCTACGTCCATGATGCGAGACCTGCCGAGTTCCTTCAGCATTTTAAGTGTGTTGCTCAATAATTCCAGTATCTGCAGAATCTTCTATGTCTTCCTTTTTATTAAGGTGTTTTAAATATGTCCGTGGTATTTTCCACATTTTGCAGTTGAATACTTGCAGGAATCAAATTATGATTGCTTTGCATTTGAGGTCTTAACTCGTCTATCGTGGATAGTGCCTAAAAATCTATGAAGCTGGCTAACACGAGAGGGCACAGTTTTAAGGTGCTTGCAAGTAAGTACAGAGGGGATATCAGGGGTAGGCTTTTTACTCAGAGCGTGGTGAGGACGAGGATTGGGATGCCGGCGACGGTGGTGGAGGGAGATACAATAGGGTCTTTTCAGAGACTCCTGGATCGGTACATGGAGCTTAGTAAAATAGAGGGCTATAGGTAACCATAGGTAATTTCTATACTAAGGACATGTTCGGCGCAGCTTTGTGGGCCAAAGGGCCTGCATTGCGCTGTAGGCATTCTATGTTTCAATGTGGTTCTGTTATTAATTTGGAACAGTCTTAGATAAAATAAATTCGTGTTGTCATGACAGTGCCGTCCCACATATACTTATGCCATGATTATTGGTTTGATGTTTGTGTTGCAAACTACGCCTAGTATTGAGGAGCTTGCCCAACAACTGAAAATTCATTCGATTGATATATTGGCATTGAATATTGCACTCTTCGGCACTGGGAAATGGCTGAGATGACTCGGTTATCTCCCTACTGTGAAATATGTAATAATTGAGATGTTTCATTAATTATGTTTTGGACTTGTCCGAATCTTGAAAAATATTGGAAGTAAGTTTTTCAAACTTTTTCCTTATTTTTTAAAGTCAATTTTAAGCCTAACCCTCTGACGGCCCTATTCGGCATTGTTGCAGGACAAGATATTAAGCTGAAGGCATCTGATTTTCATATTTTGGCCTTTAGCTCTCTACTAACTACGGGGACGCTTTTGTTTAAATGGAAAAATGTATTTCCTCCTCCTCATGCTCAATGGTTATGTGACGTTATGTCATGTTTAGATTTAGAGAACATTTGTTGTTCAAGTTCTGAATCTCGTCAAGACTTTCAAACGTTGTGGGGATCTTCTCTGAATTATTTTCGAAACCTAGAATTTGTTGTTTAAACTCAGATGTTAGCTATTATTAACTTTTATTATATGAAAAGATATTTTACCTTCTTTTCTCCTTAATAAACAGCTTCGGTCTTGGAAGGGGTTAGATTATTTTTATTTTGTAATAAATTAGTATATTTCAATATAGCTATTGATTAACTTACATGAATACGGTGCAATTAGATTGTTATTATGAACAGATATAATGTAATTTGTAGGTTTTTTATCTTCTTTGACCTTTTATATACACTTTCTTGTGCTCTGTATTCTTCTACGTAGAGAATAATAAAAATATTGGAAAGGGAAAGAAAATCTATAGAATACTTCATTGAAAGGAACAATACCTATTGGGCAAAGAATTAAATGAAAGCAGAGTTCACGTGGCAAGATAACTTTGATATTATATTTCATGTTCCAAAAGAATTTTGGGAAGGGTTATTTCAATGCATTCTATAGCACTGAACATTGTAGATTATTTGCATTAGAATAATTAAGCGTGAATAGAAAATTCAATGAAGTCTGTTTGAACTTTATTTCTTAGAGCTAACATATTTGAAGCAAACTTTGCAAATGACACGTGAGTAGCAAATATGCAGATATCAAACAAGTAAAATTGTATTGTATAAATGTTTCACAACTAGATATTCCGTTTCCCTATATTAGCGTTTTACAATGACCATAATACCAGAAGAAGAAGAAGAAGAAGAAGAAGAAGAAGAAGAAGAAGAAGAAGAAGAAGAAGAAGAAGAAGAAGAAGAAGAAGAAGAAGAAGAAGAAGAAGAAGAAGAATTAGGCCATTTGGCCCATCGAGTCCGCTCCACCATTTCATCATGGTTACTCCAATTTCAGTCTCAGCCCCAATCTACTGCCTTCTCCACGTATCCATTCATGCATTGACCTTTCAAGAATATATCAACTTCTCCCTTAAATATATATAAAGACGTGGCCTCCTCAGCTGCCTGTAGCGACGAATTGCACAGATTCACCACTCTCTGGCTAAATAAATACCACCTCATCTCCGTTCTAAAAGGATGTCCCTCTATTCCGAGGCTGTGTCCTCTGGTCTTAGACTCTCTCGCCGTTGGAAACATCCTCTCTACATCCTCTTCTATCGAAACTTTTTACTATTCGACACGTTTCAATTAGGTCACCGCTCATTCTGCTAAACTCTAGTGAATACAAGCCCAAAGCCATTAGACGCTCTTCATATGACAAGCCGTTCAATCTTGGAGTTATTTCTGTGAACCTCCTTTCAACCCGCTACAGTCAAGTACGGAAGCTTATTATCTCCTTTACGCTTGAATACTTTGAAACGCCATCAAAATCTAGCGATTATTTGGATATGCAAGTAGGAGTTTCGTAAAACCATAAAATGATTTGTCCTTATTAATTAGTCAACGTTGCAGATTTCTTAAAGGGGGTTCTATTCAAATATTTCAACTCATATTTCACAACTGATGAATTTTAGGCAGTTCATTCTATTTGCCTTATTGCACAACAGAGGAAAGACTAAAGCAACGAGATAACGGTAAAAAAAAAACACGTTCAACAGTTTAAACTTAAGATAAAAATACTGTACAATATATTTCCAAATTTATACAGCATCAAAATATATTTCACTGATTCCCATTATGCTGGAGTGTAAATCGTCAGCAGGATCATAACTCTTTTTCACTTATTATCATCTTTTCTATGTATTCTATTGTTTGAGAATATACATATTCACCTATGTATGTAGTTGTAATATTATCATTATCAATAAATTACAAAGCAGTTTAGATCAGCTGATCAAATTTCAGCTAATAAATATATATTTTAGACTGCAATAGTTTTAAGCATGTTGGGCGTTCCGAAAATGTGGTTTGGAAACATGAGCACCATTTAATTCATCTATTCAGAGTGTTCACTTCTTTTACTAAAAATTCGTCAATATCGCAGGAAATATTTGTAATGAAAAAGAAACAAATAAAGCAAGAAGTTATATTTTCTTTCTGAATTTCAGTAAACATAGCAGTCTACAACGAGTCTTACTTTACAGACATACACGTTGTTTTGCAGTTTTAGACTATTATTTAATAGAGTTCCCATAATAGACTAACGATTAATATATCGTTTGAGTTTACATTTCGACGTTGAACTTAATGTTCATCCAAATTTGAAGAAATTTACTTTCGAGGAAAATATGATTATGTTCTGTTCTTTGTTGCATCAGGTAAATACCCGTGGAATCAAATGAAACTAAAATATACTCAAAATATCGGTTGCTGATGCGAATCTGAATTTGAGGAGAAGGGGTAATATTATCTTTGTACCTTTGTACTTTAATACATATTAACAGAATTTATAAGAACTCGAAGAAATCTTTCTGCACCCGGTAAGATTTTATTCTCAGTAATGATAAAATGCAGAAATATGGGAATATGTTATCATCAGCCAGTTCTGCCAAACTGCTTCAAATTTTTACATTAGATTATGGCTGATCAATTCGCGCCACGGATATGACTTGATTAGTAGTTTTGTTAATTTATGGGTATACCGCCTTCAGTGCCTCAGAAATTTCTCGATGAAATTATGTTTATAATAATAGATGTATATGTTAAATTACGTAAATATTAATTATGCATTTCTAACATGTATTGATAAAAACATATTTTGTTAGATGGATTAACCATTCAAATAACTATCAGATGGTTGCAGAAATTACATTAAAAATAACCTGCAGATAAAGTTGAATGCAAATTCATGAAGCTAGATGAATGTATAGTAGATGAATGAACTCAGCGACCAATTGTCTGTCTCAACATTACTGACCAAGCCAACCTCGAAAGCTCTACGTCACACGCGAAGAGTTGTTTACAGAATGGACGACAAGGTCACCACAATGAATCTCTATAAGCCTCGCCAGTATAAAAAACGAAGTGAACAGATTTACTTTGAAAGCACCACTTCCAAGCCCCGACGTCCTTGCTGGAGACTCCAATTCAATCGATACAGTCGATGAATAGTTGGAGAAAAGCGGAGATGTATTTTCATATTTTGCTTTCCAAATATGTAATCTATTGCGATAGTAGATAATATAATGAACAGATTTTTTTTCTTTTCTTGCAATTATTGAGACTCTTTTGATCTTGTCTTTGCACTCACGAAAGGCCAATCGCCGCACGTGATCTGTGAAAGTTACTATGCAATTCAGAAGATAGCGTGAAGGTCATGTGGTGGTAAAGCAGGCTAAGCGAATCTCCACAATGGGAACAGGTTTTAATGTGAAGGCTTTGTTCGACATCCCCTCCACTGGACATGCTCTATGCAAAGAATATATGTTTTGTCCACCAATTATATTAATAGGCATCCGTTAGTCTCGAGAGACCATGGATTTGCGCCTTGGAAAGGTTCCAGGGTGCAGGCCTAGGCAGGGTTGTCTGAGAGACCGGCAGTTGCCCATGCTGCAAATCTCCCTTCTCACGCCACCGATGTTGTCCAAGGGAAGGGCAAGGCCGATACAGCTTGGCACCAAGTGTGGTCGCAGAACAATGAGTGGTTAATTGCCTTGATCAAGGACTCAACACGCTGCCTTAGCTGAGGCTCGACGTTCAGATCACTAGACCAACGCCTTAACCACTTGGCCATATTATTTGAGTTAACAAATGACTATATCTTCAAAGAATGTTTACGTTTTTTTCATTACAGGGAATGATGTCCTCCGCATTCAATTCAGTAATGTATCATTTATTTCTCTGATGTTCTTTAATTTTATCTTGGGCTATATAAAATAAGAAAAGAAGGTAGATAAGCTTTATAAATCCATCATGGAATCCGGGATCCTTATTTGAGTCTGACTCTTTATATTTGGTCTTAAAGTGTTCTGTGATACATGCTTCTCGTTTTTGCCACGTTCCGATGCAAACTTACATGCCTTAACAATAACGTACGTCATTGTTTTTACTGTATTTCGATCAGTCGACTAATGACTGAATAAATCCTGCCATCCTTTTCTCCATAGCTCAGTACATCCAAATATATACCCAGTGGCGAATAGATTTAAGTGTAACATAACGGCATTAGTATAATCATCTTTTGATCGGAAATACAACATTGGGATTATCTCACCTTTGCTCTTTTTGCATCACTGTTTAACTAACAAGCGCTCTGGAAATTCAGAGCACGAAATGCATTCCCTAAACACAACAACCCAATCATAAAGTATGGTGTTACTTTACAAATAAGTATTAAACAATGAATAATAAATGATTAAATCTAACTTGATTGATTGTATTTATTTTAGTTAACAAAGTCGCTCAAGTAAAAGGTAGAATCTTCATAATTTTGTTCCAAACATATAGAATCAATTTGACAGTTGCCGGTCCTGCTTCTAACTACTCCTCTAAGATGCAATCACTCATCCTGAAACTGAACATTAAAAATCTATAAATTATCTGCACTGCAACTGAAGTTGCAGACTCCTTGCGCTCGGGCATCATTATATTATGTGATTGAGTACTCGTAACATTGCTGAAGTAGTAAATGGCTCGGCCGTAGAGTAGAAGATCACGAAATAACTTTTTCACGTTTGGGCATTCCAAATTACAGCTCAAGTACAGTTTATTGTTCAAATAGTACAACTGACAGATGTCGTGCAAGGATGCTTTCTTCTGCCTTGAAAACAACCGATATATTTTCTTTGTGTAACGAAGAATGTGGATTTTTTTTAATGGATTAGCCAAAAACTGATGTTCGAATCCATATCAGTAAAGCCAGTTAAGATAAAATGAAATTTTGTCCACTATATTTATTTTAATTAACCGAGGCAGAAATGTATTTTCTCAGAATAGATTGTATTCCCTTGTATTTTGTTTTAGATCTGGAAAAGGTGCGAGAAAATTTAGGTAGGTAAAAACTTCCTTCAACGGCCAAATGCCCAGAACGCTAATGCAGTTTGATTATGGTCGTCAAGGCCAGGAGAATCTGACTGGAAAATCATTAAGGATGTTACAAGGCTATTTAGGAACGGCGAGAGAACCACAATATTAGAGTTGGGTGGATACAAATGTTCTTGCTCCAAAAAGAGCAAAATAAAGAATGGTTCGGTCTTTCCAGTCTGAATATTCTGCATCAAAGCAAAACACTATAAGATCTGAATACCAATCGCATAGAAATTGCGATCTAAAAGCCATGAAATGCATTGGTCACTTAACGATTAGCTTGGGTAAAACTTACTTTCATTGATAGTCGCTGCAATTATTAATTTCCTAATGGAAACCTATTTTGCATCTGTGTTGTTCGGTTACTGAACCTACAAGGATATTTCCGATAAAGTTAGCTTAAAATAAGCTTTTAATATACATTTGAATCCGCAAAACTGCAGCCAAATTAGTCATATTCACATGAATCTCTTGCAATGCTAACAACCTTACGGGAACAATGAACCAAGTATTCGGTTTAAGTTAACTACAATGCTTATCGGTACAAAAAAAACTCAGGAGGCAATGATTCCATGAACAGGCTGAACGTCAAACGCGTACTACAAATAATGACTTTAAGGGTCAATCCTAACAAATAATGCAGTAACCACGAAGGCGATTGCCTAAATCGTATAATATCTAGGTAACATACAAGCCATTCTAATATTGTTAATCAAATAACTAGACTGGAAAGTAACGGGCAGTAACTAAAATAAGAAGATGGGAGAAGGGAGGATCAGAATGAGACAGATGAGACCAGACGAAGGAGAAGCTCGATAAGTGTGGAGAAACACGATTTGTGAAGATGGGCAGTGATACGTGGAAGACGTAAGGGGCTGAAGAACAGGGAACCTGATAAGGCAAAACAATGCACCACGGAGTAAAAGGAAGATGGAGGGAACCACCGGGAGATGATATGCAGGTAGTTGGATGTTCTAAGAAAGCGGGACTGGTTAAAAGGACTCCAGAACGTGAACAAACAAACGGGTGGGGATACAAATGGTAAAATAGTTACTGGAAGTTAGAGAAGTCGATAATCATGACATCACATCAGAGACTCCTCAGATAGTATAGGGGCAGGTAGCTGAATTGAAATAAGAATCAGAATCGAATCCAATATCACCTCATATGTCAAGAAATTGGTTAACCTTACGACATCAGTACTATGAAATACATGATAACTAAATACAGAGAAAAACTGAGTTACATTGGAATTTCGCTGGAATTTAGAAGGATGAGGGGGAGTCTCATTGAAACATTGAAATCTTTCGAATGTTGAAAGGACTAGACAGAGTAGATGTGGAAAGGGTGTTTCCATGATTGGGGAGTCCAGGACACAACAGGGCACAGTCTCAGAATAGAGGGGCGTCCATTAGCCAGAGGGTGGTGAATTTGTGGAATTTGTTACCACTGGTCGTTGGGTGTGTTTAAGGCAGGCTTGATCGAATCTTGATTGGACACGGCCTCAGAGGTTACGGGGAGAAGGCCGGGGACTGGAGCTGAGGGGGCGGGGGAGGAAAGGATCAGCTATGATTGAATGGCGGAGCAGACTCGATGGGCCAGATGGCCTAATTCTGCTTCTAGGTCTTGTGGTCTTATGGTCTGAGTTGTTCCTGAATCTGTGAGAGTGTGCCTTCAGGCTTCTGTACCTCCTTCACGAGGGCATGAAGAGGGTGGTGGAAGTCTTAATGATGGATACCGCCTTCGTGAGGATGTCTTGAAAGCTACTGATACAGCTGACTAATTTTACAAGTTTCTGCAACTTACTTCGATCTTGTGTATTAGCCCCACCCCCCACCCTCAGCCATACCAGATGGAGCATTTGAACAAGTTTTTGAGACTTTTTTAGTTGGCAAACTAAATCTCCTCAAACTCCAAATGAAATATAGCCGCACCGTCACCGTATAGTCACCGGGAGATCAGTACTTTTGCCGCAGACGAGCGAAGATGCTCGATGAAGTATGTCACCCACTCAACGACGGAACTCACCAATGTAGTCGACCAGAGCGGAAGCACAGAATCCTGACTTGACGCAGTCTGATGACTATTTCTATAATTGTTATTGTCCTATTTCTTCACGCAGAGGACAAGTTGAAAGAAAAGATGAATGGTAAACGTTAATGACACCACACGTCCGCTTAGCATTTTTACAGCTGTACAGCACAACGATAAATGCAACGTATGCTATACACTAAAATGTTATGCTACATGTATGGGAATGAAGTTCGCAAACCTGAAAGGCAGTCACGTTTCATTGGATTGGAAAGTATTATTTTTATTTCCAACCCAGGATTTCAAACGCAGCAAGGAAAGCACTCCATATTTTCAGATGGCTGTGGTAAATAAGTTGTATGACAGCCTGGATATTTAGTTAGATGACGTGCTGAATGCAAAGCTAGAAAAATTGATGTGGAACATTTTTTCATATTGTCCTTTATCTGGGGGTGAGGTTATTGCCAACCACTTGCTCAGTACAATATAATTAATTTAGCAAAATTGAAACAGGAAAAAATGCCAATTTTATTTCAGTTATCTGTGGTTATACGGGCCGACATATAAAAATAGATAGAGGAATTGAGCCATTGATATCGATAGATAGAACGAGAAAGAGAGCATGGAGAGAGAGAGAGAGAGAGAGAGAGAGAGAGAGAGAGAGAGAGAGAGAGAGAGAGAGAGAGAGAGAGAGAGAGAGAGAGAGAGAGAGAGAGAGAGAGAGAGAGAGATATTATGTAGATAAACAGACAGATAAAATGTAACAATATCATTACGGAAGCTTAATTTGCCTTTCCAGAACTGAACAATTATCAAGAAAGAGGTATATAAATCATCATTTCGTTTTGGTGCTCAGACAAACCGCGCAACAAAAAACGAACTGCAACACCGTTTAACAGAATCAGAACGCAGCCATATCTAATACACTATACAAAAAAGTCCTCTTTGCAGAAATTAATTATCTGTTTTAATGATCTGTATGTAACTTGCGCAGTTCGTAATGAAGAGTATTCCTGCAACATCGCTGTTCCAATGTAGATATGCTGTATTAATCAACGGATGCTGCCAGAATTTCTATGCAACGATGAGAAAGTGCGGGCACTGTGAAAAATTAGAGAGAAACTGCAGACGGAACGTGCAGGTAGTGTTCCTCCTCCTGTGCATGAGCAAACCGGCCTCCTCTTGTTAGTACATTGTACGTGTTTAAAAAGCAATGACGGAATAGGCCCAATGATTACCTTTTGCTGATGTCACTCGCTACAACTGAACTGCTATTGGAACAGTGATATTTATAATATTACTTTTTGTCCATTCGTCGCTAGTGCTTAAGGCAGCATTTATAGTATGCATTAGTGCTTGTGCAAAGTTTCAGTAATATGCATGTTCAGTATTGATAATTGGCGATTAACAACGATTGATACGGTCAAGATAATGACATTCAATGTCGACGTTAAGTAGCAGTACCATTTTATGTTTTGGGTATGGACTCAAACTTTAGTATCATGAATATTAAATAGCACCAATCTACCCCACAATGATTGTTATGAAATTTTGCTGTATATCAGCCTGGAATATCACATCTAATGAAGTATAGAAGCTGGAATGTAACATTAGACTATCATTCCCGAAAGAATGTACGGAAGATAATTAATAAAGTAATTAAAGTACAAAGGATGATTCCCTGAATAATTCTTTCAATGATATAATGCTACTTGCACGTTTAAACTCCAATTACCGCAGCCATTTCATAGAGCCACGTTTGAGATCCAGCCTGTGCATCATTTTCTTTTCCCTTTCGTTCCAATTACTTACCGTTTTACACGGAGGTACTTTGGCAGTAAATTCGGACTACCATGTAACACCATAAGATCGTAAGACATGGGAGCAGAATTAGGCTATTCTGCCCATCGAATCTGTTCCGCCATTCCATCATGGCTGATTCCAGATCCCGCACAACCCCATACAACCGGTTTCTAGCCATATCCTGTGATGCCCTGATAGATCAGGAAACTATTAACTTCCGCCTTAAATAAACGCACAGAATTGGCAGACCATTCCGCAGATTTACTGTTCTCTGCCAAAAACAAATCCTCCTGACCTCCGTTTTAAATGGTCACCCTTCAATTTTGATCTGTGCCCTCCAGCTCTGGATACCCTCACAGGAAACATCCTCTCTACATCCACCCAATCTATTCCTTTCAACATTCGATAGGTGTCAATGAGATATCCGCACATTCTTTTAAATTCCAGTGAGTACAGGCTCAAAGATGCCAAACGCTCTCACATGTTAACCCCTTTATTCCCGGAATCATCCTTGTGAGCCTCCTCTTGACTCTCTACAATGACAACACATCCTTGCTGCGTTATAGGGCCCCAAACTGTTGACAGTACTCTAAAGGCAGCCTAACTAATGCTCAGCATTATTTATTTGTTTTTATATACTATTCCCCTTGAAACAAAAACCAACATCGAATTTGCCGTCTTTATCACAGACTCAGCCTTTGAATTAATCTTCTGGGAGTCTTGCACGAGGACTCCTATGTCCCACTGCACATCTGATGTTTGAAACTTCTACCCATTTAGATAATAGTCCGCACCGTTGTTACTTTTACCAAAATGTATTATCATATATTTCCCAACACTGTATTCTATCTGCCACTTTTTTGCCCATTTGTCCAACTTGCTTAATATCTGCTACATCCGCCTTGCCCCCTCAGCAGCAGCTATCCCTCCACTTATCTTTGTATATTCGGCAAACTTTGCCACAAAGCCATCAATCGCTTTATCTGATTCATTGACAAACAATGTGAAAAACAGCGGTCCCAATACTGACCCCTGAGGAAAACCACTGGTCACCGGTAGCCAATAAGAAAATGCCCATTTTATTCCCACTCGCTGCCTCCTGGCTGTCAGCCATTCCGCCTTCCATGCCTGGATCTTTTCTGTAACATCACAGGGTTTTTTCTGTTAAGCAGCCTCATGTGTGGCACTTTATCAAACGCCTTCTGAAGATTCAAGTAATGACATCATCTGCCACCCTGCTTGCTACTTCCTCGAAGAACTCCAACAGATTTGTCAGGCAAGATTTCGCTTCACAGAAACCATGCTGATTTTGACTTATTTTATCATGAGTCTCCAAGTACCTCGAAACCTCAAACCTAGTAATAGACTCCAACACTTTTCCCTCCACTGAGGTTAGGTTACCTGGCCTATAATTTCCTTTATCTTGGCTTCCTCCCTTCTTAACGAGTGGAGTGACATTGGCAAGCTTCTAGTCCTCCGGGACATACGAAAATCAAGTGACTCCTGTATGGCCATGACCAATGTATCCGTTATCTCTTAAGCAACCTCTGTCAGGACTCTGGGATGTATTCCATCTGGCCCAAGTGACTTATCCAACTTAAGACCATTGAATCGACCTTCCACGTTTTCCTTTGTAATAGCAATAGCACGCACTCCTGCTCCCTGAGAGTCATGGACCTCTGACACACTGGTATTTTCTTCCACAGTGAAAAGAACCCATTAGATTCATCTGCCATTTCTTTGTCCCCCATTTCTACCTCACCACCATCATTTTCCAGTCGTCTAATATACTCCTTATATACTGCCTGGGTAGCCTCCAACCTGATGGCATGAACATTTACTTCTCCAACTTCCGTTAGCGCCCCTCCACCCCTTCTTACCCCATCCCTGATATATTTAGTTCCCCCCCCCCCCCTTTTTTTCTCTCCCTGCCCATCACCCTGTCTGTTCTTCATCTCCCTCTGGTGCTCCCCTCCCCCATTCTTTCTCCCTAGGTCTCCCGTCCCATGATCCATTCACTTCTCCAGCTCTGTATCCCTTTTACCAATCACCTTTCCAGCTCTCATCTTCACCCCACCCCCTCCGGTCTTCTCCTATCATTTCGCATTTCCACTTCCCCTCCTACCTTCAAATCTCTTTCTATCTTTCAGTTAGTCCTGACGAAGGGTCTCGGCCCGAAACGTCGACAGTGCTTCTTCCTATAGATGCTGCCTGGCCTGCTGCGTTCCACCAGAATTTTGTGTGTGTTGTCCGATGTAACCACCCACTGCCCTTTTACTTGTTTTAACTGAAAAGAAAAACTTTTGGTATCCCGTTTTATATTATTCGCTAGTCTGCCCTCATATTCATCTTTCTCTTCTTATAGGCTTTTAGTTCCCTTTTGTTGTATTTTAAAAGCTTCGCAATGATCCAACAACCCACTCACGTTTGCTACCTTATATGCCCCTTCATTGACTTATAACCAGTCCTTAACTTCCTTTTGTCAGCCACGGTTAAATAACGCTTCTATTTGAGAAATTCTTCCTCTGCGGGAGATATCTATCTTGTGAACTATTCCCAGAAACATCAACCATCTCAACTCTGCCGCCATCCACGCCAGTATCCTCCTCTAGTCCACCTGGGCAAGCTCCTCTCTCATGCCTCTGTAATTCCCTTTATTCCATCACGATACAGATACACGTGATTTATGCTTCTCCCTCTCAAATTGCAGTCTGAACGATCACTGCCTCCATAGGGTTCCTTAACGTTAAACTTGCTTATAGGATCTGGGTTATTACACAACACTCAACCTACGATATCTTTTCCCCGGGTAGGGTCGAGCACAAGCTGCTCTAAAAAATATTCAACAAATTCCCTCTCTTCCGAACCAACAGCAATCTGATTTTCCCAATCCCCTGACACATTGAAGTTTCCCATTACAGTTGTGTCATTCGCTTTATTACATGCCTTTCAGCTCCCTTTTCAATCTCAACCCCACATGCTAGCTACTATATGGAGACCTGTATATACGTAATTCCAACTGTATTTTTTAACCTTGCAGTCTCCTAACTCCACCCACAAAGATTCAGCTTTCTCTGATCCTATGTCACCACTATGCTTTTCTTTCAACCAGGACTCGGTGATACCCACGTTGTCATTCTGAACAATCTCTCATTGCGCCAAGAGTCCGTTCACCTTATTGCGAAAGGTACCAGCATTTAAATGCAGCACCTTCAGTCCTGCATTCTTCGCCCTTTTCAATTTTGCCTCTGTGGTACAAATTAGCTCTTTGCTCTGTTTGCTTTTGTATCCAGTCATTGACTTGTCCTTCATTACATTCATGTTACACCCATCAATTGCCAGTGATCCTGCTGGCTCCTCCTCAGCTCTATCATCCTGGTTCCCATCCCCCTGCTATATTAGTTCAAACCACTCCCAACAACTCTAATTAGGAATAGACGGTCCTGGAATTCAGCTCTGAAATAAGTACTATATTAGGAGCAAGAAAGTAAGTAAAACTATCCAGATATTCCCAAAAATGCACATTCCAGCTGGTTGTTGATACGGAAGTAAGATTTATCATCAGGATAGATTCTGTAACCTTTATGAAAGTTCACAACACACACACTGAACGGTAACTGGATTAATTAGGTTTGTCCCATTTGTGAATTGAATTTCCAAGTTTGATCTGCATCAGTTGTGTCACAGCTTTTGCTCAGCAGGGTGGAAGAATATTTGAATCGTGTACTGAACTAGCATTCATTAATGAAATTCACTACTTGTTTCCGATCACACAAAATTTGCTATATCCGGTGATCGCAGCTGTTAATGGACGTCACGTCAGGTGAATCAAATTGCTGGCCTGGTGGTTTAGGTGAAGTCGGAAACCTCAAGACATGAGGATATACTATTGATTCTGCTGTTCGTTCTAAATATTATGTTATATCAGACGTTACAACATTACCCATTTATAGAACTGAAAGTTTAGATTTCTACATTGTCATAATTCTATCAACCTAAATAGGTTTCTACATGTGAGTGGTTAATATCAGAGTTAAATCATCATACGCATTGATAACTTTGCTGTTATATGTCTTATTGGTAAGAGTAAGAAAAGTGGCAATTTGCTCATTTAATATTTGTTCACAATCAGATATGTGTCTTACAAGCACTTCTCAAAAATTTAATCGTTGTCTTGAGTAGTGTTACTGACTTGTTGATTTGCTTTGAAAGTATTCTAATCTATTTGCTGTTATGTCTAATCAACAGTATGTGTTGTGACTGAAGGAAACCAAGCTTAATAGTATTGTTTACCAAAAACAGAATGGGATTGTTGATTAACTGCATAAAATTAGAGCGCGATTTTATGATTTTCGATAATACAAAAAGCAAAATAAACATACGAAATGCCACTAACATCGCAGTAGTATATAATATAAACACGCATGAAAATATTCACCTCATTAATCACACTCATCTTCAATGGCAGTTATTACATCACTCCATTCCTCTAACTGCAGATATACTTAAGTAACTTGATAATGCAGTTCACAACTTAATAAACGAGTTTCTCAACAATGCTTGCTAGATCATAAAGGACAGTTATGCACAACATTGTCAACGAGTTGTAGCAGGTCTGATGACTTTCTACATAAACGAAGTGTGTTATTTGCAGTGCTTTAAAAGGTTTAAGGCTATGGTAGCAATTTGAAAACTTTGAATGTGCACTCACTTTAGTAAAATGTGATTTATTTTCATCTCAAATGGGTGCCAGATTTAGCATTTATTTCTTATTTATTTCCGAATATCTTGCAATTCTCTCTGCTGCATCAACTTTTTACAATTATGTTGGACTGGCAATTTCATCGAAATAAATGTAAAATAGAAAATAGCTGTAACACGAATTCCATTTTAGATGTCCTCATCTGGGATTCTTCGCCGAAGTTGTTCCTTCACTGAAGTCTCTGCATGTATTCCTTGAGGACATCAATAAGTACCGTGTGTATCGACAGTAGATTTCTTTGCATTCTTCCTTAATCCCACTGTTCAAATAACTATTTTACTTACTTCTAGAGATTCAGATGTTTGAAAAGCAGAAAGGTAATGCAAACCATGTATGTCGTTGGAGTAGCAATTAGGATTGACGAACATTGCACCTTAAAGTTATCAAAGACACAAGTGATTCTCTGGAAGCTGGAACTTCAGAGTGACAGAAAAAAGCTGGGTTTTGATAATGATGATGATTGTGATGATGATGATTATGATAATGATGATGATTGTGATGATGATGATTATGAAAATGATGATAATGATTATGATTATTATTACCAGAGCTAGAAAATCTTATTAAAACATCAGGTACGTAGAACATACATCAGGACCAGGCCTTTCCCCCAACATATGCTTCCTACCTACACAAGGTCCATATACCTCGATCTTCCTCACACCTTCGTATGTTTAACTTCTACAATAAACTAAATGACTTAAAACGACACAGGAAAGAATATATCGCATTGGCCCACAATGTTGCATCGAACCTGCTAAAAAGCAAATCAGAAACACCCAAGCACTAAACCCTCCTACTTACATCATGTCCATATCTCTCCATCGTCCTTACATCTGCGCCTATCCAAACAATTCTTAAAGCCTCTAATGCATTTGCCTCTATCACCATACCAGGCAGCGCAATCCAGGCATCCGCAGCTCTCTGAATAAAAAAGCCTACGCCTCACATATACTTTGAGACTACCCCCACTTACCTTCAACACATGCCCTCTGGTATTAGATATTTCGATCCTGTGAAAAGTACTACCTGTCTATGTATCTCATAATCTTATAAAGCTCTATCAGACCTCTCCTCAGCATCTGCCCCCTACTCCAAAGAAAGTAACCCAAGCTTCTCTTGAGAGCGGATGCTCTCTAAAGCAGGCAGCATCCTCCAAAACGTCCTCTGAGCTCACTCCAAAACTTCAACATCCTTCCTGTAATGGATCGACCAGAGCTGTTTGCAATACTCCTGACATGGTCAAGACAAAGTTCTATAAAGTTGCAACAGAGCCTCTTGACCTTTGAACTCAATGTCTCGACTAACAACAGCAGATATTCCATAAGTATTGTTAACCAGCCTATCGACCTGTATAGGTACTTGCAAGGAGCTAGGAACATTGCCACGAAGATCTCTCTGCCCAGCAACACTGTAAAAAGGGTCTTTCCCTTAACTGTGTACTGTCTTCTTCCATTTGCTCTACCAAGTGCAACACCACTCATTTACCTCGGTTAGACTCCAACTGCCATTTCAATGCACATATCTGCAGCTGATGTATATCACGCTAAATCCTTTGGCAGTCTTCTACAGTATCCGGAACTACAGCAATCGTGGTATCTGCACACTTTGTAACCTACACACCTATATTTTCATCATGGTCATTTATATAGATCACAAACACCAGAAGTCCCAGCACAGATTCCTATAGAAAATCACTAATTACAGAACTGCAGCTCGAACAAGTCACGTCAACCGCTACCCTCTGTCTTCAAGGTGCAAACCAGTTCTGAATCCAAACTGCCAATCCACCACGGACGCCATGCATGAAGCATGAAATACTTGCTCAGTAGTTTGCAAAGGAATTGTTTACGTACATCTCCTTCTGTTTCACACTATTCCCTTTGATTCTTCATAGAAAAGGAGAAAGAGTTGAAAGACAAAGGTAATATGCTCCATCTGAAAAATTTATATAAAGTTACAGAGTAAACCATCCGGAGAAATCGTATTTTTCCCCTGTGTGTTTGAAACTTGTTCTTCATGCACAAGTAACTTTCTTACGTTACCAGTGCGATTTGTTAATATATTACAAATGTGTTTTGTTTCTCTAGAATTACTATCCGTATTGTAGACTAGGATATAAACAGACTGTACCGAACAGTTTGTATTTTATTTCAAATCCCCACTGGAGAATAATTTGAACGTCTGATAACCACAGAAATACTTTTTTCTTTAGTTGCATGACGTTTACGCAGTCGACCGAGTACAGAAGTACTCGTTTTTCTAACCTGAGCTCACATATTATTTTAATAAACGGTACAAACACTGGCCATTTCTCTTCCTATCTTGCATTAGAGCTCATGCCTCCATTTTCGTAGACAACATCTCCAGTACCTAGAATGTAAGTGTTTCTGTGCACTCGCATACAAATCCTAGTTGAATAAATCGTTCAGCGTTTGCCTCAATCAGATGCCCTGGATTAACCATGAGAGCCAGAAAGGGGCCATGAGAAGGCTTTGGCGGACAGGATTAAGCAAACTCCCAAGGCATTCTACCAGTATGTAAAGAGAAAGAGGATACGACATGAGAGAATAGGACCAATTAAGTGTGACAGTGGGAAAAATGTTTATGTAACCGGCGGAGATAGATTCAGTATTCACTACGGAAAAGGCAATTGTAGGGATGATATACAGCGGACTGAAAAGCTTGATCATGCAGATATTAAGGAAGCCGATGTGCTGGAGCTTTTGGAAAGCATCAAGTTAGATAAGTCGCCGAGACCGGATGAAATGTACCCCAGGCTACTGTGGGAGGCGAGGAAGGAGATTGCAGAGCTTCTGGCGATGATCTTTGCAACATCAATGGGGACAGGAGAGGTTCCAGAGGATTGGAGGGTTGTGGATGTTGGTCCCTTATTCAAGAAAGGGAGTAGAGATAACAAGGAAATTATAGACAAGTGAGACTTACTTCAGTGGTTGGTCAGTTGATGGGGAAGATCCTGAGAGGCAAGATTTATAAACATCTGGAGACATAATATGATTAGGAATAGTCAGCATGGCTTTGTGAAAGGCCTTACCAGCCTGATTGATTTTTTGAGGATGTAACAAGACACATCCTCAAAATAAAGGCAGAGCAGTAGATGTAGTGTATTTGGATTTCAGCAAGGCATTGGATAAAGTAACCTATCCAAGGCTTACTGAGAAAGTAAGGAAGCATGGGATCTAAAGGGACCTTGCTTTCTGGATCCAGAATTGGCTTGGCTACAGAAGGGAAAGAGTGGTTGTAGAAGGGTCATATTCTGCATGGAGTTCGGTAACCAGTGGTGTGCTTTAGGGATCTGCTCTCGGTCCCCTTGGCTTCATTATTTTTATAAACAACCTGGATGAAGAAGTGGAGGAATAAGTTAGTAAATTTGTTGATGAAACAAAGGTTGGGTGTGTTGTGGATAGTGTGGAGGGCTGTCAGAGGTTAGAGCGGGACACTGATAAGGTGCAAAACTAGGCTGAGAAGTGGCAAATGGAGTTCATAGAACCAAAGAACGATAGAACACTACAGCACAGTACAGGCCCTTCATCCCTCCATGTTGTGCCGACATTTTTTATAATGCTTTTAAAAAAGTACTAAACCCACACTACCCCATAACCCTCTATTTTTCTTTCATCCATGTGCCTGTCCAAGAGGCTCTTAAATACCCCTAAAGTTTTAGCCTCCACCACAATCCCTGGCAAGTCATTCCAGGCACTCACAACCCTCTGTGTAAAAAACCTACCCCTGATGTCTCCCCTAAACTTCCCTCCCGTAATTTTGTACATATGCCCTCTGGTGTTTGCTATTGGTGCCCTGTGAAACAGCTACTGACTATCCACCCTATCTATGCCTCTCATAATCTTGTAGACCTCTATCAAGTCCCCTCTCATTCTTCTACGCTCCAAAGAGAGAAGTCCCAGCTCTGCTAACCTTGCTTCAAATGATTTGTTCTCCAAACCAGGCAACATCCTGGTAAATCTTCTCTGCACCCTCTCCATAGTTTCCACATCCTTCCTATAATGAGGTGACCAGAATTGAACACAAGAAATGCAGTCTCATCAGAGATTTGTAGAGTTGCAACATGACCTCTCCACTCTTGAACTCAATCCCCCTGTTAATGAAGCCTAGCATCCCATAGGCCTTCTTAACTACCCTATAAACCTGCGCAGCGACCTTGAGGGATGAATGGATTTGAAACCCCAAGGTCCCTTTGTTCATCCACACTCTTAAGTAACTAACCATTAATCCTGTACTCAGTCTCCTGGTTTCTCCTTCCAAAATGCATCACCTCACACTTCTCCGGATTGAATTCCACCTGCCATTTTTCTGCCCAACTCTGCAGCCTGTCTATATCCTCTTGTAACCTTCGATAACCTGTAGCTCCATCTACAACTCCTCCAATCTTCGTGTCATCCGCAAAGTTACTCACCCATCCTTCCGCCTCTACATCCAGGTCATTTATAAAAATCACAAACAGCAGGGGTCGCAGGTCAGACCCCTGTGGCACTCCACTAGTCACCGACCTCCAGGCAGAATACTTTCCTTCCACAACTACCCGCTGCTTTCTTCCTTTAAGCCAAATTTTTATCCCAACAGCCAAGGTTCCACTTATCCCATGCCTCATGACATTCTGGATGAGTCTCTCGTGAGGGACCTTGACAAATGCCTTGCTAAAGTGCATGTAGACCACATCCACTGCCCTACCCTCATCAATTACTTTTATTACTTCTTCAAAAAACTCAATCAGACTCGTGAGGCACGATCTTCCCTTCACAAAGCCATGTTGACTATCCCTGAGTAGACTGTACTTCTCCAAATGCTCGTGGATCCTATCCTTAAGAAACCTTTCCAGTAGTTTGCAGACCACCGACGTAGGACTCACCGGTCTATAGTTCCCAGTTTTCTCCCTATTACCTTTTTTAAACAAGGGAACTACATTTGCCATTCTCCAGTCCTCCGGCACTTCCCCTGTAGCCAAAGAGGATTCAAAAATCATAGCTAATACTCCAGCGATCTCATCTCTCAATTCCCACAACAACCTGAGGTGTATCATATCCGGCCCTGGGGATTTATCAATCTTGATGTTTTTAAGAAGATCCAGCGCTTCTTCTTCCTTAATCTCCACATTGTCCTGCACACAGGCCCGCTCTATTTCGACCTCACCCTGATCAAGATCCTTGTGAATACTGAAGCAAAGTATTCATTTAGGACCTCCCCAACCTCGTCCGCCTCCAGGTACATGTTTCCCTCTTTATCTTTTAGCGGTCCATCTTCGTGCTCGTCATCCTCCTGTTCTTCACATACGCATAGAACGCCTTGGGATTCTTCTTAATCCTGCATGTCAAGTCCTTTTCATGCCCCCTTCGAGCTCTCCTAAGTCCTTTCTTTAGCTCCTGCCTGGCTATACTTCTCATGAGCCCCTCCTACTTCCTGCTTCTTGTATCTAACATATGCTTCCTTTTCCCCCTTGACGTGTTGCCTCCCGTGTTTAATCGACCACGGTTCCCTTTTCCTACCATTGTTTCCTTGCCGCAGTGGGACAAACCTATCCCGAATCCAGCTTAAGTGGTCCCTAAACTTCTCCCACATTACTTCTGTGCTTTCCCCTTTGAACATCTGCTTCCAATTTACTCTCGCCAGTTGCTGCCTCATCCCTTCAAAGTTAGCCCTTCTCCAGTTAAGCACTTTACCATTTCGTCTGATTTTATCCCTTCCCATAGCTATGCTGAAGCTAAAAGTGTTGTGGTCACTCTCACCAAAATGCTCCCCCACCAAGAGGTTTGTCACTTGGCCAGGTTCATTACCCAGAACTAGATCCAGTATAGCCTCTCTTCTCGTCGGCCGGTCCACATATTGTGTCAGGAATCCTTCTTGAACACACCTGACAAATTCAGCCTCATCTATCCCCCCTGCACTCAAGAGGTGCCAGTCAATATGAGGGAAGTTGAAAGTATCCATAACTACAACCCTGTATTTTGTGCACCAGTCTAAAATCTGCCTACTTATCTGCTCCTCGGTGTCCCGAGGGCTATTTGGGGGCCTATAGACTACTCCCAGCGCAGTGAGTGATCCCTTACTATTTCTGACTTCCACCAAGACCGACTCAGTGGACACTCCCTCTACAGCGTCCTCCCTTTCTATAGCCGTGATACTATCCCTGACCAGCAATGCCACTCCCCCCTTTTCTGCCTCCCATCCTATTCCTTTTAAAACACCTGAACCCCGAGACCTGCATCATCCAATCCTGCTCTTCCTCCAACCAAGTTTCGGTAACGGCCACAACATCGTAGTTCCACGTTCTAATCCATGCTCAACCCAGATAACTGTGAGGTGGTACATTTTGGTAGGTCAAATATGATGGCAGAATATAGTATTAATGATAAAACTCTTGATAGTGTGGAGGATCTTGGGGTCCGTGTCTATAGGACACCTAAAGCTGCTGGCAGGTTGACTCTGTGGTTAAGAAGGCATAGGTTAATTGGCGTTCACCAATCGTGGGATTGAGTTTAAGAGCGGTGAGGCAGTGTTGCAGCTATATAGGACTCTGGTCAGACCATACTTGAAGTACTGTGCTCAGTTCTGCTCACCTCACTACAGGAAGGATGTGGAAACCATAGAAAGGATACAAAGGAGATTTACAAGAATGCTGCCTGGACTGGAGAACATGCCTTATGAGAACAGGTTGAATGAACTCGGCCTGTTCTCCTTTGAGCGTCAGAGGATGAGAGGTGACCTGATAGAGGTGTACAAGATGATGAGAGGCATTGATCGGGTGGATAGTCAGAGTGTTTTTCCCAGGGCTGAAATGGCTAACACGAGAGGGCACAGTTTTACGGTGCTTGGAAGTGGGTACAAAGATGTCTGGGGTGAGTTTTTTTACACAGAGAGTGGCGAATGCGTGGAATAGGCTGCCAGTGACGGTGGTGGAGGCGGATACGAAAGGGGCTCCTGGATAGGTACATGGAGCATAGTAAAATAGAGGGCTATGGGTAACCCTAGATAATTACTAAAGTAAGGACATATTCAGCATAGCATTGTGGGCCGAAGGGCCTGTATTGTGCTGTAGGTTTTCTATGTTTCTATGTTAATGAAAATTGCCCCGACTTACACAGAAGTCGTGATCAACTAAGTTTTCAGAAGCTCCATCATATGGGGTGAGAAGGGGTCGCACCCGCTGTTAACAGCCGACCGACATATCTCCGTTCTCAACTCTGCCACAATCTCCTCTACCGCTTCCCGGGGTAGGCTATCTGTTGTCACTTCACCAGAGGGGACTACTACGGTGGAGTGTATCCCACTAACGGAGTCCTCCTGCGCCTCCGCCGCGATTTTTTTTTCCCTTACCTCACTGATCCGCTCAACAACAGATGGAGATGGCGCGTCTTACGAGACTGTTGAAGACTCCACGCAATCCGGTCATGGGACTCGGCGCCCCTGGCTATCTGGTCCATTCTGAACTGATCCACCTCAGCCGCCTGAATGATCCCTCTGCGCCGCAAGCAATTTAGCTGCCTCCCTAGCCGAAAAATAAAAGCAGAAAGCTTCTCCCCCTTCTCCTGACGCATGTTTTGAAGCCCCGCCATGAGCACAATTGGGCTTCCAGTCAGGCCAAAAGCATTGTGTAGTGCTTGCACATAATTGACAGCTGTCGCGACCAGATATTTCAACATGACAGCTCTCACAAAGTTAGCCCATTCAAACTTCCAACCAATCTCTATCGCTTTATATCATCAGAGCACTGCCGCTCATCCAACAACGGAGAGGTCCGCTCCTCCCAAGGTTTATACTCCTTCCCTTTAGGGGTGGGCGTTATTCCAGAGTATAAGCGGAGTCTGCCATAGCTAGGAATTTGAATCAGATTTTCCATTTATTCGGCAGAGAAGTAAAGGCGGATACTAACTCAGAATTCTCCCCCTTCACCAGGTGACGTGGACGAATTAGACATTCGAAATCTGATCACTCTTTCCCCTCACTCCTCAGGAACAAGAGAACACTGTCTTTGAAATGTCCGCCCCCAGCTACCACTGCCTCAACGTTGGTCTGCATTTTATCAAACCTCCGCCCACAATCGCAACTTTAACAGTACTTAACAAGCGAATCAACAACTCATCCGGAGTACAAATACCTGCCCCACTGGTTCATTGCTCAGGGTAATCGAACAGCATCCAACGGAATCAATCCTGGACGAGCCCCCACAATTGCACCTCTCGCTTCGGCTAGCTGCTTAAAATAAGGGGTAATAGCTCCCGGCCCGCCAAACTTAAGAAATCTCGTTTGGGTGTATGCTCCGCGATGTGGCCCCTGTTACAAATCAGTACCCCGATATAACAAACAGTACACAATATGATATTAAACGATTATGCTTTATAATTCTTACTTTGACTATATGGTTAGTAAAGAAAACGAATAAAAGAAAAAGGTCCCATTATTCTGAAACTGTCTATTGCACAGTGAAACCTTACAGCATGTTACACAGGGTTTGAATGCCATAACCTCCTGCAAAGTTCAATCGAGCGACATGGGGGACAGCAGGACTTCGCTTCCAGACGAGGTCGCTTTGACCGTCAGAACATGGAGGAACCATCGCGATCCCCCACTTCTCCTGATGATCGTTTGGCCTTACTATATGAAGCTCCCGTGCTGGCTGCCTTCAAGAAGGTGAAGGTCAAGGAAAAAGTCCACAGACATGTGCTGACCAACTGCCTAGTGTGTTCACTGATATATTCCTACTCTCACTCCGGTCGTATGTAGTGCCCACCTGCATCAAGCAGGCTTCAATGATACTGGTGCCCATTAAGAAAGAGGTGACCTGCCTCAATGACTATCGCCCAGTTGCACAGGGCGATTAAGCATTTTTAGAGGCTGGTGATGCAACATATCAGTTGCACCCGGACACGCGACATGTATCCTCTCCAATATGCCTACCGGAACAACAGGTTCCAAGCATATTCCATCTCATTGGCTTTCCACACAACCCTGGAATATATGAATCACAAAGCTGCATACATCAGGATGTTTTCTATAGACTACAGTTGAACAGTTAATACCATCATCCCCTCAAAACTAGTAAACTCCACAATCTGGCCCTCAAAACCACCTAATGCTATTGGATCCTGAATTTCCTCACTTGAAGACCTCAGTCAGTTCGTATTGGCAAAAACATCCCCCCTCCTCCACGATCAAAGCATGACAATGCCTTTGCTTCCTTATGAGGCTGCAGAGATTCAGCATGACATCAAAACCTTGCCAAACACCCATAGATGTGTAGTGGAGAGTGTATTGACTGGTTGCATCATGACCTGGTATGGGAACACCAATGCCTTTGAACGGAAAATCCTACAAAAGGTAGTATATTCGGTCCAGCATATCAGGATTAAAGTCGTCCCGACCATTAAGCGCGCCTACGTTAAACGCTGGCGCAGGAAAGGCAGCATCCATCATTAAATATCCTCACCAACGTAGCCATGCTCTTTTCTCGCTGCTGCCATCGGCGGGAGTGTACAGGAGTCTCAGGACTCGCACCATCAGGTTCAAGAACAGTAACTTCCGCTCAATCATCTTTGCTCTTGGACAAAAGATACACTCATCTATTAAGATGTTCCTATGAGTAATTATCTCAGTTTTAAGGACTTTAATCTTGTTATTTCATGTTTTCTTTATTTATTGCTATTTCATTATATTAGCAATTGCATAGTCTGTTATCTTATACGTTCTATGTGATCTTTCATTGATCCTGTTCTAGCTACTATTCTATAGATTATGTGAGTGTGCCTGCAGGAAGAAGCATCTCAGGGCTGTATGTGATGACTCTAGTAATCACATTTGAACTTCTGTCCCTTTTTCATTCTTGCTTCATCAATGAAAGCATGTTTATTTACATTGAACTACATTATCGCACATGTAAACCAATGTCTAAAACCAAATTTGTTCTATGCAGCGTGGATAATTCAGTCGGGGGGTTTTAGCATTTTCAATTTCACAAATTCAGAAAGGTCCAGCGCCTCTCTCTCCCTCTCTCTCTCTCTCTCTCTCTCTCTCTCTCTCTCTCTCTCTCTCTCTCTCTCTCTCTCTCTCTCTCTCTCTCTCTCTCTCTCTCTCTCTCTCTCTCTCTCTCTCTCGCTCTCTCTCTCTCTCTCTCTCTTTAGATCGAATTCGTTTGTTTTGTCGATGGCTTTGACTGTGTTCTAAAATTTACATTTTAGCATCGAATAAATAACACGTACAGGTCTAAAACATGATTATAATGTTCAATAACAAATCTATTTAAATTGTCATGGGGATATTCTTCCAGAAAACGCCGAGCTGCGCCAACTGCTGACAAAGACAGGTTCGTGGAGCATTATGACTCAATCGTTGGCTATATGGTATGGAATGTTGTATTGATTTTATTGAATTATAGGCTTGGGCATATATACCGTGTGTTCTGAAATTTCATCACTCTTATATATTGCATCGCCACAAAATTCAATTCACTAAAGTCTATTTAACAGCAAATCGATACAAGGAACATGAAATATAGCAGCATTATCCTATGTCGCTTTCTAACGCAAACTGATTGTGTTAGTCAAAAATTCGAACTCCCTTTTCCGGTATCTGAAAATAAATACAGCCATCGCAAATTTAATTAATAATCCGTGTTTCAGTTCTGAAGGTTCCACTATCCCGATTCCAAATGCTCAAGACAGATTGGTGTTAGTGTTTCAAACTTAGACCTGCTCACAACATTATATTTGGGGAATTACCTGCATCTGTTTATAACTTGTTTTCTAGTCGTCTATATATGAGCCAAAATACTACTGAAATTTCCCGATTCCATCTTCTGCGTTACTGACATTTTGCTGAGTTCCATCACTTTTCAAAAACCGCTCCTTTTAAAAACTTGACATCCAAGTTTCGTAAAGCATGCAATTTCAACTTATTTATGTCCAGAGGTTTTCTATTTAATATAATCCTTCCCTCTTTTACTGAACAGAACAGAAGGTTATCCATCTAGAAGCGGGTAAGCATAGTTAAATATCAAACAAGACGGTTCGCTTCCCTGCAATAGCATTCAATAAAATACAAGGAAATTTTTTGAGCTTTTGGTGAAGGTGGTAACAATGATGATATTTTGTTTGTTCTCCTTTTGTCTATGCAGCCCAGGATAATTTGATTGGCATCGGTGAGTCATGAAAAGGTTATTTGTGACATGTTTGAAATGAAATACTGCAGATTCTGATCATCTGAACTAACCAACACTCAACAATTCTTAGTGAAAAGATGGTTACTCTTGGGTATTTAACATTTCAGTAATATGTAAGTGCTGTTGTAAGTATGCTGGCGATTTAGAGTTCTTTATTTGTTTATGGTTATGTGTAGCAATTCCTGATGCAAACGTCATTACCAAGTGATACATGCGCGCTACACACATCTCGGAATTCCTGTGTCTTCATTTGAATAATGTTTTCAAGTTACAAGACAATACCGTGGCGATGAGGTAATATTTGCAATGAACCCGAGACGGCAACCGACCTGTTGAAGTGTATCGTAGACCAGATGAGTTAAAAACAAAGCACAATCGAGAACAAGGGAGGGAAATATAAAATAAAGTTTCTCGAATTAATAAAGAGCGAGTAACTGGAGATCATACGAAAAGAACAGAAAGGGCTGGCTACGTCGGAAAGTTTGACACGTATGATTGCACAAGTAAATTTTATTTACTGAACAGAAACGAGCAGATTTTCAAGCTAATTAAATAGTCAATGAGAAACAATTTATCGGAGTGCATTGGGTTTAAAGGGATAGAGTTTGCATCGAAGTTTGACAGCTCAAACCAAACTAGCAGAAATGAGCTTTTTCTAATATAATATATAATATTATTGTAAAAGTAATACAGGGACTTTACAGGTACCGAACCATTGTTGATTGGACAGCGCTTTTAGGTTTCATAAACGGAATCAAAAGGTAAGGGTGTCCATTTCAGTGAACGAGGCTGAACTGATGAGGTTGACACTGCATGGTCACTCCGGTGAGAGATCACTGAGCTGAAGTGCAACTTGCATTTAAAATAGCAATGGAAACAGCAGGTAGAGGCGCTATTAAGTTACAGCCAGGAATAAACGTGAGCGTGAACAAAATTGCAGTGTCCAAACAGATACCGACTTCGCCAAATAAATTGTGTTACCATTGTGGCAGGTGCTCCAACTAAAAACTTCGGCATGAGTAAAGATAACACCTGTGGGAATGCATTCGTGACAGTGAAGTATAACGGCTAACAAGCCATATTGAGCTTTTATGTGGTAAAAGCAGGAGGATCGGAATTGCGGGGTCGTGAATGCCTGAGCAACTACAACTTGATGGGAATCCATCTAACATTTGAAAGCCACATACACTACACACAGCATCAAGCGAATGTGAACTAAGAATTGTACTGAATGAAGTCTGAATTATCTCTATGTTGTATACAATGAACCATTGCCCAACGGAAGATTAGCGGGTGCTGGTGCCAACGCCTATGCTTCTGGTTAGAAATCCTGGTCGAAAAAGGAAGAATCACACTGCTCAGACAAATCATGGAAGTGTAGAAGGTTGTGATCACACTACAACTATTTCTGTAGGCAATATATCACATTCCCAAGATCAAGATGCACAATATAGAAGGAAAATGAAAGCTGTCCAGAACGATCAGAACAACTTCCTGCAATCTCACAGTCAACTGCTATAATCGCCGCGCTGGAGGCTCCAGTATCTGAGATTGTTTGACGGCCACAAGTCTCGCCTGCCAAGCAGAGGGATTCCCAATTGTAACGAAAAAAGTTATCCCCAAAAATAAGAAAGCCTCCGCGGTAATTAAATAGATAGGCCTAAATGGGGTAATTAAAAATTTTCTATGCTGTGGATGTCAGACTATGATGTCTATATAGCTGAGATACACTCTATATTGAGTTGGAGTTTATAGAGAAGCAGGCAGGAATATTGTGTATTTAATTTTTCAATAATATCTGATATCATTAGAAGTGGAAAAAGTGAGGAAATGAAAGATGTAAAAAGAGAGAGGAAACGATGCGGATGTTAAAATCTGTGTGAAGGGTTTATGAGCACTGAAATATCTCAGATAGGATGGACGTCGTGTAATCGGGGAAATAGCGACGTTGTCGGAACCCCAAAGCAATTGCTATAATAGAGCAGGAGATAAGGTTGTGCAAAATGAAGCATGCTGAATCTGTAAAATGCAGGCATGAATGAATAAGACATTTAAAATAAAAACAACCGTAAGAAGCGGTAGCTTGCGTTCCCCTCAGATGTTGGACATTTTTGGAGCCCACCGTCTATAACATGCTGCCTTGCAGATGCTTGTCTCTCCATCCACCTTCATGTGTTTGGGGAGTAGAGTGATGGAGCAAGCGCAAAATGCCATGTCACCTGAGGCAAATAGTTTCCGAGAGTGGTACCAGATGACACTGCACTGTAAAATAACCCCCACATTAATATGTAGCATTTTCACTCGACAGTGATAACATTTTAAGCGCATGTTGTGTTTTACAGATAATCGCTTACATGCACTTAGGGCAGGTCAGTTCGGCAGTTAAGTCGGTGTGATAGGATGGAACTTCTACCATGTGCATTTCACAATTGTACAGTATTTATGTTTTGCGTTTCTAAGATGAATAACAATTATGCCATCTTTTCTTCAGAACTGCAATCTGTTCGTGAATCTACAAGTTAGTATTCAATTCATATTCTTTTTATCACAGGACGAATAATGTTTACACTGATTTATGGGAGTTCTTCTGTTCAGCACACAGTGAATCAAACTATTGCTTTACTACACAACAAGAATTTTGATCATGAAAAATTAATGTACTCACATTGCATGTTTTTATTGCAGTTGTCTTTGAAAACTCATAAGACGATGCTTGTGCCTAGAATTAGGTTACAGGGCCGTCCGTAAATCGTTG
Organism: Hemitrygon akajei; assembly: GCF_048418815.1. Lineage (NCBI taxonomy): Eukaryota > Metazoa > Chordata > Chondrichthyes > Myliobatiformes > Dasyatidae > Hemitrygon > Hemitrygon akajei. The sequence continues at coordinate 171,915,615 of NC_133125.1, read as the reverse complement.
GTGCAGAATGCAAGGCAAGCAACGTATATCCTAGAAAAAGTGTTTAAAGGTTTCATCTCCAATGATTATGGCACTTAACGTGAAACTGTTCACAGACTGCTTTCAACAGTTTTCATGTTGAATCGATCCTAAGTACCCTTGCACTCGAATTACTGCAGTTTAATACGAATGGGAAATCAGCAAATGGGAATACAGGAGGTATGTTTGCCGTTACCGCAAGAAGACTCCGTCTTTCACCTAAATAACTCTCTAGTGAGATCACATTGACAAAAATCTCGATTCACGAACTTGGGACAGATTTTACTTGCGCTTGAGGCGATGCCTTGAATATTAACTACATTAATTACGAAAATTATAACATTAAGTGAAATTAGTGAAACTTTCTAGTGTTTTAAAATCTGCAGCTGATCTCATTGTTCCTTCCAGGAAAAGTTACAGATCAACAAATGAACAAATGTGGAACAGATACAATCCTTTAGATATTCTTATCTGAAAAGTAAGAAAAAGATAGGCTTAACGAAATGGGAGTTTGCATCTCCTAAAATGTGATTAAAATCCCCATGAATATGAAATCGGAATATTATCAACCTTTACAGAGACGAGTCTATGTTATAACTTCAATAATAAGTTCATAAAATAGGTGTTATAGAAGATTGTGGGATGCAATTATGTATAAATAATTTATTCATATTTGAAACAGAGAACACTCTCATTTGGCAGTCAGGTTCATTGGCTTCTTTTTCGATAGCACAGGCGGTAGGATTCTAATTACCACATAAATATATTCATGACGAATAAATTGCGTCACAAATTGAACACGCAAAGTTTACACGGAGTCCTTTCATGAAATTTGATTCGCAATAAACACTAATGTTGTTAACTATTTCTGCTGGAGCCGAAATGCGTTCTGTATAAAATACACTTGTAAGATTTTTATCCAATCTGTTATACGATTATGTTTTTCAGAGCAGGAATTGCTTTCCAAGAAGAATGGTACTTTTCTGAAGTTTTCGCACATTTAATGCACATTTCTAATTTACTGCAAGAAAATGCATTTGCTTGCATTCTGAAATAAAACAGAAACGACTAAAAAAGGCAACACGTCACGGAGAAATTCCTGAAAGTGGAGAAAGTGATGCCATTCCGTGAGAAATTAGAAAGAGATAAACAGTACATTTTTCTCTCTTTCCCTCTCTATCGCTATTCATCTATCTTTCTTGAACACACATAACACGTACACACTTAATTTCCTCATTAAGATTTCCCCCAGTGGCCTCTGGATTCAGCAAAAGACTCTCTTTGCAAGTTCTGAATAAGGGAGTCTAAAATTGATCACCAAATCAGTTTCTCTTTCCGCAGATGCAAACTGGTCTGATCAGAATTTTTATAGCGTTGGGTTTGCTTTTTCATCATGTAATATTTCTCAAATGTTTGCTTATATCTAATGTAACAGACTAACCGTACCTTTATTTTAGAACTGAACACGCTTTATCTAAATCAACAAGAAACAGGTGAATAATTATCATTGACGGATTATTTATTTCCCATTGTCCCTGGCACCACATTTCTGATATTGTTTCTCCTCGAGTTCAACTGTAACCTGATTCTTTTGTACAGGTCATACCCTCCTCAGGGCTTATCCCAATGATCCAGAATACTGAAACCCTGCGTCCTGCACAAGTTCTTCAGTCATGACAAATCTGCCAGATCGCCATGTTCGTACCTTCGCTGTCGTGTGGAACGGTCTGCAATAGAGGGATTACTATCCTGAAAGTCCTTCTGTTCAGTTTTCTCCACAGCTCCCTAAATTCCCTCATAAGGACCATCTCCCTATTCCTACTTATGCCATTCATGCCAACATGTGTGAATACTTCTGGCTGAACACCACCCCCTTTTGAATGCCGCTGACCTGATCCGAGAAACCCCTGAACTTGGCAAATCGAAGGCAACATACCATCTGTGTGTTTCTATCACGTCACAGAATGTCGTGTCTGCTTCTCTCACAGAGGAATCTACCATCACAACTGTAGCTATTTTCTCCCCACCAGCAACCCCCCCCCCACCCCACCAACTTACCTCTCAGCCACAGTGCCAGACACTCGGACGCTGCGGCTTACTCCTGGTAGATCCTCTCTCAACCCGCCCCAACAACAGTATACAAAGCGGTATACTATTGAGATAAACGCCCACATTGGTACTCTGCACTGTCTGGACATTTCCTTTCCCTTTACTAACAGTTATCTAAGTACCTACCTCCTTCAACTTCAGAGTGACTACCTCTCTGTCGCACATATCTAGCACATGCTGAGTTTCTCGTAGAAGCTGAAAGCTTTCGAGCTGCAGCTCCAGTTCCTTAACACGTTCTCTAATGATGTGCAGCTTGGTGCACCTGGTGCAGATATGGTTAACTACACAACACAGCGTCTGGAACTATCTTCACTTGTCTAACTAAGTACTAATAAACGAAAACTGAATAATGTAAAAACTTACTTGATACGTACCATGCCGAAGCCCGTTCTCGCCAATGTTTAATGAGCCAAAGCCTGCCCACTCAGACGCTGGTCCACCCACACAATGGCCGCTCCAACAATGGCAGCTCCATTTGTTCGTAAATAATTTTTATTTGACGTTTTTGCTCAGGCTGCCGCGAAATACTCGATATACCTTTGGCATTTCCTTCTTAAGGTTAAATTCTACAATCAAGTAAATGAGTTAAAATGATCCAGCACCCTTAGAACAAAGAACATGGGACAGTCAGCACAGAAGTAGGCCATTCAGTCCACGATGTTGTATCGAACCATCTAAAAGGCAAATCGGAAACATCCAAACACTAAACTCTCTGACCTACACCATATCCATATACCTCCAACTTCCTTATATTCGTCCTTATCCAATCGTCTCGTAAATGTCTCATACATCGGATCCATAAGAACTTTATCCAGTAATTTCCCTACAAGTGCCGTGATACTCATTAGTCAATAGTTCTTGCTATTTTCCCTTGTTCCCTTCTTAAATAGAGGTAGAACATTAGGCACTCGCCAGTGCTCTGGGACCTCGCTTGTGGCTAGAGAGGTCAAGGGCTCAGAAATCTCGTCTCTTGTCACCTGCAATAGCATGGGTAAGTCCAATCAGTCTCCGAGGGCTTAGCCACCTTCATGCATATTAGGAAGCCCAAACCTTCCTCATTGTTGGCCTCTAAATGCCCTAACATATTTATACACTCAGCACTTTATCTCCCGTCCTCCATATCTTTTTTATTCTTGGGAAATGCTGAAGCAAAGTACTCATTCAGTACGTAACTCATATTCTCCACATACAAGCAAATACCCACCCCACCCCACTCCCCTTTATCGTCGAGTGATCACTCCTTCTCTCTACTTATCCTCTTGCTTTGATGTATGCATAGAATGCCTTGCGATTCGCCGTAACCTTACTTGCCAAGGACTTTTCAAGGCTCAACCTGGTTTCTGAATTCCATAAGAATATAAGGTACACGAACTGAATTCAGCCATTTGGCCCATCGCGTCTGCTCCGCCATTTCGTCATGGCTATCCATTTTCCTCTCAGTCCCTATCTCCTGTCTTCTCCTCGTATCCCTTCATCCCCGATCAATCAACCTTTGTCTTAAATATATATAAAGATTTGCCCTCCACAGCAGCCTGTGACAAAGAATTCCGCAGAATGAACTCTCTGTGCCTAAGGATATTCCTCCACTTCTCTGTTCTGAAAGGACTACCCGCTATCCTGATATTTCCTGGAATCCTGGATTCATTTTCCTGAACTTCATTTTGAATCCTCTCCGGTTTGGCCACATTCTTTCTGAGTTAGGGGCCCAAACCTGCTCACGTGCTCACAAAAGTCTAGGTCTGGCCTCATCAGTGTTTTATAAAGTCTTAATGTTACATCCCTACTTTTATATTCTAGTCCTCTTCAGATGAATGTTAAACTTGCATTTGCCTTCCTCGCCACATACTCAACCTACAGGTTAAACCTTTAATGAATCATGCATAAGAACTCTCAAGTCCCTTTGCACCTCAATTTTTGCAGTTATTCTCTCCATTTAGAAAATAGCATATCTTTTCACTTCTTCTACCGAAGTGCATGACGGTACACTTCCCGATAGTATTTCACTATCATTTTGTTGCCCATTCTCCTAATCTGTCTAAATCTTTCTGTATCCTCTTTATCTCAGATCCTCTGTATCTTCAAAACTGCTTTCCTCTCCACTTATCTCATATCGTCTGCAAACTTTGAAACAAAGCCATCAATTCCATGCTCCAAATTATTGACATATAACGTAAAACGCAACGGTTCCCAACACAGACCACTGTGGGACATCACTAGTCGCCGGCAGCCAGCCAGAAAAGGGTCCTTTCTACCTTCATTCTCACTCTTAGCTTCCTCCTAATCAGCCACTGCTTTATCCATACAAGCTGGATTCTTTTCTGTAATACCATGGGTTCGTAGCTTATTAAGCAGGCTCATGTGTAGAACCTTGACAAGTGCACAACATCAAGTCATTCCCCTTTATCTATCGTGCTTGTTACTTCTTCAAAGAAATCCAACAGATTAGTCAAGCAAGATTTTCCCTTGAGGAAACCATACTGACTATATCCTATTTTATCATGTGATTCCAAGTACCCTGAGACCCCATCCTTAATAAACGACTGCAACATCTTCCCAATCACTTAGTTCAGACCAACTGGCCTAGAGATTCCTTTCTTTTGCCTCTTTCCTTTCTTGAAGAGTGGAGTGCCATATGCAATTTCCAGTCTTCCGGAACCATTTGACAATCCAGTGATTCTTGAAGGATCATTACTAACGCCTCCAAAGTCTCTTCAGTCACCTCTTTCAGAACTCTGGGGTGCACTCCATCTGGTCCAGGTAACCTATCGACCTATTCCTTTTGTTATTTCTTTTTAATCTTCATGTGCTTCGTTTGCTCCAAAATTCCACAGCTTTACATATTTTTCCATTTTCTTCTTGACTAAATTCAAAACCTCTGTTGTTCTCACTGGAGCCAAAGCCTGACCATTCTAATATTGCCCCACTCCAAAACGGCGGATCCCACAGTGGCCGATCGCTTACACCTCGATTCTTTTTTATTGGCCCTCCCTAAATTATGCATAATCCAAGCAATAACTCGGCAGACAAGTCCCGATAGAGTCAAGTCGCTTTTTCAACCTGGTGCATTTAGTCCACAAGTAAATGACTCCAACTCTATCTGCGATCTCCCCCACCAAAGATGATGGAGACTATGATGTTTTGCTTTCTTCATTCCTCTCAATGGTGAGCCCATGGCTCAGCAAAGGAAGTCGCACCAGCGTCAGTTACCCACCCTACGAGTGCCACCTGTAGTTTATTTCACGGGTGTTGCAAGACAGCTCATCCGCCAAAATGGGACCCATAAAATAAATTAATATAACCACTAGACAGAAATATGATCCGGTAATTTTCTTGCTTGTGAACCTTCTGCAAGTCGCAGCTGTAGCAGGCATATTTTGCTGTAAATGCAAATCCATAAGGAAAAGTCAATACATCGATCTCAGAGATTTTACGTGCAATTACATTGAATGGATATGTTTAATATTCTCAAAAGCCATTTTATTTGATGCCATTCATTTACTTATTTGTAAGCAGAATGTATCAAACAGACTTCAGTTTAGCGCCTTCACCCTATAATTGCAAATAATTTTATAGGATTCGATTAGAGAAAGAAGTTTGTAATATACTAACTACTCATTTTATCATTCTGTTTATTTTTGAATGGAAAGAAAATGCCCTTGCATTGAAAACTGCAGGTACGCCAACAGTATAGTCTATTTCCTTTGAGTTTTCATGTCTTCTCGTCGCGAGATATACTTAAACCTCTAAATTTCACTTGGCATGTTACTCATTTATCAAAATAATGGTGCTGTCAAATTCTTCTTTTCTTTTCGGATAAGAAAGGAGCTGTGAACATATCACACATGGCCATCAATTTTTTTCTTCGTCATGAATTATATTTTTTCTGAAAGAATGGTTCATCTGTTTCCTTCCTCAAATACGTCTTCAGTATTTGAAGTAAGGGGTCAGTTTCAGCATTGTTAGTGTTGGGGATTGAATTACTGAAGATCCAGATAGCAACAATGCAGAAAAGGAAATATATGGAAATTTTACCTTCGGGAGAACTTCAACCTTGGGATAACGTTGATGTCAAATTTAGAAACTAGGAATTATAGAGTTTATTTATATGCATTTTGTTAATCGTCTGTTTATTTAAACTGTGCGTTTTTAGTGGTAATACCCGGCGTTACATTCTGCAGAGGAAAGCACGCCAAGTTTCTAGGACCACAGAACCTTTCCAACTTTGAAACCGAGAGTATATAAAAGTGTACAATGTCCAATAATGGAACAAACGTTTTGTACAGTACATACTTGTTTTCCCGTTGCTTTTCTCTGAAATTAGAGTAGCATTTCGACAGTGAATAATTTAAGAACATAACATAAGAACACAAGAAATAGGAGTAGAAGTAGGCTATCCAGCCTATCAGCCTGCACCATCATTCAATAAGATCATGGCTGATCTGTCCGTAAACTCGGCTCCAACTCCCTGCCTTTTCCCGATAACCTTTAATTCCCTTACTATGTAAAAACCTATCTAAATGTTTCTTAAAAATATTTAGTGAGGAAGCCACAACTGCTTCCGTGGGCAGAGAATTCCACAGATTCAGCACTCTCTGGGGAAAGCAGGTTCTCCTCATTTCCCATCCTAAATCTTCTCCCCTGAAACTCGAGGCAATGTCCTCTCCTTCTAGTTTCACCTACCAATGGAAGCAGTTTTCCTACTTCTACCTTATCTACCCCTTTCAAAAGTTTGTATGTCTATAAGATCCCCTCTCATTCTTCTGAATTCCAGAGCGTATAGTCACAGGCGACTCAATCTCTCCTCATAGGTTAACCCTTTCATCCCTGGAATCAGCCTGGTGAACCTTCTCTTCACTGTCTCCAAAGCCAGTATATCCTTTCTCAAGTATGGAGACCAGAACTGCACACAGTTCTCCAGGTGCGGCCTCACCAGTGCCCTGTATGGCTGCAGCATGACCTCCCTGCTCTTGAATTTAATCCCTCCAGCAATAAAGTCCAACATTCCGTTTGTCTTCTTAATAAACTGTTGTGCCTGCAAGCCAACCTTTTGCAATTCATGAACAAGCACTCCCAAGTCCTTTTTGCACAACAGAATGCTGCACCATTTAAATAATAATCTGCTCTTCTATTATTCTTTCTAAAGTGGATGACCTCGCATTTACCAACGTTGTATTCCATCTGCCAGACCTTGGCCCACTTACTTAACCTATCTATATCCCCCTGCAGACTCTCCACATCCTTTGTACAATTTTCTTTTCCACTCAGTTTAGTGTCATCTGCAAAATTTGCTACGCTACTCTCAGTCCCCTCTTCCAAATCATCAATGTAATTGTAAAAAGTTGCGGGCCCAGCTCCGGCCCATGTGGCACCCCGCTCACCAGATGACTGCCAACCCGAGAAACACACATCTATACCAACTCTCTGCCTTCTATTCGTTAACCAATCCACTATCCGTGCCAATACACTTCCTCATACTCCATGCACCCGTATCTGATTTATAGGTCTCTTGTGTGGCACCTTATCGAACGCCTTCTGGAAATCCAAGTATACAACATCCACCTGCTCCCCTCTACCACTACACTTATTAAGTCCTCGAATAACTCCAGTAAATTTATCAAACTGGACCTGCCGTTTATGAATCAATGCTGCATCTGTCTAATGGAACCACTCCTTCCTAAATGTTTCTCTATTCCTTCCTTCATGACAGACTCAGGCATTTTCCCGACTACAGATGTTAAGCTAACTGGCCTATGGTTGTCCGTTTTTTGCCTACATCCTTTTTTAACAAGTGGTGTGACATTTGCTGTCTTCCATTCCACCGGGACCTGCCCAGAGTCTAGAGAATTTTGATAAACGATTATCAACGCGTCTACTATAACCTCCACCAATTCCTTCAACACCCTGAGATGCATCCAATCAGGATCAGGGGACCTATCTACCTTCTGGCCCTCTAGTTTGCTCACCTCTATCCCTTTAGTAGCAGTGACTTTATCGACGTACTCACCTCCCATTTCGTCCATAAAATCCTTCTTGGCATATTAGACGTGTCCTCCACCGTGAAGACCAACACAAAATAGTCGTTCAATGTCTCAGCCATTTTCTTATCACCCAGTATCAATTTCCGCTTCTCGTCTTCCAAGGGACCTATGCTGACTTTAGCCACCCTATTCCGCTTTATATATTTATAAAACGTTTTGCTATCTGTTTTTCTATTTTGTGCTAATTTACTTTCATACTCTATTTCATTTCCTTATTTCTTGCTTACTTGTTCTCTGTTGCTTTTTAAAGTTCTCCCAATCCTCCAGTCTTCCACTACTCTTTGCGACTTTGATACTATCTTTTATTTCTTTAGTTATCCACGGCTGGCTCTCCCCACACTTACTATCCTTACTTTCTGACTGGAATATACCTTTTTTTCAGCACTGTGAAAAATCTTTTTGAAAGTATTCCACTGTTCCTCAACTGTCCTACAAAATAGCCTGTGCTCCCAATCCACATTAGCCAACTCCTCCCTCATCACGTTGTAGTCTCCCTTGTTCAAACATAATACACTAGTTTTAGATCTAACTATTTCATCCTCCATTTCTAGTCATTTTTTGGAATAGCTTCATAAAGGACAATATAAGGAGTTATCTACAAAGCAAACTATTAAAAATGCAATAGAACACTTATGTAGATGTGCAGTCCCCTCGTGAAAATATATGCGATATTAAAGTAGCTTTAAGGAGGAATCATCAAATAATTAACTCGTTTATTTCCAGAATTAGACAAAATGAAAGACAGTTTACAAAGTGCAGGTACTAAAAGATATCTATATAGTCATATTATATTGTTATTAACTCAATTTTAGAAATGATTAATTTGAGTTATAGTGAAAAGCGGATGAGCTTAGATCGTGTGTCCGTACTAGGAGCTAAGATACAAAAATACAACTGCAGATTCTATGGATCAAAGAATACGTACACAACGCTGGAAGAACTCAGCAGGTCAGGCAGCATCCGTGAGAAAAGAGTAGCCAACGTTTCGGGCCGAGAGCCTTCATCAGGAATGGTCTCGGCCCGAAACGTTGGCTACTCTTTTCTCACGGATGCTGCCTGCCCTGCTGAGTTCTTCCAGCGTTGTGTACGTATTCTAGGAGCTAAGATGTTGTGGCCATTACTGAAACTTGGATGGCTCAAGGGCAGAAATGGTTACTTAAGAGTGCCAGGCTTTAGATGGTTCAGAAAAGACAGGGAGGGAGGTAAAAGAGGTGGGGACGTGGCATTGCTGATCAAAGAGAGTGACATGGTTGCAGAAAAGGAGGAATTCATGGAGGGGTGGAGTCTCCGTGGGTAGAATGTAGGAACAGGAAGAGGTCAATAACTTTAGTGGGTGTTTTTATAGATCTCCCAATAGTAGAAGGGACATCGAGGAGCAGGTAGGGAGACAAATTGCAAGTGTATTAATAACAGAGTTGTCGTGGTCTAAGATTTTAATTTCCCAAATATTGATTGGCATCTTCCTACAGCAAGGGATATAGATGGGGTGGAGTTCCCGACACAGTATGTAGATAAGCCTACCAGAGGGGAGGCTGTACTTGATATGGTATTAGGAAATGGACCTGGTCAGCTGTCAAGTCTGTCAATGGGAGAGCATTTTGGGGATAGTGATCATAATTCTATCTCATTTACCACAGCGTTGGAGAGGGAAAGGAACAGACAAGATAGGAAAACGTTTAATTGGTATAAGGGGAAATATCAAGCTATCAGGCAGGAACTTGGAAGTATAAATTGGGAACAGATGTTCTCAAGGAAATGTACGGTAGAAATGAGGCAAGCGCTCAGGGGATATTTACGTGGTGTTCTGCATAGGTACATTCCAATGAGGCAGGGAAAGGATGGTAGGGTGCAGGAACCGTGGTGTATAAAGGCTGTTATAATTCTAGTCAAGATGGAAAAAAAGCTTATGGAAGGTTCAAAACACTAGGTAATGATAGAAATCTAGAAAATTGCAAGACCAGCAGAAAAGAGCTTTAAAATAAAATTAGGAGAGCCAGAAGGGGTCATGAGAAGGTCTTGGTGAGCAGGATTAAGGAAACCCCCAAAGCATTCTACAAGTATGTGAAGAGCAAGAGGATAAGATGTGGGACAATAGGACCAATCACGTATGATAGTCGAAAGATGTGTCCGGATCTGGAGGAGATATCGGAGCTACTTAATGAATACTTTGCTTCAGTGTTCACTACGGAAAAGGACCTTGGCGATAGTAGGGATGACATACAGCGGACTGAAAAGCTTGAGCATATAGATATTAAGAAAGAGGATGTGCTGAGCTTTGGGAAAGCATTAAGTTGGTTAAGTCACCGGGACCGGATAAGATATACCCCTGGGCAACTGTGGGAGAAGAGTGAGGAGATTGCTGAGCCTCTGACAACGCCTTTTGCACCATCTATGGGGAAGGGAGAGGTTCCCCAGGATTGGAGGGTTGCAGAAGTTGTTCCCTTATTCAAGGAAGGGATTAGAGATAGCCCAGGAAATTATAGACCAGTGAGTCTTATTTCAGTGGCTGAGAGGCAGGATTTATGAACATTTGGAGAGGCATATTATGATTAGGAACAGTCAGCATTGCTTTGTGAAAGGCAGGTCGTGCCTTACGAGCCTGAATGAATTTTTTGAGGATGTAACTAAACACCTTGATGAAGGCAGAACAGTACGTGTAGTGTATATGGATTGCAGCCAGGCATTTGATAAGGCACCCCATACAAGGCATATTGAGAAGGTAAGGAGGCATGGGATCCAAGGGGACTATGCTTTCTGGATCCAGAATTGGCTTGCCCACAGAAGGGAAAGAGTGGTTGTCGACGGGTTATATTCTGAATGAAGGTAGATGACCAGTAGTGTGCCTAAGGGATCTGTAATGGGACCCTTTCTCTTCGTTATTTTTATAAAAGATCCCGATGAGGAAGTGGAGGGATGAGTTAGAAAGTTTTCTGATGACACAAAGGTGGGAGGTGTTGTGGATAGTGTAGAGGGCTGTCAGAGCTAGAGCGGGACATTGATAGAATGCAAAACTGCGCTGAGAGGTGGCAGATGGAGTTCAACCCAGATAAGTGTGAGTTGGTTCATTTTGGTAGGTCAAATATGATGGCAGAATATACAAACGGATTGTAGTATTAATGATAAGACTCTTGGTAGTATGGAGGATTTGAGGGACCTTGGGGTCCCAGTCCGTAGATACTCAAAGCTGCTGTGCAGGTTGACTGTGTTGTTAAGAAATTATACAGTGCATTGGCCTTCATCAACCGAGGGATTGCGTTTTAGAGCCGAGGAATAATGTTGCAGCTATATGAGACCCTGATCAGATCCCTATTGGAGTACTGTGTTCAGTTCTGGTCACCTCATTACAGGAATGATGTGGAAACTATAGAAAGGGTATAAAGGAGATTTACGAGGATGCTGCCTGGATTGGGGAGCATGCCCTATGAGAACAGGTTGAGTGAACTTGGTCCTTCTGCTTGGATCAATGGAGGATGAAAGGTGACCTGATAGAGGTGTATAAGATAATGAGAGGCATTGATCGTGTGGATAGTTTGAGGCTTTTTCCCAGGGATGAAATGGCTATCACGAGAGGGCACAGTTTTAAGGTGCTTGGAAGCAAGCACAGTGGAGATCCAGGGGTAAGTTTTTTTTTTACGCAGAGTGGTGAGTGCGTGGAATGAGCTGCCGGCGAGGGTGGTGGAGTCCGATACGATAGGGTCTTTTAAGAGACACCTGGATAGTTACATGGATCTTAGAAAAATAGAGGGCTATGTGTGACCCTGGGTAAATTCTAAAGTACATGATCGGTACAGGACCGTGGGCCAAAGGGCCTGTACTGTGCTATAGGTTTTCATTGTTTCTATAAATACTGTATGCTGAAGTAAGTAAGATCAGGGTTTGATGATCGGCAAATTTAAATGGAACTAAAAGACTTATTTCTAGCTATATGATTTTTTGATTCCGTAACATCATGCCGTTGAAACTGAAGTATAAAAACACACCGTAAATTTTACGGTTATATTTACCTGTAACATTTTAAGGATTTTGGCCGTGCACATCTAATTTAAGCTGATGTAATTTCTGGCCAGCTTTAAACAAAGGGGCAAGTTGTATATCTAACAAAAATCAAAACGAGACAGTTGGTATATATCAAAAACAGATCAAGGAAGAAATGCGAAGAGAGCCCTTATATTTGTGAGAAATTAATTCATTTTTAAATACATTGTTTCATCAGAGTTTCGAGCCGCCGCCAACAATCCCACTGATTTTGTTTTCAGAATAATATATATTTTTTACATTACCATTGTTTAATGACAGAAGAAAAGTTGAAACAAAAAGTTCAAGGTAAGAGCTGGAAATTTGTGAGATCTTTTATGATAAGCAAGGCTTTAGTTATTAAAGTGCATACATATTTGATATATTTCAGTTAGAAAAGGATAACAAAAAACTTGAAAACTGAAAGGTGGCTGACCTCTAAACCTGCACATAAAAGATGGGAAGAATATCGCAGTACGATGCACGGTTAACTAGGCAATGTCAGTAAGAAATGTATAAATATATTGCATTTCTTTCGGTCATTAAAAAGTTCCACAGTAGTCAAAATTTCAGAAGGTGAATTAGGATCTTTCAATTTAAATTTTACAAGTAGAAATTTGTTTCCTTTTAGAACTCGAAGAATGTCAACGAAGTATTGGTACGAATACTATATTTTGTTTCAAATGACAATGGCATGACTTTGTGTTTGACCGTGTTTATTTCCTTTGAAAGTAAAATGAATGTTGGAAAGTAGAAACTAAGACGAACGAAATTGTGGCATGTGCCTTATTTTGGTATATGCAGTTTAACAAATGGAGACAAAAGGATGGAACTCTGGACTGACGGAGAACTAACAGAGAAACCAAAGGTCAACCCAAGGGCGCTGGTGTCAAGTGAAAAGCTGATATGAGCGAAGTATCATATCTTCTGAATCTGACACAATAATGCACTGAAATAAGATGATCTTTCTTTGTGAAGTAGTTTGCAAAATTAAATATCGTTTAGTGTCATAACTGGAAAAGATTCAACAGAATTTACTTCAAGGCTCAATAGTAAATAGATAACAAACGCAATAAACACGTTTGCTATACACATAGTAAACTATTCTTCAAGCATAAGATCTTGATCCGAAATCGATCTGGAAAATTTACAAATAAAAATAAGAACAAAAATGACAAATTTTAGAAGCCACCATGTACTCCCGAACACATTTACATTAACATTACCTAGGACAGATAAGGAAGAAGGAAAACAAACATTTTTAAGCAACAGTTAAATAAAACTTCTAAGGATGTATTACCATTCAGGAAAACAGGATCCAGCACTCGATGCGATCGTAAGCACTCCGGATAAGAAGTACACATCTAAGCTTAAATGAAATCACAACACATAGAAACATAGAAAACTACAGCACACTGCAGACCCTTCAGCCCACAATGTTGTGCCGACCATGTAACCTACTCTAGAATCTGCCTAGAATTTCCCTACCTCATTGCCCTCTACTTTTCTAAGCTCCATTTACCTATATAAGAGTCTCTTAAAAGATCCTATTGTATTCGTTTTTTCCTCCAGTGGTAGGTCGTTCATTCCACGCACCTACCACTGTGTGAAAAACTCACCTCTGACCTCCCCCTTTTACCTATTGCCAAGTACCTTAAGACGATGCCCCTCGTGTTAGCCATTTCAGCTATGGGGAAACGCTTCTGGCAATACACATGATCAATGCCTCTCATCATCTTATATACCTCTATCACATCACCTCTCATCCTCCATCGCTCCAAGAGGAAAAGGCCAAGTTCACTCAACCTAGTCTCATAAGGCATGCTCTCCAATCCAGACAACATCCTTGTAAATCTCGTCTGCACTTTATCTATAGTATCCACACCCTTCCTGTAATGAAGTGCCCAAAACTGAACACAGTACTTCAAGTTGTGTCTAACCAAGCTCTTATATAGCTGTAAAATTACCTATATAGGATCTTAGTTAGACCCCACTTGATGTACTGTATTCAGTTCTGGTCACCTCACTACAGGAAGGATGTGGATACTATAGAGAGAGTGCAGAGGATATTTGCAAGGATGTTGCCTGGAACACAGAAAATAATGAAATTATCGCCGTTGAAGAAAGGGCTAACCAATAGAAGAGCATGGCCCTCCATGGAGGACATCCCACCATCTGAGCAGAGTAGATGTCGAGAAGGAAGGGTAGATCATCTGGCTCATAGTTGGATACCTCTTCCCAGAAACAGAGCGGCTGCTTGTGACGATACAGGACAAGTGCTTGAAGAGATACAAATATCCATTAAAATCTAATATACAATACCGAAATATATTATTGTTGGGTTTCTGTACAGACTTATCACTGCTAGTGTACTTGAAGCATCTGTTTTTGTATTTATTCCCTACCAATTCAAATGTTACACTTCGGAGTTATTGACTACGGGTAATCTGGCTGATCTTTAGGATCTTCTTCTTAGCTTTAGTCCAAGCCTGCATCCATTTATTGCCCTTCTTCCGCAAGTGGGAACTAGTAATTTATGCCTCTTTGTTCTCATTGACTCTGGACCAAACAAGTAGCCAGCTCGTTTCACTCAAGGTAGACATAGGACACACCATTCATAAACCTGCATTTTATATTATATCATGAAACACCTCACACATACCTTGTTATTTTGAAATTATTTCTGGCGCAGCAGATTACCAGGAGCATAATTGTGCCTATTTTAAAATATCGATGAAGCCAAACTACTTCAGTTCACTAAGTAGAGGATGTAGAGCAAAATAACAGCCACCCTTCATTTGACCTCATGGCAAGAAAAAAGACTGTTGATTTGTTGACTTCCACTGTCCTTGAATCATTCAAAATCACTGATTTGTCGACTGTAGCTCTTTCTGAACAACTATTTGCATCGACTCCTCCCCCGCCCCACACACACACACATACATTTGTGATAACTATGGGTGATAGCTTGACCACGCAGCCGATAAACATTGTTTGTTCTTTCTGATAAATTTACTGCACATTATTTGGAACTTGCAAAAGTAAGAAACCAATGCACAAATGGATTAGGAAAACATTCAAGACGGAGACAAAGCAAGTGTGACAAAGAAGCCTTGGGCCACTGACAACAATCGCGTTATCAATGTACTCATGTATTTCCTGTACAGTAAGAAAAATATTTTGTACTACATTGTTTTATGAACTTATGATTAAATATTACTTAGCACAGTAAATTTCCCTGTTGAAGTCACTTATGTAAAGTGTTCCCATAATTAGTAATTAAGAAAATGTTTACCTAACACTTAGTTACCAGAAACATGACTAGTCATGTTTAGAAACATGAATATGTATGATCTATAAATTACCTTTGGCTGACGGTTTGACTGCTTAACTCCTAATAAATTTGATTTTGTCAATGTTTTCTTTTATTTTAAACATCATGCGTCGTTTCTTTCCATAGCTTTTTGACGTTCTGTAAGTTGAACTTTGATGCTGAAAAGACCAGGTCTGAAAAATTGCATCCCATGGAAAGCACCTTAATTTTACACTTTTTTTACTCTTTTCAGCTAAACAAAATACTGCAGGTGAGGTTTACTTCTCCGTGAAAAACAAACAAAAAATATGCAGTAGGTTATTTCCTACCTTCCTTTGCTATATGTTGACTATTGGTTTCTGAATGAGAAGTTACATAGACATTTGAAGTTCACCAAAGTTGTCTATTTAACATTACCCAGTTAATGCTGGCAGATAAGATTTGTTGGTATGAACAGGCCATTTGTAATCTAAAAGAACAACTGTTGTATTTTACAAGCATTTCCACTTAAATCGCTGCTCTCTTTTAGGAATTGAAACTCTTCGCTTGCATCTTGGTAGAGTATCAAATTGTTTGCATTTTTAAATAAGGTTTAGCCCCTACATGCATTAGGCTGTACGAATCGAACTTGGTAATTGATGCTCGCTCTGCTGCCTTTACATGATTTGAAACATTCAGTGTCATTTCAAATGAAAGGCTCTTCCTCCGTGAAGCAGATCATTAATTAGCAAACCATTTCCTAACTTTCAGTAAAAACACAAAATTCTGGCAGAACTCAGCAGGCCAGACAGTATCTATGCGAGGAGGTAGTGTCAACGTTTCGGGCCGAAACGTTGTCACTACCTCCTCCCATAGATGCTGTCTGGCCTGCTGAGCTCTGCCAGCATTTTGTGTTTTTATTTATTTGAAGCATCTGCAGATTCACTTGTGTTGTCTCCTAACTTTCAGTATTGACAATGGATATTTTTACTATTTCACATATTATTGGGAACAATGCTGATTTTGTAATTCTTACGAAAATGCAAAATTGATTATCCATTGTAAAAGGAATAAGTCTATTTTGAATTAAAGATCTCTTTGCTAATAAAGAATTCCTTATTTCATCATCAACATTTATTTTATTCCATAAATCAATCAAATGTTTTAATATAGGAGATTCTTTCTTTTCCCGTATCCATTTAGATTCTCGTTTATATATAAAATCTTCTGGTGTATTTTCTCCTATTTTATCTAGTTCTATTCTAATCCATGCCGGTTTTTCTTTATCGAAAAAAAATGCAATAAATCTAAGTTGATTTGCTTTATAATAATTCTTAAAATTTGGAAGTTGTAACCCTCCTAGATCAAATTTCCATGTCAATTTTTCCAACGATATTCTTGACATCTTACCTTTCCAAAGGAACTTCCTCACATATTTCTTTAACTCTTGAAAAAACTTCTGGGGTAGTTGCATTGGTAGTGATTGGAATAAGTATTGTAATCTAGGGAATATATTTATTTTTACGGTATAATTGGTTTCAAAAAGGGATTAGATATATAGGAGATTGTTTTGAAGGAGGTATATTAATGTCATTTGATCAATTAAAGAATAAATATAAAATATCAAACAACACTCTTTTTTGTTTCTTCCAATTAAGGGCTTATTTAAGAGAAAAATTGGGTCAAACAATGTTATTGCCGAAATCTAATGAAATAGAAATTTTAATTCAAAAAGGAAAAACTAAAAAATTTATTTCTTGTATGTATAGTTTGATTCAAAAACAGGCAATTAAACAAGGAATCCATAAGTCAAGACAAAAATGGGAAATTGACTTGAATATTAAAATTGAAGAAACAAATTGGTCAAGACTATGTCTTGATAGTATGACAAATACAATAAATGTCCGGTTAAGATTAGTGCAATATAATTTTTTACATCAATTATATATCACACCACAAAAAATAAATAAATAAAACCCAAATTTATCTGATCAGTGTTTCCGATGTAACCAAGAAATTGGTACTTTTTTACATTCTACTTGGTCTTGATCTAAAATTCAACCTTTTTGGACAAATTTAAGAGTTTTACTGGAACAAATTATTGGAACACAACTTCCGCATAACCCAATATTATTTTTATTAGGTGATATTGAAGGGATAAAAATCGAAACCCAAATTGAATAAATATCAGAACGAATTCATAAAAATTGCACTGGCAGAAGCCAAAAAGGCTATTGCAGTTACTTGGAAGTCGGATTCATGCTTAAGCATAGATCGTTGGAAGAATGAAATTTCCAGCTGTATTCCACTTGAAAAAATTACTTATAATTTAAGAGATAAATATGAAATATTTTTGAAAATTTGGCGCCATTATTTACAAAAGATAGGATTAAATATATAGGTGCTCCGAAGATAAAATAATTGGTTATTTGGGGAAAGAAAGAAATATGTATACTAAAGTTATTATGAACTCCATGGAGCATGTGGGGATATTCCGATATCCAGGCTTTCTTTCTTTCTTTCTTTTTTCTTCTTTTTATTTTTCTTTTCTTCTATAGGGATGTTAGGGGTGAGGGGTTAAGGGGAGGGGGAAAGGGTAGATAATTTTTTTTCTTTCTGTAATCATTTGAAAACTCAATAAAAAAAATTTTAAAGAGTAAATGCAAAGTGAACGTGTCCAGTACCCGAATGGTTATATTATCTAGACGATCGGAGAGAGAGTCAGCATTATTGTCACTGACATGAGTCGTACTTTTTTGTGTCCGAAGTACATTGCAGACATAACAAATTAGTAGAGTTTACAATAAATACATATATACATTTTGCAGATGAGAAATAGCGAGTAGTGTTCATGGGCCATTCAAAAATATGTTGGCAGAGGGAAAGAAATGGTTCCTGAAACGCTGAGTATGGGTCTTCATTCACCTGTACCTCCTCCATGATGGTAGTAATGAGAAGATTGCATGTTCCAAATAGTGAGATTCCATCATGATGAAAGCCGTCTTCATGATGGGTAAAGTTGCTCATCGTTGAATTAAGATTCACTAGTCTATAATTCCCAGGGCTATTCACTCCCTCTCTTTAACATAAGACAAAACTTTGCCGTTCAACTGGTATCACTCGTGTGGACAGCGGAGATACAAAGATCGTCGGCAAAGGAGCGGGAATCTCTTCCCTCGCCTCCTGAAGTACCCGGGGTATATCCCATCTGCCACCGGGACTGCTATAGCCTACTCTTTATAAGAACTCACAGCACATTCACTTTCCTAACGTCGGCATGTTCTAACGTGTCAGTCCGTTTAATTGTAGAGGTACAATGCCTATAAACCTTGATGAGCTATGTATTGCAGAGCGTTCACGTTAGTACTCATGAATGGAGGATAAAGTTATTCAAATGTCAGCATAAATGGAATACGGCAATTATTTGAAAATACGGCAGCTTCGGTACTATCAAAGCTCAAATACTGCCAACGTTGGTCATCTCTATCGACCACGAAAATATAGAATAAAGCCAAGGGAATTGAAGTTAATAAATTGGTGATTGCAGAATATATAAAAAGAAATATTCTCAACAAACAATTCCAGATAGTCATATGATTATTTTATGTTGCATTCATGAGTCACTTACTCAGAGCATTTCCACTAGATCTTTGGCGAAGCAAAGTTTATTAGTGTTGTCAGAATTCCCCGGAGTAACATCACATAATTCATGTCTAATGGGGCATTATCAGACACTGAATTATTGCCAATTTTTCTCTTAGTTGAACGAAGTATTAGTTTGCAGCAATTGTTCTCCAATTCTAATGTATCAATGCCAGTGAAAAGTTCGAGTTTCTGCCGTCTCGTTACATTTCATATGTGTTGGTGATTCATTACAATACATCCACATTGCGACAAAACTGGAAGAGAAATAATAAGACGTACAAGTACACAGAAGCCATTTTATAATCTATGATTGCAAATGCAAAAGTCGGATATTGCACAATAAGTGTTACTTATACATTTCCCTTAGTCTCAAAGATCAAAGAAGCCAAAGGTAATTGTGATATCATCTCATAAACATCGATGCTCCGAACTTCCGAGTGATGTATGATTCCTGAGTAAAAAAACACAATAACATGGAAATTGAAAAACAGAACCCTGATTCACTGAGGATAAAAGTTAAGATCATTCAAGGTATTGGTCCATTTTTCCTGCTTGTAGGTAACATAATTCAGTTTCTTACTTCATTATAATGAACTGTCACAGCAAAGTATACTTACTTATAACATAGTGACCAAAACTTTACTTTTTATCGAAATTCCATCGGCCTGCAAAAATAAGACAGAACTCCCATTGGTTCCCACTGATTAGATAAAACGCTTAGAAGTGCAATGCTTGAAAACTGACTGTGGTCATGAGATTTGTTCATATATTTTCTGTTGTCTCGCTTTCACTCTATTTGGTGGATTCTGCAGGACAGATTGTCGGGGGAAAATGATGACAGTAGTCATTGGGTTGCTAAACTGTAGTGATTAGGGTTTGGCCAGTTCGTTCAAGAACCGAATGACTCTGAGATCACACTCCCCTATGAAGACTGTGACATGTTAATTTCAGTCGCCTATTCATCATTGAATATGATCCACTTCAACGACTTGAAGCAATCTGGAATTCATTCTTACGTGTCGTCTTCCTCTTCAGTGGAGCCATGCTCTACAGTCTCCACCTATGCGTAAGCAGAGGAAGCGCAGCCACATGTCTGATTGAACAAACTGTAGATCAGAGGTGGAGTGGCAGGCGCTTTTGATGCTGAAATATGAAGGTGACATATGTGAGTCCTCTAGTATCGTAGATGATATGTTGTTCATAGTTAGGCAGAGACTTGTTAAAGGAAGTCTGAATAAAGTCTCCCTCCACGATGTTACAGGCATTGCGATGCACTGTTTAGTTTACTGACATAGTAGATTGTCACAAATCTCCGCGTATTTTTCTAGTTTATTAATGCATAAATATTTATCAAATACAGTCCCTATGTAGATTCATTATTTGTAATTCAAAAGGCCCTACACTTCCCTGAGGCTCTCCTACTCGAGGAAACCTGGTCTCATGCAGCTGCAGGTTGGGACAAATTTGGCAGATTCAGTGAGCAGGTACATCAGATATATTCAACCATTTTGCTTATGTCTCCACTACGTAACTCCAGACACACTTTGGTCAATCAACGTGAATCCTATACTTGCCGAAACAATTCGATCCTATTTTCTTTATAACATATTTGCGTGTTATTTTAGTCACTTACTTGATCATCATATTAATGGAAACACCCGATGAATTCGCATAAAATGCCTCCAATGACCGCTCTGATGATTGTTTTCAGATCAAAAAAGAAGTCTTGATAACTTAGGTGAGTTTGATGCATATCTGTTCAGAAAAGTCAACAATTTTAATTGTCCACATTTAATAAATCATATCTCTGTGTCTAATAGGAGTAGATATTAAAAAATTGTACAATTGCTTAAATTCTCGAATGTATTGTCAGTGGATGCCTCTAAAGTAAAATTGTGTGATTCTCTGTAAATAGAAATAATGCAGCTTCTAAAGGGTAACATTATTACACTATCAGAACTAGAAAAAAGAAAAATTATGAGAGATAAAGGGGGAAATTGTGAAAGATTTGGGCTCAGTAAATAGAAACAAAGATGGACAGAGATAGATATGCCGTGTTGTCATCTCCAGTGTCATTTAGTTTGATGGCATTGTCAACAAACGAGGGAGCATCATGTTTAAGGATGTAACCATTCTCAAATTTAACGCTGGTGCTTCCATGCAGGCCTCAGTACTCATGTCAAAATGTGCACTCTACACTTCCGTAGCTGCGAAAATGATGCAGTGTATGCCAGCTGACATAGCTGCTCAATAACTAGGGGCATAGTCTGGAAAAGCAAAATTAGCAAGATGATAAAGACGATGAGAATAAAGAACAGTACGAGCATGTCTGACCCTTTGATACATTGTGCCGTTTAATCCATGTCACCAGATACTGCATCACTACGCTTTTACTCTAACCTCCATGTCTTTTACATCCAAATAATGATTCTAAGCACTTTCACTGACATGGTGTTTGGGCATAAGCTTCACAGGTTTCCCGGGCTCCAACAGTGAAACAGCCATTCTACCAGCTGACCTAATAATTTACTGGTATCCTTGTATGCTTTCTTCCCGTGACTAGTATCCCCTGGTGACACAATCCCTTTGTGCATGCAGTATTGCTGACCTAAATACTTTTGAATTCATATGTCCCCTTGACATTACTCATGTTATACTCCACCAGTTTTCTCCCAGATCCTCAGTCAATCAATATCTCCTTTAAGGATCATTCTTTCATTGTGGAAATTGCCAATCCCGGCTAATGTTCCTTCGTTGCATTTAATGATTATGTAGTAACCTTATAAAAAAGCTGAGAGTGATCGAACAATTATTCTGATAACTCACTGGTTGCTGCCTGCCAGCCGAATACACACCCTTCGTTCCTAAACTCTCTTTAACCCTTTTCAACTAATCTCTAACCCATGCCAATATACAGTATTGTGACGAAATACCAGCTAACATATTGACATTGAATATGCGATTTGTCAATGAGTCTGAAAATCCAAAAGCACCACATCAACTGGAGATACCTAGCGTGTCAGTAATATTTTCAAAGAAAAACATCTGGGAGGTTATAAGGAAGATTGGCAGATACACTGAACATTTCAATATGGCTCAGAAGTCTTCCTTGAATGTGTATAACTCACTGCTTTGTCCACAGGAGCATATGTTAATTGTAGACTAACAATAAAATACCTATTCTCCTGGTCCAGATCTTAAACTGATTATATTCTAATGCGACGATGCAGGCTGTAAACATTGTGGGGCTGTTCACATGGAGGATTTGGATTTGATCACCTGTTCAGGATACTTTTCAATGTTATCTTTAATCGTGGTGTGTAGAGATTACAATTAAATGAATTTTTCGGTTGTATATTTAACTTTCAACCTAATTTATTGAACTGTGTAAAGGGTTATGAATCTTATGTTCATAAGCATATGATAATTGTCTATCTTCCATTAACCACTCAAAATACATCCATTTTATAGCATCCATAAAACACGTTGTTTTCAAGGAAATGGTGATAGATTCATCTTATTCGCCAATTCACGTTGTACTTAATTGGAAGACCCATCTTGGACAACGACTCCCATCCACTCCACAATGTAGATAGATAGATAGATAGATAGATAGATAGATAGATAGATAGATAGATAGATAGATAGATAGATAGATAGATAGATAGATAGATAGATAGATAGATAGATAGATAGATACTTTATTCATCCCCATGGGGAAATTCAACTTTTTTCCAATGTCCCATACACTTGTTGTAGCAAAACTAATTACATACAATACTTAACTCAGTAAAAAAATATGATATACATCTAAATCACTATCTCAAAAAGCATTAATAATAGCTTTTAAAAAGTTCTTAAGTCCTGGCGGTAGAATTGTAAAGCCTAATGGCATTGGGGAGTATTGACCTCTTCATCCTGTCTGAGGAGCATTGCATCGATAGTAACCTGTCGCTGAAACTGCTTCTCTGTCTCTGGATGGTGCTATGTAGAGGATGTTCAGAGTTATCCATAATTGACCGTAGCCTACTCAGCGCCCTTCGCTCAGCTACCGATGTTAAACTCTCCAGTACTTTGCCCACGACAGAGCCCGCCTTCCTTACCAGCTTATTAAGACGTGAGGCGTCCCTCTTCTTAATGCTTCCTCCCCAACACGCCACCACAAAGAAGAGGGCGCTCTCCACAACTGACCTATAGAACATCTTCAGCATCTCACTACAGACATTGAATGACGCCAACCTTTTTAGGAAGTACAGTCGACTCTGTCCCTTCCTGCACAAGGCATCTGTGTTGGCAGTCCAGTCTAGCTTCTCGTCTAACTGTACTCCCAGATACTTGTAGGTCTTAACCTGCTCCACACATTCTCCATTAATGATCACTGGCTCCATATGAGGCCTAGATCTCCTAAAGTCCACCACCATCTCCTTGGTCTTGGTGATATTGAGACGCAGGTAGTTTGAGTTGCACCATATCACAAAGTCCTGTATCAGTTTCCTATACTCCTCCTCCTGTCCATTCCTGACACACCCCACTATGGCCGTGTCATCAGCGAACTTCTGCACATGGCAGGACTCCGAGTTATATTGGATGTCTGATGTGTACAGGGTGAACAGGACCGGAGAGAGTACGGTTCCCTGCGGCGCCCCTGTGCTGCTGACCACCGTGTCAGACCTACAGTCTCCCAACCGCACATACTGAGGTCTATCTGTCAAGTAGTCCACTATCCAATCCACCATGTGAGAGTCTACTCCCATCTCCGTTAGTTTGTGCCTTAAGATCTTGGGCTGGATGGTGTTAAAGGCACTAGAGAAGTCAAGGAATGTAATCCTCACAGCACAACTGACCCCCTCTAGGTGAGAGAGTTAGGCACAGGAGTACATTCAGCCAGAGACTCATTCCACCGAGATGTAACATTGAGCGTCATAGAAAGTCATTCCTACCTGTGGCCATCAAACTTTATAACTCCTGCCTCGGAGAGTCAGACACCCTGAGCCAATAGGCTGATCCTGGACTTATTTTTCCGCTTGGCATGATTAACTTATTATTATTTAATTATTTATGGTTTTATATTGCTATATTTCTTCACTATTATTGGTGATGCGGCTGTAACGAAACCCAATTTCCCTCGGCATCAATAAAGTATGTCTGTCTATCTGTCTGTCTATCTTTTCTGGCAAAAATACATCTGAAATCAGAAAATTATTGCAGGACATTATTGCATTCAAGGTGATTCAGCTTCTTTCGGACATAAACGTCTTACACTTTGAAACAGTTTCGGGTTCGTTTTATCTTCTTTGTTTCGTCTTCCAAGTGGCATGTTACTATAATAGTCAAAGGAATTATATGGAAAAAATATACAATGGTGATGCATTATACTCTCTTAAACAAACATATCCTCAATCATTAACTAACATTTCCACGAGGTTTTTGTCCACATTTCTAATTCAGCGTTTATTTTATGTTTTACTCCCGCAGAAGTACAGCTCAGACTAAAGAGAGAGGGTGAGAAAATACATATCATATAGATAGATAGATAGATAGATACTTTATTCATCCGCATGGGGAAATTCAACTTTTTTTCCAATGTCCCATACACTTGTTGTAGCAAAACTAATTATATTTAGCAGCACACTGACATTAATCCGTGCATTTAAGGTTATTGTTTCTCATAGACAAAGATGTGGAAAATAACAGTTTTGTTAGTTTGGTGAGATGTTACATTCATATGAAGTTTCAAATCGCAGTAATTTCAAAAATTAAGCTGAATTTGACAGCTGTTCCGACAGATGTGATATTTTTTGCTATTGTCTCAGTTAAAGTCAATTGGTAGTCAATGGAGAGCAATTCCTTCGCTATTGTACAATTCAAGTGACGTAAGACTATGGGATATTAACACATTCCTTGTAATTTAAGGATTGGTGATAAGTGGTGAAATTTGAGCACGCATGTATTGAATTATCTAGGTAAAGTTTTCCCGTGGAGTATGCTTATGCTGTATTTTGTATTCAATGTAGTGGATTATTTCTCCAGCATATGGACGCGAAATAATAATATGTAATGCACTTTCAGAAAAAAATCAAGTGATTAAAAAATATGTTTCATTCATCAGAACTGGAAAACACGAAACGAGGATTTGAAGCAATGGGTGAGTGCAAATTAGACAAATACGTATGACTTTCCACATCTACTCTCCCACTCATAAATGATGCAGACTTGGAAATTTTACAGCACAGTACAACGAAACACAAAGGTTCTGAAAGTGTCACATTTCAATTCATCAGACAAAATTCTGAAAGATAGAGAAAACGGTACGTTTTTTTAAAGTATTTTTCTGTAGTAATTATCTCTTCTTAATTAAAATGTAAGAATGAGGAAAGCATTGGCCTATATTAGAGGATGACGGTTTATTTAGTGCTCATGTGAAACTAATTGCATTTCTTTAGGCGTTATTGTTATATTAGCCTTCTGGGAGTTAAAGGCAGTCTCGTTTATAGGTCCTTCAAAACGGGTTTTCTTGCTCGTCATATCAGTATACCCGTAAACGCAATGCTATCAATATCAATGTGATATGGTAAACACCAACGCTAAGTGTCAAATTGTAATCCCAGCCTGAGTAAATAAAGGAGCAACTGGACTTCCAAATAATTTAATCAACCATTTCACAAACTACAAAATAAACGCCATTAATCAAAGCAACACATAACATAATGGAAGATGTCAACGGATCAGACAGCATCTATGCAGAGAAATGGACAGCGGGGACTTCCAGTAAGATGACGATTGTTTAGCTGCTCCGAACTTTTGTTCCGTTACTGTCGCTATCTTTGCACTAAATGTCTCCATTTTTTAAACCTTAGTTAGGAATTATTTCGGTATCTCTTACTTGCCTGTGAATATATCTAACTTACAATGTCTAGCAAGAGTTCTAAATCCGGGAGAAAAGAAGCTATGACCCCGTCGGACGAGACGCTGGTTGCGCTTGGAAAGCTCCGAGACGAAATCTTAAAGGAATTTAAAACCGCTTTCAAACAGTTAGAAGACAAACTGGATCGGATCAACGATAAAGTGGACAAACATGCTGAACACTTATCTCGCATCGATTCGACTTCTGAATATTTAGAAAGTCGTGTTCGATACTTGGAGACTCTCTGTTCCAGCTTAGAGGAAAAATCTAACAAACTTCTTTCCAAAATGGTGGATCTCGAAAATCGCAGCAGACGCTGCAATATTAGAATTCTGGGATTGCCAGAGGCGACCGAAAAGGGATCAACCGTGAAGTTTTTCGCCGAGTTTCTCTGTGAGTTATTCGGGAAAGATTTGCTTCCGAAGCCGCCCGAGCTCGAACGGGCACACAGAGTTTACGTTCCCCCCGGAATTCTGGGCTCCCGCCCGCGACCAGTAATCTTGTGTTTCCATCAATACCAGGTAAAACACAGTCTGATCGTACAGGCGCGTCGCAGAGAGTCGCTTCCTTTCAAGGATACAACCAATCGCTTTGTGGAAGATTTTGCACCCCAGACCTTAAAGATGCGCGCTGAGTTTAAAGGCGCAATGAAAGTGCTTTTTGATCGTAGTTTCAAACCTTCCCTTCGTAACCCTGCCGATCTATGAATCAAGCTTAATACCGGGAAATACAAGTGGTTCAAATCAGCGAAGGAAGCTGAAGCGTTTGTGGCAAGTCTTCCGGCTATCCAGTCATCTTCGGAATCTGATCGGACCTCCTAAAATGGTGGATAAGTACTCCTCGTAGTAAAATTACTTTCTCTGGACTCGGAATTCACTTGAATCACTCAGACATTATTCATTGAAACTTTAAGGGCTGTTGACAATCTCTCCCGGGATTTGGTGTGTGTGTAAACTATTTTTATTCTTGTATAACTTTACCTACAGAGTTCTACAACTAACTCTAACTTGTTTTGGAGGTTCGAAGTCTTTAGTGAAGGCCTCCCTGTTTGTCGGTTCACAGTTCAACTGCTGATTTATTTTTCCTTTGTTTTAAATATTTATTTATTTTATCTTTTTCTTTTCTTCACCCCTTTTTTCTAATCTCTGAATTTTTTTTCCCTTCTCTGTAAATGGTTGATAAATACTCGTCTTGAATTTATAATTTTCCCCTTCCTCTTCTTTTTTCTTTTTCCTTCTTACTTTTTTTTCCCTATCTCTTACTTTATTCTTCTATAACTTTTCGCGGGTAGGTTAGCTTTGGTTTTCTTCCGATTTTCTCTGTATTAAGTTTTATATTTCTGCAGAAGGTGTTCTAATCTGTAGTTATGTTTTCTAGTGCATAAACTAGTTATTATTTGCTATAGTATTTATACGGAACTGTTGTTAATGACACAGATCTGGAAGTTGTATTTGGGTTAATTTTTTTGGTAGAGCTAGCTACTTGTTTTGGTAGCCGTCTAGTTTTGGGTTGTGCGGGTGGGGTGGATTTTCCAGTTCCAACATCTCCTTCATCTCCTTATTGCTTAGGACATGTTTATATTTTGACCTTACGAATCTATGTTTACATCTCTGCTCCAGACTGCTATTGTACTGCTTGACTTTTTATATGCCTGCTGCCTTTTATGCATTAGTAATTGATAATGGCTAGTGCACTTAAATTCGTGAGCTGGAATGTAAAGGGATTGAACCACCCTGTTAAAAGGAGGAAGGTATTCTCATATATTAAACAACTCAAAGCTGACATTGCTTTCCTCCAAGAAACTCATATTCGTTGTTTTGATAACTCCCGGCTTCTGTCAAAGTGGGCGGGTCAGCATTTTCATTCATCCTTTGCCGCTAAAGCTAGGGGAGTTTCCATTCTTATTAACTCAAATATTCCTTTTGAACTCCATAATAAAATATCTGATACAAGTGGCCGTTTTATTATTGTTTCTGGTAAACTATATAACACTAAAGTTGCATTAGCAAACCTGTATGCCCCCAACTTTGATGATGTTAACGTTTTTGAACGGTTTTTTTCCTCACTACCAGACTTAAACTCATATTCTCTTATACTGGGTGATGACTTCAACTGTTGGTTAGATCCTAAACTGGACCGATCGTCCTCTGTTACCAGATCACCTACTAAATCTGCCTTAGCTATTCAATCGTTTCTCTCTAATTTTGGTATCTCTGATATATGGCGTTTCCTCCATCCTACGGAGAGAGATTATTCTTTTTTCTCACATGTTCACCATATCTTCACTAGAATTGACTATTTCTTACTCGATAATCAACTTATTCCATTTGCCCACTCTTGTGATTATCAGAGTATACTGATTTCTGACCATGCCCCAATTACCCTCTCTCTGAACTTTCCTGGTCTCCCTTAGAGGAACAAACACTGGCGGTTCGATTCAACTTTATTATCGGATGATGATTTCGTAAAATTTATTAAGGACCAGATAACCTTTTATTTTAACACTAATACATCACCTGAAGTGCCATCCCAGATTGTCTGGGATGCCATGAAAGCATATCTGAGGGGTCAAATAATCTCTTACACAGCAAATCTCAATAGAAGATCCCATGCAGATCGAGCACACCTCATTAACCAGATTAAAGATTTGGATCAAATATATGCCCAAACTAAGAACCCTGAATTATACAAGAAGCGCGTTGAACTCCCAACTAAATTTAACCTTCTGTCCACTCAACCTGTCGAACGCCAACTTCTCGAAAGCAAGAGCCGCTTTTACATTCATGGGGATAAGTCTGGTAAATTCCTAGCCAATCAGCTGAGGCGTTCCAAAGCCAAACAACATATTACAAAGATCCGGAAGGAGAACGGAGACCTTACATCGGATCATTTAGAAATTAATGACGCATTTAAAAATTTTTATTCTCGGCTTTATTCCTCTGAATCTCTGAATGACAATATCTCTGTGGATCAATTTTTACAGAATCTGAATATCCCCTCACTTTCATCTGATTTCAAAGCCAAACTCAATGCGCCTATATCACCAGAAGAAATATCTTTTGTAATTTCTGCACTGTCCTCAGGGAAATCTCCTGGACCTGATGGGTTCCCTGTGGAATTTTATAAATCATTCTCTTCACTTCTTTCTCCTCAGTTACTTTCAGTATTATCTGACTCGTTTAATTACGGCAAATTACCACCCTCTTTCAATGAGGCATCTATTATTCTTCTTTTAAAAAAGGGCAAAGACCCAACAGAGTGTTCCTCGTACAGGCCGACCTCTCTGCTCAATGTTGATGTAAAGATCTTAGCTAAAGTGTTGGCTCATAGATTAGAAACCGTTATTCTCTCCATTATCTCTGATGTCCAAACAGGCTTTATTAAAAACCGTCTCCCTTTTTTTAACATTCGGCGTCTATTTAATATTTTATACTCAGTTCCAACTGGGACTCCTGAATGTGTTATCTCCCTTGATGCGGAGAAAGCATTTGATCGTATAGAGTGGAACTACCTTTTTGCAGTCTTAGAAAAATTTGACCTCGGCCAAAGTTTCATCTCTTGGATCCAATTGCTGTACCTGTGTCCTACTGCTTCTGTTCTAACTAATTTTCAGAAATCCCAAGTATTTAATCTCAAACGTGGCACCCGTCAGGGATGCCCCTTAAGTCCCTTTCTCTTTATTTGGCTATAGAACCTCTGGCGATAGCATTTCGAAATTGTCCTGAATTGACCGGGATTTGGAGAGGGGGTGTTGAGCATAAAGTTTCTCTCTATGCTGATGACTTATTACTCTTTCTCTCAAATCCGTCTATATCCTTACCTCTAATGTTTTCACTTCTTGACCAGTTTAGCCAGATCTCTGGTTATAAACTCAACTTACATAAGAGTGAACTTTTCCCAATTAATAAAGAAGCACAAGAACTAATATTTCGTGATCTCCCTTTTAAAGTAGTCCATAATCAATTTACTTATCTTGGAATTACAGTCACAAGGAAGTTTAAAGATCTCTTTCGTGAAAACTTTGTCAATCTTTCATATGCTATAAAACAGAGTCTGGTACAATGGTCACCTCTATCTATGTCCTTGGTAGGTCGTATTAATGTTGTTAAAATGTATGTTCTCCCCAAATTTTTATACTTATTTCAATCTATCCCAATTTTTATTCCTAAATCTTTTTTTGATTCCTTAGACTCTATTATTTTGTCATATCTGTGGCAGAATAAGCGCTCTAGAATTAATAAAATCCACCTCCAAAAATCTAAAAAAGAGGGTGGCATGGCTTTACCTAACTTTCGCTTATATTACTGGGCAGCTAATATACGTTGTGCTGCCTTCTGGTCTTTCTTCCACGGTCAACCCGAGTGCCCTAACTGGGTGGCAATGGAGTTGAGCTCCACTAAAGAATTATCTATATCTGCACTTCTTGGCTCTGCACTCCCTAGCAGTCTGCCCAGATCAATAGCTAATCCTCTGGTTAGACACACTTTGCGTATATGGGCTCAGTTCAGGAAATGCTATGGTTTCCAGGGGTTTTCCGTTTCTAGCCCTGTCGCACATAATCACCTTTTTTTTACCTACTGCGTACGATTCAGCATTCCATGTTTGGTACAGGAAGGGCATTAGACATTTTGAAGATCTCTTCATTGATAATCGCTTCGCTTCTTTTCAGCAGCTCTCCGTTAAGTTCAACCTGCCTAACGCTCACTTTTTCAGATACCTCCAAATCCGACACTTTACTGCTCCTTTAATTCCTAACTTTCCTGAAATGCCTGCGAAAAATGCTATGGACCTATTTCTTTCCATTAATCCACTAGGTAAAGGTTTAATTTCAATTATCCGAGATAAACTAGCAGCCTTACGACGGGCCCCTGAGGATAAAATTAAAATGGCCTGGGAGCAGGATTTAAATATCTCCTTATCCGAGGAGAGCTGGCACTCAGTTCTCAAATCGGTTAACTCAACCTCCCTTTGTGCTCGCCATTGCCTCTTACGGTTTAAGATTGTTCATAGAGCCCATATGTCTAAATCTAAACTATCTCGATTCTACCCTGGCATTAGTCCGCTCTGTGATAAATGCAAGAGGGGCGTGGCCTCTCTCATCCATATGTACTGGTTCTGTCCTAGCTTGGAGAAATTCTGGAAAGATGTCTTCACTACATTATCGGGTATTCTGAATCAGCACCTAGAACCTAACCCCTTAATTGCTCTGTTCGGTTTTTGGGGCGAGACAGATTTATGTCTGGGTCCGACCAAATGCCGAATACTATCCTTTGCCTCTCTCCTGGCGAGACGCTTGATCCTCCTTAGATGGAGAGATGTTGCCCCGCCCACTCATGCGCAATGGCATAACGACATTATGGCCTGCTTGGACCTCGAAAAAATTCATTATTCAGTTCTTAATTCGGATCTAAGGTTCCATAAGGTCTGGGGACCTTTTATCGAGTACTTTCATAACCTTCCTCTTGACTAGGGTTTTTTTTTTCTTTTTTTTTTCTCTTCTTTTCGGTCCCTTGCTTTCAGCTCCCTTTTTTTCTGGTAGTAGGCATTATTATCCTCTGTTGCTAAGTGTATTCACAGTCTGGGTGTTTGACTGTCCGGACTTATACTCTTTATACTGTGTGGTGGTTGGTCTGGAGTTATTGTTTTTTTTCTTGTGTTGTGGAGCTTGGGGAGGACACTAAGCTCACTTGTCTTTAATTTAGGTGCTTTTTTGTTAAACTCTCTTCCTTTTTAGCATATTGTTATTGTATGCTTAATCTTGCACTGTATTAATGCTCCTCATTGGGATTTGGGGGTTTTAATTTTGTAAAATGTTTTGAAAAACTAATAAAAAAATTAAAAAATAAAAAAAATGGACAGCCGATGTTTCAGTTCCAAAACCTTCATCACGACTCTCCTTCGGGATCATTCAAGGGAGTAGAGTTGGAGCAAAAAGTTGGAAAAAGGGGAGGAGAAAGAACTGGCGGGTAATAGGTGGAGCCATTTGAGAGGATTGAAAGGCAGGTGAGGGTGGGGAGGCTGAGAAAGATGTAAGAGTCAGGGTGCTGATAGGTGGAAATATCAAACTGCCGAAGAATATGGAATGATTGGAAAGGAAAATAATTCTTGTAGAACAAACAGAAAAGTTGAGAAAGTGAACCGGAAAGAGCAAGTCGTCAGGGCGGGAGAAAGGCAGAAACGGCGCCGATGTGGTAAGAAGAGAAAATGGGAAATACATGAAAGTTGTTTTCGGAAGTGAGTGAAATCGACGTTCGTTCCGTCAGCTTGGAAACTACCGACGCGCAGTACGAGGAGTTGTTTCACTTATCTACTGCTAACCTAGCAATTCGGGTTTCAATAAATGACATTGATACCCTCTAGCACGGTGAGTTTCTCCAGCAATCTGCATCTTGGTCCAAAATCCCAAAATCTGCATTGCCTCTCGTCTCTCCTTTAACCGAAATTGACCAAATAATGCAGCCTGAAAGTCAGATCTTACGTCCTGCTAAGATCCTGAGGGTATTGAAAATGCAATTGGATATTTCAAGAGCTTAAAGTTCTCTTCCAAGTAACGGAACTTGGAAATGTCGTGTCAAGTTTCTCGCTCTGAATAAATGCTTTAAAAATCAATCTAATTGACGGAATTAAATTCTGTGGGTGAAGTCTACCTAACCAGCATGAAGAACATAGTAACATTTGATAACCTGCACTCCTGCAGCACCACGCGACTATCCTACAAGAATTGGGAGATAATGTTAATGGTTTCTGTCTTTTCCAACCTTATATTTCAATCTCAGGATTTATTACTCCCAATCTTGGCAATGTACGGATTGGAAAATCAATGAGGAATTACTGCACATCTGTATCGTTGCTTTTAAGAAACTCAGGGTGTTTACTTTCTGCTCATCGGCATGAAATCTCCGAGCCAATGCTTACTCCGTGTGCTGTAAGTACAATGCCCAGGTTCCAATGTGTGGTGTTTTATGACTGATGTATTTCCATTTAGGTGCCAGCTCCCAAGTACATAATCAGATGTTAACTGGCGTGTCCCTGGTGTGTGCTTATATCAGCGCTAAGAGTTCCAGCTGGCTGTTGTGCCTGCCTACTTAAATAAAGAGATAGCACACCAGCCGAATTAATAGCTCCACCACTTCAAAATTGAGGGAGAGAAAAAAAGCAATCAACGTTAACGAAAAATCAACTGAAGTATGAAAGCCAGTGCCTGTTCGTTTTAAAAAACGAAGATACTTTTACCAAAAAAATGTATTTAGCTCCTTTACATTCCATAAATTTTAAAACCTTCCGACTGCACTTCCTAACTATTAGCACAGAAATAACGCTCAACAAATTTACTGATCTTCCATATACAGAAAATAACTAATTGCATTATTATTATTTTAATTGTGCCACTTAACTTCCATTTGAAACAAGCTCGGTTGAGAGAATACATTCTAACAGTTCAATTTTCAATTTGTTACAGATTTATTGCTTTTCAGACGTAATACAACAATGGCAGGTATAGAAAAATATTATTTTCTCCTATTTATGAAAATATCAAGCAGTCTGGCTCTATCAATTATGTCTAGCCATTACTACAAAACAGTAATTCGAATAATATCAACGAGTAATATCGAGCGTTTCAATTTCCTATCTATGTCTCCGTGTTTCTTTGGTTACTTTGAAGTCAATTCTAACATGAATGTCAGTTGAATATTATGGTTTATTAGCAGATGTTCAACCTAAAGAGAAAGAAGCTGGTATTTATTTTTTCAATCATTGCTTTGTATTTACTTTATCGGACAGTACTTCTTTTTTGTTGAAGTTTTGTGGAGTTAGCGTTTTTTAACAAATAGCAATTTCCAGAGCAATTATGCTTCAGATTTGAATGTGAATTGTAGGTTGAATTTACAATACAGCTCTTAACGATAGTTTTACTGGAGCTGTAGATTTGGGGTTGATTGCCGACCAGGAAACGCCGAATAACTTGATGTCTCCATATTCATGCATGCAACTAGTGGGTAACAATGCTGATTAACATTCGTTTTGCGTGTCTGGAGTGCATGTGTGAAGGAGAGGTGTTTGAAAATTACATGGAATTCAAACGAAAGACTGTAGATACATTGTAACTAAAGAATTGCCCTACTGTTATGCTTAATCCTTAGAGTATAAAAATGTATTGAAATATTGGGTCAGGCAGGCCTCTTAATTTAAGTGTGTCTTGAATGCTGAATAAATACTTCTATATCCGTTAGTTTTATTGTCTTTCTGTTGAGTTTTTTCACAGTCAAGACATTTAGGGGGGAAGGGCTCGTCCAGGGTATGTTCATGACCCACGGTATGGCGAGCAATCTCTTAGCGCTCACTCCTGGGTCTGTTCTGTTCGATGGCTATGAAATCACGAAGTGTCGTGAGGAAAGCGGGGAGCTGAGCTAGTAGATATAAAAGTAAAGTATTGTGTGCGCGTACATGCGTGTAAGAGACTACAAATACTTGTCTCTAAATTGGATAGACAGGGCCATCAGATGCGAAGGGTAGTTACTGACCGTCCGGATCGTCAATGATTTGTAGTAGACGGGTTAACGAGTGTGATTGTGTGCTTTAAGAATTATTAGCAGTTTCTAGTACAAACGAATGAAACAGGCATTATGAGTTCAGGCGCACGTAAGTGAAGATTGCAGAATGCGTACTGTTTGGTTTTAACTATGCACTGTTTAATTTTCATTCGTCACTTATATTTTGCGTAGTCTGAGAATTAGTGTGGAGATATTTGAGACAGAGTTTATACCCAAATATGTCCGTCAGGATGGCACCTGGTGAGGTTAGGCAACGTTAGGTCAAGAACCATAGCGACCTAAATTAGCCCATTGATAACGATCTATAAAACCTTAATCCAACTCCCCCGCCTTCCGGGATAGGTGAAGCATTTTGTCAGAGCTGCCCTCACTAAAGGTCCCAGCGGAAATCCCATATTCTAGCGCAAGCTCCAGGAAATGATTGTAGTTCACCAGTTGCACGCCAATGTTGGTAAAAGCAAAGTGGCCGAGGATAAGTGGAGTGATATGATCCAGGGCGTGCAGGGTGGTATGTGAGCAACTACCAGGAACGCCAGCTATGAAGAGAGATGTCACTTTTTTAAAGGCGATGTGAGGCAGCGACTCGGGGGAGCTGTGGTTTACGATGGCGTCACTGGTTCGGAGAACTGATCAGCCTGTCATAGAATACGCAGAACGTAAATATCGAGCGTATGAGGCGTATTCGTGGTGAAATTTCCTGAAGATTTTTGGATGTGCCCAGACGTGAAGGTACTTTACTCTGAGGAAGGCAGGTGCTATCATATATACAGGAAAAGAATAAATAACATTGTCAAGAAAGGTGCAGCGGACACATGTGACCCACAAAAAAGCTAACAGTGCCCACAGAGAGAAAGAAACCCCAGACAAGCAAGGGAGACAGGCAAGGTGCTGGAATCAACCCACGATGTCCCAAGGATATCGCAACCAGCAGCTGTTAGATACAGTGCAGCTACTTGAGGGAGGTGGCAGTGATTAAAGTAAAGGCTCACCAGAAAGGAGATAGTAAGGAACAGAAGGGGAACGAGTAGACAGACATCAGTACGAGGATGGCGGCGGAAAAACAAGAACCAGCAGAAATTACAAGTGTAAAGGAAGTAACTGCAAAATGCCAATTTAGTAAGATTACATGAAGATGTGAAGGACCACTGTAAGCAGAGTAACAGGGTAACATATTGAGGGATTCAGCAAAGCAGAAGCTGCATATTGCAGATCAGGGAGAGCTAGAGGGAGATACGATAGACCCCATAGGCAGGTGACCAAGACATAATAAAGGAGCTGGTCGAAAAGATGGGTTGCACTTCCAGGTGGAATGAACCACAGGTGGTGCTCCGGAGAAATTATACTTGTGTTTGTGTGCAGACTCTGCCAGTTAGCCCTTGGAAGCAATAATTTCAATAATATCAACGAGAACCCTAAAGTTTCAATTTCCTGTCTATGTCTCTTTTTTTCATTGTTGCACTGAAGTCACCTCTTGCATGAATATTATTTTAACTTTATATTTTACTAACAGATGTTCAACTTAATGAGAAAGAGCCTGGTATAGATTTTTCTCAAAGTATATTTTTCAATCGTTGCCGTGTTGGTTTGCTTTATCTGAAATAACTTTTTTTTGTTGTCATTCTGATCTGTAAGTGATTTCTGTGTCCACATTTTTTATCCACTTCTTGATCCATATTTCAATGATAAATGAGTATTCGATATTTAATTCTCCTTTCAATTTGTAGGCCTGCTGTGCAATACAAGTCTTTCTCATGTAGTTTGGCAGACTACACTCATTTCTCCTTCAGAACAATATGGAGCATGCTGCACCTACTTTTCAGGAAAGACTATCTGTATTGCACAGTGTTTGATATGTCTCTCCATAGCCTTCTTAAATGGGTGTTTCATATTTCTGCGATGTTTATTTTCAAAAATAGGGATCAACCAGCTATTCCTTTCGGTCGTCGACAGCTCCAGAAGTTTTGCTATTTTCTTTTGGTTTCTCAAGCTGAGAATTAATTTAATTATATTGGAATAATGTAATTCAAGCATATAAACCATGTAAAAAAAAAGTTGTGAAGAAATAAGCAATGTAAGTCTTAGGGCAAACCAGTCCAATGAACACCATCTTTATATAAGAACAAGACAGATTCGATTGAAACTTCCAATCTTTATTATATATACCAGAACACGAGGAAATCTGCAGATGCTTATATATACCAGAAGTTATCTTTGACAATGAAACCATAAGCTATAGGAGCAGAATCAGGCCATTTCACATATCGAGTCTGCTCTGCCAATTCTTCGTGGCTCATCCAATTTTTCTCTCAGCCCCAGTCTCATGCCTTCTCCACATATCCCTTTTATGCCCTGACAAATAACTCTATAACTCAATAACTCTACTGACCACCCAGTAGTAACAGGGACAAC
Organism: Hemitrygon akajei; assembly: GCF_048418815.1. Classification (NCBI taxonomy): domain Eukaryota; kingdom Metazoa; phylum Chordata; class Chondrichthyes; order Myliobatiformes; family Dasyatidae; genus Hemitrygon; species Hemitrygon akajei. The sequence goes on along the minus strand of NC_133125.1, from coordinate 171,878,634 downwards.
GGGGAGCAGATAGAGAGACAGATTCTGCAAAGGTGTAGTGATAATAATAAGGTTGTTGTGGTGAGAGTTTTTAATTTCAAAAATATTGATTAGCCTAGAGTATTGAACCCCTAGAGTTAGGGGTTTAGATGGAGTTGAGTTTCTCAGGTGTGTTTAGGAAGGTTTCTTGACACAGTATGTAGATAAGCCTACACGAGGAGAGTCTGTACTTGATCTGGTATTGAGAAATGAATCTGGTCAGCCGTCAGGTCTCTCAGTGGGAGAGCATTTTGGAGATAGTGATTACAATTCTATCTCCTTTACCATAGCATTGGAGAGGGATAGGAACAGACAAGTTCGGGAAATGTTTAACTAGAGTAAGGGGAGATATGAGGCTAGCAGGCAGGAACTTGGAAGCATAAATTGGAAACAGTTACCCTCAGGGAAATGTACGGAAGAAATGTGGCAAATATTCAGTTGATATTTGAATAGGGTTCTGCGTAGCTACATTCCAATGAGACAGGGAAAGGATGGTCGGGTACAGGAACCGTGGTGTACAAAGGCTGTTGTAAACCTAGTCAATGAGGAACGTAGAGCTTATGAAAGGTTCAAAAAACTAGGTCATGATAGAGATCTACAAGATTATAAGGCTAGTAGGAAGGACAGCCAGAAGGGGCCATGAGAAGGCCTTGGTGGACAGGATTAAGGAAAACCCCAAGGCATTCTGCAAGTATGTAAAGAGCAAGAGCGTAAGACGTGAGAGAATAGAACCAATCATGTGTGACGGTGGAAAAGTGTGTATGGAACCGGAGGATATAACAGAGGTACTTAATGAATACTTTGCTTCAGTATTCACTACAGAAAAGGATCTTGGTGATTGTAGGGATGACTTGCAGTGGACTGAAAAGTTTGAGCATGTAGATATAAAGGATAGGGTGTGCTGGAGCTTTTGGAAAGTATCAAGTTGGATAACTCACTGGTACGAGATGGGATGTACTCCAGGCTACTGTGGAAAGTGAGGAAGGAGACTGATGAGCCTCTGGCGATGTTCTTTGAATCACCAATGAAGACGGGAGAGGTTCTGGAGGATTGGAAGGTTGCAGATGTTGCTCACTTATTCAAGAAAGGGAGTATAGTTATCCCAGGGAATTATAGACCAGTGAGTCTTATTTCAGCGGTTGGTAAGTTGATGGAGAAGATTCTGTGAGGTAGGGTTTATTTTGGAGAGGCATAATATGATTAGGAGTAATAATATAATAAAATGTAATATAATATATAATATCAATATAGTCAGATCATAATACGATTAGAAGATAGAGCCGTAGATATAGTGTATATGGATTTCAGCAAGGCATTTGATAAGGTACCCCATGCAAAGGTTATTGAGAAAGTAAGGAGGAATGGGGTCCAAGGAGACATTGCTTTGTGGATCCAGAACTGGCTTGCCAACAGAATACAAAGAGTGGTTGTAGATGGGTCATATTCTCCATGGAGGTCGTGGTGTGTCTCAGGGATCTGTTCTGGGACCCATACTCTTCATGATTTTTATAAATGACCTGGATGAGGAAGTGGAGGAATGGGTTAGTAAATTTGCTGATGACACAAAGGTTGGGGTGCTGTGGATAGTATGGAGGGCAGTCACAGGTTACAGCCGGACATTGATAGGATGCAAAACGGGGCTGAGAATTGGTAGATGGAGTTCAACCCAGATAAGTTTGAGGTGCTTCAATTTGTTAAGTCAAATATGACAGCAAAATATAGTATTAATTGTAGGAATCTTGGCAGTGTGGAGGGTCAGAGTCCATAGGACACTCAAAGCTGCTGCGCAGGTTGACTGCGTGGTTAAGATATACGGTGCATGGGCCTTCATCAACCTTGGGGTTGAATTTAAGAACTAAGAGGTAATGTTGCAGCTATATAGGAGCCCGATCAGACCCCACGTGGAGTACCGTGCTCAGTTCTGGTCACCTCACTACAGGAATGATGTGGAAACTATAGAAAGGGTGCAGAGGAGATTTACAAGGATGTTGCCTGGATTGGGGAGAATGCCTTATGAAATAGATTGAGTAAACTTGGCCTTTTCTCCTTGGATAGACAGAGGATGAGAGGTAGCCTGATAGAGGTGTATAAGATGATGAGAGGCATTGTTCATGTAGATGGGCAAAGGCTTTTTCCCCAGTGCTGAAATGGCTAGTATGAGAGGGCATAGTTTTAAGGTGCTTAGAAGTAGGTACAGAGGAGATGTCAGGGTTTAAGATATTTACGCAGAGAATGGTGAATGCGTGGAATGGGCTGCCGGCGACCGTGGTGGAGGCGGATACAATAGGGTCTTTCAAGAGACTCTTGGATAGGTACATGGAGCTTAGAAAAATAGAGGGCTATGCGTCACTCTAGGTAATTTCTATACTAAGGACATGTTTGGCACAGCTTTGTGGGCTGAAGAGCCTGTATTGTGCAGTAGGTTTTCTATTCTAATCTCTTTACTTCTCAAGCATCTCACTGCCGCTGCCTTAAAATGTTCAAAATTTTTTTCACTTTTGTCCTATGAGGGAGGGATCAGCAAAGAGCTGGAACCATCTGAGAAAGAGAAATCACATCACCTCTTTGCCATTGAGTGACCAATTAGTTTCTGTGGTGTCCCATGTACCAAGCTTCTATCAGCTGGCACAAATTTACAGTAGTTAATTCACCTAGTTGTTAAAATCCTAATGATGGAAGAAATCAGAGTTCACAGTGTAAACCAACTGTCTAAATTGAGAGGGTAAAAAAAAATCCACAGACATGATTGACTGTCAGTACTGGTCTCCAGTGAAGTACATTTGTTACTTCTGCTAGTATATCGTACTATTATCACAAGGGGACGTGGAGACTGGACCCAAATGCAGGACGCAGGCACTGAAGTACTAGGGGCAGGACAGGAACATCGAAAGGATAGAACAAGATAGGGAGACCGTGACATGCAACGGTGATCCTGGGGTTCAGAGAGTTCATGGCGAAGGCAGGACCCTGGAGATCATGGCGAAGGCAGGACCCTGGCTAGGCTAAAGGCTGGGTCGATGGGACAAGGAATGCTGGGAGGATAGCCCCCTGGGCGGGCCGCATAGCACCTGGGAAGGGCCGCCGCCCAGGCAGGAACACGGTGGCCTGGGCAAGACGCGGAGCACCTGGGCAGGTTGCAGAGCACAATCTATCGGAAGAAATGGGTAGGAAAGGGTCAGAGTCCCCCGCCAGGCAACGGCAGTCCAGCCTGCCTACCCGACGGAGGCAAGGGATCAGAAGAGAGCTCGGTGCAGGGTGACTACTAGAACGGACTTACAGAACTAGATGATTAACAGTGGGTACTCCAAGCCGGGGTCGAAACAGGATAGCCAGGCGAACAGCTCAACGGCACGAACAAGGCAAACCGGATGGAACAGTGTGTGCAAGACGAGCAGGATGACCACCTCCCAACTGGACTCAGTCCCAGAGCCCCTTATATCCACCTGCAAGCCGATAGGTCTCAGGTGCACCTCCTTAAGCCAAGATGATCCTATTTTGGCTTAAGGGTGAAAGGAGGGACGGCTACAAGACCCGGAGTCCGGTGTCCGCGGACCAGATCAAGACCCGGAGTCCGGTGTCCGCGGACCGGATCAAGACCCGGAAAGCGTGCACGGAACGGACCATAACAACTATAGAATGACAGCAATAAATGTCCAAGCTTTATTACCATTTCTAAGCACTTTTTTGTTCGAAGAGTGAAAGTACATGGATCGGCATTTTTACGAGAGAAATAATGACCCAACCATCCTAACCGCAAATTTGATAAACCCGCATGTACTGTAGTGCAACTGGTAAAATTGACATGCAATTAAGTGCTTACTTGTGATTTCAGGGCTGGATGAACTGATGCGCTCCCAAAGATCAGGTGAGAGTATCTGCCCTAACTACTTTAAAGACAACAGCGGAAAGGCTCCTAGTCACAACCTTCTTGTCATAATAAGAATCAGAATACAAATGTGATACCCTATTTTCTTTCCGTAAGTCAAGGGAAGAATACCTCCAGCCCCTCCAAACTCGTGAGGCTGAGGTACGCTCGATCCCATCCCAAACCCCAGTTTGTGTGGATGTTGTGCCATTTGCTCCCCTGTTACAAATTAATGCCGTGAAATAGCGGACAGTACACAGCATACAATTGAAAGGATTATATTTATGAATCTTAACTAAGGGCTTAGTAAAGAATAACAAAACAAAAAGGGCAATACTACATAAACAGTTAAATGAGCACAAGTTGGAGCTTATCTTGAACTGCTCTGTCACTCACGCACTGGGCCCTCGGTCAGCATGAAAGTACGCTCTTTCACTAGTTAAAGCTGGTGTCTTTCACTAGTGTCTAGTGTATTCTAGTGTCTTATGTTCTAGTGTCACACCCCTCCTCCCGAACGTCGCTCAGAATCCATCCCGAACAAACGGGTCTCCCACCGGATTGTATGCTACGTCCGGTTCTCCTGAGCATCTTCTCTCTTCAGCTCCTCTTGAACAAAAGTCCCAAGCCCAAACTTAGTGTCCCTCACCAGAGAAGCCTCCCCTTAATCCGGCCATCCTAACTGTATGGTACACATTTCTTCTCATCTTTTATCCTCAACAATAACCCAAACATAAGCTGAAAACAAGCAGCTCTCCAGAACAGAACAAAATGAAATACATTATAACAATAAAAAATGAACCAGGGCTTTAGACTCTACCCCCACCAAAACAGTCATATCCTCAAGACCTTGAAATAATTTGTCACCTCCTCTTAATACCATTGTTTTCAAAGGAAATTCGTGATGACAGCACCTCCAATCTATTAGTAAAGGGTAGTGAAATACGTTTGTATTTCACTGAGGAGATAGTCAGAGCACTCTGTTTCCCCAGTGCTATATTAGCCTGCCTATCTGGGTGTCTCCTGATTCTATGAGACCTCCTTACCCCATCATCTACTTCTTCAGTTTCAGACACTGCTTGGGATACTTCTGGTCTAAATGGCGAGGCCTCCCCCAGTCCATCACCCGTGAGCTCCGCAACTCGGATCCTTCTGCCGTTTGGCTAAGCTCTGGTTCACCCCTTCATAGTCCAGCTGAAACCCTGCCTGTCCATAGTTAGTCCTCCTGATTTCACCTGCTTTAGGGTTGAGAATCTCTTCCTCAAGGGTTTACAAAAAGCAGCATATACCACACTCCCATTTTCTCATTCTCCGTGTCTGTATCCCATACAGGGGTGGTGGCTGGTCTAATCTTCCCTGCTGCTGATCCTTCATCTCTCCACGTCGCAGTAGAGTCCTCTTACTAGGTGTAGGGTCCAGGTCAAGCTCTGGGTCAACATGTACCTCTTGTCCCAGAGTTAGAAGGTGGGTCCGATGAAGAAACTTGACATGCCCATTCCCATCCTCTGGTTTCATCCAGAAATCTGGTATGTTTGGCATCTGACTCTCCACTACATAGGGCGTAGCCGCCCAGCGTGTCAGCCAACTTATGCTTCCCAGGTGGTTCCAAAATGCTTTATGATGACTCTGTTGGCAGGAGTTGGGAAAACCTAACTTTATGATCACACCACCTCTTATTTCCTTGACTCTGCTTGGTAGCCAAGACCTCAGCTAATTCATAACCCTTTTTTCAGCTCCATTCTCATATCAGATACATACTTCTGATAAGTCTACTCTTTATCAGTTTCACTCATGGGTATCTGGTAATACCCACTTCTCAAGTCCTGCATACTGCATCATTCAGGCAGGCCAGCACATCTTCGATTCGCCGGACTGTATACTGGTCAGGTACTGTATACTAGTCAGGTACTGTATGCCTATTTAGAGTCCAATAGTCCACACACCTGCATACCTTCCCATTCTTTTTCTGGTCACTACTACTGGAGACGCGTGATGGCTTCTGAACACAGTGACGACCACAGCTTCCTCCAACTTCCGCAGATGCTGCCAAATGTCCTCCGCTTCTGCAGGTGCTAGTCGCCACGACCTTTCTGTAAACGGGGTGTCCTCAGTCACCCAGATGGTGTGGCGAGTGTTCTTGGAACAACCCACATCAAACTCGTTAGTAGAAAAGACATCTTCCAGCTAAAACATTTTCTCTATCAACCTCTTCTTCCAACCTCCAGGTACTGGGGAGTTTCCAAAGTTGAATGACTCTGCAGTCATTTTTTCTCTTTTCGGAGAGAGTTTCTCCCCGGCTTGTCACACAGGGACACTAAACATTACCGTCACCGGGAAGAGGTGCACCATTGGCATCCCCGGCCTGAGCGTGACCTCCCGCTCCAAAGTGTTTTTGATACTCACTGTCATCCTGTTCACCTGTGCAACCGAGGGCTTCTGCAGTTCGGGCATCACCAGTACCCCAGCAGGTAAGCCTGACTCCTCTTCATGGTCTTACGGAGCATCTACCAAGAGGGACTCAGACTCAGGTATTTCTGGAAATTTGGTGTTTCCCATCACTCTCACTATTTCCCCAGGCCGTAACATGACTGATTTTGACTGGGTGAACCACACAGTCCCTCGTTTATGCTTATCTTCCAGCCCAATATAGTCATGCACTTCCTCAAAAGCAACTGAGAACACAGGGTTGAATGGGCAATGTTTTCAGAAAGCTCTCTCCAGCTTTCTCCTTGCAGTCTCCCACTAGCCTGAGGGAGTATTCGTCCCCACAATAATTGAAGCTTCATCCCTCTCGACCGAGCCCAGACAAGCCAACACTAATGTATCAAGGACCTCAGCCACTCCCACAACTGCCTCCGAAAACTTCAGCTTCACTAACAAATAACAATTGTATGGATAGTCATCCTTATTAAGACCCAAGTTCTCTAGACCAGTGAGTGATGTCAATGGTAAATTCGTCAAAGACTGGTTGTAAAATGAACGGTACAGCAGAATAACCTGAGAGCCGGTGTCAAATATGCCTCTAGCATAAATACCCTCAATCCGTAGCGATACACTGGAGCTTGGCCCCACTCAGCCTTCAGAAGTAGGTTTTTTTTTGCTTTAGGGTGTCCCTTGAGAAATTGCTGGGAACATGTTCCACCCAAGATGCCAGGCCGTTCCCTCACTGGGTCTCTCTGCATAGGCACACTTTCCGAGTTTTGGAGCACGGGGCTTGCTAAACTGTAAGTGAAAACTCAATGGGCAGAATGCTGCCAGTTGGTATTCTGACATTCCTCTGATACTATCTGTTCCTACAATCTAAATTTACCAGAGTTCTTGTGGATTTATTTTCTACTTCCAAGTGAATTACATGGATTCATTTTCTTTTCTTTTTACGTCAGTGAACAATAGGGTTAAAAGACAAGTCAATGGCAGCGGTGAGAATTTATTCAAATAATTTTGAGAGCTAATGCAGCATTGTGAGTTGAATGAGAGACCTGGCCTTATTATCAACAAATTTCTGAACCTGTTCATGGGTTGAAGTCCGACGTGATGTTGTACAGGGCCTCGGAAAATAACAGTTAAACTAAAGGAGTGCAGTAATCTTGCTGTCAAACTTACCCTTTTGATTTTAGTCTCTTTAAATTCCAGCGAAACTCAAATAACTTTGAGAATCAGTTGGTCAATTAGTTAAAGGGCGATCTATCACATCGAACTCAATCACAACCAGACATTGTGCCTTATTTGTTTACGAACTGATAGAGTTGATTATCCCTGCTTTATCATGATTACCTACAAAGTTCATTCAGGTCTTAGGGCAATGTAGCAGGTTACTCGACTTGCACTATTTTGGGCTGTGGATTGAGGCACATTTAGAACTATAGAACCATAGAACATTACAGCACAGAACAAGGCCCTTTGGCCCTTCTTGGCTGTGCCGAACCATTTTTCTGCCTATTCCCGCTGATCTGCACCTCCATACCCCTCTCATCCATGTACTTGTCCAAGTTTTTCTTAAATGTTAAAAATGAGCCTGCCTTCACCACTTCAACTGGCAGCTCATTCCACGCTCCCACAACTCTCTGTGTGAAGAAGCTCCCCCTAATGTTCCCTTTAAACTTTTCCCTTTTCACCCTTAACCCATGTCCTCTGTTTTTTTCTCTCCCCTAGCCTCAGTGGAAAAAGCCTGAAAAAATTTGAGAAAATTTGTGAATAGTTAATATTAGGAATAATCATGCTGAATTTATATATTCATTTGCTTTGTTGCTATTGCTCTTGTTGATTACAAGAGACCATAAATTCGCTTTACTGTTTCATTTCGTGTGGCACTGCGAAAAGTACGACTGGAGAAGTATTTGGAAACACCTCTACTGTAATGTAATTTTGAAGAATTTGTATTACAAACGACTGTGCACAAATAATAACAGTCAAGTTTAAAACACAGTTCGAAGATTTCCTCCGAGTGATCTCGGAGCAAAGTTTAACTATTTTGTTCCAAGGCATACGTGTTGCATTGTTTTGGTAAAATATTGATTGGCTTCACCCATAAATGCTTCCATTGTTCTAATTGTTTTAGAATTTCAGTACATCTATCCTAACGTCATTAGATAATTTAACAATCATAGAGCATTAAAGAATAGATCATATTCATAGAATTATGATATAATATATTATATATAAAGGGCTCGAATGAGGTTCAAAAAAATTATGCCAGGATTGTCATATGAAGAGAGTTCGATGGCTCTGGGCCTGTATTCAGTAGAGTTCAGAAGAAAGAGGGGTGACCTAATTGAAACCGATCAAACAGTGTAAGAATTTGATAGAGTAGATGTGAAGAAGATAAGATCATAAGAATGTAAGAAATAGGAGCAGGAGTACGCCATCTGGCCCATTGAGCTGCTCCGCATTCAATAAGAAAATGGCTGATCTGGCTATGGACTCATATCCACCTACCTGCCTTTTCCTCATTACCCTTAATTGCCCTACCATGCAAACATCTTCCAACTTTGTCTTAAATATATTAACTCAGGTACCCTCCACTGCTTCAATGGGCAGAGAATTCCACAGATTTACCACGCTCTAGAAAAAAACAGTTCCTCCTCATCTCCATGCTAAATCTACTCCCCCGAAACTTGAGGCTATGTCCCTTTGGTCTAGTTTCACCTACCAGTGGAAACAACTTTCCTGCCTTTATCGTATCTATCCCTTTCATAATTTTATATGTTTCTATAAGATCTCCACTTATTTTTCTGAATTCCAGCGAGTACAGTCCCAGGCAACTCAACATCTTCATAGTCCAGTCCTCTCATCCCTGGAATCAACTTGTGAACCTGATCTACACACCCTCCAAAGCCAGCATATCCGTCTTCAAGTAAGGAGACCAGAGATGCACGCTGTGCTCCAGGTGAGGCGTCACCAGTACCCTGTAAAGTTGCAGCATAACCTCCCTGCTCTTAAATTCAATCCCTCTAGCAATGAAGGCTAGCATTCCATTTGCCTTCTTGATAGCCTGCTGCACCTGCAAACCAACCTTTTGTAATTCATGCACAAGCACTCACAAGTCCCTTTGTACAGCAGCATGCTGCAATTTTTTTTTACCATTTAAATAATAATATGCTCTTTCATTTTCCTTCCAAAGTGGATGTATTTGCCAACATTGCACTCCATCTGCCAGAACCTTGCCCACTCATTCAACCTATTTACATCTCTCTGCAATGACTCCATATCTTCTGCACAATTTGCTTTTCCACTCAATTTAATATCATCAGCAAACTTAGGTGCAATACACTCGGCCCCCTCTTCCAAATCGTTAATGCATTTCATGAACAGTTGCGGGACCAGCTCAGACCCCTGCGACCACCGTAGGATGTTTTCTATGGTGGGAGCGCCTAGGACCAAAGGACACAGTCAGAATAGAAGTACATTCCTTGAGAACGGAGATGAAGAAGAATTTCTTTTGTCAGAGAGGGGTGAATCTGTGGAATTTCTTTGCCACAGCCAGCTATGGAGGCCAAGTCTTACTAATATGTAAGGCAGCAGTTGATATATTTTTGATTGGTCAAGACCTGAAGGGGTGCAAGAAGAAGGTAGGAGATTGGGATTAAGGAATAATGCATTAGCCATGATGAACTGGCAGAGCATATTCGATGAGACAAATAGTCCAATTATGTTATTTTACCCTATGGTTTTATGGGCCTAATGCTGTATGACACGTATCCTTTTTATTGCTTCCAATTTCAATATTAAATCATCAATTTTAAGAAGGTAGATAATTCAACCCTCATTACTCAGTGGACTTACTACAAGGTGACTTCTGGAATAAACTTTTTTTATAATTTCACATTGCACCATGTCTTGGATAATATAGATAGACTGTGATCGACACATACTCTTCCTTTCTTCGAGAAAGTTCACTTTTTCAGATTATGCTTCTTTTCCTAACCAGACATCGCAAAAATCTCTGTGAATATGATTCCGCATCGAATACTTCAATTCTGATTCATTCTGGAATGCTTTCCTTGTTTTTAAGTTATTATCGTATCTTCTGCTTGCAGTTGAAGTTACAAACTAAATTCCTTCATATATCTTTTCAATACATTCGAAGATCGTCTCCGGATTGAACTGGGTAAGTTAGCTAATTACACAAGCCTTTTAATTCTGCACAGTTTTTTTATTTGGCCAAACCAGTCCTTCAGCATGAGTAACAAAGATATTTCTTGCTGACTGTGCCTATGTCGATTCCTACGTACGTGAGTTCCTACTGCTTTACAAAAGTGAATACATCATATTAAACTGACATGTGATTTTAACATCATTGAACCTCTTACCACAATAATTGTTTTGTTTGAAACAATGCTATACATCATTAAGCTGAATGCTGATATGCATTGCCAGTTTTATAATGTCAAACAAAATTAAAACTACCGGTAATAGCTAATATAAAATACCGTTATCATGTCCTAATTATGTAAGAATTGTCTAAGCAAAATACTAATTGTTTTATTTTTGGCTTATCAGTTAATCGGCTGAAAGAAATACGGGGTAAATTACTTGAAATTTATTAACATATATGGACAATATTGTTTGCCAAAATTGCATTGTATTCCATGTCTTCACTCCAAACATAACAGTAAGAGAATTAATACATCCTCTAGATATTAACAGCAAACAATCAAATGATAAACAGGTCATATTTATATCACCTTCTTAAAAAGGTTCCATGATATATTGTATATTACCCTAGATTTTTAAAAGTTAATAAATTTCAACTCTTAAAAATAATTAATAGCACTAAGAAATCGGGCAATTGCAGAGTCATGTAAGCTACTTTGAATGGTTTGGACATGATATTGCTGCTTTATTCTAAACATGATAGCATTTGTGAAGCTACTTACTTCTTATCTTGATAGTGGTTTTCTTGAAGCTGCGATGTAAAATAATATCTGCCTTCCTATAATATAGAAGCTGATAAAGCATACTAAAAAGAAGACAAGTGGTTACTTAGATATGCTATTAAGAACATCGAACATAGAAATTTACAGTACCTAAGAAAACAAAAGCTTACAAAAGGTTCAAGAAACTAAGTACTGTTAGAGATCTAGAAAATTACAAGTTTGCTCGGAAGGAGCTAAAGAATGGAATCAGGAGAGCCAGAAGGGCCCATGAAAAGGCCTTGGTGAGCAGGATTAAGGAAAACCCCAAGGCATTCTACAAGTATGTGAAGAGCAAGAGTATGAGCCGTGTGAGAAGAGGACCAATCAGGTGTGGTAGTGGAGACTTGTGCATGGAGTCAAAGTAAGTAGCAGAGGTACTTAATGAATACTTCAGTATTCACCAGGGAAAAACACGTTGGCAATTGTGGGGATAATTTGCAGCGGGCTGAAAAGCTTGAGCATATAGACATTAAGAAAGAGAATGTGCTGGAGCTTTTGAAAAGCATTAAATTAGATAAGTCACTAGACCGGATGAGATATGCCACAGGCTACTGTGGAAAGTGAGGGAGGAGATTGCTGAACCTCTTGCGCTGATCTTTGCATCATCAATAGGGACGGGAGATGAACCAGAGGATTGGAGGGTTGCAAATATTGCTCTCTTGATCAAGAAAGGGAGTAGAGATAACCGAAGAAATTATAGACCAGTGAGTCTGACTTCAGTTGAGGGCAAGTTGTTGGAGAAGATCCGGACAGGCATGACTTATGAGCATTTGGAGAGACATAATCTGATTAGGGATAGTCAGCATCGTTTTGTAAAGTGCCGGTAGTGCCTTACGAGTCTGATTGAATTTTAGGCGGTCTCTAGTGTAGGTTACATGGTCGACACAACATTGTGGGATGAAGGACCTGTAATGTACTATAAACCTCTATGCTCTATGATCTATTACAGGCCCTTCGGTCCACAATGTTGTGCCGACCATGTAACCCATTCTAGAATCTGACTAGAACTTCTATAGCACCTAAATCTCTATTTTTCTAAGCTCCAGGTACCTATCTGCCCTATTGAATCTACTTCCACCACCGCTGTTGGCAGTGCATTCCACGCACCCACCACTCTCTGTATGAAAAACGTACCGCTGACATCCCCTCGGTACCTATTTCCAAGCACCTTAAAACCGTCCCCTCGTGTTATCAATTGCAGCCGTGGGAGAAAGCCTCTGGCTATCCACACGATCAACGCCTCTCATCATCTTATACACCTCTATCAGGTCACCTCTCATCCTCCTTCACTCCAGGTAGAAAAGGCCAAGTTCACTCCAACTATTCTTATAAGGTACGCCCTCCAATCCAGGCAACATCCTTATAAATCTCCTCTGCACTCTCTCTATAGTATCTATATCTTTCCTGTAGTGAGGTGACCAGAACTGAACACAGTACTCCAAGTGGGGTCTGACCAAGTCTTATATAGCTGTAACATTACCTCAGGACTCTTGAACGCAATCCCACGGTTGATGAAGGTCAAAACATCATGTGGTTTCTTAACAACACTGTCAAACTGCGCAGCCCCTTTAATTGTCCTAGGGACATGGACACCAAGATCTCTCAATCCTCAATGCTGCAAAGCGTCTTACCATTAATATTATATTATTCAAATTTTATCTATCAAAATAAACAACTTCACATTTATCTAGGTTGAAGTCCATCTGCCACTTCTTAGCCTAGTTCTGCATCCTATCGATGTCTCTCTGTAAATTCTTGACAACTCTCCAGACTATCCACAATACTCCCATCCTTCGTGTCATCAGAAAACATACTAACCTACACTTCTATCTCTTCAACCAGGTCCTTTATAAAAGTCACAACGAAGAGGAGTCCCAGAATAGATCCTCGAAGTCCACCAATGAACTTGGACTCATTAGTCAATAATTTGCTGGGTTATCTCTACTCCCTTACCTGAACAAGGGAATAATGTTTGCAACCCTGCAACCCTCCGGTACTTCTCCCGTCCCTATTGATGATGCAAAGATCATCACAGGGGGCCCAGAAATCTCCTCCCTCGCTTCCCACAGTAGCCTGGGATACATCTCCTCAGGTCCCGGTGACTTACCTACCATGTCAGGAGTAAGCCAGTAGCAACAGTAGAAGCGACAGGCTTCGGCTCAGAAGAGGTGTCGGCTCTGTGTAAAGCGTGTGTTAAGGTTTCCTTTTTGTTTTTTCCCCTCTCTTGCTGTACTATTTAAATGGCTATGGTGTGCTCTTCGTGCCGGATGTTGGCGAGCTGGGAGACCCAGAGTCTCCCGGGGAACTACAACTGCGTGAAGTGCATCCAGCTGCAGCTCTTTGAAGACCATGTTAGGGATCTGGAGCAGCAACTGGATGATCTTCGGCTTGTACGGGAGAGCGAGATATAATTGATCAAAGTTATGGGGAAGTAGTCACCCCAAAGTTGCAGGAGGTGACCATCACGAGAAATTGAAATAAGCAGTTCGAGCAGAGCACTCCGTGGCCATTCCCCTCAAAAACAAGTATACCGTTTGGATACTTTTGTGCGGGATACCTTCCTGGGAGCATGCCACGGCAGCTGGGTTACAGGCACTAACCACGGGACACCCAGATGGCATGTTACCTCCAAGATGCTTGGGTCAGGGATGTCTCATATCGTGTCCACAACATTTTGGAGAGGGAGGGGGAGTGAGGGTAGACATAGGATGATTTGGCAGATAAATGCGTGGCTGAGAAGCTTGTGCAGCGGGCAGTGGACATAGCTTCAGATTCTTGGATAATTGCGATCTCTTCTGGGGCAGGTATGCCCTGTTCAAAAGTGATGGGTTGCAGCTGAATCGGAGGGAGACCAATATTCTCATGGGCAGCTTTGTTAGAGCTGTTTAAACTAACTTGGCAGGAGGTGGGAACCAAAGTGTAGGGACTCAAGAAAGGGCAGATGGTAAATAAGTAAAGTTAGCGCGCAGTCAGATTGTCAGGAAGGGCAGGCAGATGATAGGACTTAGTTGCAGTCAACAGGATGAGTATCGAATCATTAGGGATGCAGAGTCAGAAAGGATAACAAATACAGTACTCAAGTTGTTGCACCTAAATGGACGTAGAATAAGAAATAAGGTGGACGATTTTGTTGCGATATTACAGATTGCTAGGTATGATGTTGTGGCCATCGCTGAATCATGACAGAAGGACGGTTGTAATTGGGAGCTTAATGTCTAAGGTTACAGGTTATACCGGAGGAATAGGAAGGTGGGCAGAAAGGGTGGCTCTACTGGTATAGAATGGCATTCAATCAGTAGAAAGGTGTGACATAGGATCAGAAAATGTTGAATCCTTGTGGGTTGAGTTAAGAAACTGCAAGGGTAAAAGGATGTGATGACAGGCCTGCCAATGGTGGTTGGGAGGTGGACCACAGATTACTAAATGAAATAGAAAAGTCGTGTCAAAAGGGCAATGTTGTGATAGTCGTGAAGATTTTAATATGCAGGTTGACTGGGAAAATCAGGTTGGTAATGGACGTCAAGAGTGTGAGCTGCTGAATGCCTAAGAGATGGCTTTTTTGTGCAGTTTGTTATTGACCCTACTAGGGGATCAGTTATACTGGATTGGATGTTATGTAATGAACCGGAAGTGATTTGGGAGCTTAAGGTAAAAGAACCCTGAGGAACCAGTGATCAAAATATGATTGTGCTCAACTTGAAATTTGATAGGGAGAACGTAAAGTCCGATGTAGCAGTATATCAGTTGGGTAGAGGAGATAACAATGGTATGAGAGAGGAGTTGGCCAAAGTAAATTGGAAGGAGCTGCTTGCAGGAATGTCAACAAAACAGCATTGGTGTGCATTTCTGGGGAAAAATGAGGAAGGTGCAGGACATTTGTATACCAAAAGTGAAGGAATACGCAAATGGTAAAATAGTACAACTGTGGCTGACAAGGGAAATCAAGGTCATTGTAAAAGCAAAAGAAAGGGCATACAACAAAGCAAAAAATTAGTGGGAAGATAGAGGATTGGGAAATTTTTAAAAACCTACAGAAATATGAACCTAGATGAAATATGAAAGCAAGCTAGCACAGTGGATAGTAAAAGAGCCTCAGGATAGAAAGGTGCCCTTTCAAAACAGAGATGCAGAGAAATTTCTTTCAGTAAAGGGTGGTGAATTTGTGGAATTTGTTGCCACGTACAGCTGTGGAGGCCAGGTCATTGGGTGTATTTAAGACAGAGATTGATAGGTTCTTCATTGGACATGGCATCAAAGGTTACGGGGAGAAGGACTGGGACTGGGGTTGAGCAGGAGATATAAAAAAAATTATCAGCCTTGTTTGGATGGCAGAGCAGACTCAACGGGCCAGATGACCTAATTCTGCTCCTATGTCTTATGCTCTTGCGGTCTTAATGTTTTTCAAAAGCTCCAGCACATTCTCTTTCTTAATGTCTATTTGCTCAGGCGTTTCAGTCCACTGTAAGTCATCCTCACAATTACCAAGGTCTTTTTCCCTGGTGAATACTGAAGCAAAGTATTCAGTAAGTACCTCCACTACCTCCATGCACGTGTTTCCACTATCACACCTGATTGGATCTCTTCTCACACGGCTCATTGTCTTTCTCTTCACATGCTCAAGACTGTAAGATCATAAGATATAGGAGCAGAAGTAGCCCATTTGACCCATTGAATCTGCTCCGCCATTGAGCCATGGGCTGATCCCCACTCCCCTGCCTTTTCCCTATACCCTTTGATGCCCTGGCTAATCAAGAACCTATCTATATCTGCCTTAAATGCACCTAATGACTTGGCCTCCATAGCCGCTCATGGCAACAAATTCCACAGATTTATCACCCTCTCACTAAAGTAATTCCTCCACATCTCTGGTCTATGTGGACGTCCTTCAATTCTGAAGTTGTGTCCTCTTGTCCTAGACTCCCCTACCATGGGAAATAACTTTGCCATGTCTAATCGGTTCAGGCCTTTTTAACATTCGGAATGTTTCTATGAGATCCCATCTCATTCTCTGAACCCCAGAGAATACAGCCCAACAGATGCCAGACATTCCTCATACAGTACTTATAGAATGCCTTGGGGTTTTCCTTAATCCTGCTCACCAAGGCCTTGTCATGGCCTTTCTGGCTCTCCTAATTCCTCTCTTAAGGTCCTTCATATCAACCCTGTAATTTTCTAGAGCTCTAACAGTTCCTAGTTTCTTGAACTTTTCATAAGCTTTTCTTGTCTTCTAAACTACATCTACATCCCGTATACGCCATGGTTCTTTGACCCTGCAATCTTTTCCATGCCTCACTGGAACATACCTATGCAGAACACCATGCAAGTTTTCCCTCAAGATTTGCTACATTTCTGCCGTGCATTTCCCTGAGAACATCTGCTCCCAATTTATGCTCCCAAGTCCTTACCTAATAGCATCATATTTCCCCCTACCTCAAATAAATGTTTTCCCAAATTGTCTGCTCCTATTCATCTTCAGCGCTATGCTGAAGGAGACGGAGTTGTGGTCACTACCTCCAAAATGTTCTCCCACCCAGAAAACTGACACCTGACCAGGTTCATTTCCCAATACCAGATGACGTACAGCCTCACCTCCAGTTAGCGTATCTACATATTCTGTCAAGAAATCTTCCTGAACACACCTAACAAACTCCACTCCATCTAAACTCCTTGCGCTAAGGAGATGCCAATCGATATTGGGAATTTTTAAATCTCCCTTCACAACAACTCTATTATCCTTGAGGTACAGAATCTACCTCATTATCTGCTCCTCAATATCCCTGTTATTATTGGGAATTATATAAAAATCACCCAGTAGAGTTATTGCCCCTTTCCTGTTTCTGACTTCAACCCACACTGACTCAGTAGGCCATCCCTCCATGACTTCCTCCTTTTCTGCAGCCGTGACACTATCGGTAATTAGCAATGCCACGCCCCCATCTTTTTTTCCTCCCTCTCTGTTCTTTTTGAAACAACTAAAGCCTGGCACTCTCAGCAGCCATTCCTGCTCCTGAAACATCCAAGTCTCTGTAATAGCCACAATGTCATAGTCCCACGTAATGATCCACACTATAAGTTCATCTGCCTTATTTATGATATTCTTTGTATTCAAATAGACACATCTCAAACCATCTGGCTGAGTGCATCTTTGCTCTAACATCTGCCTATCCTTCCTCACAAACTCCCTACAAGCTGTCTCTACTTGTGCGCCAACCTCCCTATCCTCTTCACTTCGGTTCCCACCCCCTTGCAAATCTAGTTTAAACCGTCCCCAATATCATTTGCAAACCTCCCCGCTAGGATATTTGTCCCCCTTGGATTCAGGTACATCCCGACCTTTTTGTACGCGTCACACCTGCCCCAGATAAAGTCCAAATGATCCAAAAGTCTGAATCCCTGTCCCCTGCTCCAATCCTTCATCCAATCATGCACCCATGCATTTATCCTGCACCTTATTCTATTCCTATACTCGCTGTCGTATGGAACAGGCAGAAATCCTGAGATTACTACTTTTGAGGTCCTGCTTTTCAGCTTCCTTCCGAACTCCCTGTATTCTGCTTTCAGGACCTCCACCCTTTTTCTACCTATGTCATTAGTACCAATATGTACCACGACCTCTGGCTGCTCACCCTCCCATTAATCTGAGACTTTTAACCGTGTATTACTGATGGTGTACTTTAGGGTCCTAATATAGGTACTAACTTATCGCTGCCACGTCGCCTGATAAACCATATCTTCATTTCATTATAATTTCAAGAATTTACGTGCTTTATTTCAGAGTTCTTAATAATATTTTCAGTAATTGCAATTATCTTTTAAATTATTTTTTACACTTTAATTATTGAAATCATGCTTTGTATTACAATTGATTCTTTACACGCTTTTCATGAGGGTAAGTTTTATTCAAATTTCGATTCTGGTCTTTATTAACTAGTACTGTATGTTTTCAGACTTGAAGAATACAGTTACCATGCTAGGTATGCGTACGCCATTTTGAGTAATCTTGTTTTAACATTCTGCTGCCAGTTGAATTCAGCCTGTGCTGCCATTTAGAAAAACCTTTAACAAAAACGGATCGTGAATCAAAGCAGACAGACATCCAAAAAATGATTGCTTTCCATGAGAAAACTGGTAAATTGTAAGCAATTTTCTGCGATCAGCTGATACATTTCGTTCTTTTAATATGCATAGTGTACTTTAATATGTGTTATAAGCTTGCATTCAGGACACAGAGTAAATGCTACGAGTCATTCGATCATGATGTGAAACACACAATTCGAACTTTCAAGTCTATCTGGTGGAGTGAAGGCTTCATTGAAAGTTACATGTTCTGACCTAACCGGTCATTAAAATATAATTCTACTAAGATTTCCATCGTAAGGCTATCTTTCACCAACCTGACATTTGAAATTTCCACTGTACATATTCCTTAAAAAAATGACTCCCCTCTATATTTGTTTTCATTCATCTCGGAAAGTTATCAGACTTATCCATCCAAAAATCTATTTCTGACTCAGGAACTTCACACTTATGAGTACAAACTTAAACAAACAGATTATATCTCTCTATTCTTTAAAATAGTTGATAATATAAATATTACATTAATTCTCGATTATTTAGTGCTTTTACTTTGTACAAAATTATGTCTTATTTCATTTATTCCACTTTTCATTCATTCACTCCATAAATCAACAATTCATGGCAATAATTCATTTAATTGCACAAAGCTGCTGACACTTTACAGTCGTTCAACTGAGCTAAAAATGTTTAGTTGATGTTTTTCGTTTGTACGCAGTGAATGAGGCTTCTCACTTAACTGTCCAACAGCAATCGGCCAGCACTTATGGATTCCAGTGACCCGATACCACTTTCCTTGACTGCAACGTCCTGGTGAAACCTTTCACTGTGCTCGTAGCTGATAGCACCAGGCTTTGCAGGGCATACGTCCAAATTGGAATGCTGAAAATTAATCTTTAATGCCATCTTGCATCTCATAGTTTTGTACAATTGAAGCATGTTATCAACCAGCTGTGCCAAGTCTGGTGCTCTGTTGCCGAGCAATTTTTCAGTGACATATTTGAATGCCATTTCAATTCATATTATAATCTAGATTAATTGATAAAGAAGAAAAAGTCTGAGATGCTGGAATTACGAGCAACACCCACAAAATACTGGAGGAACTCAGAAGGCCAGGTAGCATCTATGGAAAAAATACATTTAACTTTTCAGGCCGAAACCCTTCGGCAGGACTGGAGGACTGGCTTTTTTTTTCCTCCAGTCCTGCCGAAGGGTTTCGGCCTGAAAAGTTAAATGTACTTTTTTCCATAGATGCTACCTGGCCTTCTGAGTTCCTCCAGCATTTTGTGGGTGTTGCTCGTAATTCCAGCATCTGCAGACTTTTTCTTCTTTATCAATTAATCTAGATTGTAATATGAATTGAAATTATAAATATAGGGGATTTTGTGCGTGAAAGGAAACTTTCAAAGTGATTTTCCTGATCAGCTGCCCAGACTCCATAGATACACCCAAAATTCTCTGGATGCGAAACCTTTGTTGATCAGTGTTATCTATTTATCCATTTATATATTTGTTCATTTATTTATCGAATTAGTTATATACCTAACCTCTCAGTTCCTATCTGATTTTCACTGACCATTTCGAAGTTCTGTCTTTGTCTATTTATCTATCTACCTGTATATCTATCCATCTATCCAACGATCCATCTCTCTATCTCTCTCCACTTCTCTATCTACCTACCGTCTGTTTATCTGTTTGTGTATGTAACGCTTGACATATTTACCTGATTTATTTGACTAATTTATTCAGGACATCAACTGTGTTGAATATGTCAATTTCTTCAATTGTTAAGTCAATTTCTCCTTTAATACATATTTTTACATTTTTTTATTTCAGAAAACAAATTGGCTAACAAAGCAGGACTACCAATAAATGCAGGTAACATTTCTATGATTTCACAGCATTTTCAATACATGCCGACTTGCAAATGCAATGCCAATTTTATTTCCATCCTTCTGCTGAGTGCACGGCGACTTCCAGCAAATGGATAAAAAAGGTCCACTATAATTTAGAAGCAAAGAATAGTCATAATTTATTTCAATTCATCTCCAGTGATGAGTATAATTATTCACGATGGCTTTAAATTGACCATTTTCATGGTAAGGGATGCAAATTCTTTCCTCTAAAACCCAGTGCTAATCCGAACAGTGCACGTTGTCAGGAAAGACTGCAAGAGATTCGCTAATAACAAGAGTCTTGTGTTTTGTGATTTCAATGCACTTGCAATTCAAATCAATTAATGGGACAAAGTTTGTGGTTTAAACATTATAGAACAGACAGTTACATCACTAACAGCTGCCTAAAAGATTTCAGCATTGTGCTGTGTTCAGAATGCAACCTAAATGTATATTGGCTCCGATTATATGATAATGAGAGATCGAATTGCCGCTAAACATACAAAAATGGAAACATAGAAAACCCACAGCACAATAGAAGCTCTTCGGCCCACAAAATTGTGCCGAACATGTCCCTACCTAAGAAATTGCTAGGCTTACCTATGGCCCTCTATTTTTCTAAGCTTCAGGTACCTATCCAAAAGTTTCTTAAAAGACCCCATCGTATCCGCCTCCACCACCGTTGCTGGCAGCCCATTCCACGCACTCACCACTGTCTGAGTAAAAAAAAAACTTTCCCCTGACATCTCTTCAGTACCTACTCCCCAGCACCTTAAAACTGTGTCCTCTTGTTGCAACCATTTCAGCCCTGGGAAAAAGCCTTTGACTATCTACACGATCAATGCTGCTCATCATCTTGTACACCTCTATCAGGTCGCCTCTCGTCCTCCTTCGCTCCAAGGAGAAAAGGACGAGTTCACTCAACCCATTCTCATAAGGCATACTCCCCAATCCAGGCAACATCCTTGTAAATCTTTTCTGCACCCTTTCTATGGCTTCCACATCCTTACTGTAGAGAGGCGACCAGAACGGAACACAGAGCTGCAAGTCGGGCCTGATCCAGGGTCCCATCTGGCAACAATACCTCTCAGCTCCTAAAGTCAATTCCATGATTGATGAAGACCAATACACCGTATGCCTTCTTAACCACAGAATCAACCTGCGCAGCTGTTTTGAGAGCCCTATGGACTCGGACACCAACATCCCTCTGATCCTCCACACTACCAAGTGTCTTAGCATTAATACTATATTTTGCCAACATATTTAACGTACCAAAATGAACCACTTCACACTTACCTTGGTTCAACGCTATCTGCCACTTCTCAGCCCAGTTTTGCATCCTATCAATGTAGTGCTGTAACCTCTGACAGACCTCCACGCTATCCAGATCACCTCCAACGTTTGTGTCATCAGCAAACTTACTACCCATCCCTCCTCTTCATTATCCAGGTCATTTATAAAAATCACGAAGAGTAAGGGTCCCAGAACAGATCCCTGAGGCACTCTACTGGTGACCGACCTCCATGCAGAATATGACTCGTCTACAACCACTCTTTGCCTTCTGTGGGCAAACCAGTTCTGGATCCACAAAGCAATATCCGCTTGGATCACATGCCTCCTTACTTTCTGAATAAGCCTTACATGGGGTACCTTATCAAATGCCTTGCTGAAATCCATATACACTACATCTACTGCTCTTCCTTCATCAATGTGTTTAGCAACATCCTCAAAAACTTCAATCAGGCTCATAAGGCACCATATGTCCTTGACAAAGCCGTGCTGACTACTCCTAATCATATTATACCTCTCCAAATGTTCATAAATCCTGCCTCTCTGGATCTTCTCCATCATCTTCCCAACCACTGGAGTAAGGCTCACTAGTCTATAATTTCCTGGGCTATCTCTACTCACTTTCTTGAACAAAGGAACAACATCCGCAACCCTCCAGGCCTGCGGAGCCTCTCCCGTCCTCATTGATGATGCAAAGATCATCGCCAGAGGCTCAGTAATCTCCTCCCTCGCCTTTTCCCTGAGAACATCTGTTTCCAATTTAAGCCTTCAATTACCTGCCTGATAGCCTCATAATTCTCCTTACTCCAATTAAAAGCTTATCTAACTTGTCTGTTCCTATCTCCTCCAATGTTATTGTAAAGGAGCTAGAATTATTATCACTATCTCCAAAATGCTCTCCCACTGTGAGATCTGACACCTCACCAGGTTCATTTCCCAATACCAAATCAAGTACCGCCTCTCCTTTTGTAGGCTTAACTACATACCGTGTCAAGAAACCTTCCCGAATACTCCTAACAAACTCCAGCCCATCTAAACCCCTTGCTCTAGGGAGATGCCAGTCGATATTTAGGAGATTAAAATCTCCCATCACAACTCTGTTATTAAAGCTTTCCAGGATCTGTTTCCCTCGCCTCCCACAGTAGCCTGGCGTACATCTCATCCGGTACCGGAGACTTAATCAACTTGATGCTTTCCAAAAGCTCCAGAACATCCGCTTTCTGAATATCTACATGCTCAAGCTTTTCAGTCATCACTACAAGCACTAAGATCCTTTTCTATAGTGAATATTGAAATAAAGTATTCATTAAGTACCTCTGCTGTTTCCTTCGGTTCCATACACACTTTCCCACTGTCACACTTGATAGGTCCTATTCTTTCACGTCTTATCTTCTTGGTCTTCACATACTTGTAGAATGCCTTAGGGTTTTCCTTAATTCTGCCCACCAAGGCTTTCTTATGACCCCTTCTGGCTCTCCTAATTTCCTTCTTAAGCTCCTTCCTAATGGCTTTATAATCTTCTAGATCTCTAACATTACCTAGCTCTCTAAACCTTTTGTAAGCTTTTCTTTTCTTCTTGACTAGATTTATTACAGCCTTTGTACACCAAGGTTCCTGTACCCTACCACAACTTCCCTATCTCATTGGAACATACTCATACAGAACTCTACACAAATATCCCCTGAATATTTGCCACATATCTTCCGTACATTTCCCTGAGAACATGTTTCCATTTTAAGCCTTCAATTTCCTGTCTGATAGCCTCATAATTCCCCTTACTCCAATTAAACACTTATCTAACTTGTCTGTTCATATCTCCTCCAATGTTATTGTAAAGGAGATAGAATTATGATCACTATCTCCAAAATGCTCTCCCACTGAGAGACCTGACACATGACCAGGTTCATTTCCCAATACCAAATCAAGTACCGCCTCTCCTCTTGTAGGTTTATCTACATATTGTGTCAAGAAACCTTCCTAAACACACCTAACAAACTCCAGCCCACCTATACTCCTTGCTCAAGGGAGATGCCAATCGATATTTGGGAAATTGAAATCTCCCATCAAAAACAATTCTGCCATTACAACTCTCCAGGATCTGTTTCCCTCTCTGCTCCTCGACATCCCTGTTACTATTGGGCGGTCTATAAAAAACACCTAGTAAAGTTATTGACCCCTTCCTGTTCCTAACCTCCACCCATAGAGACTCCATAGACCAGGGATGTCAAACTCATTTTAGGTCACGGGCCGGATTGAGCAAAATGCAGCTTCATGCGGGCCGGATCAGTCGGACGCGTGCGAACGCAGCTTTCGTTGCCTCCGTTTTTTCAGCCTGCTCTCATGTGTCTCAGTCTCTGCTATAACTACAAAGTGTTTCACTTTACAAATTCCGTTTCTTATGAAGACTGCCGAGCAAGACTGCCGAATAAACACTAAAAACCCTGAAAACCTGGTACCTGAATAAACTCAGCATTAGCCATATCATACGCCATAGGCGCTTCGATTACTGGGGCCAGCTTTAATAGTAATTAGATATTATCTCGCGGGCCAAAGATAATTCCACCGTGGGCCGGATTTGGCCCGCGGGCCTTGAGTTTGACATATATGCCATAGACCATCCCTCCATCGTGTTCACCTTTTCTGCAGCCGTGACACTATCTCTGATCAACAGTGCCACACCCCCACCGCTTTTGCCTCCCTCCCTGTCCTTTCTGAAACATCTAAAACCTGGCACTTGCAGCAACCAATCCTTTCCCTGGGTCATCCAAGTCTTTGTAATAGCCACCGCATCACATCATATCTCCAAGTACTGAGTCATCTGAGTCTTTAAACTGCCCAGCAATATGAACTTTTATTCTTTGATTTGTGATCTATCAGAGTGAGGTTGCGTTCTGGGCAAATAATTTCATTTGAATTTAGAGGTGGAGTGTAAGTAATGAATTGCATATTGTTAACTTTTAGTTGACAGTATACGTTTTGTTTATCTGACGATACGTGCTGGGCAGACAATCTCAAATTTCCACGTTGTTTAAGCTAGTGGTTTCAGTACCTTTTCATTATTGATTCGACGTTAAGTTAAATGGTAGAATACGAAAGCTGCATACAGTACAAAAATCAGTTAAGTGATGGACTTTCGGTAAGACGTTGAAGATAGTCTATTGGAAACAAAAGTTGCACAATTGATTTGAACTAAGCAAAAGTGAGGTAATGCATTTGCAAATTTAAATAATCGAAAAAACCATAGAGAATAGTGCATGGTAACTTCAGATGCATATCTACGGATACATATATGTAACAGGATAGTTAAGGAATGAAAAGTCTAACGAACACGTGTCAGTGAAAGATAATAAGATGGAATTAACACTTTCAGGTCATTTTTATTCCAATTTCTTGTAGGTATCTACTAAGGATATTCTAAAATGTTATTTCTCAAATATATGGAAATATCATGAAATCTTTCTTCCCTGATTAATTCTCTTTGAATGGTCGTGCAGACTGCACTTCAGAAAAGTGAGATGGCATCATCGAAAAAAATAATACGGCTGAAAGGATTTATATTTTACCGATGAATCCATGAATTATGGCCAGAAATAATTGCTTTACGTGGCAACTTCTATCTGACTGTGGAGTCAATGCAATCTTATGACATTTCAGAGAAGTTATGGAGATTAAAAAAGAAATATCAATGAATTCCCACACGTGTTTTGTTAACAAAATCGCAAGATGGAGTGAAAGATATTCCGAGTAAACGGTAGAATGCTCTTCGCAACGAGCCCTCAGTTTATTTATTTATTTATTTGTTTATTTATCTAGCTATCTATTTATTTATTTGTTTGTTTGTTTATTTATTCTTCCATTCATGCATGCACTCATTCATTGAGATCGGCCTATCCAGCCCAGCATTCCCTTGATTTCATCCTAACCTAATCACAAAATAATTAACAAGGACTGAATAACTTACTAACCAGTATATATTTAGACTGTGTGAGAACATCAGAGCACCCAGAGCGAACCGATGCATTCCACAGAGACGCATGGCAGTAACCTACAGATTCCTTACATCTGTTGTCGGTAATAACTCTGAATTCCGCGAAATGACTTCCGACCTGTAATAGCATCACATTAACCGCTGTGTCACTGTTATGCCAGCTATAATTAGTGTTCGTAGTAAATCGAGTTCATTTGAAATATGCTGAATGCAAACATAAACAGGAACAAGCACTGTGGTTAAATCTTGAAATCAATGTATTATTGTATTTTCATTTCTGTTTATATGTAGTTAGGGAATTAAAGCACCCATGGCCTTTGAGGCATAATCATCTTTTTTCTTCTTACTGGGGCGTATATAGTCCATCAGTAAGGTTGTGGGGTGCCTATATGGAATTAAGCACTCATTGGCAATTTGACTTCACTGTCACGTATACAATGTCTTAGAATCCTGGCTAATTTTCTAATCTCCTCTGAAGTAAGACTTCAATGGTAACTCCAATGACTGAAAACCAACATATATCAAAGTACTACTATCTGCATGTTTTGAGCAAAAAAAGTCAACAACAACTGTGCGCTATTCTAACAAAGTCTGTTGACGTATTTAATTTTGGCGTCTTAACATGAAGTATAAGGTTTAGCACTTTAATAAAGCTTAAATTATATCAAAATCCCGGAAAATAATGTGCTCTAAATTGTTGTTGGAATTCATGTTTCATTCAAAATTAATATAATAAAGCATTTTTTTTATTTTAGGCAATTTATCTCGTAAGTAAATGAATACAACACACTTGCCTTCTCTTTCTTTCTCTCTTTCACTCTTCCTCCCTCCCTCCCTCTTACTACACCTTTCTTTCACTCATTAATCTAAAAGTCTGAAATCATTCCTCACCTTCATTTCATTTATCATTCAAATTCAAGACGAATCAACCTTGTGAATGCGTACAACAGAAATATCATAGGATGGACAGAGCTATAAAACTGTACCACCAGTGTAAAAGATCTGACCTATGCAGTTCTGCAACTCATTCCGGCCGTGAGTGCAGATGGACAATTAAACAACTCAATGAAGGAATATTCCTATTTTAAACGAAGTGAATGCCCGCCAAAGAACATCAAAAGGGAATTTTGAAGCACTTGGAAAGTTGTCCAGCCTCAAGTGGTGATTTAATAATCCATCTCATCTCCTCCATTCGCGGTGATTGTTATAGGCATCAGGCTTTAGTCGATTCGATTCATCTCAGGAGCTATCAGGAAACGGGGAGAAACAATGCATACAGCATAGTCCATGGACGCTGACAAAACTTTTGCAAGTCTCCTCTGCTTTGTAATCCAACAGTTGCACCTTCCTTGGCCAAGATTATCAAGGACAACTGGAATGCTTTTAAATGTAGAGAGCAATGAGAAAGTTGGCCAGGTATAGCTTACTGTCACAAACAAGTGAATCTATTCCGACCAATTACCGCCTCATTAATCGACCCTCCATCTTCAGCAAACTATTGGAAGAAAACTCTGAAACAAAATCTGCTTAGCGACAAGTTGCACACAGAAGGTCAAATGGTGTTCCAACAAACAGATTCATCGACTGTCCTCATTAAAACCTTGGTTCAAAACTTCCAGCTTTCCCAATGGCCACATCTGTGCCAGATGCATCGAGCTGCAGCTCCTTAGAGACCGAGTTAGAGAGCTGGAGCTGCAACTCAATGACCTTTGGCTTGTAGGGGAAAGTCAGGTGGTGATCGATCAGAGTAGGAGGCAGGTAGTCACACCGGGGCCACCCAAGAGACAAATAAGTGTGTAATTGTCAGGAGAGCGAAGGGAGAGAATCAGCGAGTGGAGAGCACTGTTGTAGCCGTCCCCCTTAACAATAAGTACTCAATTTTGAGTATTGTTTGGGGGGGGGGTGTCGGGGTGGTCTGCGGATAACCTACCCAGGGAGGCAACAGTGGCCTGGCCTCTGGCACTGAGTCTGGCCCTGTGTCTCAGAAGGGGAGTGAATGGAAGAGCAGCAAAAAAGAAACACCAATGGTAGTGCACAAGTAGAGACAGCATGTAGGGAGTTTGTGAGGAAGTATAGGCAGATGATAGAGCAAATGTGCGTTCAGCCAGATGGTTTGAGATGTGTCTCCTTTAATGCAAGGAATATCACAAACAACGCGAATGAACTTAAAGCATGGAACATGGAACAGTACATGGAACAAAGGCAGAGACTTGGGTTTTCTGAGGCAGTAATAGTCCTGAATGTCCCAGGCTTTAGATGTTTCAAAATGGATAGGGAAAGAGGCAGAAGACGTGGGGACGTGGCATTGCTAATCACGGAAGTGTCACAGCTGCAGAAAAGGGGGAAGTCATGGAGGGAATCTCTACTGTGTCAATAGGGGTGAAAGTCAGAAACAGGAAGGGGGAAAAACTCTACTGGGTGTTTTTATAAACCCCTTCCCCCAATAGTAACTGTGTTTAGCGGAGCAGATAGGCAAGCAGATTCTGGAACAGTGTAATAATAGGATTGTTGTGATGGGAGATGCTAACCTTTCTAATATTGACTGGCATCTCCTTAGAGAAAGGTATTAGGATGGGATGGCGTCTATTAGTTGTGTTCAGGAAGGTTTCCTGATGCAATATTTGAGATAGGTCAGCTAGAGAAGAGTCTACACTTGATCTGGTATTGGGAGATGAACCTGGTGAGATGTCAGATCTCAGTGGGAGAACATTTCGGATGTAGTTATCACCACACTCTCTCCTTTACCATATCGCTGAAGAGGGATGGGAGCAGAAAATCTGGGAAAACATTTAACTGAGTAGGAGGAAATATGATGCTATAAGGCAGGAACGGGATCAGATGTTCGCAGGGAAATGCACAGCGGAAATGTGGCAAATGTTCAGGGAATACTTGCATGGCGTTCTGCACAGGTATGTTCCATTGAGGCAGGGAAAGGATGGTAGGGAAAAAGAGCCATGGTGTACAAAGGATATGGATAATCTAGTTAATAGGGGAAAAAAACTTCAAAGAATGTTTCAAGAAATTAGGTACTATTATACTTCTAGAAAATGACAAGGTTGCCAGTTTAAGAATGAAATTATGAGAGCTAGAAAGGGCCATGAGAAGGCCTTTGCGAGCAGGATTAAGGAAAGCTCCAAGACATTCTACAAGTAGATGAAGAGCAAGAGCATGAGCTGTATGAGGATAGGACCAATCAGGTGCGATAGTGGAAACGTGTGCATGGAGTCAGAGGAGGTACTTAAAGAACACTTTGCTTCAGTATTCACCAGGGGAATGGACATTGGCAATTGTGGGGATGACTTACAGCAACCTTTAGCATATAGACATTAAGAAAGAGGATGTGCTGGAACTTCTAAAAAGCTTCAATTTGGATAAGTCAATCCAGGCGACATCGTTGTAAGTCTTCTCTGCAGTCGCTCGATAGTATCCACATCCTTTCTGTAGTGAGGTGACCAGAACTGAACACAGTACTCCAAGTAGGGGTCTGACCAAGATCTTATAGAGCTGTAACATTACCTCGCGGCTCTTGAACTCAGTCCCACGGTTGGTGAAAAGCAACACACCATATACTATGTAGGTTGACTCTGTGTTAGAAGTTTTTTTCCCCAGGGCTGCAGGGCTGAAGTGGCTGGCACGAGAGAACACAGTTTTAAAAGGCTTGTATGTAGGTACAGAAGAGATGTCAGGAGTAAGTTTTTTTTTACGCAGATAGTGGTGAGTGTGTGGAATGGGCTGCCGGCGATGGTGATGAAGGCGGATATGATAGGGTCATTTAAGAGACTCCTGGATAAGTACATGGAGCTTAGAAAAATAGAGCGCTATGCGTAACCCTAGGTAATTTCTAAGGTAGGACATGTTCGACACAGCTTTATGAGCCAAAGGTTATTGTAAGGTTGTTGTTATTATAAGCCTATTGTACTGTAGGTTTTCTATGTTTCTATGTAGTTGCCGTATTGTTGGTCTAATCATGACAGTATCTTTTCAAGTTGTTGCTTCAATTGTTTTTCGGTTGAAAATCTTCAGAGAACAGCTTGTGTAGATTTAGTGCAAATCCCATAGGCAGTAATCTTAGTTTATAGACTTCCAATTGTCATTCCACCTACTTTAGACCAATATCTCTCCCACAGGGCCTTTCCTTCCATGCCGGATGTTCTGGCAATTAAACACCAGTCTTAGGAATATATTTTGGATGTTTAGCTCATCAAGTAATTACTTCGGACTGTTCTTCATCATTTTCTCTTCCTATCTGTTGTTAAACTTATCGCAAGATATCTGTTTTCGACATCCGTTGTAATCTGATCCGATAATAAATCAAACTTCCACTATGTAAGAACGTTTTTTTCACTTATGTAATTAAATTTCGCTTATATATTCCCCATGAGCTGTCAGTATAATCACTTGAACTGTGTTTTCTATTTTTATGTAAATTTCATTTTATTCATTATAATTCTTGGATTATAACTTAATGTCCCCAAACTCATTTTTAGGTCCTTCTGCTGCAAGAGGTAATGTTGATAGTGTATATAGGTGTGTTTATCTATATCAAGCTTTTTTCAAAATGGTGATATTTAAAGCTTTTATGGAACTGCCAGTTTTGCAAAACACTGAGTACAAAACCATGAATCGATTTTTCAATCGTCGCCAAACTACTGCAAAATTCATTGTGCAATGGTTAGTAGAAATACAGTTCAATTTCATGTCTTTTCATTTCTTGAATGTTGAAGATTAATTCGTATTTCTTCGCATTACTATTTCAGAAAATATTTTCCTACGGATACAACTAGGTAAAACTTTAATGAAAAGAACAAAATATTTGTCACCTATTCCCTTTCATTATGTTATTACGAGATCTCCAAGCTTCACCGAAATGTTATTACTCATTTTTGTGAAGGACTTTGACACACACGATCTAACATTGACCTTATAAGTGCCATTGGCAGAATCATCCGGCAGCATTTTAGACCATCAGTAAAGTTCTCACTTTTTGAGGATAATTTACTCTAAGAATTATCAAAGCATACTAGAATTCTTAAAAAATACTGGGCCAATACTAAAAAAGAAGAATATTGTAATAATTTCACATGCCAGCGAACTGCAGTTCATAAGGTACTGTGGTATGTAGGTCCTTTTAATTTTCATTCTGAAACTCTGGCAATAAGCCATCCAGCTCCAGCTCACAGATACATCCTGACGAAGGGTCTCGGTCCGAAACGTTGACTGCTCGTTTCCACGGATGCTGCCTGACCTGCTGAGTTCCTCCAGCTTGTGTGTACGTGTTGATTTGACCACAGCATTTGTCCCACAGACCATGGTGAACAAACTGCTACTCCTCGGTCTAAGTACACCACTGTGTAATTGTGCCTTAGACACTCAAGAGGCAATACCGCTTCAGTATCCCCGCCAACTTCAAAACTGATCCCAGCCAGGGCTATGTGCTGAGCCCATCACTGTATATTCTGCTCACACCTGACCGCACGGACAAACACCCGAGTAATCTCGTTATTATGTTCGCCGATGACACAACACGAGTGCAGCTTATCACATACAACGAGGGGAGGTAGAAGAACTTGAAGCCTAGGGCCAGGCAAATACCTCTTCTACAGTATCTGCAAGACAAAATAGGTCATCTTTGGTTTCAGGAAAACTCACAAAACTCACGCCCCTCTTTACATCGGCGGCACAGCAGTGGAAGCTACGACATTTTCAAATTCCTGGGACTGCACATCTTTCACAACCACTCATGATTCCAGAACACATTCCACACAATCAAGAAGCTCCCCCACGTATCTATTTTCTGAGGAGGCTGAAGAGAGCTGGACGATGCACATCACTGTACACATGCACAGTAGAAATCATTCAGCCGAGCTCCGCCACTGCATGGTATGGAAACTGCACTGCGGCGGACAGATAGACTATACAACGAATAATCAAAACTGCCAGCGCATTATCAGCACGATGCTTTATGCTATTAAAGGCATTTATACAGAAAGGTGCCGGTAAAGAGCCAGTAACATCATGAAGGATTCCACAAACCCTGCTAATAGACTGTCTGTCATATTCCCATCAGGGAGGAAGCCACATAGTATCCATGCCAGGAGCACTAGACTCAAAAACAATTACCTTCACCAAGCGGTAAGGCTGATTAAAACGTGCACCCACACACTCACTCCTCCACAAATCTACTACTTTCAGTCACCTTAAGTTCAGATACTCCTGTGCCTAGCGTCACTATATGTTCATACAAATCAATCTGTGTTTTGTTAAGGGAAAATCATGCCTTTGCGGAGGTTACAAGTAGCACAGATTAAGGGATTGCAGTGGATATTTTATAGTTGGACTTTCACAAGTTCTCTGACAAGGTACCACACACGAGGCTGCTTACCAAGTTAAAATGCTCACGTATTACAGGAAAGTTACGAACATGGTTAGAGCATTCATTGATTGGAAGGAGGCAACGAATAGGAGTAAAAGGATCCTTGACTGGTTGGCTGCCAATGACTAGTGGTGTTCCACAGAGTCGGTGTTGGGACCACTTTTTTTTCTGCTGCATGTCAATGATTTAGATGATGGAATAGATGGCTTTGTTGCCAAGTTTGAATATGATACGAAGATTGGTGGAAGGGCAAGTAGTGTTGAGGAAACAGGTAGTCTGCAGAAGGATTTGGACAGATTAGGACAATGGACAACAAGGGACAACAAAGTGGCAAATGAAATACAGTGTTGGAAAATGCATGCCTATGCATTTTGCTAGTAAAACTAAATGCATAGACATTTTGGGGAGAAAATCCAAATATCTGATATACAAAGAAGCTTGGGAGACCTAACGGTAGATCGGTGATGAGTAAGGCAAATGCAATGATAAGGGATGTGACTTTGAGGCTTTACATGACACTGGTGAGGCCTCGCCGAGAGTATTGTGAACACTTTTGGGCTCTTCATCTAAGAAAAGTTGTGCTGGCATTGGAGGGGGTCCTGAGGCCGTTCACAAGCATGATTTCGGGTTACCATACATGCGACGTTTGATGGCTCGGGGTCTGTATTCGCTGGAATTTACAAGGATGGGGGAATGGGATCTCAACTGAATCCTGTAGAATGTTGAAAGGCCTGGAGAGAGTAGATGTGGAAAGGATGTTTCCCAGGGTGGGGAAGTCATGGACGAAAGGACGCAGCTTCAGGACAGAGAGAGGTTCAAGGGCATAGCTTCAGGATCGAGAGAGGTTCATTTAAAACAGAGATGCAGAGAAGTTTCTTCAGAAGGTGGTCAGTTTGTGGAATTTGTTACCACAGGCAGTCAGGTCGTTGGGTATATTGAAGGCAGAGACTGATACGTTCTTGATTGAGCACGGCATCAAAGGTTACGGGGAGAAGGCCGGGGTATGGGATTGCGGAAGGAAAAAGATTGAATGGGCGTAGCAAAATTTGCAGATGACAGTAAACTGAGTGGAAAAGCAAATTGTACAGAGGATGTGGAGAGTCTGCATAGAGATATACATAGGCTAAGTAAGTGGGCCAAGGTCTGCAAGATGGAATACAACGTTGATAAATGCGGGATCATCCACTTTAGAAGGAATAATACAAGAGCAGATTATTATTTAAATGGTGAAAGATTGCAGCAATCTGTTGTGCAAGAGGGACTTGAGTGTGCTTGTTCAAGAATCGCAAAAAGATTGGCTTCCAGGTACAACAGGTTATTAAGAAGACAAACGGATTAAATTCAAGAACAGGGAAGTCATGCTGCAGCTATACAGGGCACTGGTGAGGCCGCACCTGGAGAACTGTGTGCAGTTCTGGTCTCCATACTTGAGGAAGGATATACTGGCTTTGGAGACAGTGCAGAGAAGGTTCACCAGGCTGATTCCAGGGATGAAGGGGTTAACCTATGAGGAGAAATTGAGTCGCCTGGAACTATACGCACTGAAATTCAGAAGAATGAGAGGGGATCTTAGAGAAACATACAAAATTTTGAAAGGAATAGATAAGATAGAAGTAGGAAAGTTGTTTCCATTGGTAGGTGAGACTAGAACTAGAGAACATTGCCTCAAGATTCAGGGAAGAAGATTTAGGACGGAGACGAGAAGAAACTGTTTTTTCCAGAGAGTGGTCAATCTGTGGAATTCTCTGCCTCGGGAAGCAGCTGAGGCTTCTTCACTAAATATATTTAAGATACAGTTCAATAGGTTTTTACATAGTAGGGAAATTAAGGGTTATGGGGAAAAGGCAAATAGATGGAGCTGAGTTTACGGACAGATCAGCCATGATCTTATTGAATAGCGGGGCTCTCGGTGGGCCGAATGGCCTACTCCTCCTCCTATTTCTTATGTTCTTACAAACCCATATTCCAAATAAACATGCTTTCACAGTAACAGTTCTTCATTCAGATACATACTTTATTGATCCCAAAGAAAATTACTGTGTTCACAGTAGCATTAGAAGTGCACAGATATAAATATTGGAAGAGAGATAGAAAGAATAAAAAAGGTACCACCAACAGTCCAACAGAAAGTGCTCATCACTTTCCCTGTTATAGGTTGACTAATAAAAGAGCCTAATGGCCAGGGCTAAGAATGACCGTAAATAGCACTCCTTTGAGCTGCGCATTTGTCTTAGTCTATTTCTAAAATTGCTCCTCTGTTCTGCCAAGGTGGCATGCAGAGAGTGAGAAACATTGTCCAGAATTTACAGGATTTTCCGTTAGGTCCTTTATTCCAGCACAGCCTCCAGTGTTTCCAGTTTGACTCCTCTAATCAGTTTATTGAGCCTTTTGGCAAACAACCTGGGAATAATGGTGCATAGTTCCCCGAAGGTGGAATCTCATGTGGGTAGGGTGGTGAAGAAAGCTTTTGGTATGCTGACCTTAATAAATCAGAGCATTGAGTATAGGAGTTGGGCTGTAATGGTGAAATTGTGCAAGGCATTGGTAAGGCCAAATTTGGAGTATTGTGTACAGTTCTGGTCGCC
Organism: Hemitrygon akajei; assembly: GCF_048418815.1. Taxonomy (NCBI): domain Eukaryota; kingdom Metazoa; phylum Chordata; class Chondrichthyes; order Myliobatiformes; family Dasyatidae; genus Hemitrygon; species Hemitrygon akajei. The sequence goes on along the minus strand of NC_133125.1, from coordinate 171,844,134 downwards.
GAATTATAGGAAAGATGTCAACAAAACAGAGAGAGTACATAGAAGATTTACTACGATGTTACCTGGGTTTCAGCACCTATGTTACAGAGAAAGGTTGAACAACTTAGGTCTTTATTCTTTGGAGCGTAGAACGTTGAGGGGGGAACTTGATAGAGGTATTTAAAATTATGAGGCGGATAGATAGAGTTGACGTGGATAGGCATTTTTCCATCGAGAGTGGGGAGATTCAAACAAGAGGACATGAGTTGAGAGTTTGGGGGCAAAAGTTTAGGGGTAACACGAGGGGGAACTTCTTTGCTCAGAGAGTGGTAGCTGTGTGGAACGAACTTCCAGTAGAAGTGGTAGAGGCAGGTTCGGTATTGTCATTTAAAGTAAAATTGGATAAGGTATATGGACAGGAAATGAATGGAGGGTTATGGGCTGAGTACAGGTCGCTGGGACTAAGTGAGAGTAAGAGTTAGGCACGGACTAGAAGGGCCGAGATGGCCTGTTTACGTGTTGAAATTGTTATATATGGCATCACCAATCTTGATGCCACTGCCCCAGCCCACCACCGCATAGAAGATTGTACTGGTGGTGGCAGACTAGTAGAACATGTAAAGGAAAGGACTTCAGTCCCCTCAGTTAGTAAAGGCTACTCTGGCCCTTCTGGTATGGAGCCTTAGTGTTGGTGCTCTAAACAAGTCTGTTATTCAGGTGCACTCCCAGGTACTTGTATATCCTCACGACATCCACGTCCTTGCTAGGGAGCAATGCAGGCTTAATATTCCTAAAGTCCATCACCAACTCCTTTGTCTTATTGATGTTGAACTGCAGATGAATCAGCTTGCACCATTTGACAAGATCCTCTAGCAGGGCCCCTTAGTCATATAAGGAAGTTGTCCACGCTGAGCTGTTGAGAAATGTCCTCCTTGTCTGTTGCTTTAATGGACTTCTTGAAGATTTGGATACACATTTCAGCTAACCCATTCCTTGCTTCGACGTGAGGAGCTGACTTGAAATGACTGATGCTATTTTACTTCATGAACAGTCAGATGTCTGACGTCTGACTGACCACTCCTACTTTGGTCAGGAAAATGTGAAAAAGCATTCAAGAAAGCCAAGAGACTAACAACATCCGATGAACTGCTCACCTATTATGACCCATCCCTGCTCATCAAACCAGCGTGTGACACGTCCACTTATTTCATTGGGGCCTGTCAGGAACAGAATGTTGAAAGGAGGTATTAGTTTACAAGGCCCAAGTATGATCTGAGTTGTGACACAGTTTCCGGTTTGGGTGTCTGCAGCACTGTTTCAATCTTCTCTTGTGACTTATGTTAGCCATGCTTGTCAACTACATATCCACAATACGTGATTTAATTCTTGAAAAACTCACAATTCTCTCTCTTTGCGCGCTGACCATACTTACTCATCCTGGTAAGCACTTTACCAATGTTCTGCAGGTTCTCTTCAACAATTTTCACAGTCGTGATGAGGTCATTAAAGTAACATTATGTTGCTGGGGTATCTTGAGGCACTTTGTCCATCACTCGCTGCGGAATTGCTGGAGTTAATACGACGCCAAAGTCCCTTGTGAGTATTAATTGTGAGGAACTTCCTGCTTGACTCCGCAATCGCCATGTGGAGATAGGCTTGTGACAAGTCAATCTTTGAAAAGCTCTCCCCGTCTGCCAAAGATGTAAAAATGTCTTCTATTCCTTACAGGGGATGCTGAACACTTTGAAATCCCCATATATGAAAATGACACAGGCCTTGCCTTTCTTGATCACCTGGAAAAGGGGCGTGGCCCAATTGCTCCTCTCCACATTGGAGAGAATTCCAGGCACCTCAGGGTTCTGCATTTCAGCATCCACTTTAGGGCGGAGTGTGAAATGCACTGGACGAGCTTTATGGATCTTGTTTCATCCAGTTCAATTGTGGTCTTCATGCCTTTGAGTTCGTCCGTCCCCTTCCCAACCACCTTCTCGTTAGAATTAAGCAGCTTTGCGAGTCTCTGGTTAGTGCTACCATTTTGGCTGCCTTTGCCAGTTGATGTCCCACTGAGAGATTTGATTGAATGCCATTCTGGTTGGATTTTTCTCAACCATTCACATCCGAAAAGTGCTGGCCCTCCACTTTTACAATACGTCAATTTCTAACTGTTGTCTGTGACCTTTATACGTCATATTTACTTACACTGTGCCTTTGGGAGACACGTTTTCGCCTGTGAAATTCATTAGCATCACTGAGGTCTTCTCTGATAGTATCTTGGTAAACAGTCTGTTATAATCATCCTCTCGAATTATGGACAAACTAACCCTGTATCCAACGCCATTTTCATTTTTACACCAGACACATCCATTGTGGTCCAGATGATTTAGTGATCTGCTTCAGTTATACTATGCAGTTCAAAGAATTATATTTCACCTTTGTCAGACTCTATGTTGTCAGTTTCTGGTTTACATTCAGTAAAGTTACATTTGATAAAGAAAGTTTTTCTTTGGCGTTTAAAACTTTTCACTCGGTTGTGCTTTTTGTCTCCCTTATACCTTCTTTTTATGCGACCTTGTCTGTGACACTTACTGCAGACCTTTCATTTGAACCAATAGTCATTTGCATCATGGGAGGATTTGTCACATCAATAACATCATTGGCTTTTTGTAACATTCAGGGACATTTTGTGCCTTTCACATTGTAACCTCCAATGGTGTAGTTCTGCTGCATGCTTTGCTGCAGTAACTAACGATATTGCAATGGTCAATGCCCGTTCTAATGATTGGTCTCCTTCGAAGGTACCTTGTTTTTAATGTTTTGACTGTATGCCACATGCACGCCTGTCTCTTAATACAATTCAAAGTCCATCTCTAAGTCACAGTACTGAGAATGTTTGCGCAATTCTACTGTGTTTTCAGAAACGTTTTCATGCTTTGATGGGTTCCTTTGGAAAATCTAAATTGCTCAGCTAGTACCAGTGGAATTTAGGGCTCAGGTGATTTTGTAAAATTGTAACTATTTCATCGAACGTATTCCTTTCTGGTTTGAAACTGAAGTAAAACTTACTATATATATACACACACATATATATAGTTATAATGCTATTTTTAATACTGGTTTTATGGCTGTCATGCATCTGAGTTGCGCTTTTGTACTGCTGGACATTAACTGGCTGGTTACATGATTTTATTTATTGTTTATTTGTTGTTTTATAGCATTGAGTACGAGAGTTTCAAACTCATTTTAGCTGTGTTGATGCATGACAAATTGTACTATGCAATGACAATAAAGATATTTCATATTTTATATAATTTCCTGGCTCACTGGCCTGTAATTTCCTCCAATATTTTGTGTGTGTTGCTCGGATTTCCAGCATCTACAGTTTTTCTCTTGTTTATGAAGCAAACAATTCTCACTATGCCCACTTCCTTTCAAGTTACTGCTCTTATTAGGCAGTGCCCACACAGTCTAAAGTTCCTCCCGGCGAATCGGACGCCATAATATGTCCCTCATTTACTGCATTCCAACATTCACACTTCTAAGAGTTTCAGGCGTAGTTGCAGAGACAATCCCTTTTTTCTTCTGGACTTCAATGAACAGTGATTGAAGTGATATTTCCTTTCTTCTTCACTCAGTTAATTCAAAACGAGAAACCATAGGTTGTCTCTTTGGGACACTAGTCGTGAAGGAATGTAATTGCAACATTTTAGTCCTTGAAAGTGCTCTCGGTGAAATCTCTCTTCTTCAATTCACAACTTGCTACTATTTGCAACCTACTTTAAAGGTCTTTTCATCGTCCTTGAATATTAAGATCAGCTGCAACTTAGGTTTGTATCGATGCATTTTGTGAAATGCTGCAGAGCCAAATCAGCAACAGCCCACAGTTAAAGTAATTTGGAATAGGTAAAGAACGAACGAGCTCCCATGCAAGTTCTTAACTACATCAGTCCCAATACTCTTTATTCGAAACTTCCTTATTAAATAATGTAACTTCTTGACTAATAACATCAATTTAAGCTACACTTTCGTAACAGACTTATGTAGTTCGAAAGCAACTTCAAGGTGTTCTAGAATGATATTCAATTATTCTACCTATATAGCTTACATGTTATTCACATGATATTTATTTTGTCATATCCCATCAGTCAGAAAGCTGAAAGAACTTCAAGGTAATGCGTCTAATAACGTATATAAATAAGTTATCATTGTTCTATCAATTTCATCTGAACGTAGTTACATACCAGCATGAAAAGTGTATCTGCATTCGAAGACTTATTTATCTGATTCTTAATTTCCGCACAAATGCGGTATAAAATAATTGTTATAAATGTTCATAGATATTGCCGCTGGAACAAATGTATAATGATGCTATCTTGTTGCGTAATAGTCATGTCCAATGAGCCCCTGTGCTGTAGCGCTGATTTGAGACTATGTTCAATGCAAGACTAAGCCATCCAAATTAGCTCGTTTGGACCTAGCTCATGATTAGTATCACCATCTATTTCATAAGAGGGGGAGCAGCAACGTAAGTAAATTTTTGAAAAGACTGACATGATTTCATTGTTTTAGACAATGTAAGCATTTTGATCACGTAATGGTATAAACGTTAATTGCATTGTGATAATTTTATCGGAATGTAGTCGGTTTTGAAAGCTGCTGAACCGCTTTGGAATTATCCATTAAGTATCACCCCTTTAGGGTTGGCTGAATCACATACCCGCCCAGTCCATGCCATTTGTCCAGCCCATCTCCACATGCTCGCACTTGCTGTTACGACTTCACGCCAGGATGCGATTCTGCCTGGGAACGTTGCTTCCATGGATCTTTTCAAAAGTTCTGTTTTCTGGTCACTGGAAGCCCCATAAGGCCTGTTTTTTTTTCTCAAGGAGTTAAAGAATCGCTTCATTAAAAAAATAAAATGGTAAATTCTGTGAAAGTTACCGAAATATGCACCATATGAAATTAAATAATTTATTCAAGCATTACTTTTTTCTATATCGTTCCAAAGAACATAGATGCTGATCCCTTTCAAATCATAGCAGCCAAGATAAATATGCCATTAAGGTCAAGCCCAGATCTACTTACGTCTAGTCCCCATACATTATTCTGTACTCTAATGTTTTAGTGCACGAATACAATAGCGACCTAACAAGTCGGATTACTTACTTAACAGCCATGAACACCGTTGCTTGACTGCAGCGCCACCCCTCTGGGCGTTCTGAATCCACTGAATCAAGTAAACGTTTAAATTTTGTGTTACATTTTAACTGCCTATTTCATTAACTGTATTCGTTGCAACATTAAAAGAAATGCATTTTAGTCATTGCGAGCTCCCATTACAAAGACTAAGGCGACTCTCTTCTGGGTCATCGATGGGATTAGTTATCTTTAAATTACCCTTTTAAGAATGTAGAGACGACGCTGTCTTTCAGTGTTCATACTAAAAATAAACCATTTGTCTCTGCAAACTGCTTTGCTTCACTGTCTGGCAGATATAGGTTGAGCTGTTACGCAAGAGCAATTCGAGGATAAGTCTATGTAATCAAACGGTGGAGGTGAAATGGTGAGATAAGGGAGAAGAGTGTATAGAAAGCGATGGTTTATTCTCCTCTGGACATGAATTTGTTACCCGAGTTTTGAACACTAAGGTGGTAGAATTAATAATGAATTTAATGGAAAATGAAAAAATGGTTAATTAAAGGTTCATCCTCATAAATATATCTGAAAATAAATTTAATTAAATTCAATATAACGTGTGTAATTTAAATCAGTTGGAAAATTTACTGTAAAACATTTCACAACATATGAAATATTAATACTTCGACTTTTTAAAATATTGAATATATTTATTTTCAGATTTAAAGAAACAGAAGGCTTGCGCTGGTAAGTTATGATATAGTCCACAACTTAAAATGCTTTTGTCTTTCGTTTTCTACGTTCAAATTTGAAACCAGAGTATAAATAGCTCGGGCATGATTGTCATGTGGTATTTTTTCAAGGAGGGAATACGTTTTAAAATATTATTTCATTCATCTGAATGAATGAAAGAGCAAGTATTCTAGATATAGAAGACCACATTGCATTCCTCAAACGGGAAGGCAAATGAGTTTTGACCGTCGATCATGCTAGGAACTTATCTTTGTCGCCATCGCAGCTTGTCGTGGTTGGAACTTATCTCCGTCGCCATCGCAAACGGTTTCCAGCTCCGTTTTCATGACTCCAAGTTTAGACTCACAGAGGATCCCAGTACCTGTGTTTGATTGACTGCTTCTCCCTCCGACTTCAACATAGAATAGTACAGCACATTACAGACTCTTCGGCCCACAATGTTGTGCCGACCCTCAAACCCTGCCTCCCATATAACCCCCCACCTTAAATTCCTCTATATACCTGTCTAGTAGTCTCTTAAATTTCACTAGTGTATCTGCCTCTACCACTGATTCAGGCAGTACATTCCACACACCAACCACTCTCTGAGTTAAAGACTTTCCTCTAATATCCCCCATGAACTTCCCTCCCCTTACCTTAAAGCCATGTCCTCTTGTACTGAGCAGTGGTGCCCTGAGGAAGAGGCGTTGGCTATCCACTCTATCTATTCCTCTTAATATCTTGTACACCTCTCTCATGTCTCCTCTCATCATCCTTCTCTCCAAAGAGTAAAGCCCTAGCTCCCTTAATCTCTGGTCATAATCCATACTCTCTAAACCAGGCAATATCCTGGTAAATCTCCTTTGTACCCTTTCCAATCCTTCCACATCCTTCCTAAAGTGAGGCGACCAGAACTGGACACAGTACTCCAAGTGTGGCCTAACCAGAGTTTTATAGAGCTGCATCATTACATCGCGACTCTTAAACACTATCCCTCGACTTAAGAAAGCTAACCCCCATAAGCTTTCTTAACTACCCTATCTACCTGTGAGTCAACTTCCAGGGATCTGTGGACATGTACCCCCAGATCCCTCTGCTCCTCCACACTACCAAGTATCATGCCATTTACTTGCCTTGGAGTTTGTCCTTCCAAAGTGTACCACCTCACACTTCTCCGGGTTGAATTCCATCTGCCACTTCTCAGCCCACTTCTGCATCCTATCAATGTCTCTCTGCAATCTTCGACAATCCTCTACGCTATCAAAAATACCACCAACCTTTGTGTCGTCTGCAAATTTGCCAAAACACCATTCTACACCCACATCTAGGTCGTTGATAAAAATCATGAAAAGTAGAGGTCCCAGAACCGATCCTTGTGGGATACCACTAGTCACAACCCTCCAATTTGAATGTACTCCCTCCACCACGACCCTCTGCCTTCTGCAGGCAAGCCAATTCTGAATCCACCTGGACAAACTCTGTACAAGAGAGACGGGTTACACTTGAACTACAAGGAGACCAATGTACTTGCAGGGAGGTTTGATAGTGTTATTGGGGAGGGTTTAAACTAGATTTTCAGGGGGATGGGAACCAGAGTTCCAGAGTAGATAGTGGAACGGGGGTTAAAATAAATGATGCTAGTAGTTCATGCAAAGTCATAACTAGTAAGGTTGAGTCTGGTGGTAACAATCTTCTGAGGTGTGTATATTTTAATGCAAGGAGTATTGGGGGAAAGGCAGAAGAGCTGAGGGCCTGGATTGACACATGGAATAATGACATCATAGCCATTACTGAAACTTGGCTACAGGAGGGGCAGGACTGCCAGCTCAATGTTCTAGGATTCCGATGTTTCAGGCATGATAGAGGCAGAGGGATGAAGAGTGGGGGCGGTGGCTTTGCTAGTCTGGGAAAATATTACAGCAGTGCTTCGGCAGAAAAGATTAGAGGGCTTGTCTTCGGAGACCTGCATATGGGTGGAGCTGAGAAACAGGAAAGGTATGACCACATTAATAGGGTTGTATTATAGACCACCCAATAGTCAGCGAGAAGTGGAGGAGCAAATCTGCAGAGGGATAACAGACAACTGCAGGAGACAGAAAGTTGTGATTGTAGGGGATTTTAATTTTCCACACATTGATTGGGACTCCCATACTGTTAAAGGTCTAGATGGGTTAAAGTTTGTGAAATGTGTTCAGGAAAGTTTTCTAAATCAATATATAGATGGACCAGCTAGGGAGGATCAAATGTTAGATCTCCTATTAGGAAATGAGTTAGGGCAGGTGACGGAAGTGTCTGTAGGAGAACACTTTTTGAGAGTGGAGAGTTAGTATGTTCCTGTCAGGGTTAAAGGCAAAACGAATAAGAATAAGGAACCTTGGTTCTCGAGGGATATTCGAACTCTGATAAAGAAGAAGAGAGAGATGTATAACATGTATAGGCAATAGGGAGGAAATAAGATACTTGAGGAGTATAAAAAGAGTAAGAAAATACTTAAGAAAGAAATCAGGAGGGCTAAAAGAAGACATGAGGTTGCTTTAGCAGTCAGGGTGAAGGATAATCCTAAGAGCTTCTACAGGTTATGTTAAGAGCAAAAGGATAGTAAGGGATAAAATTGGTCCTCTTGAAGATCAGAGTGGTCGGCTATGTACGGAACCAAAAGAAATGGGAGAGATATTAAATGGGTTTTTTTGCATCTGTATTTACTGAGGAAACTGGAATGGAGTCTATGGAAACAAGACAAACAAGTAGGGAGGTCATGGAACTTATACAGATTAAAGAGGAGGAGGTGCTTGCTGTCTTGAGACAAATCAGAGTAGATAAATCCCCAGGACCTGACAGGGTATTCCCTCGGACCTTGAGGGATACTAGTGTTGAAATTTCAGGGGCCCTGGCAGACATATTTAAAATGTCGATATCCACGGGTCAGGTGCCAGAGAATTGGAGGATAGCTCATGTAGTTCCGTTGTTTAGAAAAGGCTCAAAAAGTAAACAGGGAAATTATAGGCCGGTAAGTTTGACATTGATAGTAGGTACATTATTGGAAGGAATACTAAGAGATAGGATCTACAAGTATTTGGATAGACAGGGACTTATTAGAAACAGTCAGCATGGCTTTGTGCGTGGTAGATCATGTTTAACCAATCTATTAGAGTTTTTCGAGGAAGTTACCAGGAAAGTGGATGAAGGGAAGGCAGTGGATGTTGTATACATGGACTTCAGTAAGGCCTTTGACAAGGTCCCGCATGGGAGATTAGTTAGGAAGATTCAATCGCTAGGTATACATGTAGGTAGTAAAGTGTATTAGACATTGGCTCAATGGGAGAAGCCAGAGAGTGGTAGTGGAGGATTGCTACACTGAGTGTTGGCCTGTGACTAGTGGTGTGCCACAGGGATCAGTGCTGGGCCCATTGTTATTTGTCAGCTATATCAATGATCTGGATGATAATGTGGCAAATTGGATCAGCAAATTTGCTGATGATACAACGATTGGAGGTGTAGTGGACAGTGAGGAAGGTTTTCAAAGCTTGCAGAGGGATTTGGACCAGTTGGAGGAATGGGCTGAAAATGGCAGATGGAGTTTAATGCAGACAAGTGTGAGATATTGCACTTCGGAAGGTCAAACCAAGGTAGAACATACAAGGTAAATGTTAGGACACTGACGAGTGCAGTAGAACAGAGGGATCTGGGAGTACTGATACATAAATCCCTAAAAGTGGCGTCACAAGTAGATAAGGTTGTAAAGAGAGCTTTTGGTACATTGGCCTTTACAAATCAAAGTATTGAGTATAAGAGTTGGAATGTTATGGTGAGGTTGTATAAGACATTGGTGAGACCGAATTTGAAGTATTATGTGCAGTTTTTATCACCTAATTACAGGAAGGATATTAATAACGTTGAAAGAGTGCAGAGAAGGTTTACAAGGATGTTGCCGACCTTGTGTTTGTCTTGCACATTTTCCTTTGTAATAGCAATGGCAATCATTCCTGCTCCCTGAAACTCACGGACCTCTGTCAAACTAATAGTATCCCCCACAGTGAAGACAGACGCAATCATCTGACATGTCTTTGTCCCCCCATTGTTATCTCACCAGCATCATTTTTCAGTGGTCCATTATCATCTCTCACTTGACGTTTCTTCTTTATGTAACTGAAACTTTAGATATTCTGCTTTATATTATTGGCTAATTTGCCCTCATATTTCATCTTTTTCCCTTCTTACAGCTTTTTAGTTGCTTTTTGTTGAATTTTAAAAGCTTCCCAATCATCCAAATTCCACACTCACTTTTCCTACCTTATATGTCCTTTCCTTGCAGTCCCTAATTTCATTTGCCAGCCATGGTTCTCTACCCCTGCTTTGAGGATGACTTCTTCAGGGGGACATATATATCCTCCGCCTTGTGAACTATTCCCAGAAACTTCAACTATCTCTGCTCTGCCGTCATCCCCGGCAGTATCCTTCTCTAATCCACCTAGGCAAGCTTCTCTCTCATGCCTCTGTAATTCCCTTTATTCCATTGCTTCTCCCTCTCAAATTGAACTATGAATACAATGATATTATGATCACTGCCTCCTGAGGGCTCTTCTACATTATGCTCCCTAAGAAGATCTGGGTTATTACACCATACTCAATCGAACATAGCCTTTCCTCGGGTAGTCTCAAGCACAAGCTGCTATGAAAAACCATTTCCAGGGATTCAACAAATCCCCTCTCTTGCAATCCAACACCAACCTCATTTTCCCAATCCCCTTCCATATTGAAGTCCCCCATTACAATCGTGTACATGCCTTTTCCAGCTTCCTTTGTAATCTCAACCCCACTGCTTTGCTACAATTTTGAGGACTATATATGTTTCCCAAAATGGTTTTTGTTCTTGCAGTTTCTTAACTCCACCCACAAATATTCAACATTCTTGGATCCTCTGTCACCTCTTTCTAAAGAGGTAATTCCATCTCTTACCAACAGAACCACACCACCGCCTATGCCTTCCTGACCGTCCTTTCGATACACAGCATATCCTTTGATGTTAAGTTCTCAACTATGGCTTTTTGTCAGCCACGACCCAGTAATACCCACAACGTAATACCGACCAATCACTAATTGCGACACAAGGTCGATTACCTTATTTTGAATGCTATGCGCATTTAAATACAACACCTTCAGTCCTGCATTCCTCGCCCTTTGAATTTTGCCTCTGTGGTAAAATCTAACTCTTTGCTCTGTCTGCATTTGCACCCAGTCATTGGCTTCTTACCTTATATTCATGTAACATCCATTATCTCCTTGTAAACCTGCTGACTCATCTTTGGCTCTATCATGCTGGTTCTCAGTCCGTTTCCTTCCAACAAACTACCACGACAATACACATGTTTTCGCTCTCCTTAACAGCTTTAAAAACTCTGACTTTGACCGCCTCGCATTCAGCACGGCTAGCCAGTCTCTTTATGCTTCTATCGGCTATGAAGATGCCAAAACGTTCTCCCCGTCTTCTTGACAAAACACCCCCTTCACAACCACCCTCTTACATATGGCAGACTGATCTTCATCCTTAACAGTTCATCTCCTCACACTTTTTCCAAACTCAAGGATTAGAGATGGGCTACTCCAGCCATGGATCTAAAGCCAGGGTATTATGCCTAAACAATGTTGACAACAATGGTATGGGGGAGGATTTGGCTAGTGTAGACTGGGAACACAGGATATATAGTGGGACGGTTGAGGAACAGTGGAAGGCTTTCAAACACATTTTTGAAGTATATTACAGTTAAAAGCAAGGACAGTAAGCATGGGAAGAGCCAGCCTTGGAGACTTAAGGAAATAAAAGAAGGCATCAAACAGCTGCCCAATAATTTTCTGCGCTACGTTGATGCTACTTCATGCACCCAGTTGAGCTGTTCAATTTCATCGACTTGGTCTCCAACTTCCACCCTGCCCTTAAATTCATTTGGTCCATTTCAGACACCTCATTTCCCTCTCTCGGTCTCTCTGTCTCCACATCTAAGCATACTATTTACGGTTATTTTTGATAAACATACCGATTCCAACCCTGTATTTTTTTGGGGGGGGTGGGGGGGGGGGGTTCGGTCACAGATGTTCCCAAGATGCAGCTTTCCTATCGAAGATATTTGAGATGACATCCTTTTTCAAAGAACGGGGTTTTCCTTCCTCCAACATTGGTGCTGCCCTCGCCCGTGTTACCTCTATTTCTCGGAGTGAGCGGTTCCCAATCTTACCGCTGGGCTAAGCAGGTATCGAGTTCCTCTTGTCCTCATCCACCACTCTGTGAGCCTATGCATCCAACACGAAATGCTGTTACTTCTGCCATCTTCAACGGCAGCCTACCACCAAATATAACTCCCCCCTCTTGCCCCCACTCTCCGATTTCCCCAAGCATCTCTCCTTCCGTGATTCCCTTGTCCATTCGCTCTTACCTCACCTATCTCCATCCAGACGGCAGAAAAGCCCATTCATCTCCTCCATAGCCTCCATTCCAGGCCTCAATCAGACCTTCCAGGTGAGGGAATATGTCGTAGTCCTCTCCTGTATTCAGTGCTCCCGATACGGCATCCTCTACATTAATGAGACCAGAAAAAAAATTGGAGGACTGCTCTATCGAACACCTCCACTCCCTCCGTCAAAAGCGGAATTTTCTGGTAGCAAAACATTAGAATTCCTATCCCTGTTCTCATCTGGACATGTCGGTCTGTGGCCTCCTCTTTTGTCACGATGAGACCACTATCAGCGTGGAGGAACAATACTTCATATTCCGACTAGACTTCTTCCAACCTGCTGGGATCAACATCGATTACTCCTTCTGGTAATTTGCCCACCCCTTCCCTCTTCCTGTTCTGCGCTGTTGTATGTTCCAAGTTCCTGCTAAAGTTGTCACTTTATGAATCTGCAGGAAAGATGAGATACTCCACACTCACTATTTGAATGCGGTATTATTTATTGGGAAAAAATGAATTAAATTTCAAGGAATGGAAAAATATTACATTTTAATGCAGTTTGACTGAGAGTTATAAGAGTAATGTGCAATGATTGCGTTTTCTCGTTGTGCAGTCCGCACATGATTCGAGCCAGAAATGGAAAACCATGAATAATCACAATACCGCAGGAGTTCATGACATTTATGGCATTTTAAATACGGTATGGGAAAGCTATTTCTTACAGATTTGGGGATTATAATTCTCTATCTTTTAATAACAACTGATATATTTAATTTTAATCCCCACGCAGCGGCATTACCAGAGAACGAATGTGGTAAGAAATAACGCTAAATCAGTTTATTTTCTTATGTTGTGTGGTTAATCTGCGTGTTGAATCTTAAGAACACAGAAAACACAGAAAACCCACAGCGCAATACAGGCCCTTCGGCCCACAAAGTTGTGCCGACCATGTCCCTACCTTAGAAATTACTCGGGTTACACATAACCCTCGATTTTTCTAAGCTCCATGTACCTATCCAAAAGTCTCTTAAAAGACCCCATCGTATCCGCCTCCACCACCGTTTCAGATTCAGATTCAGTTTATTGTCATTTAGAAACCACAAATGCAATGCAGTTAAAAACGTTCCTCCAGAATGATATCACAAAAGCACATGACAAAACAGACTACACCAGAAAATCCACGTAACGTTTGGCAATCCCCAATCCAGAGTCCAGAGAGGCTGCTGCGCATTAATATCGCGCTACCATCTAGCACGTTCCCTGGAAAGGAGCTCCAAATCCACCAGACAAAAACAAGACCAAAAACTAAAGCTACAAGACCTGAACAAAACCACATAATTACAACATATAGTTACAACAGTGCAAACAATAGCATAATTGATTTTAAAAAAAAAACAGACTATGGGCACAGTAAAAATAGTCCAAGATGTTAAAGGACTGTAAGTTCAAAAGAAATCACCACAGTTTCCACAAGTCCCCAGGGTCCCGACAGACTCGCCATCCCACGCATCCCCACGTACTCACCACTCTCTGCGTAAAAAACTTGCCCTGACATCTCCCCTGTACTTACTCCGAAGCATCTTAAACCTGTGCCCTCATGTGGCAGCCATTTCAGCCCTGGGAGAAAGCCTCTGACTGTCCATACGATCAATGCCTCTCATCATCTTATGCACCTCTATCAGGTCACCTCTCATCCTCCTTCGGCCCAAGGAGAAAATGCCGAGTTCACTAACCTGTTTTCAGAAGGCATGCTCCCCAATCCAGGCAACATCCTTGTAAATCTCTTCGGCACCCTTTCTATGGTTTCCGCATCCTTCCTGTAGTGAGGCGACCAGAACTGAGCACAGTATTCCAAATGGGGTCCGACCAGGGTCCTATCTCTCGGCTCGTAAATTCAATTCCATGATTAATGAAAGCCAATACACCGTATGCCTTCTTAACCACAGAGTCAACCTCTGCTTTGAAAAATTTTTAATTTGCTGCTTTGAGCGTCCTATGGACTCGGACCCCAAGATGCCTCTGATCCTCCGCACTGACAAGAGTCTTACCATTAATATTATATTCTGACACTTCTTCGTTTTCCCCAAAGAATGATAAATACGGGGAAATTAAGGGAAAAGTACCCAAATAAATGACAGATAAGATTTAACACTATATACTATATCAAAATAATAAGTGTCCACATATAAGCAAAACAATCACTGTGCAAAATCGGTGGCGTGAAGTACGTGACAACTAACATTGCATCCCTGAAAGCCAATATCAAGAAGGATAATATAAGTATTTTAAACAAAATAACGACTGGTCATTTCAACTAGTTAACATATATTGGAAGTAGCCATAGTCTGCAAAATCCACACGTTTCAGAAAATGCATTCTTGGAATATTTTCACAATTGCCTAAACCACCTACTAGATAAGAAATACTGCTTCGAGAAATTACCTTGGGCCTATTTTGAGAACTCGATATGATATTCGTAATAAATTATGAACAAGAGAAAGCCTGCAGATGCTGGAAATCCAATCAGCACACGAATAATGCTGGAGGTACTCAGCCGGCCAGGTGGCCGAAGGGTCTTTTTTCTATAGATGCTGCCTGGCCGGCTGAGTTCTTCCAGGATTTTCTGTAATTATGTTAATATTCCAACCCATTATAAATATCCTATATTTTCTACTTCCAACGATCCTTAAAACTTTACTGCTCTCTGTCTCTGCCTTTCATGCTTATCTGCAGATATGTTGCCTGAACAACAGATTCTTCACTAAACTAAGTTGTTTGTAATTTTTATCTTTCTCCAAAACAATCCTTACACGGTGCTATAATAATTTCTTGAATCAATACTTGGAATCACTTACTTTTCTTTCCTTTATATTCCTTCATATTTTTCCTGAACATTTGCTATCCGGAAGCATATAACACTCAGTCCAGCTGCAAATTTTTTTTATTTGATTGCTCATATTTGTTTTAACATTGGTATTCTTTCTTTATTGTTTCTACTTCTCTTCTAATATTTATATCTATGCACTTGTATTGCTGCTGAGTCACTATAATTTCCTTTGGGATCAATAAAGTATCCATCTATCTATCTAACTTTGCAATTTTAACCTTCCATACAGAATCAGAATTTAAGATTCCTGGTGTCAATATCTCTGAAGACCTAATTTGGTCGCAAGATATTGATGCAGTCATAAAGAAGACAAGTCAGCGGTTGTATTTCATTAGGAATTTAAGGAGATTTGGATTGTCAAATAAAACACTAGAAACCTTTTACAGATGTACCGTGGAGAGCATTCTGACTGCCTCCATCACCGTCTGAAATCGGGTGGGGAGGGGGAGGGAGGAACCGCTACTGCCCAGGATCGAAGTTAGTTGCAGAAACATGTAAAATTACTCAGCTCTATCATGCGTACTAGGGTTAGGGATCCATAATATCCAATACATCTTCAAGGAGCGGTGCCTTAAAAAGGCGGCGTCCATCATTAAGGGCACCCTCCACCCAGTATATGCCCTCTTCTCAGTGTTACCTTCGGGAAGGAGGTTCAAGAACAGCTTCTTCCCCTTTGCCATCCGATGTTTAAATGGACGTTGAAACCCATAAACACTACGTCGCTACTTGTTTTGTATTTCTGTTGTTTGTACTACTTATTTTTACTTATTTAACTTACCTATTTTATATATATTTATATAAAAGTCACTGTAATTCAGTTTTTCTCTCTATATTTATCATGTATTGCATTGTACTGCTGCCGTTAAGTTAATACACATCACGAAAAATGCCGGTGATATTAAACCGACTCTGATTCTGAGAATCTGGTTTATTATTAGTGACATATGCTGTTTTGCGGCGGTAGTGAACTGCAATATATATAATACACTAGAGATTACAATAACAAATATATGCAAAATAACAAAAAAAAGCTAGTGCAGAAGGAGAGAAGGGGAATGAGGTATTCATGAGTTTATTCTCCGTTCACAAATCTGATGGTGGAGGAGAAGAAGCCATTCCGACAGCATTGGTGTGTTTTAAGCTTCCTGTCCATATTCTTTGATGGTAGTAATGAGAAAGCGGCATACTCTGGGTGCTCAGGCCCCTTAATGATGGTTAGCGGTTTTCTGAGGCATTGCCTTCTGAAGATGTACTCGTTGGTGGGAATGCTAGTGTCCATGGTGCAGGTGGTTGAGTATACCACACAGTGTTGCTTTTGCCGATGCTATGCGGTAGCCCGTCCATGCCAGATGGTGATGCAACTGTTTAGAATGTTGTCCATGGTACATCCGTAGAAATTTGCTCGCCTTTGGTGAAATTCCTAATGCCCTCCAGCATCTAATTAAATATAGCCGCTGACGTGCTTTTTTGTAATCATTGGACCTAGGAGAGATGGTCAGAGATGTTGACACGTAGTAACTGAAACTGCTCATCCTTTCCAATGCTGTATCCGCAATGAGGACTGGTATTTGATTCTTCGACCTGCCCCTCCTGACGTTCAAAATTTATTCTTTGCTCTTACTAACGTTGAGCGCAAGACCGTGATTGTGTTACCACTCAAACGGCCGACCTATCTCTCTCCTGCATATTTCCTCGTGAGGTTAATGCCTGATTATACTATCAGGTCTTCTTCTATTGGAATTGCTGTTCGCGCAACTCTAGTTGCTGTTAGGAAGGAAATGGGAATTTTGTCCCCATTTCCTTCCTAACATGTGAAAATGGCAATTAATGAAAGGACCACATGAGGAAGATTGCCAGATGTGGTGTTTGTTATTTTCCTTAGGTAAATCCCTCTGTGCTCGGAGATACATAATTCTTTATTGTTCACTTGCTGATTTGGGCAAAATTTATGAAGAATAATATAGCCATACGTGTTTAAATTCATCGGCTCCCTGCAATATTTCAATTTCAGTTCCTCTTTACTTTAAAACGTTATTTTTCACAACAGAACAGAAACTAAAGGACGCAGAATCAGGTGAATCTTTTCAGTCATTACATGATAAATCGAAAGCTGTCTCAATTGTTATTCATTATTATTATTGGAGACAATGTGATTGAGAAAGTAACGGTACCATTTAATGAATTGAAACTTTTAACCATATCATTCATTTGAGAGCCAACGAAACGCAAACATGAGAGAAAATTCATCAGAGAAAATAAACGTCATTACGGGAGTGAGACAGTCTCATTGTGGTCGTAGTCCAAACGGCTTACTAAAACACCTTAAATGCTACAAAACTAAGCACAACATGTTATTGTAATTATCAATATGTTACTGTAATCATCAATAGTCACTCTATAAAATATTGCCTTTTGCTATTACTTATTAAACGGGAACTCTTGTATATTGTCTGGAAAAGTGAAGAGTTATAAAATAATGCACTTAAATTGTCATTGGCCAAGAAAACGAAACCGTTCATGTCGTGTTTTTAACATTTGTTGTGAGGAATAACATAACGCCAAAAATGTCCTCGATGCTTTTGTTTAATCATATGATGGAAATGAATACGACTAGTATATCATCTAAACAATTTCTGCATTCGGCATTAAGAGAACAGAAAACTGAGAAGGCTGTCTGACAGACGGATGGGTCAATTATCATGTTGCATGATGGATTTTTTTAGTCCTGTTTCATTAATATCACCTGCTATCTGCTCTTCAATGAAAAAATACGGAGCTCGTGAAAGCTTGATTGATCACAACTTCTGTGTAACTCGGGGCAATTTTTCTTAATCGTTCTACATAGAGTAATTGAAACACACAGTACAGAAACAGGCCGCTCAGCGTATCTAGTCCGTGCCGAACTATTTAAGCTGCACAAACCTTTAATTCCTGGCTTTCTCCGAGGTCTTAACAACATCTGCCTCCACAACCTCTTCACTATTTCCCACTAGGATATTAGTTGATTTGCCGAAAATGTTTTTATTTTTCTGTCCTGGTATTTATTCTTCTGGTGCTTAACCTTGCAAGAGGTACAGGTCTCACACCTGCCCCCTCACCACCGTTCATGGCCATAAAGAGTCCTTTCAGGTTAGGCGACCCTTCACCTGTGAGTCTGTTGAGGTGATCTGCTATATCCGGTGTTTCCCTTGTGGCTCCCTGCATATCGGTGAAACCCGACGTAGATTTGGAGGCCGCTTCGCCGAGCACCTTCACTCCGTCCCCAACAAAAAAAGAGGAATCTTTCGGAGGAAACCCATTTCCATTCTATCTCCCATTACCCTTACAATATTTAAGCCCACGGCCTCCTCTACAGCCGCGCTTGAGGCCACATTCTTGATGGAGGAGCAATGCCACATATTTCAGCTGGTTAGCCTCCAACCAGATGCATGAACCTCGATTTCTCATACTTTCGATTATTCCCCACCATCACCCAGTTCATCATTCGCTATTCCTGTTTCCTCTCTCACATTATCTCCTTACCGGCCCATCACCGCCCTTTGCTGCTCCTCCTCCTTCCTATTCTTCCATGGACTTCAGTCCTTTCAGATCAGATTCCCCATTCTACAGTCCTTTATGTCTTTCACCAAATAACTTGCCAGCTATTTACTTTATCACCTCCCCCCTTCCCGGTTCCATCTGAGTTCCTTCAGTATGTTGTGTATGTTGCTTTGCATTTTCAGCATCTGCAGATTTTCTCGTGCTTGCCATTTTATTCTTACTTTCCAACCATTGCTGGTATTTTGTACGTGTCTTACGGAAAAGAACAAGTTGATTAATCCCATCGAGCCTTTAGCAGCTTTCATACCAAAACTATAATTCACATTTTCCAACTTACTTCATGCTAATGTATTTGCTGTCATCTCCAACCTGCTCCTGAACTCCCTGCAACCCTCGCATGATAATTTGGAGCAACCAATTAGTAAAGAGATGGAATGTGACTGTAAAGCAGAACATTCAGAGGAAACTCATACCATCACCGAGAGCACATGCAAAAACAACAGAAATAGCTCAAGACCTTACAAAATAAACCCAGGTCTCTGGAAATATAAGGTAGCTGCACTACTCGTCGCAACATCCCAATATATAAACGACCTAAGATCTTTTGCAGCAAGGGAGTACTCAGAGCACACTGAACAGAATTTGTCGGCTCTGTATTGCACATCTGAAAAGAACAATGTAGGCAAGACCAGACTAATTGGCTTGCTTTCATTTAGATGGGGAATCCAGACTTACAATCAGCGACGCAATGCTCCTGAAAATGCGCATTTCTCACGGTAGCTGGGAAATTCACTATGCCGTAAAATTATGTTGTTTTATGATACTTTTCCGCTGATTTGTAAGCGTTCTATCAACAACGCTTAAAAACCAAAGCCTTTCCACGTTATAAAAGTGCCAGGGGCCTTACCCAAATTTTATTGAGACTGTAGTGCAGTATCTGATACATTGCATCGGGCAAGTTATGTTTCTCATGTTCGTATTTGTCACTGAACGTGAGGAATAACTATTGGTTGAGAACTCTGTGATGTGAATCTATAACACTAGTCCCTACCAGCTGGCGGCACACAGTACGTTTAAAATCAATCTGATAAATTACATTAGGGGAAATATTTGGTCTGGTTAAATTCGGCATAAGTATGATTCTCAGCGGTTGAATGTTAAATTCATAGCTCTGAATTTCATCTGTCAGCGCCCAGTAATTTTAATTAAGCATGCATCCAAATTCAATCTTGCACTTCACTGAAGAAAATAAATCTGAAAATTAGGTGGGATATTAAATTGAATTGAGCCCGCTTCTCCAAAATGATTACGTTTTTCATGGTCGAATAACTCCTCATGAAATGGGAACTGTGCATTAGAATTAATCTGCATTCTTTTCCAATTCGAATGATCAAATATATAGTGTGGATATGAGATTTTACCAATTAAAATTGAAGGAATTGGACACACTTTCCAAAATAAAGCTGAAAGAATCTAAATGTTACACATCAAGAATACCAAGGATAGAAGATATAATGATGAAACCACTTTCATTTCTAGAAATAGTAGCATTGAAAGAAAATCTGAAAGCATCAGGTAATAAAAGCCAATGAACGAAATAAAGTATTTATTCCCTTTCTAATGTTTCGTCTTCGTTTGAAACTGTATGGAAACTATTATCAAATGACACTTTACGCGAAAACTAAACGTGCATGCAGATCTTCGTTACAACTATGCGATATTACTCACCTGTGTGCTCTCAGTGGACTTCAAGGAGTTAGTCTTGATGAGTCATCGGTGCCTAATCCTCGTTTCTTACACTATCTCCAAGCTTAATAAGAATCCATGTCCCGGCGAACGGGAAAAAGAACAGTCGCGTCGCTATTCAATATTCAATTTTATCACCCTAACTGTTCATCTTTTCCTTTGTTTTGTAGAACAATCCAAAATAAACTATGTATAGGTGTGGTTTATATGTGCAAGTAATAAGAAATAACGTTATTTTATTAAATAACTTTAAGCGTGTTAGATTCCGAGCTTATTAATTGGTAAACTACCAGAAGCAATAATTGAATTCTGCTTTTTTATTCAAACCTTTTACTAAAACTGAGACTTACTGAAACAACGTTGGTTTCTTACAGCGGATGGAACGCTTCAGATTAAATTCAGTAAGTTTTGTGTTATCTGTTCTGAAAGTAGAATAATTTACATAATCCAGTCATATTAATCCTAAACAGAGCGTTCAACACATAAACACAAAAATTCGGAATTGTACATATCCATGATTAAGATGTGAACTTGAAAATAATACAGCTTAAAAGATTAACACGTTCCTCGTCATAATGATTTAAGTGGTCGATGCAATAAAAGAGTTTCATTCAAATAATCACTAAAATCTCTTCGTGATCGCGTCCCTGTAGCATACGCCACACACAGTAGAATTTGCATCATTATGCACCAATATAGTTGTTTCTCTTCAACTCAGATTCATCAGCTGAGTTACTCCTGCGTGACATAGTTTGTATCCAAACGTCATTTGGGAAAACAATGAAACCGTAGATCCTAATCTTTTGAATACAAAGATTCAGGGTGAACTTTGCGGTGTTCATCTGAAGCTACAAATGGAGGCTACATGGAACAGCTTGCACTGGTGTAGATTTACATTGTCGTCACTTTCTAGAGTCTGTTTAGTTAATAACATACCTCGATTTGGAATTACAAGGACAGTATATACTTCGGGCAAAGAGCTTCTCAATTGATTTTGCTTACACTGAATCTCAACACAATTCCACGGGAATTTCTCTCTAACTGTTATAAATTGGAGCAGCAGATACACAAAGTAACAACACTTCAAAAAACACGCAAATTCGTACAGCTATGCTGAGCAACATCCGTTGCCTCGGTGCAAAATAATTAGCAAAGATTGAGCACGTGTAATTTTCTAACTTGTATGAATTTTCTTCCTTAGTGGAAACACTTATGCAAATGAAAGGTCAGCAAAGTTCAACATCGATAGCTATCTGCGACTTGAGATATCAAAGCTTATGCTACAAAATTTGAAGCATTAATACGCTAATGTTTAAAACAGCAGGTCAGAATGTATTTAAACAGATTTAAGAAAACATATTAAGCTAATATCATTGATTTGGTATGATTTATGTAAAAGTCCTTTGAAATGTATAATACAGTGTACAAATAATTGCCACATTTAATCGCCAAACCACGCGACCTTAAATATAGATAAAATAACCATAACCTTTAAGGTTATTATAGCTGAGACTGGCAGTGCGGACAAGCTCCCCCTACTCATTAAATGCTCCAATGACTTGCGACTCTGACAACGATGTCCAACTCTTGGGCTTCACTTGTGGCTTAGCTACTAAGCCCATATGGGAGAAGAGGCAAGGGCGTTTTACAGGCGTCTTAAAACCAGATGCTTCAGACAGATGGGCTCAACAGCCGTGCTTATCAGCTCACCTAGGAGAATGAAACACTGATCTCAAACCGCAGCTGCCTTGCTGTTATACCCACTCATGGAGAAGGATTCGGGAGTAAATCCGGAAGACAAATCCGGAGTTGTAGTCCCTAAGGTAGTCCTCCATCGAGTTCAACGTTTTCTGACAGCTCCGGCAATGCTGCTGATGCAAAACTGTATTGATGTGTGCCGTTCCTTTGAGTCCATAAGATTCGTGGAGTTGGGGAGCTTGCTATATGGAAACCAGTTTCTCGATCAAAACAATATACCAACGAAATTACAATGCTTCCATGATTAATACTGTTTTCAACCTCACTTCGCAGAGCTTCAAAGAATTAGTCGGCGCTTTGGTAAAATAATGCAACATTTTCTGTTACTAAAACTTTACAGCATGTTGGCAATTTTTCTCTTAACTTTCAAAAGTTATTTGAAAGTTAAATATTTTCTCAGTATTTTGAACATGAATATAATTTTTGTGTGATTACAGAGGAAAATGTTGAAAATAAGCTAAGAGGTAAAGCTGCAGTTTGCATGTGCTTGTATGGTCTTATGTGTAAAGTTCAAAGTAGGTTTATTATGAAAGACAATTTCAGTCACCACGTACAACTCTGAGATTTATTTTCCTCTGGGCAATATCAATAAATCAAATAACCATGACGGTTGTTATGAAAGACAGCACCAACTGGGAGGACAACCAATGTTCGAAAGACAACAAATTGAGCCAATACAAAATGAAAGAAAAAAATCAATAATAATGATAATTGTCCGAAAAAAGTGACGCAACGGTCTTTTAACAGTTGTTTGTTATATTTTCCTCTCGCTGTGAAACGGAGACACCTCTTTCTCCCTTATTAGGGAGAGTGAAAGTCGTTTGTATATCGAATACCGGGTGAACGAGTCGTCTTTGGGGTACTGCATGTCTGTGTCTTTGCTTCACGCATAAGTGCTCGCTAGTGGGTGCCAATGCTTTTTTCTTTGCTGGTGGGGGTAGGAGGGTCAATTGCTTTGCTGCAGCTTACGCGCGGGAGGGAGGGAATTGGAGGATACTTTCAGATTCTAACATTTAACTGTAATTAATTCTTTGGGAGCATTCCTCTGTTTTCGTGGATGTTTGCGAAGAAAAAGCATTTCAGGATGTATATTGTATACATTTCTCTGACATTAACTGTACATTTGAAACTTTGAAACCTTTGGTTTCCAAAGATATAACTAGGAACACAATGCAAAGAGATTGGAGATGGTTTTTAAATATTTAAAGGTAACATGAAAGGCGACAGTTAGAAGATTAATTAAAATTTCTTGTTTACTTCAATGTTTTCCCCGAGGTTTGCAGAGGTTTCTGATGAATTATTTCGTATAGCAAAAAAAATGAAAGTAGCCGTCCACTGTAAGTTGGACAGAATTGATGTTTCTGAAGGGGCAGGTTTGATATAATCACTGTGAATCTCTGTTACTCGCAATAGATTCCTCTCCCAGCAGTTTGTGGCTTGATTCTTCAATATCCTTTAGTTACAAGGAGCTATATTTGGTATGAATTGAGTACATTAGAGTTGCGCCACAAATTGTAGAAATAGGCTGGATTAGATAGTTGAATACATGACTTTGTCTGTTTTCGTTATTATTTTGTACCAATCATTTACCAAAAGGCAAACATACAGAAAAAAAAGTTTAAACGGTAATTTATATGTAAATCGCAAAGTAAATCAGTTGATCATCATAATATTTTGAAATCTCTTTGTCAGAAATTGAATCGCTGAACTTGGCACTACAGAGTGTAGGTGAGAACAACAATAATTGAATAAATATATAAAGAGAGAGAGAGAATATATATATTTCAGTTAATCTAACTGCTCGTGGCGTTCCATTACTAATATAGAGAAACCTTAACAAAAGTTAAACGGTATCAAAACGTAACACCTTTGTAATGCTCTTGAAAAAGGATCCATCTCTTAGTTGAGAATCCAAAACTGCGGTCTTCATTTTGCCGACCTTCTTATGTGAAATTCAGAGGATAACGATTCCTATAGGTTGTTTGCCAGTGACGTGATGACGTTATCAGAGTGCATCGATAATGGTCATAGAAATAGGCCCATATCATGACTATGTTGTCTCAGAGGGGTTTCCGAAATTATTGCAACCCAATAGCATTTTGCCATCATTGTAAAATACATCTCGGAAGACTAACTGCTCCAGCCCGTGCATTCTGCACTTTCCTGCAGTAACGACTACCACTTTGCAACTGACAGTCCCATCTGAGCCCAAAACAGAACAACTTGCGAAACAACATACGGCGTAATTAGCTTCCTGCAATGACATGCTGAGTAACCGTGTTTAAAAATATAACATCGATTGGGGAAATCCTTTCAAACTATTCAAAGTAAATTAAAATTAATCATGCAACGAAACTACATTGATAGTTCCATTAAGTCAAGGCATAAACTGTCAATAGTGAAAATGCCATAAATCAATTAAATAATAAATAAATTCCATAGTGATTTAAAGAGAACTGAGTCATTTCCCGTTGCTACAAATCCTCAAGAAGGGTTTCGGACCGAAACGTCGACTGCATATTCATTTTCATAGATACTACCTGACCTTCTGAGTTCCTCCGGCATTTTATGTGTGTTGCTCCGGATTTTAAGCACGTGAGAATATTTTGCGTTTATAATTGCTTTTCTGTCTGATATGGAGCAGTGGTTCTTTAGTAAGCTAACCTTGGAGAAGGTTATGCATCCTGCAGTAGAAGATTGTTATGCAACCTGCTACACTCCGTAGAGCTGTATTTGATCTCCAGCTTTTCACCAACGTTTCTATTGCAAAGCGCAGGCGCATTGTTAATTGTCCCACTAATAAGCGGACTACGCGTAACAGTCGGGCAAAATGAATATATTTCTAGCCGATAGGGTGTACATTAACGTGTATTAATAATAAAACAATTGTGCTGATCATGCTCATTTTATTACATCTAATAGTTTAGAGCTAAGTGCTTGGTAGATTTTTCTTTTAATTTGTAACACCAGCGGAGTAATGCAGTAGTCTATGAATATGATGTAGTCAAAACATGCGGTAAAACCTAATATATCTTTTCCATTCCTTCTCAGAAAGTAAATTACGCCAGAAAGAAGCGGGTGAGTGGTTGGAGTATACAAAATACTTACCATAACGAATGCAGCTGTAATTGTTGCCCTCTTCTTTATAAAGGTCTAAATTAATTCACTACGGCAACTCCCTTATGTCTCCGTGTTATTACCAGACGATGTTTCTGTTTCTAACATGTAATGCTATGCTCGCACTTGATATAATTTTAGAGCTGGACGCGAAGTGCAAAACGCCCGGTGAGTACATGTGAGATGTTTACCACCAAATAAATTATGTTAATTTCTGCAGAGATCTCTTTTGTGCTCTGTTCGTCTCTACTAGGAATAAGGTATAAGTTTCTTTCTTTAAACCAGCTAGAGAAACTACTTGCAATATATTGTCACCATGCTGAATGCACGCACTTTACTGTGGAAAATTGCAACACATTGGTAGGGGATGTTTGCTCAGTGAACTTATATGCAATGCGTGCGTCAGATCTGTCAGAACTTCCTAAGCCTGGACAGCCGTATATATCAGAATACAGGAGGTCAGAAAATTGTAAAATTCACTCTGTCGCTAAGAATTGATGACTCATTCATTCATGTACTTCATTCATGTTCATCGAGGGATGAACATTGGACATGGTGAGCAGCATAAATTCCCGGGTGTCAGGTCCTTAAAAAGTTATCCTGGACTCAACATATCGAGGTATATACGAAGCTACATTCCATTATGAGTTTTGGCAATACCAAATCCTCTCACTAATATCTAGAGAGCACTCTAACTGGTTATTTTATGGCTGTGCAAAGCCACATAACGATTAAATAAAAGCACTCAAAGGAGTGATGGCTTTAACTGCTGTATTCATATTGCAGCAAAAGAGAAAGAGGGGAGCGAGAGAGAAATAACAAGCAACGCGCATGCGTAGACAACAGATCAACACGCAGTGCTCTGAAAGAAATGGGTCCGTCGTTTAGATTAATGCATATATGTACAAAACATTCAATATCCTTTTCATGAAGGACACCACGCACCCCTCTTACAAACTCTTCTCCTTCCTGCCATCTGGGAAAGGCACCGAAGCATTCGGGCTCTCACGACCAAACTGTGTAACAGTTTCTTCCCCCAAGCCATCAGACTCCTCAATACCCAGAGTCAGGACTGACACCAGCTTACTGCCCTCTACTGTGCCTATTGTCTTGTTTATTATTTATTGTAATGTCTGAACTGTTTTGTGCACTTTATGCTGTCCTGGGTAGGTCTGTAGTCTAGTGTAGTTTTTTTCTGTGTTGTTATTACGTAGTTCAGTGTAGTTTTTATACTGTTTCATGTAGCACTATGGTCCTGAAAAACGTTGTCTCGTTTTTACTGTGTACTGTACCAGCAGTTATGGTCGAAATGACAATAAAGAATGACCTGACGTGACGTGAAATAAACATGTTTTCACAAAACTAGTCCATGCCTAACTACATAGTTCTAAAGATTAAGTCGTTTGGGTGGAACTCTGTTTCTTTCAGGATACCGCCTCTGCATCTATCGAGTGGCATCAAGTTTGGCAGGTGTCTTGTCTAAGACAACGTTCTCGGTTTCCGATGTCACGGTGCTGTTGGTGACATGATCATTACCGAGAAGTAAGTACGATGACTGAAATGTCTCCGTCGACTCATTTGTGTTCTTCCGTTGAGCATCCAGTGTCTAGTCTATATGACGCCTCCATGTCTGATCGCCAACACCTACTGTGTACATCAGTGGTCCAGTTCTTGTAGCTATCCTGCCGGTTGTCCACTTGACTTCTCGGTAATTACACGCTAGGACTTCCTATCCAATCTCGAAGCTCCTTGCTGCTTCACTTAGCAACGGACAGAACTGGTTATTCTGCATTTACCTCCGGATGTCTATGCGGGATTTCAGATTCCTGCTCATGAAGAACTTTGCAGGTGTTTGATTTGTCGTTGCATGAACAGAGTTCCGAAACACAAAAAGGAAGTTGTCTACCTTGTGCTGTAGGGAAATAACCTCCTTGTCTATCGTTTTAACGGACTTCTTAAAATGTTTCACTAAACCTTTCAGCAAACCCTTTCGTCGCTTGTTGGTGAAGAGCTTACTTGGAAAGTCTGATGCCATTTTTCTTCAAGAACCGTCCGTACATTATGGTCCGTTGTCATTCACAATTTATTCTGGTAGGCCGTCTCTGACATAGATAGTACTTAGGTCGGGGACAGTCTTTGCTGAGATTGTTGGCTTCATTGGTATAACCCCGGCCACTTCGGGTAAGCATCCACAGAAAGCAGAAAAGTGGAATCCATGAAAGGCCACGCAAAGTCAATATGTACTCTTTGCCATGGCGACGGCTACGACCACGGATATAATGATGCCTGTAAGGGTGTATTTTGAACATTTTGGCTTCCCGTACAGCTTTTGGCCAAGTCTTGAATCTATTTATTCCCGGCCACCACACGTGCTCCTGACAAGACTCTTCATCTTGACTGTACCAAGGTGCCTTACATGCAGATTTTGTAAAACTCCAGTATGCGGTTTAGATAGACCAACCACACGAGATCCACACATCAGCATTTTTCGACATACTGATAGTTGGTCTCAAATCGCTCAGAACTCTGGGAGCTTAGAGTTTCCATGAGCTGCCATACTTACATGGTGATTTCATAAACGGTTGACAATATTGGCTTATTCCTTGTTTTCCTTTCTATTTCGGAAGTTGTTACCGGCAAATGGTCCACCAATGTTGTGTGGAACACTTCTGCCTGGTCACGGTATGAAGTATTTTCTTCTTCAGTTGCCAGTAGTGCAAGACCTGACAAGCCATCAGCGCTGCTCTGTTGCCTGGTAACCTTGAAATCTAAGTCATAAAAGTCGGCTTCTAGGAATATTGCCCAACGTTTTAACCGGCTAGCTGTGATCACTGGAAATCCCTTCCTGGGATTCAGAATGGCACAAGGGGCTGGTGGTCTGTCACTAGCATAAACATTTGGTCATAGATGTAGTGGTGGAACTTCTTTATTTCCCACGCTGGACTAACGACTCATGGTCGATCTGTGCGTAGTTACATTCTACTCTCGTCAGTGATCTTGAATCAAGCACTATGGTTCGTTCAGATCCATCTTTCATGATGTGTGGTAAAACGGTTCCAATGGCAGGAATGAGTCATAAACGGTGAGCAGTTCATTAGATGTTAAAAACATAGAAAAGCCACAGCGCATTATGTACTACGGCGCACAATGTCGTGCCGACCATATAACCTACTTTAGAAGCTGCCTAGAATTTTCCTACTGTGAGGCCCTCTACATTTCTAAACTCCATGTACCTCTCTAACAGTCTCTCAAAATACCCTATTTTATCCGCCTCTACCACCTTCGCTGGCAGTGCATTCCACGCAGACAGCTCTGTGTGAAAAACTCTGAGAGGATCAGAAAGTCCATCTCTAAAGTCACAGCACTGGGTAGGTTTGCACAGTTCTGCAATGTATTCGTAAATACTTTCATCCTTTGACTGGTTCTTTTTATAAAATCTAAATCACTCAGCTATTAACAATGGTTTAGGGCTCAAGTGACTTTGTAAAATTGGAACTATTTCATCGAACGTCTTGCTTGCAGGCTTTGCAGGGGTTACTAAGTTGCGTAAGAGTCGGTACGCTCTGATGCTCATTAGGCTAAGAAGGGTAGGGGTTTTCTTTTGCTCTTCCACGTTGTTTGCGTTACAATACAGTTCCGCTATCTCGATATATGATTCTGATTCATTAGTCCTTTCAAATTCGTCAATTTTTCCGACTGAAGCTATCGCCACGTTATTTTTTCTTTAAATTCAGCGCGGCTTTCACTTTACTCACGCCTTTGTTAGCATCCGTGACAGCTTTCTCGTGCTGATTAACGCTCGCTGTTTTATCCCGGAACTGTAGGTGCAGTTCGTGATTATTTCAGCCAGTCAGATCGTAATCGTTGCCACTTTGCTGTCCCTGTGCACAACTACACGTCATTTAAATAAAAGCAGACAGACGGGGGATGGATTTATCTGGTGTATTCAACAGTGCGTGCCAAGGCGTCCCCCCATTCATGAAGATCTTTTTAAAGTTAAGTCCTCCAGTTCATATTGCATCTTCCTTTATTCAGTTTTTAAACAAGATAACAAATTACTTTCATTATTAGCTTTGATTGTCCTCCGATGTTCACTCCAACTACTTCCGCACCACACAGGCATACCCTTCGTACTGCTGTAACCCGCTTAACTGGTTTAGAGTTTCGTTATAACGGTAGCTATCAAACGTTGTAAATATTTCTAATTATATATAATTATAGTAAATATTCAGGAAATTTTAAATTGGTCTTTGGCAACAGTGAACAATCAAGAGATAATCAAGACAATCTAGAATCCAAGCCTCACAGTCTGCGATTTGTGAGGTCGTTTTCCTTCCTCAATCCTTCCAACTCTCGGCTGGGACTGGACGCATAGAGGCACGTGGATTAAACGAATAGGAGCATCCTTGAAAATATGGTTCGACCCGAGAAGATATTCAGAACCGTACATAGGCTTGATGAACTTCTTATTATAACCTGCTGATAAATAAATTTCGCAATCTTATTCGCCAAGGAATATTTTCATTTCCTAGGTATCTCGTGCATTTCTATAACTTATCCAATCAGTCTGTGGCTTCGTCATACATTCCTAAAGAAGCAAAGAATTTTCTACAATGAAATGAACGAGTATTCAGTAGATTCTACAATCATTTTGCATTTGACAAAGAGACTTTCACAAAGAGCACGAAAATAGCGTAGGAATGGTATAAAACAATACGGTCATGCAATTAGACCAAGTGAGAGCAGGTTGTAAAGACACGCCATCGATTATCCAAAACATTTATTATATCATAACTGCACGTTATGACGTCTTACTTTGCAGGGGTTAAAATCGTTCGATGGAAAACAAGTATACCAAAGAGTTTGAGATATTCCATTATACAGCATTATGCAGCAGTATATTTCGTAATCTGTAATGAAAAGACTTAGAAGTTTTTCGCTAAAAGAAGACACAATGCCATGACTCGAATCTTTCAATGCTGTTTGCAGGTGTAGATATTTTATTCACTTTTATTTCAGACTTTATTCCTACCAGTTGTTCATATCATTGTTCTTCCTCCGCAGATGAAAGGACGAGTGACCTCAGAACGGGTAAAAATAAATTTCACTTCGGAAATAAAAGTGAAAAATAATTATCACCGTTTAACAATTTAATTCCGTTCCCTGCTTTAGCAAATATACATATAAATTTATGCTGTTCTAAAAAGTAATAGTAAAATCTCTCATGCAATTTCACTAAGTGGTCCTTTCTTTCAACCAGAACTTGAACAGCTTCGTCAAAGCAACAGTTAGTATCGAAATTAAAATGTATAATAGTCTGTCCAATGTACAAATAGACGCGTTCACCTTCTATTGTTTTCATCAGACAGTGTACTCATGTGTAAATTAGTATATCAAATTATCTGTGTGTAAGTGAGTATAAGAGCACTGTAAGGTTGTTTGTTGTATCATTGATCACTGTGCAAATATCTGCAACTAATCAATGCATTTCACTTCATCGAACATGTAATGCACATCATGCAGCCAAGAAATTCTGCAGATGTGGAACTACAGAGTAAAAGAGACAAAATGTGTCTTATATCAGATTCCCTCTTCTTCAGTTTTTTTAACCTTTCTTTCTATCACCTCCCAGCCGTCTGAATTCAGTTCTACCGCCCATCCCCGCGCCCGTGCCCTCCACATCCCCCCTCCCAAAAAAGCACACACGTCCTTACGTTCATCCTCGTCCGGATTCCAGCCACTTCTCCCCACCTTCTTATTCTGGCTTCATTCCCCTTCCATTGCAGTCCTCCTGATGAAGGACGTCTGCCTGAAATATCAGCCTTTAATTTTTCTCCATAGCTGCTGCCTGTTCTGCTGAAATCGTCCAGCATTTTGTGTGCAGTACTCTAGGATGAAAAACTAATTCTATATTTTTGTCAGCTATAATGCCTCTAACCAGAATTGTAACAACAGAAGACCATACAACATAGGTGCAGAATTGGGTTTTTTGGCCCATCGAGTCAACTCCACCACTTAATCATGGCTGATCCAATTTTCCTCTCAGCCCCAATCTCATGCCTTCTCCCCATATCCATTCATGCCCTGAGCAATCATGAACCTATCAAGTTCTGCCTCAAATATACATAAATACTTCGTCTCCACAGCTACCTGTGGCAACGAATACCACATATTTACCACTCTCTGGTTGAATAGTTTTTTCCTCATCTCCGTTCTAATAGTATGCCCCTCTATTGTGAGGCAGGGTCCTCTGGTCTTCGACTATCCTATCATAGGAAACATCTTCTTCACATCCACTCTATTAAGGGCTTTCACCATTCGCTACGTTTCAACGAGGTCACCCCTCATTCCTCTGAATTCCAGTGAATATAGGCCCAGAGCCAACAGGCGCTCTTCATAATAGAAGCCATTCAATCCTGGAATCATTTTAGTGAAGCTCCTTTGAAACCTCTCCAGTTTCAGCACGTCCTTGCTGAGATAAGATACGCACACCTGCTCACAATATTCAAGTGAGTCCTCACCACTGCTTTATAAAGTTCCAGCATTACATGCATGCTTATATATTTTAATCCTCTTGAAATGAATGCTAGTACGGCATTTGCCTACCCCACCACGGACTCAACCTGCAAATTAACATTTTAAAATCCTGCATTATGAAAAAGACAACCCTTTCATTTCTTCTTTCAAAGCGCATGATCATTCGCTTCCCGACACGCTATTCTATCTGCTATTTCTTTGCCCATTCTGCTAATCGGTCTAAGCACTTCTGTAGTTTCGTTACTTCCTCAAAACTAACTGCCCTTCCACCTATTTTCACATCATCTGCAAACTTTTCAACTAAGCCATCAATCATATCATCAAAATCATTGACATACGACGTTAAACATATCGGTCCCAACACTCCTGGGGAACATCGTACATTGTCACCCTTTGTCTCCTGCCAATCAGCCACTGTTTTAACCATGCTAGCTAATATCTTTTCTATAACACCATGGGGTCCTAGTTTGTTCATCAGCCTTATGCGTGGCACCTTGTCAAAGGCCTTCCGAAAATCCAATTACACAACATCAATCCATTCTCCTTAGTCCTGCCTGTTATTTCTTCAAAGAATTCCAACAGATTTGTCAGACAGGATTTTCTCCCAAAGGAACCTTGCCAACTAAGGCCTATTTTATTATGTGCCTCCAAGTACCCTGAGACGTCATCCTTAATAATCAACTCCAACATCTTCCTAACCACTAGGTCACAGTAACTGGCCAATAGTTTCCTTTCTTCTGCCTCTTTCCTTTCTTGAACAATCGAGTGCCATTTACAATTTTCCAGTCTTCTGGAACCATTCTAGGATCTAGTAATTATTGAAATGCCTCCACGATATCTTCAGCAAATCTTTCAGAACTCTAGGATACACACCATCTGGGCCAGGTGACTCATCCGCCTTCAGACCTTTCAGGTTCCCAAGAGTCTTCGCTCTAGTTATGGTAACTTCACAAACTTCATGCCTTCGAAATAAAATCTTCCATCATACTGCTACTGTTTTCCACAGTGAAGACTGAATCAGAATGCCTATTCAGTTTATCCGCCAGTTCCTTGCACCCTCCTCCATTACTACTTCTCCAGCATCGTTTTCCAGCTGTCTGATATCCATTCTCGCCTCTCTTAAACACTTTATGTATCTGAAGAAATTTTTTGGTTATCTCTTTAATATAGGCTAGTTTACTTTTGTATTCCAATTTTAACCTTCTAAATGACTTCTTAGTTGCCTTTCGTTGGTATTTGAAAGCTTCCCAATCCTCTAAACTTCCACTATTCTTGTACTGTTCTATGTGGTCCTTTTGGCTTTTATCTTACCTTTGACTTCTCTTATTAACCACGGTTGTGTCATCTTTCCTCGAAAATACTTATGTACAACGTTGATGGAAAATCAACAGTTGTTTAATTATTGTCAGTTTAACCACCTATAAAAGATTTCCACCACAATTCTATCCAAATTGTCACAAAACTACGAAAAGCAACCACAACCATATCTAGCGTGGTGTGGAAATATGAACAGCCCATTCTTGGTAATTATCAATAGCAAAATCTGAAATGCGTATTGACTACTCATCTTTTAATTGTATAAATGGATGTTTAATTAAGCTAAATTACTCCACGGATGAACAAAAAGCTAAATATTCGGAGTACTGAGTACTTTTGAGCAGTGCACCTGGAAATGTGTCCTTGTATTGAACAGAATACACAGTGAATTTTCAAGAAATATGTTTAGTTACCATGTTTGAAATTGAAAAATTCCCTTATTTCGATGGCGTTTTGTTTAATACAGCATCGGATTTGGAGCATTATTTAATGGAAATCACTGTCGTTGAAGCCAACTGGGTTAACAAGTCAGGAATATAAAATATACCCTCTGCTATCAACAATTCTATTGATAAAAAATGAACAAAATATGATCCTCCAACTAGAAAGCAAAAGAGCAATTGCTGAGAGCAACTTTGCTCATGTTGGTACCTGCTCCTCATCCTTAAAAAAGATTTGAGTTAAATTAGGGAAGACTTGCTGTTACATTATATTTTGTGATTGCTTATTTCTACAGAAGAGATGATGGAGAGAAAAGACAAAGGTATGCCAATTTTATGCAGTTTAGATAACGATAAAGCATTGAGTCCATTATAGATGTGTGTGTGTGTGTGTGTGTGTGTGTGTGTGTGTGTGTGTGTGTGTGTGTGTGTGTGTGTGTGTGTGTGTGTGTGTGTGTGTGTGTGTGTGTTGTGTGTGTGTATATATATATAAACTGAGCGAACACCAATATATTTAATTGTTTAGTCAGATGCATGTGTTACATAGAATATTATAACTTTTGATAATACTGGGCAACAAAGCATTTGCATCCTGAATACTATTCGGTGTATATTTTCCATTTGGGGATGGTAATCAGAAAAAAATCACCATGATTTCTTTGTATCACGCACCATTGCATGAAAACGCTTCTATTTGTTATTTCAATTCATAATACAAGTTATAATAACTAATACCGAAATTAAGGAAGGCATTTTGTTGGTTCAAAAATCAAACAGGTGATCAATGACAAGCGACTCGAAGAACACTCTAGTACGACTGGTGAAAATCGCATAGAATGCAATCAATAAATGTTGTTGAACATTTTCTTGGCAACTACGGAGCACCAAACTACAAGCAGCTGGTAGACAACATGTTTCATAGAAACATAGAAAATAGGTGCAGGAGTAGGCCATTCGGCCCTTCGAACCTGAACCGCCATTCAGTATGATCATGGCTGATCATCCAACTCAGAACCCTGTACCTGCTTTCTCTCCATACCCCCTGATCCTTTTAGCCACAAGGGCCATAACTAACTTCCTCTTAAATATAGCCAATGAACCGGCCTCAACTGTTTCCTGTGGCAGAGAATTCCACAGATTCACCACTCTCTGTGTGAAGAAGTTTTTCCTCATCTCGGTCCTAAAAGGCTTCCCCTTTATCCTTAAACAGTGACCCCTCGTTCTGGACTTCCCCAGCATCGGAAACAATTTTCCTGCATCTAGCCTGTCCAATCCCTTTAGAATTTTATACGTTTCAATAAGATCCCCCCTCAATCTTCTAAATTCCAGTGAGTATAAGCCTAGTCGATCCAGTCTTTCTTCATATGAAAGTCCTGCCATCCCAAGAATCAATCTGGTGAACTTTCTCTGTACTCGCTCTATGGCAAGAATGTCTTTCCTCAGATTAGGGGACCAAAACTACACACAATATTCTAGGTGCGGTCTCACCAAGGCCTTGTACAACTGTAGTGGAACCTCCCTGCTCCTGTACTCAAATCCTTTTGCTATGAATGCCAACATACTATTTGCCTTTTTCACTGCCTGCATACACACCTTCAATGACTGGTGTACAATGATACCCAGGTCTCGTTGCATCACCCCTTTTCCTAATCGGCCACCGTTCAGATAATAATCTGTTTTCCTGTTCTTGCAACCAAAGTGCATAACCTCACATTTATCCACATTAAATTGCATCTGCCATGAATTTGCCCACTCACCTAACCTATCCAAGTCACCCTGCATCCTCTTAGCATCCTCCTCACAGCTAACACCGCCGCCCAGCTTCGTGTCATCCGCAAACTTGGAGATGTTGCATTTAATTCTCTCGTCTAAATCATTAACATATATTGTAAACAACTGTGGTCCCAGCACTGAGCCTTCCGGTACCCCACTAGTCACTGCCTGCCATTCTGAAAAGGTCCCGTTTACTCCCACTCTTTGCTTCCTGTCTGCCAAACAATTCTCTATCCACATCAATACCATACCCCCAATACCGTGTGCTTTAAGTTTGCATACTAATCTCCTGTGTGGGACCTTGTCAAAAGCCTTATGAAACTCTAAATATACCACATCCACTGACTCTCCCCTATCCACTCTACTAGTTACATCTTCAAAAAATTCTATAAGATTCAACAGACATGATTTTCCTTTCACAAATCCATGCTGACTTTGTCCGATGATTTCACCTCTTTCTAAATGTGCTGTTATCACATCTTTGATAACCGACTCTAGCATTTTCCCCATCACCGATGTCAGACTAACCGGTCTATAATTCCCCGGTTTCTCTCTCCCTCCTTTTTTAAAAAGTGGGGTTACATTAGCCTCCTTCCAATCCTCAGGAACTAATCCAGAATCTAAGGAGTTTTAAAAAATTATCGCGAATGCATCCACTATTTCTTGGGCTACTTCCTTAAGCACTCTGGGATGCAGACCATCTGGCCCTGGGGATTTATCTGCCTTTAATCCCTTCAATTTACCTAACTCCACTTCGCTACTAACACGTATTTCCCTCAGTTCCTCCATCTCACTAGACCCTCGGTCCCTTACTATTTCCGGAAGATTATTTATGTCCTCCTTAGTGAAGATAGAACCAAAGTAGTTATTCAACTGGTCTGCCATGTCTTTGTTCCTTATGATCAATTCACCTGTTTCTGACTGTAAAGGACCTACATTTGTCTTGACCGATCTTTTTTCTTTTCACGTATCTATAAAATCTTTTACAGTCAGTTTTTATGTTCCCTGCCAGCTTTCTCTCATAGTCTTTTTTCCCTTTCCTAATTAAGCCTTTTGTCCTCCT
This sequence comes from Hemitrygon akajei, assembly GCF_048418815.1. Taxonomy (NCBI): domain Eukaryota; kingdom Metazoa; phylum Chordata; class Chondrichthyes; order Myliobatiformes; family Dasyatidae; genus Hemitrygon; species Hemitrygon akajei. The sequence continues at coordinate 171,807,666 of NC_133125.1, read as the reverse complement.
CTGCTGGTCTCTGAATTTCACCCAGTCCTCAGGTGTGCCGCTTTGTTTTTTGTTAATTTATATGTTTCTTCTTTGGACTTGATACTATCCCTAATTTCCCTTGTCAGCCACGGGTGCACCACCTTCCCTGGTTTATTCTTTTGCCAAACTGGGATGAACAATTGTTGTAGTTCATCCATGCAATCTTTAAATGCTTGCCATTGCATATCCACCGTCAACCCTTTAAGTATCATGTGCCAGACTATTTTAGCTAATTCACGTCTCATACCTTCAAAGTTACCCTTCTTTAAGTTTAGAACCTTTGTTTCTGAATTAACTATGTCACTCTCCACCTTAATGAAGAATTCCACCATATTATGGTCACTCTTACCCAAGGGGCTCGCACGACAAGATTGCTAACGAACCTTTCCTCATCGCTCAATACCCAATCTAGAATGACCTGCTCTCTAGTTGGTTCCTCGACATGTTGGTTCAGAAAACCATCCCGCGTACATTCCATGAAATCCTCTTCCTCAGCACCCTTACCAATTTGGTTCACCCAATCTATATGTAGATTGAAGTCACCCATTATAACTACTGTTTCTTTATTGCACGCATTTCTAATTTCCTGTTTAATGCCATCCCCAACCTCACTACTACTGTTAGGTGGCCTGTACACAACTCCCAGCAGCGTTTTCTGCCCCTTAATGTTATGCAGCTCTACCCATATCGATTCCACATCCTCCAGGCTAATGTCCTTCCTTTCTATTGCGTTAATCTCCTCTCTAACCAGCAATGCTACCCCACCTCCTTTTCTTTCCTGTCTATCCCTCCTGAATATTGAATATCCCTGGATGTTGGGCTCCCATCCTTGGTCACCCTGGATCCATCTCTCTGTGATCGCAACTATATCATATTCATTAATAACTATCTGCACATTCAATTCATCCACATTGTTACGAATGCTCCAATGCTCCTTGTTGCGATTGCTTCAAGCATACAAAGCCATGAAGTGCAACATTTATTTTCTGCATTCGTCTTTAGACTTCCTCTCTGTAAATCCTGGCGCTATCAGTGACAAACATGGTGAAAGTTTTCACCAGAACATTGCGATAAGGAAGAAACGCTCTCTGGACAACTGGACTTCATCAGTACTGGCTGGTTATTATTGGGCATTTAACCAAGACGCTTCATTCACTGAGTACAAACTAAATTCTTCAACAAAATATTTTTAGCTTTACTGAACTATTGAAAAGCATCAGCACTGTTTTGGAATTAAGCACATTATTTTCGATAAAAGGTCATATTTTGTACTTACGCAATACAAACTGCTAGAAATTATATTCGCCTTCAGTTTCACGCGGTCTATCATAAATCTTTTTTAAAATCTGGGGAAGCAATACTTTCTAAAATAATTGTTGTCCTGTGTAATTATGGCAGCCTCAACTTTAATTGATTTTTATCAAAAGTTATGACGCTGTATACAAGCTTATTAATGCAAATGTATCATGTGTATTTCTTTGGAATGGCGGATGTTACCATATTTGAAAATGTACACAGTGTGTATCAGAGAATATAAGTAAATCTTCAAGTTAACCTGAAGTTTACATTTTGAGTGTGCTTCAACAGTAATAGAATTGAACATCATATAGCTATTGGGATAATTTGAATTGGTTTTATAATGAAACAACACTATCGTGACGTGAATGTTGATTCACTTCTTGCCAGAAGGAAAAACAAAGAAATCAATATGACAGACAGACACACAGACAGACATACTTTATTGATCTCGAAAGAAATTAGGTTTCGTTACAGTCCACCAACCAAGAATAGTGTAGAAATATAGCAATATAAAAGCATAAATAATTAAATAATAATAAGGTAATCATGCCAAGTGGAAATAAGTCCAGGACCAGCCTATTGGCTCAGGGTGTCTGACACTCCGAGGGAGGAGTTATAAAGTTTGATGGCCACAGGCGGGAATGACTTTCTATGACACTCAGTGTTACATCTCGGTGGAATGAGTCTCTGGCTGAATGTAGTCCTGTGCCTAACCAGTACATTATTGAGTGGATGGGAGACATTGTCCAAGATGGCATGCAACTTGGACAGCATCCTCTTTTCCAACACCACCGTCAGAGAGTCCAGTTCCACCCCCACAACATCACTGGCTTTACGAATTAGTTTGTTGATTCTGTTGGTGTCTGCTACCTTCAGCCTGCTGCCCCAGCACACAACAGCAAACATGATAGCACTGGCCACCACAGACTCGTAGAACATCCTCAGCATCGTCCGGTAGATGTTAAAGGACCTCAGTCTCCTCAGGAAATAGAGACGGCTCTGACCCTTCTTGAAGACAGCCTCAGTGTTCTTTGACCAGTCAAGTTTATTGTCAATTCGTATCCCCAGGTATCTGTAATCCTCCATCATGTCCACACTGACCCCTTGGGTGGAAACAGGGGTCACTGGTATCTTAGCCCTCCTCAGGGCCACTGCCAGCTCCTTAGTCTTTCAAATCTCGGGATTCAGCAAATTGTATGCTGTTTGACAAATTGCACATTCTGGACGCTCCCTTTCACAAATAGTAAACAGCATATTTGAAATGCTTTTAAAATTTCCGAAGTGAACCCAGATAAAATATTTCATGCAATGGTGCTTCTTTTCCCATTCATTCCAGAATTGGAAGCTTTGCGATCAACGTTGCAAGATAGAGGTGAGTAAGCATGCAATATTCAACTACTTGTTCTGAGATGCTGATAGTTTATTGGAAACTGTGCAGCCCACATGCTCCATCTGCTTGGCGGAACTGCTAACACAGATCATCAATCCCAAATATAGTGCTTAGCCAGTTATATAGTGCTATAGTCCCAAAAATAGTGCTTAGCAAGTTCTGCATATTGTCTGCAAGTCAGTAGAGAATAAATTTATTGTTGTTGACACTTTTGCAAGTTTCATTAACCAATCTATCGCTTTTAATAACAGACATGCAACAGAAATCAATCCCTGAATAAAGCTTTAGCTCCAGTCGCAGCGACAATGCATCATAAAAAAACAAAAGAACAATAAATAAGATTATGTATATATATATATATATATATATATATATATATATATATACCCATACATATATACTCATTTATTACTTTTTCATTCATTTATTATTTGCTTATTTATCTATTTGTTTATTTAGAGGCACAGCGCGGATCAGGCCCTACTGGAACCAAGAGGGGTACTGCCTAGCAAACAATCTATTTACCACGTCTAATCACAGGACAATTTACAATGACTCATTAACCTACTAACCGGTACATCTTTCGACAGTGGAGGGAAAGCAGAGAACCTGAAGGAAACCGAGACGTTCACGGGAAGAAAGAGAAGACTCCTTACCGAGGGTGCCAGAAATTATCTCCAAACTCTGGAACGACCTGGGCTGTTACAGTGTCCTGCTAACCGCTATTATTGGGAAGCAAAGTGAAGAAATTATATATAAGTAATTACTTCTGAACGAAGATATTCACTGAGCACGGGATAACTCCACGACATAAACAGATGACTGGTCTAATAACTGAAAACATGAATTGGATATGGGTGTTTTATTGTTCTCTCTAGTTGATAAGATGCTACGAATGGTATTTCACCGTATTTAGTATTAGCGTCAAACTTCTACGTTTTGAGTGTCTGTAGTTGAGGAAACGAACGGCAATTATATCTAAATTAGCTAATGATACAGAGAAAGCAGGAAATGGGTGAATGGGCCATAAGGGTATAAAAAGTGAAGTAGGGAACTTCCGTGAAAGGAAGAGCATCTCGCAATTAAAAATTAGAAAATAATATTGCTGTCACTTTTACCGAGATACAGAGAAAAGCTCTTTTCGTGAATAATATAAAAATGGCTATTGTGCAATGACAAGAAATATTTCTGGAAGCGAAAGAAAAGCGATAATGCCCTTTCTTTACTAGTCTTGAAGAAGTTTCTCTACCCGAAACCTCGACTTTGTAATCTCCTCTGTAGTTGATGAACGACCTACTAAATTCCTCCCGGTGTATATATTAGTCCTAATCTATAGCTACGGGACATGAATATAAAAGTAAGATAGTTTTGCATCAGCATTATGCCACATTGGTGGGAATATAACCAAGTACTGTATTGTTGTCATTGTTTAAAGAATGAAGCAAATATGCCATATGCAATTCCAAGAAGTTCTGTGAGAGAAGGTTAGACAGGTCATCCTTGTATCCGGTACCCATTAGCAGAAAGTCATGTTGATCTGACTGAAACAAATAGTAAGAGTAGTTTTGAAAAGTATGTTTCCTTGGATGCAATCATCTTGAATCAAGATCCTTTCAACAATGAAAATCTACAGGAGAGTTGTGAACCTTTGTAAATTTCTTCCACAAAGAATGGTCTCAGCATAGTCCTATGGATGTTTAGAGACAGAGGTAGAATGAAATTTAACAAGCAAAAGTGTTAACGAGATTTTGGAGAGGTTTCTGCTGTCTCCTGTGACCGGAGAACTGCTTGAAGAGCGGAAACATAAACTCGCTCTTAATACATGTACTTTATCTAACTTCCCATCATTTGTCACATTCGCTCTCCTCATTAAAGTTGCTGCCTAGGTGCATCGAACGACAAAAGCAAATAGTTACAATTACGGTTAAAAAAAATCGCGTTCTTTATATAGACTACAAGCTATTCATATCTAACAGAAAAAAAGTCATTTACATGTTACTGCGGAATGGAGGACGAATGTTTCGCTTTAATGAAAACAAAAGCATTTTTCCTATGATGAGCTTTTTTTTAAAAGTGCATGAGTTAGAAGATATCATAGCAGCACACACAAAATGCTGGAGGAACGCAGCAAGTCAGACAGCGTCTCTGGAAATGAATAAACTTTCGACGTCTCAAACCTCGACCCTTCTTCGGGCCTGGGTATGAAGTGGGAAGATGCTGGAATAAGAAGGTGGGGAGTGGGGAAGGAGGACTAACTGGAAGGTGATTGGTGTGTGGGGGGTTGGTGAAGTAAGACGCTAAACAGTGATAGGTGTAAATGACAACGGGTTAGAGAACATAGGAGAGCAGATAGGAGAAGAGATTTGACCATCGTAGAAAGCTAAGGAGGTGGGACATCTAGGGGAGGTGATCGGCAGGTAAGAAGTAAGTGTCAGAGTGGGGAAGAGAGAGGTGAAACAATGCCGGACTTGTAGAAATTAATATTCATACCATCAGGTTGAAGGCTACCTTGACGGAATTTGAGATGTTGCTCCTTCAAACCGAGAGTAGCCTCACTGTGGCAGAAGAGGAGGCCAAGAAATAATACATCGGAAAGGAAAATTAGATAGGAATTCAAGTGGTTGCTCGCTGGGGAATTTGTTTTTTGTGGATGGAGCTGGGGTGTTCGATAAAGTGATCACTGAAACTACATTGGGTCTCAACAGCGTAAGAGAGGCCGCATCGGGAGCACTGGATACAGTAGATGACCCAAACGGATTCGCGGTTGTAGTGTGGGTTCATCCGGACGGGCTGTTTGTGGCCCTGAATGGGGATGAAAGAAGCAGTGAATAAGCAGGTGAATAAGAGCTTCGTTAACATAAGCAGGGAAGGATGAATGAAGAAGGTAATCACTGACGTAGCCATTCCTGCAGAAAATGGAAGAGTGTGGTTGCTGACAGTTAAGAATGTTGTAGGGTCCTGTTGCAGTGAATGGGGTGTTGGATGCGGATAGGTGAGGACAAGAGAAGCTCTATCTCTGTTAATGCGGCGAGAAGCTGTGGTTAATGTGGAAGTCCCGGGAAAGGAATAGATGCGGGAGAGGGCAGCAACAGTGGCAGAGGAAGGAAATCCCCATTCTTTGAAGAAGGCAGACAATTCCGATGCCCTGAATAGGAAAGCCTCATTCTTGGTACCTATACAGCAGGGACAAAGGAACTGGGAAAAGGCAATAGTATTTTTACAGAAGACAGGATGGGAAGAGTTATAGTCAAGATAGACGTGGAAACCGTTAGGGTTTATAAAAAATATTGGTAGGCACTTTGTCTTCAGAGACAGTGATATCGAGAAAAGGAAGAGAGATGTCCACAAAGGAAATTGAATTTAAGGGCAGGGTAGTAGTTGAAGGCAATCTTGATTAAATTGACAAGCTCTACATGAGTTCATGAGACAACACCAATGCAGCCGGCAATGTAGCGCATAAAGAGATGCGGGCCATTCCAGGCAAATCTTGGAACGCAGACTGTCGCACGGAGCCAGCGAAAAGGCAGTCATAGCCGAAGCATAAATGAAAAGCCATGGCTACACTTTGAGAGGAGACCATTACAAGTGGAAGAAATATTGCGACTCGCGTTTTTTGGCGATCATGCAAGCTGTTTTCCCCCGCTCCTGTAAATTAACGGATTACTCATATAGTATCGCTTTCTAATCAAACATTGTTGAGACCGTATTATCGAACCCTCTTGCTTTATGCCATCGCAGGCCTCTTGGTTCCAGATACCAAAAAAGAAAAAATATGATGGTCTGGTTGATCGATAATAAGGTGAAATATTTACGTCCTTCTGCAAAAAGCTGGCAATTTATTGAAACATTCAGCACGCTGTTTGGACATTATTTATTTTTTCATTGGTTTGTTTGTCCGTTTGTTTATTCCGATACAGCACGGAGTAGACCCTTCCGGCCATTCGAGCCGCATCGCCCAGACCCCTGAATTAACCCTAACCTAATTACAGGAAATAAGCAATGAATTACCAATTGGTATGTCTTTTGACTGTGGGATGGAACCGGAGCACATGGAGGAAACCCAGGCGATCACTGGGAGAAAGAACAAACTCCTGACAGATGTTGGTGGGCATTGCATCCGGGTGGCTGGTACTGACCAGTGTTATGCAAACCACGACGCCACCTTACCGCCCTAGAATATAGACAAATATTCATGTGAGCCTATCTGAACGTCTTTAGCTGAAATAAGGTGTGAAGAAATTAAATGCTCTTGGTGCACATATTAAAGTAAAGTAATTTGCTTGTATCGTTTTGCTTCTTTCGATAGAAACAAAATTGGGTATAAAGAATGAAGGTAAATTGAATCGAGAAGTGAATTATTCAATTATGTTAGAAACATGTTGATCTCCATTACTTCTGAATCAAAATTGCTTAATACATACTGTATGTTCAAAATTGTTTACAATGCATTTTATGACTGCTGTTATTAAATGTTTAACTCTTTTTTAGATCAGCACAAGCAATGTTCAATCAATGGTGAGTAATAACATTTATGATGGTGCTACATGTTTCAACAGACTTGATACCCGATGAACGCAAAAAGAATTCAGCATAAAAATAGAACCACTCTCAAAACATTTGTATCAGTTATGTGAATGTCTGCAATTATAGACATGCTATTTTACCTGTGGATTTTAAGCAAAACCAGTCGCGTAATGGATAGGCATCAAGAACCTATCCTCATCCCAACTCTCTTCCGTACTTTTACCACCACAATACTCCACTCCTCACCAATATATCCCAACGAAGTAACCTAATTGGCAGCGGTATATAGCAGCATTTTGAACATGCATTACCTCTACTCCAAACTGCAATGCAATCCTTAGACCAGCAATCGAAGCACTCGTATCTGTACATGTTTGGCACTAAACTCCAAATAATTTTGTCTTTCTTCTCTGAAGCTTATCAGGCAGTAGCTCTGACATTTACTTCCAAAACGTACACCAGATATGGTGTACCTGCCTTTAGAAATTCATTACGGCACCATATAAAATTTGAACAACTTCCCATAATTCAAAAGCCTCATTCCATTGAAAACAGATATAGATTCTGACGAAATGACTATATGAAGGGCATGACCTTAATCCAAACAAGAAACCTACGTTCATCACGTAGCAATGATTCTTGCCCTCTGTTCCATTCTGTGATATAGTAGACTACCATAATTGAAACAGCATCTCAAAGTAGTCACTAGTTGTTAAATACACTGTATCTTTAAAATATAGCAGAAATATCAGCAAACCAAGATCAGCGAGTTCTCCCATTTCTGCAGCACGAAAACTGAGATTCTAATCACACTTATTTTTCTTCAGAGCTGAAGGCGAGTTAGAAAACAGCAGAATATGGAAAGCAAATCAGTACAGGTTCCGTAATGGCAACAAGTTGCCCGTTGTATAGGACCTATGATTTAAGGATGTACTTATAAAAAGCTTCAAAATCTAGAGCGTCTGCAATAACTTGCAGAAATGCCTGGAGTAGGACTACTCAAAACAGAGAGTAGCATTTGAAATGATAATGAACAAGAAAGGTCCTTGCGTCAGGTCCATAATAAGAATTTTCATAAACAAGGCAAAATGCTGAGAATCGTATAAACATTCAATGCACGCCATGTCAAGCATATACTGCTCCACATTACCGAGATACTGGAGCATCAAAATGCTAGAAATAGTTTGCAATGAAGTTATCTGCTCCGATAGACTACATAAAAATAAGAGAATATTAATATTATTATGTAACAGTTTATCTGAATAAATACGATGCATATCACTTTTTCATAACACTTTTTTCCGTTGTCAGTTACCACGTAAATCTACTATGAAAACATAGCTTGATTTGTGACTTTTAAGTGGATCGCTAAATAATTTAACCATCCTACTACCCACAATCTGCATTATCCAGAATCAATAAGATTTCATAAAGGTTCAAACACAATCCGCAATTTTGCACCACAAAACATTAACTTGTTTTTCATGGTGATGGGGAGGAGGGTATAAAACTGCCCTCCTTTAGTAAGCTGATATTAAACAAAATGTATATTGAAAATGATGGAGAAGAACTAATGATTTCACGACATTAATATCTCTCAACATGGACCCAATCCTTTATTCACTCGACACCGCAGTTAACACATAGGTTAGTTACCATTTATTTTAAACCGTCATAAAACATTGCATTGGAATGGATCGATGACGGGATTTCAGTTTTAGGCTCTGGAAAGAGGTAATGCAGAACACACTGTAATGCTGCCTAATAAATTAACAGCATTAACAGAAAGAGACTTAACTTGCTGTTTAAGTGTTCAACATACTATTCCCAACTATTACTCTTTCGATCTCCCCAGACCATGCATAGGTTACGGTAAAGTGTAGTGCAATACGTACAGTTCTCTTTCCCTGAGTAGTTACTTGATTTTCTATTATGTTTCATTATCAGCTCAAGCACTCAAAGTGGGTAAGAATATTTATTTACCTCTTTAGAGTTCACCACGGGATATCATGATTGGAAAGAAACTTCCAACGTAGCAAGTTGGCATCAACTTCAAACGGAAGTCACTGGAGTGTGGCTGCACAAGTGGAGTAACGACAAAATTATAACGATGGTGTTACGGGGAAACCGGTTCATGGGTTTGGTAAGTGAGGCAGTAGGCACTGATTGCAAGCGAGCCCATTAACCAGTTATTCAGAGGCAGACAGTAAAACATTCGACCAAACATCTCAGTCAAATAAGTACCTAAGACAACCTACATTACAAACCCTACGAAGCTAACTGTTCAGTACACTTCAAACTCAACAGATATTTCGCTTAATCTCTCCAAGTTAGATAAGTACAAGCTGAACATTCAACAAACAGATACAGAGCTCAGTGTGTGACAGGCCATGCTATATCCGCAGCATTCTTTATAAGTGAATTTTCAGAACAGCTTGCGACCAGAGTGTGAAGATAGCCCCCACGCGCAGGGGACAAAGGAAAGCCAGCGAGTCTCTCGCACGCACTATTCATATACACCCTGAGGTGCCCGGAACCGGACGCCGATGCCCTAGGTCGCAAGGTAACCATGGGAAAGAGCTGATCCATCCCTCGAACGGGCCAGTCAACGGCCAGAACAGCGGAAATGGCTTTCAACCGGCAAATAAACTAACCATTCATATTACAGCAGTCTTCCTGAAATACAAATTAATAGAGGGTCATAGAATGTTACGGCACCGAAACAGAACTTTCGATGTGAACTACACATTAGCATGACTACTATACTGATTCGGTTTTATTTTCCCCAAATTCCAAATAACACCCTACCATTCAACAACACAACAAGAACATTTTATAGTTGTCAAATAATACCGATACCGGGAAGTCTTGGGCTCATGGATTGTCTGAATTCTATAGAAAGGACCATTGGATCGGTAGATGCCCGCGAAAAGATTCTGCATGATAATTCTAAACAAAACACAGATGGCAATGAAATTTCCATAAACGTGTTTATCCGTATCCCCAAACATGACCTGCAGTACATTTCAAAACAACTAAGAGTATGTAACTTTTCTTCAGACAAGCTTCCGTTGCCAGTAATTGTGCTGAGGGTCACTATTTCTCATTCCGTCACCAAAAGGATAACTTTGTATTTTGCTCAAATCACGGATAGAATCTGACCTCCGCTGCCAAACTTCCATATATTGCCGAGGTTTAATCGCCCTGATCTGCAGAGCCGGATGTGTATTATTTGCGGACAGGGGCGTCCTACCAGTGCCATTATATAGGCAGCAGTTCGAAAGAATCACAAACACGAAAAAAAATCTGCAGATGCTGCAAACGTGCAAAATGCTGAAGGAACTCAAGAGATCCGGAACTCAGAAGGCAAAGAGTGCTTGTAGAGGGGTCATATTCTGCATGGAGGCCGGTGACCACTGGTGTGCCTCAGGAACCGGTATCTGTTCTGGGACACCTACTCTTCGTGATTTTTATAAATGACCTGGATGAGGAAGTGGAGGGATGGGCTAGTAAATTTGCTGATGACACAAAGGTTGAGGGTGTTGTGGATAGTGTGGAGAGTTGTCAGAGGTTACAGCGGGACATTGATAGGATGCAAAACTGGGCTGAGAAGTGGCAGATGGAGTTCAACCAGATTAGTGTGAGGTGGTCCATTTTGGTAGGTCAACTATGACGGCTGAGTATAGCATTAATGGCATGACTCTTGGCAGTGTGGAAAATCAGAGGGATCTTGGGGTCCGAGTCCATAGGAGAGTCAAAGCTGCTACGCAGGTTGACTCTGTGGTTAAGAAGGCATACGGTGTATTGGCCTTCATCAATCGTGGGATTGAGTTTAAGAGCCAAAAGGTAATGTTGCAGCTATATAGGACCCTGATCAGACCCCACTTGGAGTACTGTGCTCAGTTCTGGTCGCCTCACTACAGGAAGGATGTGGAAACCATAGAAAGAGTGCAGAGGATACTTGCAAGGATGTTGCCTGGACTGGGGAGCATGCCTTATGAGAATGGGTTGAGTTAACTCGGCCTTTTCTCCTTGGAGCGACGGAGGATGAGAGGTGACCTGATAGAGGTATTCGAGATAAAGAGAGGCATTGATCGTGTGTATAGTCAGAGGCTTTTTCCCAGGGCTGAAATGGCTAGCAGCTTGGGAGTAGGTACAGAGGAGATGTCAGGGGTAAGTTTTTTTTACGTGGAGAGTGGTGAGTGCGTGGAATGGGCTGCCGGCGGCGGTGGTGGAGGCGGAAACGATAGTGTCTTTTAAGAGACTCCTGGATGACTACATGGAGCTTAGAAAAGTAGAGGGCTATGGGTAAAGCCTAGGTAGTTCTAAGGTTGGGGCAGCATTGAGGGCCAAAGGGTTTGTATTGTGCTGCAGGTTTCTCTATGTTCCTATGAGATCAGGGAGTGTCTATGTCAAAGAGTAAACCGTCGATGTTTTGGCCCGAGATCCTTCTTCAGGGCTAAGGAAGGAGATACCTCATTTAACAGATGGAGGGAGAGAAAAGAGACTAGGTGAAAGGTGATAGGTCAAGCCAGTTTGGTGGGAAAGATTAAGAGTTGGAGAAGCAAGAATCTAATAGGAGAGAGTGGACAACAGGAGAAAGGGAAGGAGGAGGAGGCCCAGGGGAAAGTAATAGGCTGGTGAGAAGAAGTGAATCAGAGAGGGGAATAGAGGAGGGGGAAGATATCGATATTTATACCATCGGGCTGGAGGGTACCCAGACGGAATATAAGGCATTACTTCTCCACCCTGAGGGTAGCCTCATCTTGGCACATGAGGAGGCCATGGATCAACACTTCGGAACGGGAATGGGATTCGGAATAAAAATGTTTGAACACCGGGAGGTCTCACTTGTGGCGGTGGTGCGAAGGTACTCAACGAAGCGGTCCCCGAATTTACGACGGGCCGCACCAGTCTAGCGAAGGCCTCATTTGGAGCACCGGATACAACAGATTTCCCTAACAGATTTACAAGTGAAAGGTCAATTTGGGGCCCTGGAGATAAGGGAGGAGGTTCATGGCCCGAAGTAGCATTTAGTGCGCTTGCAGGGTTGAGTGCAGGGAGGGACGAATAAACAAAGAAATCGAGGAGCGAACGGTTCCTGTGGAAAGTAGAGAGTTGGAGGGTGATTTCGGGGGGAGGTAAAGATATGTTAAGTTGTAGAGTCCATTCGGAGATGGCGGAAGTTTCGGGGGGTAACGGTTTGAATGCAGAAGCTGATGGCGGGTTAAGTAAGGACAAGAGTGACTCTACCACTATTACGACGGCGGGAAGATGAGGTGAGAACAGATGTATGATAAATGGAGAACATGCGGGTGGGGCAGCATCATTTTATGTAATCCCTATTTAATTCATTATATGAATATAAGTTACCCAGCTGTAGTACAGGGAATTAAATTTCTACTATTGGTTGAAAAATCCAAATCTTTTAGATACAGTGCCATCATATCATATGATTCCGTGTCTCTTTTGTTTTAATTTATTACCTTGCCCATACGACTTCATCTTAATAAGAGAGATACTTTTCCACCCACATACAACACTCGCTTGGCTATTATGTTTTTCTGAAGATATATAAAATAAAGACTTGAGTGTTTTTTTTTCTTTCAGAAAATGAAACATTACAAATAAAACTTGGTAAGGGACAATTTTATCAGCAACGTTTAAGTAAGGCAATCCTTTCCTTTTTTATAATTTATTTTTTTATTGAAGTTCATCATCAAACAAACATTTTCATAAGATGTATTTCAGACATTGTACATATATATCATATAATCATATATATCACAAATCTCCACATAGTATTTATCTGAAGTATACACCTATAGAAAAGAGTGGAAAGAAAAAACAAGCAAAAGGAAAAACTATGTACAAGTAGGGAGTGATCTTTTTTTTACAACATATTGATTTGTGAGAATAAACTCAGGCCTATAAGGCATTATGTAGTTAAACCATTTTTCCCAGTATGAATCAAATTGTTCCAGCTTATGATTAACAGATGCTGTTATCTTCTCCATTTTGTAAATGTACATTGTAATTTCCATCCATGCATTTAAAGTTGGGCTTTCCTGTGATAACCATTTCCTAGTAAGAGTCTTTTTACCAGCCACCAAAAGTATATTCATTAAATATTTATCTCTTTTCAACCATTCTTGAGGTATATATCCAAAATATATGGTCTTACTCTCTAAGGGTATTTCACATTTAAAGATGTCTTGTAGGGCATTGTGTATCCCCCTCCAATAGTCTTTGATAACAGGGCAGTCCCAAAAAATATGATAATGATTTGAACAATCCTGTCCTTATATTTTTATGTTACTTGAACTTTCACTCCCCTTCCGCCAATGATGAAATAAATATATTGGATTTTTATCCAATCAGCGTTCAAGGGATGCTTTATAATGCAATGAAAAGAAATTAAAACAATGTGATTGTTTTATTTAAACTACCCAGCTCGATGATACTGAAAGAAAATACACCAAAATGTTATCCCTCATTTGGTTTCTAATTTTCTTCGATTTACTCTTCAGTTGCATTAGTAAGTATACTGCGTTCTCCTGATAACTGAAAAAAAAACTAACTATAATTTGGCTTCACAGGCAGTAAGTTTAAAACTGAATGCAGTGTGAAATATCATTACGCCATTTTAGTTTCGCCATTGTAGATTTTTCGAAACAGAACTAAATCCTGACTTTTAACAGTCAATGAAAATGTAAGTAGGGAAATGAGGTCCTTGGGGTCTAGAAGTTTACTGTGAGTAAACTGCCAAAGATGCGGAATTGAAACAGCGTTCCCAAGCTTTGAAAGATAATCAACGTGCCTGCAGCTCCCACGAAAGAAAGGAGCGTGCAAAGGAGATCCAGCAGAAAGTCGCCTGGATTTAGTGACGCGAGAGCTTTCAATCTAACTGTGCTTGGACTTGAAACATTTAGCAATGTTATCCTTAACATCCACATGCAATTAGTTGTGTTCAGGCAGAATGTTCATCTCCTTAGATAGAACACAGATTTAGCAGTATCGCGCTGCAGTATTTCTGAGCCCACAGTTAACAGAAAGGGACAGAGCCGTATACCTACTGCCATTATACGGGCGGCACCGTTTTTAGTTTGGTTTATCTCTTCATTGTATGATAGATTTCAAAATTAAGCATTTCCAAACACGTTGAATAACAGCTTTAAAGCAGTCAATGGCATCATTCTTGCTCATTCATATTAATAATAGGCACTCACTGGCAAAAAGAAAATGCAAAGCAAAATAGTTATGTAAAAGAAACTGTTCAGTTAATAGTGGGCAACATCGCCACAATCCTTTCTGCTGCGCTTTCACGGTTGAAATTATCAAGTTTTCTTCACTACTCTTATTTTCTACATTTATTGTTTATTGATAAAATGCAAGTACACTTACTGTTCTGATAGACTTTATATTTAAATACTTGGCAAATGAAACACCGCGACATGCACCATTCTTGCCGCATGAAAATATATATGAAAACACAACAGAAATTCAATAATAAATGTATGACGCAATGCACAGGATGTGCTGGAGGAGCTCAGCGGGTCAGGCAGCATCTATGAATGGGAATAAACAGTCGACCTTTCGGGCTGAGACCACTTATCAGGACGGGAAAGAAATCAGAATAAGCAGGTGGAGGGGAGGGAGGAAAAAGTGCAAGGTTATAGTAGACAGGTAAAAGCAGGGGGAGCTGATAGATCCATGATTGATCAGGACATACAGGGTTTGGGAAAGAAAGTAGGAGATTTTGGCTGAGAGGAGAATTGGTTCAGCCTTGATGAAATGGCGAAGCAGGCTCGATGGGTCAAATGTCCTAAATCTGCTCCTATGTCTTATGATCTTATGGTCTTATGGTTTGAGTTGATAATGCCTTATAAAACCTCTACTATACGAAGGCTCTAGTGTGCACTTCTAAAAATTAGAATTATTGTTCTCAGTATTTTTTTTATTTTTATCTTTGTGCAGTTGAAAAGGCTATGGAAATTAAAGGTAATTTGAAATTTTACTCTTGTGCAACCACCGCCTATATAATTTGTCTCAAAAATCCACTTGTACCTCTCTTCATGCATATCCTGGCCTGGTTCATCATCCCAATATTCATCATTTTGCACTTGTATTGGTAAAGTTGGTCATAATTTTCCATTTGATTCTGTGATGCCTTCTAATAAGTAAAAATATGTAAATATTACAAATTTATGTAAAAAGGTAACATAGAGGAAATCCCAGTAATTACAGTCCAGTCAGTATAACTTAGATTGAAGTGTCAAATGTGTGAAGGTGGAGATCACTCAAATCTGGCAGTTCCATGAATTATAAAGAGCATATTAATAGACCAAAGAACTTCAACTCCAGCAGAGTATTGCACAGCCTAGGAATCAAATCTTCGTGGATCAAATATAAATGCTTTGGAGAAGGTGCGGAAATTAGTTTCCAATACCATTACAAAGCTGAAAAGCCTAGCTGTCTGATTAGTCAGGGGAGGCTACGTTTTTCTTGGATCAAATGAGATTGGCGAAGGGTTTGGTTATTGAGGCTAAGACGGCAAAGTGTGCAGATATAATAAAAAGAGAAAACTATCCGTATTAGTAGAGTCAAAATGATTGACAAGACAGCAAAGAGTGAACGCAGCACAAAACTAATCTGTAGTCGGGATTAGGAGTACATTTCCCAGTTTTACAGTCGGGGCAGGATGAAACTTTCGGTTGAAAATGTAGTCAGCTAAGTATCTTAAAACAAATCATTTCGACCACCATGGGGAGATGGAACCCCATCTGTCAAGATGGAACCCCTTCCCAAGAGGTCGTACGGATGATAAATGAAATACCTCCTTCAAATTTTCTAGCCTTTCTGTGCTTCTGCAATTAAGATCATAATTGTCTATTGTATCTTAAAGTATTTTAATTTAGGATATTTTTAATTTTCTCGTTGTTCTGTAAGTTCTATTAATATATCTCATTTAACGTCGCTTGTTTTGATATTCTCACGCAAAGTAACGAAATTATGTGAAAAAATAATGCTTTGTTCATCTTCAGAGCTGCAGTCAAAACTGAAGGCCGGTAAGTCAGAATGCCAGTAAAATCGGTGCTGTTTCTTTTATTTTGCTTTACCCGTTTCAACGGTTCATTGCCCATTGAGGTTTGTGAATTAAATGTCGAAATAACACATCTTTTTCAAAATTTTGTGAGCAATTTGTGCAACTGCAGCTTTCCTTCACCAAGAAGACAGTGAAGTAACACAGAAAATATTTTAACAACGCCTTATATTTAAAATATTTAATCAGTTTCAATATAAGTGAATGGAGAATGAAAGAAAGGACGGTAGAAAATAATCGAACGGAATAAAAAGGTATCACAGAAAAACGCAATTTTAATTGAAGATGTAACCCAGGCCAATCGTGCAATTTTATCGAAGTATGAACTAAGCTATTGCTCCTCACTCCCTACTACCACTACCTTATAATTCCCTGTCAGAGTCGTCTAATGTACAGGCGCTACTGTGACTAGTGTCACTTTATGGACATATTATCAATCTGTTTATGCAAGCTATCATATATACGTACATCTGTGTTTTTTTAATCAATGTGTTCTTTCTCCTGTTGAGATTCTTGTCCTGCATCCGATCCGGAGTAACAATTATTTCATTCTCCTTCAAATAATCTTGAATCTTGAATCTAAAGTTTGCCTATGGTATTGGTTTGGCTCACCGTTGTACCAGTATAGTCATAGTCGACATAGTAAGTATAAGTAACATGAGTAGCAAATGTAACGAATGGCCCACATCGTGCATGACGCTTCACTGTTTTACATTATTTTAAAAAAGTTAGAATTATGAGCTTTGCAGCTCAACATCATTTGTTTTGATCTTACAGAAGAAGGTAAGAATCTCCCTGCTTCATGTACAGGTAAATCTATACTTTAACTATAAAAGACAACATTCTTGTAAAAAGATACTGAGATTTTACAAAAAAAAACTATGTTGCTTACTTTTTCCCACTTCATTGCATTCTTACAGGGTTAACATTCCATACCAAACGATCAGTAAGTATAAAAAAGCTTTATATTCGCGTTATTCTCGAATGCCTGGGTTATTCCAGTTACCCGTATGCCTCTCTGTCGTAACTCATGATTTTCCCTCTTCTAATTCTCCCGCACTCTCATCCACAGATTTACTTTTCACACCTTCGATGTTTTTGTCTGCAGTGATAATGGCATTAATTCATGTTAATTCCTAGCATTAAATCTAAACACCGCGCTTTCCTCTTCTGTTTTGCACTCCTCACCTCATATTCTGTTTTCTTCATTGAGCAGCTATTTACAACGCAGCTTAGTCTTATCAACCAAAGGACATTTTGATTACTTTAATCTTTATTAAATCAACAATTTTCAGTGGCTTCATTTAAGTTTAAGCAGGTTATCATTGACTTGACGTCAAACAAAATTATCCGTGTATACTTCGTAATGGTACACTTGTGAGTGTGCTTCAGAAAATGGCATGAACGTTTCTAAAATATTTTTGCTTTAATCTTCTCTTCGTCGAGGGCGCTTGACAGCAAATAATATACTCACAAAAATGATTTAGAAATGGTCATCACGATAGTCTGGTTGAAAGTAGACGAAGTTCAGATGAGGATCTACGTAACGTTATGTTAACTGGCCCTGGGGGATATCTATATTACTTCGAATCTGAGCGGCGAACCACAGTCATCTTTGGCTGGAGAAAACGGGGTCTTTTAAACAATTTCCAACGTGATAAATGACTCTTATATTTTTAAAGGCTGTTCAAATGCCTACAGTGTTCTGAAATAATTTTAATTCATAAAGTATCCCAGCGAAGTAATTGCCAAGATCTCCGGAATCCATAAGATGCAGTTACTCTATGCCGCTGAGCTATAAAGGAGCAAGGTGAAATAAAACACAGGTTCGTTCACACGCATCTTTCAGTGCTGTGAAAAGGTGGAATAACACTCAGAACAACATTGCACCTTTCAAAGCGTTTTGGAGATGGGTAATAACACTGTAAAGGGAAATGAATTAATGGCACGTAAAACATATTCTAGTTTGTACATATATTTATTCCAGTGGAGTTATCAACACTCAATAGTTGTACAAGACTGAAATTTGTCGGCAAAACCGACAATTCCATATCCATGGCAAACCACTAAACCGGATTTTCTTGGTGGGAAAGTTTGAAGAAGGAGAGAACGCTATTGTTGCATTTCTAAGAACCCTAATTCGGCTTGTTATTGCCGATTCTATGGGCCTGTTTTATTTTATTAAAAGCGCCTTTTTTCCAACCATCAATCTATATCCTTGAATAATGTTATACTCGAGCTGCAATGGAACAATGATAACAATGGAACAGTCAGAAATAAATTAATGAAATTATTCCAAATATCAGAATTTGTGCAGGTACATGATATAGCTAATACCATGTGTTATTTCCTGGGCAATATTGCATTATTTAGAATCTGTCCTCTGTTTTTGTATTGCAGAGAAACTTTTCCTAGAGAAAATTACAGGTAAAGCAAATGCTGTTTTTCTTCCATATGCATGTGACAATATTATTTTAAATGTCTATTTAATATGCATCCGTAGCTTTATGTTTAATTCTGCTGAACAAAAGTGAGCCAAATGGTTTCAAACTGTTAACAGTTAATTCGATACTCCTGAAAAATAAGCCCCCTTGTGTTCTAAAAATAGATGTTAAAATTCACCTCATTCCAAAAATTGTATGTATTTTTTTTAATTTCCAGTTATTACAAGCAGTTATTTTAGAAAAAGGACACTAAGTTGATGAGCCTGCAACTTCTGATTCTATTTTATCGTTCTTTTCAGAAATAGAACGGCTGGAAACAAGATGGTCAGAGATATTTTAAAAATCGCATGTTTTGTTTTTTTATTCTCTTTTGAAACACGTCGTTGCTATTTTAACAGTAATGCATCCTGTTTCATTTCTACGGAAGAACTAGCTTTATAGTCCAGGAAATCAGACCATGCGGACAAACGTAGAAGATCAGGGGAAGTTTGTACCTTATGTTGATAATGTCGCAAGTCCATTAAAATCACTAGTAGGACACCAGTAAAGTGTGGTTAGGGTACATAAATGATTTATCAGCCATTCTGTACCTCTGTGGCCAATCCGGACCTCGGAAGTCTGGAGGGGAGGAAACTTCAATCAGGTCCACCGACCGAGGATAAAAGGCAGGCGCGGAGCTGCGGCAGGTAGTAGAACCTTGACGGGCGAGCAATCGGTGTTTGTGATTGATTAGTCAGAGTAAATTAAAGGAAAGCGGGGGTCTGGGTGGACATAGCCAGAGTGGTGATCTTAAGGCTTTAGCTCTTCGGGTCTTCCACGAAGACAGACTTCGCTCAGAGTAAACAAGGGAAAGAAAAGCTCAATTATTCTTTAGTTTTCTTCTTTATATCTGCTCAGCTAAGACAGTAGAGATGCCGGGCAGGATAGTGAAACGCTCCTCTTGCGGGTTGTGGGAGGACAGAGTCCCTGTGTCTCCAGTGTCCCTGACGACTACAACTGCGAGAAGTGCATCCAGCGCGTCAAATAGCTGGTGTTGGAACTGGGTGAACTCGTTATCATTCGTGACGCTGAGGGGCTGATAGAAAGGACATATAGAGAGGGCATTCGCGAGGATGTGCGCGACATAGGTGACTGGCAGGAAGGGCAAAGGGATTAAGGTGCCAGCGCAGAGTACCCCTATGTTCTTCCCCCTCAACAACACTACTTTAGATACAGTCGCGGGGGATAACCTAACAGAGGGGTGTTACGAGGTAGTGCACAGGGAATTCAGGGAGTTAGTTGTTAAGTTAAAGGGCAGGACTTCCAGAGTAGTGATCTCGGGATTGTGTCCCGTGCCGCGTGCTAGTGAGGCTAGAAATGGGAAGATTATGCAGTTCAATACGTGGTGAAGGAATTGGTGTAGGAAGAAGGGCATTACGTTTTTGGATCATTGGGCTCTCTTCCAGGGAAGGCGGGGCCTGTACAGAAGGGACGGTTTTCACCGGAACTGGATGGGGACTAATACCCTTGCGGGAATGGTTGTTAAATAAACAATATTGATAATTGGAAACATTAAAACGCAAATGATGATTTCTGAAAAGTAACAAAGTTAGCCCCCCTCCCCCAGATGTCCAAGATTAAAGGGCAGCAGTACAATTTAAGGCGCTGTATAACGATAACCTTCTAGTTGGGACTAGGTACTGTATAACATATACTGCGAAATGGTTGGACAGATTTATATAACAATGGTCTAATTTCAAATAGACTGATTTTCTTTTTGGAATTTTATTAGGAGCACCGATATGGGAAAGATATCTAGGTAAACAATATCAATAGTATTTTGGTTCCCAGTTGATCGATTTGCGATAACAAATAACGTCACTTTTTTTAATTTGATGGACTGCTGAAACAGAGAACTTGACTCTGCATAACCCGTGCAATATCAGCTAGAAAAAAAGAACAGCACTGTTATAAATAATTACTTTGAACTTATTTAGTACTTCCGATATCTGTGGGCATTCAGTTCCACGGGCCTGGCGATTACATGCCATTTGTATGTCTCCTTGATGGATATAGTGCCTCTGCAGGATAGAAGGCTTCCGATCAGAAATATCGTTGGGTTGTACTATTCAAGGCAAATGCTGCAGGTTGTGGCAATTTTGCGATAACATGCCTCAGAATCGGAGGATCATTTTGCGACAAAGCACCGTATTTCTCAAACCAGAGCCGATGAGCTTCATTATGGTTGTGTTTGCATTAAGTTCATTATGTTTTGATTCATATGAGACTTAAGTCGGTATTTCGTTACGATTTCCTTGACCAATAGCCTAAGTCCCTTGAGCTCGTCCAACTGGTCTGAGATTCTTGCTGTCTGTGGGGATAAGAGTGGGAGTTGTAGGGAGAATGGGCACCCTGACTGCAGCATTGTGGTTCAGGGAGCCATTCAAGAGGGAGATAGTGTAGTCAAAGGTTTCAAAGATACATTTAATGTCAGAGAAATGTATACAATATACATCCTGAAATGCTTTTTCATCGCAACAATCCACGAAAACAGAGGAGTGCCCCCAAAGTATGAATGACAGTTAAATGATAGAGCCCCAAAGTCGCCCCCACCCCCTAGATCCCCTCCCTCCCGTGCGAAAGCGGTAGGAAGCAACGAATACCCCTCCCCCCACCAGCAAAAAAGCATCGGCATCAACCACCGAGCACTCAAGCGTGCAGCAAAGCAACAGCAAGACACGGACTTGCAGTTCCCCCAAAAACTACTCGTTCAGCCAGTATTCGGAATACGACAGGCTCTCTCTCTCTCTCTTTCCCTTAAGGGGAATAGACAGAGTCCTCTGTAGCGAGGTTAGAGCATCCGGAAGGCTGTGTTGTCTGCCTGGTGCCCGGGTTGTGGACATCTTATCTGACTGAGGAAAGAGGTACTGCTGAGGGATTTCGAGCAGCCAGTGACTAAACTAAAAAGCAGGAAGTAAAAGTTGGTAATCTTTGGAATACTGCCTGACCCTCGTGCAAATTAGTACAAGGTTAAGGAGATTGAAGAGTTAAAGGACCGGTATAGGAGAACTGGGTTTGAACTATTAGGGAACTGGCACCAGTACCGGGGAAGGAGAAAGTTGTTCCTGAAGGGTGATGGGACCTAGATCCTGGCGAATCACGTAACTAGGGTTGTGGATCGGCTTTAAACTAAATAGTAGGTGTGTGGGATCAACAGATTGGAGAAGTATGGATAAAGCAAAGGCGAATACTGTGGATAAAGATGAAGTAAAGCCAAAAGTTAAAAAGAGAAAAGTAAGGGTGTAGTGCAGAAAATTCAACTGCATAAGAGACCAAGAGTACTAGATTTTAAAGGCACAATGACTGTAAGGGCAGTTTATCTGTATGCCTCTGGTATTCGTAACACCAGAGGCATTCAGATATATCAGTGAACTTGTGGCACAAATTGGTATAAAGGGGTAGTAATTTAGTGGTCATTACAGAAACGTGATTGCAGCGTGCAGAGGATTGAGAATTAAATATCCAAAGATATCAGGTAATATGGAAAGATAGGCAGGAATGTAAGGGGGTGGGATTTTAATTCAGGATGGCATCAGGGTGATACCTAGAAGCAATATAAGATCTAACGAGCAGAATGCTGAATCCATCTGGGTAGAGATTAAGAATAGTAAGGGGAAAATAGTCACCGGTGGGAGTTGTCTATAGGCCACCGAATAATAACATTGAGGAATCAAAGGCAATAAACCGAGAAATATCTGAGCACCTTAAGAATGCAACAGCAGTTACCATGGGGAACTTTAACTTGCATATAGATTTGGTAAATCAAGTTGGTCGAGGCAGTCATGAGGAGAACGTCATGGAATGCATACATGATGGCTTTCTTGAACAGCATATTACTGAACTATAGGGGAAAATGCTGTCTTAGATCTGGTCCAGCGCAATGACCAGATTGCAATTAGCAATCCTGTGGCTGGGCATCCTCTTCAGAAGTGTGATCACAGCATGATTGGGTTTCTCACACAAATGGAGAGTGCAATAGTTCCATCTAAAACCTAAAAAAGGGAGACTACGATTGGATGAGGGGGGGAGTTGGGTAGGGTAGACTGGGAACACAGGCTGTATAGTGGGACGGTTGAGGAACAGTGGAAGACTTTCAAAGATCTTTTTTCTCGGTGTTCAATAAAAGTATATTGCATTTCAAAGCAAGGGCAGTAAGCGTGGAGAGAGCCAGCTTTGGATAACTAAATAAAAGAAAGTTTGTGCTTACAAAGTCTCCAAATGTACTGGGAAACTGGAAGACTGGGAAAACTTTAAAAAAAACAACGAACCTCTAAGCGAGCAATTAATAAAGGGTAAATTATGAAAATAAGCGAGCACGCAATATAAATATGGGTAGTAAACGTTTATTTTTATAATTTCATAGAGCGGAAAAGGGTGGCCAAAAGTGAACGTAGGTCCCTTGGAGGGCGAGAAGGGGGAAATGACATTGGGTAATGAGGAAATGGCCAAGGCTTTGAATGACCATTTTGCGTCGGTTTTTACGGTGGAGGACACGTCTAATATGCCGTGGAGAGATTATATGGATGCGATGGGAGGTGAGGACCTCGATACAATAGCTATCACTAAAGAAGTAGTGCTGAGCAAACCTATGGGCCTAAAGATAGATAAGTCCCCTGGTCCTGATGGAGTGCATCCCGTGGTCCTAAAAGAAATGGCAGAAGTTATAGCTGAGGCATTGGTAATAATTAACCAAAATTCTCTGGACTTTGGTCGGGTCCCGGCAGATTGGAAGAAGGCGAATGTCGCGGCACCGTTAAAAAAAATGATGTAGGCAAAAGGCAGGTAACTACAGATCAGTTAGTTTAACGAAGGGTCTCAGTCCGAAACGTCGACAGTGCTTCTTCTTATAGATGCTGCCTGGCCTGCAGTATTCCACCAGCATTTTGTGTGTGCTGCTTGGACATTACTTACTTGGGTTTACAAAAGGCGTTCAATAAGGTGCCATATAAAGGAATTATCCATAAGATAAGGATGCATGGAGTTAGGGGTAGTGTACTGGCATGGACAGAGTATTGGTTAATTAATAGAAAGCAGAGAGTTTGGATACATGGGTGTTTCTCTGGTTGGACATCAGTGGTGAGCGGTGTGACGCAGGAGATGGTGCTGGGCCCACAATTGATCACGATATGCATTAATGATTTGGAACAGGGGACCGAGTGTCGTGTATCTAAGCTTTATGATGATACTAAATGGAGTACAATGTTGTTAAAAGCGAGGTCATCCACTTTGGAAGAAAAATGGAAGATGGGAGTTTTATTTAAATGGTAAAAGATTGCAGCATGATGTTGTGCGTCAGGCTATCAAGAAGGCAAATGGGATGTTCACCTTCGTTGCTGGAGAGATTGGATTTAAGGGTGGGGAGGATATGCTGCAATTGGATAGGACACTGGTGGTGTAAAAGGGGGTAGGAAGAGATGAGTACATGGTCATATCAGCATGATCTTATTGAATGGCTGAGCAGGTTTTGATGGGCCAGATGGCCTACTCATGCTCCTATTTCTTGTGCTCTTATGTTATGTTATTATTTTCCTATTTATTTGATTCAATGCATCAATTTCTCTCAAAGTAACAGCATGGGCATTTGAACTTCCTGAGCTCATGAATGCTTAACGGGAAACTTTATGAATGCACTGAATACCTGTTTTTCTTTTTGGCTATACGTTGCCTGTGTTGCCCACCCACCCACCCGCCTCTCTCTCATACTGAGCATGCTCACATGGAACACCGTCTCATTATTTTCTATATCAGTGCACTGCAAGATATTGAAGAAAATGAATCTGAAGGAATTGCCTTGTTGTACCTCCACACGCGTGACTTTGTCATTGAGTCAGACTTCTCCGCATCTATTTCCAACCAGAGTTTTTTTTTGGGAAACATGACCATGAAACGTTAGTTTATTACCGCATCTATCAAACGTATCCATCTGAAAACTATTGTAATTTGCGGGAAATTACAACAGTTTTAATTTGCTATTATTGTTGTTTTGGTGTTTTCCGTTCCACTAAAATATTGATTCCTCTTAGCAGTGGGTGCATCTTCGAAAGATGTTTATTAATCAGTTTCCCTTTTGTTATTTCTTTTTATTATTTGGATGGTTAGAGTCTGAGGTTTTCAAAACTAATGCTATTCAAAGACTGAGTAACACAAATTCTAGAAAAGTATTATTTTATTGCTATGTTAATATATATTTATATTTTCCTTAAAGAATGCAAGGAACTTCTCCAAAAAACAAGTAAGCAGAGTGAACAAGATATGTTAATTTGTTTTACTTTATGGTAAGGTCCAGTTAGTTTTGCAAAAGATCAAGCACAAACCAAAATGAATTACCCTACACAATAATTCAAAGTATTTCTTTTTAATTTGTTAACTTCAACAGTAATTCGGATTTGGAGAATTTTCCGTTTAGAACATTTTCAGTCTCTGAATTACTTTGTGGATATTACATACATAGTAGACTAAATTTTATGGGGGGAAAGATCCAATAAATTATCTTTAATATAAACATATTCATGTTTTAAATTGTTACCTAGCTGAAGAGTTCTGCACACAACAGGTTCAAGATTGTAAACTTCCCTAGTCCACCAATCTTCCATGTTGTTACAAGTATCAAGAAAATTCTACCATAGAGAATTGCGATATATTGTTAAAGAGCAGTTACTTGAATGTCCAAAAGAAGGCGATAGAGAATAGTTTCACGGTAAATCTTAGGGTAATTGCCACGACGGAAGCCTTGGACTCAAAGTTCAGGTGATATGCTTCTGCTCATATTACCTCTGCTCTTTCAAATAAATTAGGGGGAAAATTCATAAGGGCGACTTCTTTCTTTTATTTTTATTTTATTTTGTTTGGAGATTCAGCATGGTAACAGACCTCCAGCCTGTTCAAACTGCAGACGAAATGATCACACAAAGTTCGGAGGTGTTGTGGACAGTGTGGAGGGCTGTCAGAAGTTACAGCGGGGCATCGATAGGATGCAAAACTGGGCTGAGAAGTGACAGATAGAGTTTAACCAGATGAGTGTGGGGTGGTTCATATTAGTAGGTCAAATATGATGGCAGAATATAGTATTAATGGTAAAACTCTTCGCAGCGTGGAGGTTCAGAGGGATCTTGGGGTCCAAGTCCATAGGACACTCATAGCTGCTGCGGAGGTTGACTCTGTAGTTAAGAAGGCATACGGTGCATTGGCCTTCTGCAACCGTGGAACTGAGTTTAAGCACCGAGAGATAATGTTACAGGTGAGAGGTTTACAAGAATACTGTCTGGAATGGGGAGCATGCCTTATGACAATAGGTTGAGTGAACTTGGCCTTTTCTCCTTGGCGCGACGGAGGATGTGAGATAGAACATAAGAACCTAAGAGATAGGAGCAGGAGTAGGCCAATCGGCCCCTCAAGCCTGCTCCGCCATTCAACAAGATCATGGCTGATCCAATCTTAACTCTAGTTTTCACCGAATCCCACAATGCAACAGTGCCAACCAACAGGGCACCATGCCGCCCATTTTATTTTATTATTCATCCCGCCCAAACCCATGTGATCACCCGGGGGAAAAAAACCGATTTGCCAATTGAGGAGAGAAAATCTGGAAAATTCCTCTCCGACCCATCCAGGCTATCGAAAACTGGTCCAGGAGATCACATGGCTGATCTAAACCTAGCCTCATGTCCACTTACATGCTCGCTCACCGTATCCCCTAATGCCATTTTTATCCAGGAAAATTTCTATCTCCGTTTTGAATTTATTGAGTGTAGTAGCTTCCACAGCTCTCTGGGGCAGTAAATTCCACAGCCCCACTACCCTCTGAGTGAAGAAATTTCTCCGCATCTCAGTCCTGGAACGGCATCCCCTTATTTTAAGATTATGCCCCCTAGTCCTAGTTTCACCCATCATTGGGAACATTCTCCCCGCATCCACCCGATCAAGCCCCTTCACAATCTTATATGTTTCAATAAGATCGCCTCTCATTCTTCGGAACTCCAATGAGTAGAGTCCCAATCTACTCAACCGCTCATCATACATCAACCCACCCATCCCTGGAATTAACCTAGTGAACCTTCTCTGCACTGCCTGATAGATGACCTGATAGAGGTGTATAAGATGATGAGAGGCATTGATCGTGTGGAGAGTCAGAGGCTTTTCCCCAGGGCTGAAATGGCTAGAACGAGAGGGCACTGTTTTAAGGTGCTTCGAAGTAGGTACAGAGGATGATGTCAGGGGTTGGGCTTTTACGCAGAGAATGGGCAGTCGGCGACGGTGTTGGAAGCGGATACGATAGGGTCTTTTAAGAAACTCGTGGATAGGTAGATGGAGCTTAGAAAAATAGAGGGCTGTGGGTAACCCCAGGTAATTTCTAAAGTAAGTACACGCTCGGCACAGCATTGTGGGTCGAAGGGCCTGTATTGTGCTGTAGGTTTTTAATGTTTCTATGAAATCACTGGAATATTTGCTGGAAGCATAAGATCATCCCAATCATCTTCGACTGGTCGTATGATGCAGGGAAATGTCTGATCAGTAGTTTTCACTTTTACACGGGATTGAAGCCAAAGTTGCGCGAAACCATACTATGTGAACGGGATTGAGAATATTTACACTCGACGGAAGGAAAAACAAACGCGAGTCTGTTGTTCACCTAAATATTAAGATGTGAGTAGATGGGATCGTAAGTGTAGAGGGTTTGCCTGAAATAACTTACAGGAAGATAAGTAGGGAGAAAATCGATGGCTTATGATTGGAGGGCATATCCCTGTTTCGTAAATGTGTATGTTGGCCAGACTTTCAAGGAAAGCATGCAAAAAGTAACTCTCGTTGTGATAACAAAAGACATGCATCATAATTTCTATTCAAAGCTTATGTTATCCATGACAATTAATAGAACAGAGAAAATCTTTATTGGTGGATTCCACCTTACTTTGATTCAAGAACTCAGAATTTGGCGGGCAGCATAATAATGAAGGTTTAGGAGATTCTATTTACCTGAAAGCCAAACTTCTTTGAAAAGACTAGCTACAAATTTCAGCTGCATTCATGGTGTTCCTGAGAGAGGATTAAATAACCAGAATATACCAAATGTTTTCTTAGATGTACATACTTCGAATTGTTTTCTTCC
This sequence comes from Hemitrygon akajei, assembly GCF_048418815.1. Taxonomy (NCBI): domain Eukaryota; kingdom Metazoa; phylum Chordata; class Chondrichthyes; order Myliobatiformes; family Dasyatidae; genus Hemitrygon; species Hemitrygon akajei. The sequence continues at coordinate 171,779,740 of NC_133125.1, read as the reverse complement.
GAGGTTGCTACGGAAATTATCTGTGTTTAATTTGCTTATTTGCCTTTCAGTGCGACAGATCCTCTTAAAGAATGCAGGTGAATGGTTCAGCATTATGACTGTTTACAGAGTAGCATATTATGTATTGAAAACGAAGAGATATTTCCAAATAATCGATAGGCAAATCCTCAATACATCATAGAATTACATTTCGTGTGGTGTCTCCCTTCTTCCTTACACAACCAAGAACTTTAGCATTAATAGGTCACTGACAAATTACGTTCTCCACTCGGACATTATTTTTGAGACAGTGATTATATTTCTAACTAAACTTGTGCGTTATGTGCCTTGTTTATAACCTTTTTATTAGCCGTCCAACATACTGTTTTCTCTGTATTGTCCCAGCAATGAATAATTGCCTTCAATTAACTGAATATTCCAACACATGTATTTGAGGCTCCTCTGAAGTTTTTATGCACACCTAACGTTGCTGCTTTTCTTATTCACAATTTGGATATTGATCCTTAGGGAAAAGTCCTGTCCTGTATTTCAGACTTTAAGATGTCACATATCAAAAATTTAAAAATCATATAGTCAATGTCAAAAATGTTATGCATATTGATTGAGATGGAAAGGTAGAAAAGGACAAGAAAATCCCTTATGCTGCGTTGTTCTGTGCGATTTATACAGTATTTCAATAGTCTAAGACAGTGTAGAGTAAGCTTCTATTTGGACAAAGCAGAATGTCTTTCGCAGCTGAAATGACGAAAGCAAAAGTCATTAAAATTCAAATATAAACAAATTTCGACACAGTTTTTGATATGTGTTTAGAAATTGTGATTCAATATCTATAAATAATAATATTTTAAATACAGTACAAAGGTCTATTTTGCAATTTTTGTTCTGGACCAACATTATAACTGTAACATTGGGATTTTCTAATTCACTTACAAGAAAACGAAATTAATATAATGGTTTACGCCATGGCCCCAGAAGACCGGAGGGACAGTTTAGGGCTTCCAAAAATAATGCCTGGGTTAGTGGGCGCAATGCGCACTACAACCTACGCAGACAACAACACTGGTGGGGGTGCATGATTCTTTTATATTCACCTGAGCGTATGAATACTGATCTGTGGGTTTAACTGATGCATTTATTTCGGAATAAGACTGTACGATGTTAGAATCCCTGTTTAAATGGTCCACTGCAGCATCTGAAAATAATTATTATGGTCTGGTCACGTGAGTACATGCAGCAGCATCACCGCCACACCCACCCCCCAGGCCAACAGTACATTTTCCTAGTCTTTCTCGGCCAGGGTTAAGCAGGGTTGTGGAACTTGGAGTGACGATTGGTGAATAGTGCTTTATTTATGTTGAAAAGTTATATACAAAGTGTTTCATGGAGAAAGCCTCTATATATTTGTAATATTTTGGACATAGTTTTTTTTTAATTTTTCTACTTGTAAATACTTTTCTTCACAACTTTCGGACAGCTTTGGCACTTTTTCTGCCTGGCAGTAAATAAAACTTCTTGTACTAGTGTACCAGTGTGGCTTGCCATCTTTTTTTTCTCCAACAGTTGACTGCCGTTGTGCACACTTACCCACACCTGCTAGCGAGGTGTGACGCTGCTAAAAGATAAAGTCACCCTAATATCCATCCTTGATAACCATTTCTGTTCTAGAAATCATCACGCTGCAGGAAAGAATTAAAGGATCTGGTGAGATTTATTTTAGAGTGGAACGACTTCTTGTTTGCATTAAATATGTTCAGTTCGCAACCTCTCCATCAGCAAACACTCGGTTTATGATTGTCTTCTGAGTGGCGTTGAATCACGGATTTCTTTGTAATTGTGTATAATAATATTCTGGTCAGGTTTCTACACCTTAACGCCATAACTAAGCTGCAATATACATTCAGCGGCAACATTGTTAGGTACAGGAACCCGATCTGATCTTCAGCTTCTGCAGCATATCCATTAACGCTTCGACGTGTTATGCATTCGGAGATGCTCTTCTACATAACACTGTTATAAAGCATATTCTCTTTTTCTGTTATTGTCGCCTTCCTGTCAACTTGAACCAGTCTAGCCATCCTCCTATCACCTCTTTCATTAATAAGGCGTTTACGCCGACAGTACTGCCGCTCGCTGGGTGTGTTTGTTGTTGTTGTTGTTGTTGTTGTTGTTGTTGTTGTTGTTGTTGTTGTTGTTTGTTGGTTTTGTTTAGTTTTGTTTTTTCGCTCCATTCACTATAAACTCGAGAATCTCTTGTGCGTGGAAATCCCAGGAGTTCAGAAGTTTCTGAGATGATCAAACCACCCCGTCTGGTACTAACAATCATCCATGGTCAAAACCACCCAGAACGCATTTCCTCCCCATTCTGCTCTTTGGTCTAAACATCAACATAACCGTTTGGCCATATCTGCATTCTTTTAATGTGTTAAGTTTCTGTACACATAATTGGCTAATTCGATAGTTAAATAAACAAGCAGGTGTACCGTTGAACGTAATAAAGTGGCCACGATCTACAATTCAAAATTGCACGAATAAACAAAACATTGAATTTACGTTTTGTGCGCACATCATATTTCATTATTCTTCAATTGTATCGTATCGGTCATTATTACCAAGACCAACATTAGCTGCCAATGCAATTGAGCCGTTTTGTTCAACTACCAAACTTCTTGCTTTGTTCCTACTTTCATTAGTGATAATGCGGAGATAGGAAAGGGTTTAAGATGGCACGAAATATTGCAGGATACCATCAATGGACACGGGGACGTCGTGTGCACTGATCTGCAGGATGACTCGTGGCTTACAGTTGATCTGATTTCATTGGATTTCATGGGTTTTGAAAATATTCTTGAGAAATTTCACGCTCATCATTCATCATATATCTCTTTCTGCTACCAGTAGGTCATTTCTGCAGGTAAGATAGATGCAGCTGGAGACTGCAATTGAGGAAAATACAAAATGGCTGCAAGATACTATCCAGACGCAGTACTGAGCTGTGTATATTTTCCCAAATAAGACACAAGATTGCGGATGTTTTACTTTGAGCAGGACATTGGAATATCGATTAGGATGGCGTCTACAAAATCTGTGCTTATCCGTGTTTTAGAAGTAAGCACTGCCTTGTATGCAATGAAAGGCAATGCTTAAAGTAAATTCAGATATTTCCATGATACATCCGTAAAATATTTTTACACATTAATGATATAAGCAAGACGAACATGCTTGCCAACAATAAACAAGCTGAAGTAAATAATGCTTATTAATGATTTTTGGCCAAAGAAACATGATGTAAATATTTTTGGCTATTTGCTTTCGTTCTGTATTGTAGGGGATTCGCAATCGACAGGTACACATCTAATTGTTTTGCTATTAACGATCTTAAACGTTTGCTGCCACTGGAACACGAACATGTATTATCAGAGATCAAAATGTTTATTTGGAAGGACTATCTCACATGTCACCGTAATGCAGCTGTAGTGACTCGGCAGAAGATTAAATTGGGGCTATATTAGTGACGACTTGTCTCACTTCTTGACTTAGAGTGTTTTCCAGAGTGGTTCGGTCACATATGCACTCGTGCTTTCCTTCAGTTCTTAACCTTCAGCATTCATAACAGGTGAAACCAAGTGTCCACATACAGATATCAGAATTAAAATGAGCCACAGTAGTAAAGGAAATGTTGCTTTGTGAAATGTGACATTTTTATCTTCTCAAAATAGTGCACAGTACAAAATATCTAAAAACAAACATTGAAAAATAATTGAATTCTTGTGGTCAGTGGAAGTTTCTTGTACTTGAATGATGAAGCGAAAAGTTGATGTTCAACATTTGACAGGCATTTGGTATATATGAAATTGTTTGAATTCGTTTTTCATTTTCGATGTGATTAAATTTCATTATAGTTACTGCCAACCAGAAGAACCGTTTAATGGTAAAGTATTTCTGTTTATTCTCTCTCTCTCTCTCTCTCTCTCTCTCTCTCTCTCTCTCTCTCTCTCTCTCTCTCTCCTCTCTCTCTCTCTCTCTCTCTCTCCTCTCTCTCTCTCTCTCTCTCTCTCTCCTCTCTCTCTCTCTCCCTCTCTCTCTCTCTCTCTCTCTCTCTCTCTCTCTCTCTCTCTCTCTCTCTCTCTCTCTCTTTGAGTGCGAAAGTCCGACATTACACAAAATCAACCGCAACCAGCAGAATACAGTCTCCTGAACTGTTAACCATAACTCAGGAAAGATACGATTACAATTTAAAAATTGTTGTAGAAGGAATTGCCTATATCCTGCCAGAGAGATTAATATCCATAATCATGGTTTAGATTCAACTGATTTAAGCTTCGAAAATGAGTTGTGAATATTTTTCATACGAAGTAAGGGTTTCAGCAAAACAGTGTTATCAATATTTAATGGGTAGGTGGGGATCGATTAACGCAATTGGTTAAACCACTCTAGCACGAAAGTCCTAAGTGACTCCAGCCATATTTCCTTTGGTCATAATCCATGTTTTTAACATATGGTCGCAGCAGAGGGATAGTCAGTCGCAAAAAGGCTTGCTTAACTCGCAGAATACTGGGATTGCGCTCTCGTCAAGAAAACCGTGCGGTGAAAAACGTCCGGAAAAGCAAAGCAATGAGCTGACGAGCTGTTTTTAAAGAATATGTGAGTGCCTAGAATCTACAGTTCTGAAGACAGTGTTGCTTTGGTCACGTTTTAACATGCGCATTGGTAAGGAACGGCATTGGTTCAGTTCTTGTTTTTGTTGATCTGAATATGTGCCTGTTTTCTAAGCTTTAGATAAGTTAGTAAATCCTCCATCCATTTTTCATCCAGTATGCGGTGTTCACCTTTGGTATGTTTATTGAACTTGGGAAGAATGAATTAAGATTTCTAGGACTTGGCAACATTGATATTCTTATTCTAAATTCTGGGATTGAACGGATTTTCTCTCAGATTCTAAATTGGTAGGGATTGCTATCGTATGACGAGGTATGGATAGCTAACAAGAATGTGTGCAAACATGAACAGCCTTCCCAAACGACGATATTCAAGGAATTAATATATGTGGGCTGCTGTACATGAAAGACTTCATTAACAATTAATTATTGTTCTTCGTAAAATAGTGCTCCAACATAATATTATCCGGAGCACATGTCAGCTACAATAAACTAACAACTATAGTTACATTTCACTGAAGGGCATGGTTATGAGAACACACGGAGACTATTTATTCATCAGTATTGATGCTGAAATGATAGGCATTGATTTAATTACTGCAGTAATGTTTACATTTACTGGTGTTTAAGGTAGGAATTCAGTAATAGCACCACTACATTGCTGTGACCATCACTTTAAAAAAGGCTTCTAAGATCTGAAATATGCCCGGAAAAGGCCAGCAATGTCTTGAAGAGGCCCACCCTGCTTATGGATGTACGTCTGACAGTGAGGAGGCTACACATCGTCCATGACCGACCCACTAGACTTCAGAGCAGTTACTCTCCGCAAGCTATTAAGCTGATCAACGCCTCCACACAATAATGAATCCCAGCACCCCCCACTACTATTACATCTACATCAGCCAGTCCTTTCCAGAGCTCCTCATCACCCTCTATCCCCCGTGCACTGCCAGTGTATCCTTACACCCACATCTCTAATCTACACTGCATAGTCACTGTCCTACTTCGTTTCACATGCCCAGCTGCTGCCGAGAAATGTTCCTTTCACCCAGTCATTTATCATTCCCTGCCATCTTATACGCAGGTAATTCTGCTCTTAGTATCATGTTATGAACATACAATCAGCTAACCTTAGGTATTTACGATCACACTCAACAGTTACTTGTACATTGTATTTTATAGGATTGCTTTTATATTTATATAAAATATTTTTATGATTACAGTGTTTTATGATGCATCAGATCCAGCTTAACAACCCTTTTCTGCTCCTTTTTGAACTGCAATGTTATACATACGGCTATCCCAGCAATAAGTTATAGTTACTCAATCCTAATTTCACCACAACACAGGTTTACTTACAACTTTATCAAATAATGTACTGCTGAAATTTTAGATTGATTTGTAAATCTCTTGATATCTGAATAACTTACACTGATTTACTCACACTTTAAGTGCTAATGTATCACGTGTTTACGAGTACAATCTATTTTTATCAGAATGCAAAAGGCTTCTTCAGGCGAGCAGTAAGTGATAAATATAACAATAAATGCGACCATATTGCAAAACAACCTTGCTTTCGTTGGATTGTCCTTATATTGATAGTGGTGGCAGTGTGCAGGAGAATTCCTCATCAGAAACAACTTCAAAGCAATAGATGTGCCATTTTGTGAGTTCACTTACGAGAGAATCATTTCTTGACTCCCTGTTTAGTGATGAAGACTAGACGTATATGTTCTGTGGTTACCTGGAAATTTTAAGGCAGCGGATGATTTCATACCAGTAGGAAGAAAGCAAAGGATAACGTGCGATTAAACGATTAAGGGCCTCAAGGCTGATTCCAGAGTCGACGGGTGGAATGCTGAATAAAATATTATGCTATCTAATCGACGTATTCTTGCTCCAATACGTTCCAGTAGCGTGTGTAAATTCGAAATTGTAACGCCCAACCAGAGATTCTTTACTTAGTAAACTTCTAAATGCTCACTCATTCGTTTTGTTCAGAGCGCAAAATCAAAATCACATCGTTTGGTTTCATATCCATATACGCTTGTGTTATCCCATCATCCACCACTTCTGCTGCCTCGCTGAAAACGGCATTTCATAACTCCTACCGAATTCTGGCTCCAACTGCAACATTAGGACACTGATTATTCTCATATATCAAAGGGTTTGTTTGTACTTGACTGCATGTTGTATTATTTTATGTTGCAACCTAAACGATCAAAACACATCTGCCTTTTGCACCTCGCCATAGGACAGGTCTTATTAATATCATTTTAATATGATAAAGTTTTACATTCTTTCTGCAGATAGCATGGTGTTTGTCAGTTCTTCTTTAAGTATTGTTCTTCTTTAAGTATTGTGCGGCAGAATGCATTCAAAAACTTCCATAGATGTACCGTAGTGAGTATTCTGATAGGCTGCATTGCTGTCTGGTATGGGGGGGGAGGCTACTGCACAGGACCGAAAGAAGCTGCAGAGGGACGTAAATTTACCTGCTCCATCTTGAACACGAGCCGACAAAGTATCAGGACACCTTCAGGGAGCGGTGTCTCAGAAAGGCAGCGTCCATTATTAAGGACTTCCAGCACCCAGGCATGTCCTTTTCTCACTGTTACCATCAGGTAGGAAATATAGAAGCCTGAAGGCACACACTCAGCGATTCAGGAACAGCTTCTTCCCCTCTGCCATCCGATCCTAAATGGACATTGAACCCTTGAACACTATCTCACTTTTTTAATATATATTATTTCTGTTTTCTGCACGATTTAAATCTATTCAATCTACGTATACACTAATTGATTTGTTTACTTATTTATTAATTTTCTCTTCTATATTATTTTATGTATTGCATTGAACTGCTGCTCCTAAATTAACAAATTTCACGACACATGCCGGTGATAATAAACCCGATTCTGGTTCAACTCATTAGAAGCCTTCCAGCACCCACCACCCCCCCCCCACCGCCCCCACATGCACACAACGCTCGCTACGTACAATGGTCCGCATAATTGCAAAATGTATTCCTAGTTACGATTCCACAGTATCTTACATTGTAAAGACATTTAAGTCATTCATTTGGATTGACTTCCTATCATCAATTTTGTTTTAGCAGAACTGTTTCTTTCACCTATGTTTTTGTCAGGAGTTACCAATATTATCAATAGCACCCAAAAAAACCGTAAATTCAGAACAAATACCTAAGAGTGTAGTCGCTCGAAGACTACAAATGTACTGAAGGCACCTATATATGGTTTTCAACTAATGTGTAATAAAACCTGAAATGTTGCAGTCTGCTATGTAAAACCTACAGTGTAAGCTAAGCTTATAATATTTCGTTTACTTTGCTTTTCGTTGTTAGTTGAAAAACAGCATCCATTTGGGTACAGTTATATGATCAGAAAGTAACTAGGCAGAAGGTTTTTACAATAATTGCGATGAGGGAAAAGTTGGGTAAAGATGCTCGCAACTGGGAATTCAATTTCTACAATGTAACTTTTAAATTATATTACAAAGTGCAAATTAACTGCTGATCATGGATTCTTTTGCACATTATGTTCGTACCCGGTTGAACTTAACGCCTTCTGTAACATTAAGAATATTGCATCCTTCTGTTACAGTGAGGCAACTACTTGTGAAAGATATCGGTAAGCAGAGTTTCTATCTGCTCTTCTTTCATCCCTGGATGCTTTATCAATGACTTATAAATCAATATATATGTTTCGGTATTTATCTAATTATGACCTGTGCGTGAATTCTTCCTGTTGCACTTTAATCACATCTCCTCGCATAGCATAGAAATAAACATAAGACCATAGGACATAGGAGCAGATTAGGCCATTCAGCTCATCGCGTCTGCTCTGTCATTCTATCAGGGCTTATCCCGGATCCCATAACCCCATGCAGCTGCCTTCTCGCCATATCCTCTGATGCCCTGAGCAATCAGGAAACTATCAACTTCCCACTTAAAAATACCAACGGACTTGGACTCCACCACACTCCGAGGCAGAGAATTCCATAGATTCACGGTTATCCGGCTAAAAAGTAAAAACCTCCTTACCTCTGTTCTGAAAGGTCACCTCTCAATTTTCAGGCTCTTCCCTCTAATTCTGAATACCCACACCATGGGAAACATCCTCTCCACATCAAGCTATCAAATCCTTTCAACATTCGATACGTTTCCATGAGAACGTCTACAGTCTTCTAATTTCAGTAAGTATAGGCCCAAAGCAGACAAACGCTCTTCATATGTTAACCGCTCCATTCCCGGAATCATTCTCATGAACCTCCTCTGGACTCTCTGCAATCATGATACATACTTTCTAAGATATGGGCTCCAAAACAGTTCACAATACTCCAAGTGCGGCCTGACTAGTGTCTTATAAAGCATCAGCATTATCTCCTGGCTTTTACCACAGACTCAACCTTGTAGGAGTCTTGCACGAGGACTACTAAGACCATCGGCACCTTTGATGTTTGAACATTCTCCCTGATTAGATAATAGTCCGCACTATTGTCCCTTTTACCAAAATGCCTTATCATACATTCCCCAAAACTCCATTCCATCCGTCTCGCTTTTGCACGTTATTCTAAGTTGTCCAAGTCCTGCTTCAATCGCATTGCTTCCTCTGCACGACCTATCCCTCCACCTATCTTCGTATCATCGGCAAACTTTGCTACAAACTTTTCAATTCCATTATCCAAATCATTGGCGAACAATGTGAAAAATAGCGGTCCCAATACTAATCACTGAGGAACACCACTAGACACAAGCAAGGTCCCGTTTATTCCCACTCGCTGCCTCCTGCCTGTCGGCAATTCCTCTATCCATGTCAGTATCTTTCCTGCACCCCAAAGGAATTTTATCATGTTAAGCAGCCTCATGTGTGGGACCTTATCAAATGCCTTCCGAAAATCCAGGCAAATATCATCTACTGCCTCCCCTTTGATCACCCTGCTTGTTCCCTCCTCAAAGAACTCGAAATGATATTTCAGACAAGATTTCTTCACAGAAACCATGCTGACTTTGACTTTATCATCAGTTTCCAAGTACCCCAAAACCTCATCCTGAATAGCAGGTATTTACCAACCACTGAGATTAGGCTAACTGGCCTATAATGTCCTTTCTTTTGCTTTCTTTCCTTCTTAAAGAGGGGAGTGGCGTTTGGAATCTTCCAGTGCTCCGGGACCATCCAGAACCAAGTGATTCGTGAAAGATCATGAACAGTTCATCCGTTATCTCTTCAGCAATCTCTCTCAGGACTCTGGGATGTAGTCCATCTAGTCCAGGAGCTTATCCACATTAAGACCTTTGAGGTTTCCTGACACTTTTTTCTTTGCAATAGCAATGACGCTCACTCCTGCTCCCTGACACCCACAGACCTAAGGCACAAAACTGGAGTCTTCCACAGTGAGGACTGATGCAAAGTACGAATTACGTTCATCTGTCATTTCTTTGTCACACAGTTCTACCTCACCAGCATCACTTTCCAGTAGGCCAACATCAACTCTCGCATCTTTATATAACTGGAAAAAATGTTTAGTCTCCTCCTTTATATTATTGGCTAGTTTGCCCTCATATTTCATCTTTTCCCTTCTTGTAGCTTTTTGGTTGTCTTCCGTTAGATTGTAAAACCTTCCCATCCAACCAACGTACTACTCACTTTCGCTGCCTTATAGGCCCCTTACTTTGCTTTTATGCAGTCCTTTACTCCCTTTGTCAGCCATGGTTGTACAGCTCTGCCATTTGAGAACTTCTTCGTCAGTGCGCATATCTATCATGTGCCTTGTGAACTGTTCCCATAAACTTCAGCCGTTCCTGCTCTGCTGTCATCGCCGCCATTATCCTTCTCCAGTCCACCTGCGAAAGTTCCTCTCTCATGCCTCTGTAATTCCCTTTATTCCATTGTGTTACTGATGCATGTGAGTTATGCTTCTCCCTCTCAAATTGCAGTCTGAACTCAATCATATTATGATCACTGCCTCTCAAGGTTCCTTCACGTTAAGCTCCCTAATAAGATGGGGGTCATTACACAACACCCATTCGAGGATGGCCTTTCCCCGAGTAGGCTCAAACATATGCTGCTCTAAAAAGCCATCTGATAAGCATTCAACAGCGTCCCTCTCTTGCGATTCGACACCAACTTGATTCTCCCAGTCCTTTTACATATTGAATTCCCCAATTAAAATTATAATTATACCCTTATTACGTGCTTTTTCCAGCTCCCATTACAGTCTCAACTTCATTTCTTGGCAACAATTTAGAGGCCTATAAATGATTCCCATAATGGATATTTGCCCTTGTAGTTTCTTAACTCCATCCAAAAAGGCTCAACGTTCTCTGACTGTATATCACCTCTTTCTAAAGATGTAATTCCATCTCTTACCAACAGAGCCACAGCACCGCTTATGCCTTCCTGCCTGACTTTCCGATGTAACATATATCCTTTGATCTAAACCTCTCATTATGACCTTCTTTTAACCACGACTCTGTGATGCCCAGAACATCATACCGACCAATCTCTAATTGCGCCACGAGTTCGTCCACCTTATTTCTTATAACAGCCCGATATCGGTAGCAGATCTGATTTTAAGATGCTCTCACTAACCGTTTTCCCTTCGCTCTATCCTGCTAATCCACATGGCTCCCAATTGTCTCCTTCTCCGCCACCAAAATCTCCAACAGCTCATCATCCATCACTCCTCCCTCTGCCTGCTGTCCTCAAAACCCCCTTATTCTATGTTCATCTGCCTCTCCTGACAGATTCAATCATCGGCTCTTTTTCGCTGCCAACTGTTGTTTTCGGGATTTAGGCGCTATTCAAATTTGGCTCTACACATCTGCCTGTCATCTTCGCACCGGATCAGTCCATCGCCTGACATCTCTTGCTCCACCTTTTCTGTAATGAACATCTTCCCTCTAACTACAGTCGCTTATGTTGCCAGCAATGCCAACAGGGGCATGTATACCCAAGTTTCTAATCAGAAATTTCACCCCCGGCCGATACAAGTTTTAAGACCATAAGATCACAAGCTGTTGGAGAAGAATTCGGCCATTTGCCCCGTGGAGTAGGCTCCGCCATTTCATTATGGCTGATCGATTTTTCCTCAACCCCAATCTCCTGCCGTCTCCTCCACCCCCCACGTATCCCTTCATGACCAATCAAGAATCAATGAATGAATGCCAAACATGATTTTATATAAAGGGTACTGAGCGAGGAAATTATGCCAGTGATGCAGTGATGGCACGTTTCATAGTGTCAAAGTGGCGCAACTGATAGAGTTGCTATCAAACAGATAACGCACAAAAAAATGCTTGCGGAACTCGCGACAGAGCTTAGGAAATCAACTTTTTATTTTTTGCTGTTGATGTTTCTGTAGCAGGCAAATTCTTTTTTACGAGGTCCAGTTGTTAGCTCGACTGTCAACCCAGCACAGATGGAAAACGTGCACGGGAATCGGCTGGATTCGAACTCGGGACCTTCTGCCCCGCAGTTCAGCGCTGATGCCACTTCGCCACCAAGTCAGCTAGCATCTATCTAAATGAGTAAACAGTCGCGTTTCGAGCCGAGACCCTTCATCAAGACTGAATTTCTCCAGCATTTTGTGTCCCTTAGTTTGGATTTTCAGCATCTGCAGATTCTCTCCATGTCTGCTGTCAAATAACTCCAGCGACCAGTCAAATATTGAGCTCGACTGCTGTGGGAATTGCATGCATTTGATCCTTACGTACACGATTTTTTTTCTCCAGAGATAGGGAAGCTGACAGCAAAGCTGCAAGAGGCTGGTAAGGATTTGACTGATTGTGTGTTGATATAATCACGCATTCTTTCATTCTTTGAATAAAATCAGTTATTCGGATCTTACTGCTCACTTTTCTCACAGTTTCAAGAACGGCAGTCGTTTACTAACGTTTGCACTTTTTGTTAAAAATGTAATTGCGTTTAGGCATGTTAACGGATGGAATGCAGGGACCAAGTGAAACATTAACATTGGCATCCAAAATTATATACATACTGTATATTATGGCGAAAAAAAAAGCGCCCAGATAGGTACATTTCAAATTAGGCTTACACATACGTATGGTATCCAACAGGGAACGCTCATGGTATAATCTAAATTACATATGATAGGTTTCAAATTATTTCAAATTATCATGACCTAAAAGACTATTAAGTTGTGGCTAGAGTTTTGCGAACAGACCTGGCAACACATAATTATTTTTGTGGCAAATTTTCCTGCAGAGGATGACATGCGATCCAGGGGAACAGGTAAAACAATTTGCTCCATTTCTAATGTATTTTTGCTAGAGCTTCCATCAACATCAGGTAAAAATCACGTTCAGGTGGAATCAACTTGAGTGCGTTGAAAATAAAATATCAATTCCCACTTTCAGTTGCTTTGCATGCACCAGAAACGATCAAACACAAATAATTCTGGACAGGCTGGAAATCCACAGCTAAAATGATGAGTGAACTCAGCAGGTCAGGCAGCGTCTAGGAGAGTCCACGTTTCCAGTCGAGACCTGATGAAGGCCCGAAACGTGGACTCTTTATTCCTTTCTATAGACGTTGTCTCGCTTGCTCAGTTCCTTCAGCGTTTTGTGTGAGACTATTAAGCAGAAAATTGCCGGTAACTGAGCGGATTGGAAATCTATCTGCCTCATTAAAACAGAAAACGCAATTATTCACTTCAATACAATGTTGCAAGTCAGAGATTCTTGGGGAATCCATTTGAAGCCGGCACCATTTATTTTCTTATTCTGCTTCATGCAGTGCAAGCATTGCCGGCGGCATCAGCATATCCTTCATTGCAACATTCTTATATATTCTGCTCCTGTACTGGCATTTCTATCCTGCTCTCACATACTTAACATGCCATATACACCAGATACTGCTCTGGTGCACATTGCTGGTCTGGCTCTTATAGTCCACCACACCCCATTCTTTATTACAGCACTTATACGCTCCGTGCCCTTTGCAATACCACGTGGATATATCCTACATCACTTACTCTGCCATTCTGGTATAACTCGCATCGGGCACTGACATTCTGGTGCAGTTCTTTCTGGTCAGTATAAGACTCTAACACTCAGCACACCACTCATCGTCATTCTCAAATGCCCTGATTGCCTCTCTGCATACTGATATGCCCAGCACCCCTCACTGTAGCACACCTTCACTTGGACGCATCTAACATAGTCAGCACGAAGAAATCGAATAACCAACAAATTTCATTTGAACGAAGTAACTGCAGGTTTCCCCTGCAGCATTGCTCCACCACAAATATCGTTCTATAACCACACTACGCAGTTTCCATTGCAGTAACTAGTTCAAAGGATGGGCTACAACAGCAGACTGTGGAAGGGAATTTCGGCCTCTTTATGATCGCGACCTTGTCAAACACCAGTGCTCAAAATGACCGTGTGTCAGGTGTT